>NW_028072887.1:5971763-7176039 GCF_014824575.4 Sturnira hondurensis
CACACCATTGAACACTGCTAATCAGCAGTCTAGAGAAGGAGAATGCAGATAACACCAGAATAATCAAATTTTCTCCTGCTGAAACAATCCTAGATGCAAGTGGTAGTGGGCTATTAGGAACTTCAGACAAGAAGGACAATCTATATTTATATTAAATGATTGTAAATCACTGTTGCATATGGCAGCTTGAAGTCCTTTTTTAATTGATTGTTGATTTATGGAGAAAAAGAAAGAGAGGAATGGAAACATCGATTTATTGTTCCACTTATTTATATATTCATTGGTTGATTCTTGTATATGCCCTAACCAGGAATTGAACCCGCAATATTAGCATATTGGGACAGCACTCTAACCAACTGAGCTACCGGGCCAAGGCTCAAAGTCGTTAATATTGGACATTCAAGAAGGTTTCTCAAGGTTTCTCAAGGTTTCTTTTCTTGCAGAAAAGCATGCATTCACTTTTCCCCAGAAATCAACAGTGGATGCTGAGATGCTTAAAGCTGCAGGGTGATCCTTCATAAAAGGTGTTCATATTCTATTTCCTCATGACATAATCGATTTTGCTCTGCATTTTGTACATTTTGTTGTTTTGATCACTATACCCTTTGAAAATTTAAGTGTAATCTGTGTAAATCCTCAACAAATAGACCAATTGATTTGAAAGTGTAATTATGTTGCCTAACACATATAACACTATTGAAGAAAAATACAAAAAAATTATAAACAGCTATATATTGTAAGAAAATAAACATGAGCAAACATGTTTGCTTCACAGACATGACTCCATTTAATTCCCAGCCCTATGCTAGAAATTCAGAGAAGTTTAGGTAGCACAGTATCTTCATACGTGTTCAGGAATTCTGGGAAGAGTTTATGAAGAAGATATCTGGAAGAACAATGTTTGGTTACTGCATACATGATAACAATAACTACCTTTTGATCTTGCCCTTTAAATTAAATAAATGCACCATCTATTTGGTGGTGCATGTGAAGGGTGGAACTTGTATTCTATATCCAACAAATGCTCCCCAGATATTAACATTTGCTTTCCTTTCCTTTCTCTTGCCATTATTTGAAATGACCCCCCTTTCTCACTAGTTGGCATGACTGTATTTCCTGCATTTGCCATACCTGCTTTGATGATCCTTTTTCTTTCTTTCCCCAGGAATCATTGTCATCTTCTTTGATTCCTGTCGAAGGTGATAAATGTGATGGGCGAAGAGGAGTAGCTCTCACTCGATAGATCTGCAGAATAAAGAAATCCTCCCTAACAAATGACCTGACCTCTGATGGGGTTCAGGGCAGGCCTCCCCCAAATATGAGAGGGGACCCCAAAATCTGTGATTTAGAAAAATGTATATTTATTCTTATTTGTTTAAACTTCAGCTATCCTCAAAATACTTTCCACCTGAGGCAACATGCCTATTGAGATGTTTTTTCCACAGCTCAAAACAGTTTTTGAACTCACTGATTTTTATGCCTTTTAGAGTTTCTGCCATTTTTGTTCACCCCCTCCACATCAGCAAAATGTTTCCCTCTGAGGCATTTTTCATCCAGGGAAACAGAAAAACAGTTGCTCAGGGGGAGATTGGGTGCATAGGGGGAGTGGGAAATGGGCATCATGATGTTTTTGGTCAAAAACTGCTGAACAATCAGCATGGTGTGTGCAGGTGCACTGGTAAATCATCCATCACGAAATGGGCAAACTGTTGACTCTTCAAAAAAATTTGCTGAAGCCAAACACAGCCTCTCATAATGATGCCACTGATGGAGATGGGTTCCTATGACACCCATCTAGAGGGGGAAGCCTGTACTACAAGGGGGCCACCCACGAGAAGATAATTCAAGCTTTTGGGGAGGTCTTAAGATTGCTGATTATTTTAATTTTTTCTTTTATTTGTATTTTTATTATATATTTACTTATTTACTTTTATTGTTATTTTATTACAGTTGTCCTAATTTTTCCTCCTTTGACCTTCTCTACCCGGCCCACTCCCCACTCCCACCGTCAATCCCCACACTGTAGTCTATGTCCATCCATGTCCATAGTCATTCAAACACATTCTTTGATTAGTCCTTTCCCCTTCTTTTGCCCATTATCCCCTCCCTACCCATGGTCACTGTCAATCTGTTCCATGTTTCTATGTCTCTAGTTTTATTTTGCTTGTTAGTTAACTTTGTTCATTAGATTCTTCTTATAGGTGAGATCATATGGTATTGGTCTTTCATTGACTGGCCTATTTCACTTAGCATAATATAAAGAAGATAACAAATATGAACAGTGAAGGGGCAGCAAATTTACAATTATTAACAACCACACCTAAAACAAAATTGAACTAAGAGGACAGCTAGATCAGGAGTGGAACCATAGAAATGGAGATCACATGGAGGGTTAGCAACAGGGGAGTGGGAGGAGAAGGGGGGAGAAGGTACAGAAAATAAGTAGCATAGATGGTAGGTAGAAAATAGACGGGGAAGGCAGGAATACTATGGGAAATACAGAATCTAAAGAACTTGTAACACATGGACATGAACAAAAGGGGGGGAGTGGTGAGGGAGGGGTGTGCAGGGTGGAGGGGAGTGAAAGGGGGAATGGGACAACTGTAATGGCATAATCAATAAAATATATTAAAATATTATACAGTGTTGTAGAGCACTCTGCCTGGTTCTAGGAATTGTATCTCGACCCCTTGAGGCTAAGGGCTAGCTACAACCTTCGGAATGCCAGCCGCAGAAGACAAAGCTTGTCTCTGGTAGCAAACGCTGCCTCAGTTTCCTCTCCCTGCCCCGAAAGCTTGGTTGGAAGTCAATGATGGGTAAGACCCCTCACAGCAAGGGGTTACTTAAGCCAGACTTGATCACTTAGGAGGCCATGATGGAAGGACTGGGTGGGGGGGGGCTGCAACAAAGAGCAATGGACTCTTGCCCTCAGGCTTTGACATAGCCCGAGTATCTATGCTATCTGGAAGAAGTGCTTCCTGTCTCTAATCCCCTTAAACCTGAATACCTGATGGGGAGAGGTGCAGCTCCTTGCCTTGCTAGAGAGTGTCCTGAAGAAAAATCTGGCATCACAAACACTTCCTGATAAACCTGCAAAATCTGCTCTGCTAAGAGTGCTTTCATTCATATGTTAAGGGTTTGAGCAGGAAACCCTAAAACTCTGTTCCTGACAGACTCTGACTCATAGTAAGCCCTCAGATTTCTTTGAAATGTTATATACTGTTAGATCCTTGCCACCCTGTATTTCTGTGTATTACAACCCAATAAAAGGCCCTGGAGGGGGGTGGCTCAAGACCTTTTTCTCTTCAGAGAAACTGGCCACTGCTGACCTTTTCCCCCTGAGAAACTGGCCACTGCTCACTTCTCCTCCCCAAGCCGATCACATCATCTCTTAGTCATATTTACTCTCATCCGTGGCACTCGGGGATTTTTGAGGAAAGTTGCCCCCACAATACAGTTCTCTCCATGCTGTTGCAAAAGGTAGGAGTTCCTTATTTCTTTCTGCTGTGTAATAATCCATTGTATAAATGTACAGTTTTTGACCCACTCATTTACTGATAGGCATTTAGGTTATTTTCAGCAATTGGCTATTGGAAATAACACTGCTGTGAACATTGGGGTATGTAATTTCTTCTGACTTGGTGTTCAGGATTCTTAGGGTATATTTCCAGCAGTGGAATCACTGGATCAGAAGGCAGCTCCACTGTTAATTTTTTGAGGAGATTCCATACTGTTTTCTACAGTGGCTGCACCAGTCTGTATTCTCACCAATAGTGCCCTAGAGTTCCCTTTTCTCCATGTCTTCTCCAGCACTTGTTTGTTAACTTATTAATGATAGCCATTCTGACAGGTTTGAAGTGATATCTCATTTTGGTTTTAATTTGCATCTCTTTGATGGCTTGTGATGTTGAGCATTTTTTCATATGCCTGTGGACCATCTGTATGTCCTTCTTAGATAAGTGTGTACTCAAGTCCTCTGCCCATTTTTTAATTGGATTATTTGTCTTCCTGGTGTTATGTCATATGAGTTCTTTATACATTTTTTTAAATTAAAACCTTGTCCAATGTATCATTGGTATATATGTTCTCTCATACAGTTGCTTCCCTTTTCATTTTGATGATGGTTTCTTTAGCTGTGCAGAAGCTTTTTGATTTTATGTAGTCCCATTTGTTTAATTTTTCCTTTATTTCCATTTCCCTAGGATACATATTGGAAGAAATATTGCTACATGGAATGTCTGAAATTTTGCTGCTTATGTTTTCTGCTGGGATTTTTATGGTATTACAACTTAAATATTTAACTCTTTATTCACTTTGAGTTTTTTTTTGTGGTGTATGGTGTAAGTTGGTGGTCTAGCTTCATATTTTTTGCATGTACCAGTTCCATTCTCCCAAAACAATTTATTGAAAAGTCTATTTTTACTCCATTGTATGCTCTTTCTCCCTTTGTCAAATATTAATTGACTTAGAGACATGGGTTTATTTCTGAGTTCTCTACTCTGCTATATTGATCTATGTGTCTGTTCTTATACTAGTGCCAGACTGTTTTCATTAGAGGGGACTTGTAGTATAGTTTTATATCAGGTATTGTGATCCCTCTGATTTGAGTTTTTCCCCCTTGAGATAGCTGAGGCTACTTGGAGCCTTTGTTGATTCCCTATAAATTTATGGAGTAGTTCTTCTAGTTCAGTGAAGTATTCCATTGATATTTTAATAGGGATTTCATTGAAACTATAGATTGCTTTGGGTAGTATGGACATTTTAATTATGTTAATTCTTCCAATCCAGTAACAGGTTATATGCTTCCATTTATTTGTATCTTCCGCAATTTCTTCCTTCAGTGTTCTATAGTTTTCTGAGTCTAGAAAACTATACTCAGAAAACTATACTCAGACTCACCAGGTCTTTTACTTCCTTAGTTAAATTTAATCCTTGGTGCTTTATTTATTTATTTTTGTTACTATAACAAATGAGATTTTTTCCCTAGTTTTCTTTCTGATACTTCATTATTGGTGTACAGAAGTGCCACTGATTTCTGAATATTGACTTTGTATCCTGCTACTTTGCCAAATTTATTTATTAGGTCAGGTAGTTTTTCTGGTGGAGTCTATAGGATTTTCAATGTACAGTATCATGTCCTCTGCAAATAATGAGTTTTACTTTCTCCTTCCCAATTTGGATGCCTTCTATTTCTTTTTCTTCTCTAATCATTATGGATAGAACTTCTAGTACTATGTTGAATGAGTGGTGAGAGCAGATACCCTCATTTTGTTCCTGATCTTAAGGGAAAAGCTTTAAGTTTTTGTCCATTGAGCGTGATATTGGCAGTAGGTTTCTTATATATGGCCCTTATTATGTTGAGGTATCCATCTTCTATTTCCATTTTGCTAAGAGTGTTTTTATCATAAATAAGTTTTGAATTTTATGAAATGCTCTTAAAGCATCTATTGATATGATTCTGTGTTTTTTGCCCTTCATTTTGTTTATGTGGTATATTATGTTTGTTAATTTGTGAATATTGTACCATCCTTGCATCCCCAGGATAAATCCCACTTGATCATGGTGTATGGTCTTTTTTAATGTATTGCTGGATCTGGATTGCCAATATTTTGTTGAGATTTTTAGCACCTATGTTCATGAGAAATTTTCACCTATTATTTTCTTTCTTTGTTGTATCTTTACCTGGTTTTGAAATTAGAATAATATCGGCCTCATAAAAGACTTCAGGAGTCCTCCTTCTTCTTGAATTTTTTGAACATTTCGAGAACAGGAGTTAGTTCTTCTTTGAATATTTTGTAAAATTCACCTGTGAAGCCATCCCATCCACAGCTTTTGTGTGTGGGAGTACTTTGATTATGCCTTCAATTTTGCTAGTTGTTATCGCTCTATTCAGGCTCTCTGTTTCTTATTGATTCAGTTTTGGAAGATTATGTATTTCTGAAAATTTATTCATTTTGTCCAGGTTTCCCAACTTTTTGCCATATAGCTTTTCATGGTACTTTTTTTACAATTCTCTGTATTTCTGTGTTATCAGTTGTTACTTCTCCTCTTTTATTTCTGATTTTATTTATTTGGGTCCTCTTTTTTTTCTTGATGAGTCTGGTTAAAAGTTTGTTGATGGTGTTTATCTTTTCAAAGAACCAGCTCCTGGATTCATTGATGTTTTGAATTGTCTTTTTAGTCTCTGTGTCATTTAAGTCTACTACCTTGAGTGTTTCTTTTTTTTCTACTCACTGACCTTTGTTTTTTTTCCTCCAGTTCTTTTAGAGTTAGAGTTAGGTTGTTTATTTGAGATTTTTCTATCGAATTTAGGTAGGGCTGTATTGCTATGAAGTTTTCTCTCAAGACTGCTTATGCTATGTCACATAGGTCTTGGGTTGTTGTATGTCCATTTTCATTTGTTTCCAGGTACTTTTTGATTTTTTCCTTTGTCTCTTTGTTAACCAAATTCATTACTTAATAACATGTTATTCAATCTCTATGCATTTTAATGTTTTTGAGGGTTTTTTTTTCCTTGAGTTACTTTCTAGTTTCATTGTTTTGGTCAGAGAAGACACCCATATGATTTAAATCTTCTTAATTTATTGAGTCTTGTTTTGTGTCCTACCATGTGGTCTATCTTTGAAAATGTATATTTGAAAATAATGTGTATTTTGCTTCTTTAGGGTGAAATCTTTTTAAATATCAATTAAATCTACTTGATTTATGGTGTTTTTTTCCTTTTCAATGCCACAATATCCTTGTTGATCTTCCTTCCTTCCTTCCTTCTTTCTTTCTTTCTTTCTTTCTTTGTTTCTTTCTTTCCTATCTCCATTGTTGACAGTAAGGTGTTAAAATCACCTATGATGACTATATTGCTGTTGATCTCCTTCTTAAAGTTTTCCAAAATTTTCCTTATGTATTTAGGTGCTTCTCTGTTGAGTGCATATATGCTTACAATGGTTATATTATCTTGTTGGACAATTCCTTTCAATATTATGTAGTGACCTTCTTTGTCTCTTATTATCACCTTTGGTTTAAAGTCTATTTTGTCTAATATAAGTATTGCTACCCTAACTTTTTTTCATGTCCATTTCCTTAGAATACTTTTTCTAAACCTTACTTTCAGTCTGCGTATGTCTTTTGTTCTGAAGTGGGTCTCTTGTAGACAATATATATGCAGGTTGTGTTTTCTTATCCATTCAGTTATCCTATGTCTTTTGATTGGAGCACTTAATCCACTTACATTTAATGTTATTATTGATAAGTATTTATTCATTGCCATTTTCCCTTCATGCCTGTGTTCCTCTTTCTCTTTCTTCTTTTCTTCATCTTCCTAAAGCAGTCTCTTTAGCAATGATGGTTTGGTAGAGATGTACTCTTTTAGCATCTTTTGTGTGTGTGTGTGTCTGGGAAGCTCCTTATTTCACTTTTCATTTTAAGTGACAGCCTTGCTGAGTGTAGTAGTCTTAGTTGCAGTTCTTTGCTTTTCACTACTTGGGATATTTCATGACATTCCCTTCTGTCTCAAAGTGTTTCTGTTGATAAATCAGCTGATAGCTTTATAGGATCTGCCTTGTATGTTACTAACTGTTTCTCTCTTGCTGCCTTTAAGATTCTATGTTTTCAACTTTTGTCATTTTAATTATGCTGTGTCTTTGAGTGGGCCTCTTTGGATTCTTCTTGATTGGGGCCCTTTGTTGCTTCCTGAACTTGCATAGCTTTTCACCAAGTTAGGGAAGTTTTCTTTCATTATTTTTTTCAAACAGGTTTTCTATACCTTATTCCCTTTCTTCTCCTTTGGAATCCCTATAATGCAAATATTATTACATTTCATGGTGTTCTGCAGTTAGCTTAAACTATCTTCATTCTTTTTGAGTCTTTTATCACTTTGTTGCTCTGACTGGTTGTTTTGTTCTACCTTGTTTTCCAACTCACTGATTCAATCCTCTGCTTCATGTAGCCTGCTTTTAATTCCTTCTAGCATATTCTTCACTTCGTCCTGTTTCTTATTCATAGCCTCTGTCCTTTTTGCTGCTCAAGTAGTTTCTGCTAAGTTTCTTGTAGCCTCCATAAAGTTCTTTGTAGTTCCTACTGAGTTCTTTGGGAATCCTGATAACTCTATGTCCAATAGATTTGGCCTCAATCTCATTTAGAACTCTTTCTGGGGATCCTGCCTTTCCTTTAATTTGGGGATTGTTTATTTGTCTCTCCATTTTAGGTGGCTTTTTTTGTTTATTTTTGCCTAATAGATTGATCTTCTTTGACTCCCTGTCTTTGTGGAGTGGCCTTCTGTAGTAGGAGTCCTGTGGGACTCAAAGTTGCAATCTCCCTGAATGCCTGAGCTGGATACTCTAGGGATAGCCTTTATGCTGTTTCTGTGGGCTCTATTTTAAATTGGTTTTGGTTGTTGTTGGCTCATTTTTCAGTGAGTTCTCCCCTCATTCTGGCTGGCTGAATTTCACAACTTCCACCACATCTTGTATGCTATTATATAGGAGCTGCCAGAGCAAAACAGACCACCCAGAAAAACACCCCCACACCTGCAAAAAATACCCACAACCACTACCACAATATTAAGAAAAGTAAGCTAAGACTTATAAAGGTGGAAAAATATTATACGAAAGGAAAAAAACTACGAGGTGATTGACAGAAAGAGAAATGATTTTGAGAGGGTAGGGGAGGAGAAATGATAAAAGTAGTGAATAGAAATAAAGCAAAGAAGAGGAGAAAATAAAATTTACTACATAAATAAAATAGGGATGGAATAAGTCAAACTGGAGTAAGACAAGGAAGAGTAGAGTATGAGGTTTTGGAGAAAAAAAAAACAGGAACCAACCTGAAGAAAAACAACCACTGCAGTGATATCCACAACAAAGGAGAAAAGGTTGATAAATATGGAAAGAGGATAATATTATAAGGAAGTAAAAAGAAAGAAAAGAAAGATTGTGAGATGTTTAAAGGAAAAAATGAATTTTGAGAAGATGGGGGGATAATAAGCATAAGATTTAGAAATCAGGCTAAGAAAGGGAGAAAATAAAATTTAAAATTAAAACAAGACAGGGAAGGAAAAGGCATAGTGGCGTAGGACAAAAGAACAGTAAAATATTAGATTTAAAATAAAAAAATAGTGAACACATAGGAATAGAATTAAAGAAATGTAACATCCCCAATATCAATTGTGCAAATATTAATAAAAATAGAACAACAATAAGGATATTATAAGAAAGGGAAAATATAATATGACTGATAGAAAACTGGTTTTGAGAGGATGGAAGAAGGAGAAATAGTAAGAGTGGGAATAGAAACAAGGCATAGAAAGGGGAAAAATAAAATTTAAAACAAAAATAAGAAAGAGAAAGGTGAAGAAAAATGGAGTAAGAGAAGGGAAGAATGAAATATGAGATTGGGGTTATCTGTGCTACCCAGAGAAGGACCCATAGGGTGTTGTTCTCAGTTCCCACATAACTTAAGTTCCCACATAACTTAAAGGGAAACTTTCACAATGTCCAGAGGCCTTGATGTCCTGCAAATGAAAGAGAAGGATATACTCAAATTCCTTGTTGCAGGAACCCACTTAAGTTACTTAAGAGAGAGCCAGTACATGGGAATTCTGACCTTCTTTGTCCCTGTGAAAGCAGGAAATAAATCTGCATGAGTGGTTGGTTCCTTCTTGGACCTGGAATGTAGAAGACATCCTTATCATCAGAGATGGGGAATTTAGAGACACTGAAGGCTGTATAAATAACCTGGTTTATTTTTCACTAATTCACTAACCAAACTCAAACCCTTTTGTTTTGTCAATTCTTCACAAATGTATTGTTCCTTTTTCTAAATGGTATGAAAGCTGTTTGTTTTAATCACTTCTCTGAATCTCATATTTCTATGAGCTCCCTTACATATAACATTAAATTTCCTTTTTTCCTGTTCCTGTTTTATGTCGATTTAATTATTAAGCCAGCCAAAAACCCTAGAAGACCTCCAAACATTCATTGCTTGTTGGGCTACTAAAAGACGGTCTAGCTTTTTCACAGTTTATCCAATTAGAGGATATAACCTCCTTACACACTATGCATTGACCTTTGCAATGCTAGTAGCTCTTCTTTCCTCCTTCTTTTTTTTTTAAGATTATTTATTTATTTTCAGAGGGGAAGGAGAGAGGGAGAGAAACATCAATGTATGGTTGCCTTTTGTGCGTCCCCTGCTGGTAGTTAGCCTGCAAGGAACCGGCCTGTAACCCAGGCATGTGCCCTGACTGGGAATCGAACCACGATCCTCTGGTTCGCAGGCCCGAGCTCAATCCACTGAGCTATGCCAGCCAGGTGCTCTTTCCTCCTTCTTTTGACCTTATTGGAATAAAGGACAGACCCACTGAATTCCCCTTGAATTAGGGCAATAGTTCTCAAATTGTTTAATTTTAGGATCTCTTTTAACTCTTAAAAATTATTGAAGACTACAAGGACTCCCCCCACCCACTATATTTATACCTATCAAGGTATTAGAAATTAAACCATATTAGAAATTAAAACTAAAAATAATTTTAAAATATTATTTTTCTACATACAATAATAAACATTAAATATCAGTATAGATATATTTTTATGACAAATTAACTATCTTTTCTGAAACAAATAATAGTGGAAAATGGCATAGTTTGCACTTTTCAAATGACTGGCTTAATAGAAGACAATTATATTTCTATAACTGTTTCTACATTCAATCTGTTGCAACCTGTTATCTGGGAAAAGTATGTAAAGTAAATTTGATCTCACACAGGTGTATATTTGAAAATAAGTAATATTTTAATGTCTTTTTGGATAATTGTAGATATTCTCTTTTGATATGACACTGAAACTGAACAAGCGGTAATTCCTTATAGGCTAATTGAAATGTGAAATCTGAAACTATAGAAATGAACTTTTTTATTCTCTGCTTGACAATGATCCACTAGTCTATCTTGCACTCTGAGTAGCTCATGCACAATTTCATAATATCATACATTCATCATTTATTCTAAACATTGACACATGTTATTATACAATATCCAAAAAACATATTAGTAAAGATTACCACTGATCTTATCAGGAAAAGTCTGTAAGTATTGGGAAATTGTCAAGCTTGCTGTGTGGATACACATTTTCAAAAATTCTAATGTTTAATTGAAAATCTCTCACTTGGAACATATACTGTCAGTTGTTTTCCATGAGGTGAAAGACTTACCTCATTCATTTTAATTGCTAAATGCCCAAATCTGAATATTCATGGTGGTTTATCATTTGATCTTTGAAGTAGAAATAGTTTTACATGAAATAGCTGTTGTAGAAGAACTCACAACTCAGTCACACCAGTGTTTTTACTTGAGATAATCATTGTGCTTTGGTAAGTAGCATAAGTGCTTATATGTACTCTCATTTTATCACACAAAATGTGAGAAAGATATGCATTCAAGTGACAGGATTTAATAAAAAAATTTTATTGCTTGATCAAAAAAGTCCTTAAATGAAGCTAGCACTAATGCTTTTTATTTATTTATATTTCTGCTGGTGGGGAAGAATACCATGACTCTCTGTTGGGGAAGAATACCATGACTACCAGCACAGTTTGCTACCATGGACTTGATTCTTGCTAGGGCTGCAGCTGTTCAATGTACCTTTTGCTTTTATGCAGATAATGCATGCTCAACACAGTGAAAATGTGAATAACTTCTTAGTATTATTATGAAATGGTTTTGATCTTATGGTCCCCTGAAGGCATCTCAGGAACCCCTAGGACTCCATTGGACAAACTTTGACCCCTTGTTTAGAGTATTTTGCTTTTTCAGATTCTTTTATTTGAAAGTGGTAACATCTTTCAGCTGATTGTATCCTAATGTAAAAACTAAAGGAGACATTAGACTATTCAATATTAAGTGCTTTTGGAATTTACAGAAATTGAAAACAATTATAGCCTCGAATTGCTAAATGCATAAATCTAAAGGCATAGTTGTCTATTAAGTGTTTTTTCAAGTAGAAATAATTTTACAAAATAATAATTAGAAAAGGTCACAACTCAATCACACCAGCGCTTTTACTTGAGATGTCAAGTGTACTTTGTACTTTTCTCAGTAGCCTAAATGCTTTATGTGTACTTCTTATTTCATCATATAAAAGACCAGAAAGATATTTAAAAGACACTAAGAAAAGTGTGTTTGCTTGAACTAAACCTTCAAATAACTTCAAGATTTAGGCCTTGTCAAGAGTTATCAATATATTTATGAGTCTAAGTCTTCTCACACCATGCTGTTTTCTGCTTATTGTTCAGTCTAATTGGGAAATGCAGTACTAGTAGCAGCTTCAGGTAGCATCCTTATGATCATCTGTGTTCGGGTAGGACATCAGTTCCTAGGTACAGTGGATATAATGGAAACCACTGCTCAGAGGTGAGGAGGAAGTACAGACCTTCCTGTTTCTTCCTGCAGAAGGACTCCCCAGTATAGGGTTCAGCTCTTTCTAATTTTCTCTCCTTCTCTCAATATCTATTCCAGAATCAGCCTTATTATTCATTTTTCTTTTTGCTTATGTTGGAGATACATTTATTTAGAAAATATTCATTTTTGTATTTTATATTTTTGCAGGATAGTTCAAAATATCCCACTTTTACAGAGTTCTTGCCTCATCTCTTACAGATGACACATAATGACAGCCTTAGCTCAGTGAGCAAATGCACTGACAGTGACAGACAGAGCTCATTCCTACCTGTCACACTGCCCTTGAAGCTCATAGTGCTCTCTGGGATTGCAGTTTAGACTTTTCCTTTCTGATTGGTAGATTAAAAAACTTATGCATGGAGTACAGACTTATATTAACTACTGTGTTCATTAAAGAAAGCTGAATCAGATACATGCCTAAATATTGGATACCATAAAAACAAAAATATTACCCACAGCTCCTTCATATGTTCAAGAAAGAAGGAACTCAAGGGAAAAAAAAACAGAGATCCAAGATAACAGAAGAGCAGAGGGAAAGTACACTCACTTCCTCCCAGAACCAGACCAGAATTACAACTAAATTGTAGAATAATCAACCTGGAAAAATAACAGAAGGATAGGTGAAGTCTTATAACTAAGAAGCCACACCAAGTCTGGTAGAAAGGGCAAAGATGAGAAAAGGGCTGACTACAGTCCCATGGGTAACAGCTGAGATTCTGGAGGGATATCTCAGCTGTGGGGGTTCCTCTAGAGAAGAGTGAAGTCTCAACAGAAAACCAGGCTCCCCAGTCTTAAGTACCAGAGCCAGGAAGAGTCTCCCACATAACATCTGTGAGGATTCTGTTGGCAAGGGAGGGATAGGAGTCTGCTAGAGACACAGGAGCCTGCTAGAGACACAGGAACCCTCTTAAAGGGCCAACACACAAAAATATCATTGACAGCCACTCGCTCTAGGCTCAAGTGAGGAGAGATTGGGGTAGCTTAGTGTCACTCAAGGAGAAACTGGGGTTTGTGGCTCTTGGGAGAGAACTGGAAGTACTGCTGCCAGGATTTCTGAGCTGAGTTCTGCTCCCACATTGTAGACACCATGATCTTGGGTGGAGCACTCTCCTCAATACAGCATTAGCTTGGGTAAATGCAATAGCACCACCCTCTGGACCTCCTGCCACCCAACCCTCTGGAGCTTACACTCTGTGAGGAGTTGCCTAAGCCAGGGTGTAGAAATATAGGCAGATTCAGGTGGTGTCAGTGACTGAGCTGTGTGGCTTTGGGATGGAGGTTGTTCTCCCCACCATGCTATGAACTTCACTGGGGTTTTCCCCTCATCAGAGATCCACTAGCTCCACTCTCTAGGCTCCACACAGTCCTATCCTCTCACTACTGGTTGCTTCACACTGCCAAGGCTTGGGAAGAATCAGGGACTGACTAAGAAGTATGGCTCTGGGGCAAAGGTTGTGTACCCCACCTTCTCGAAAGCCTGACCAGCACCGCCACCATGGGAGATACACTAGCCCCTCTCTTTGGATCCCTATGGATTGCCCTGCTAAAACTGATCTCTGGAAAGAATCTGAGACAGACTGAGTTGTGTGGCTGTAGGACAGGGGCCTTTATTCTCTCACAAAATCAACCACTACAGAGCCCTTTGTTCATGTGGCCAAATTTCTATTTGTTTGTGCCTGGCAAACTCTGTTGGTCTCACCCAGACAGCTGTAGCAGATCTACCTAACACATACAAACAAACACAAGGATACAGCCAAAAATGGGGGCAAATAACCATGTCTCAAATAAAAGAACAAGAGAAATCTCCAGAAAAAGAGTTAAGTGAAATGGTGAGAATCAACTTATCAGATATAGAGTTCAGAAAAATGCTTATATGGATGCTAAAGGAACTTAGTGAGAATCACAAGGAAATTAGTGAAAACTACAACAGCATGAGAAAGAACATAGAAACCATGAAAAATAACCTGTCAGAAATGAAGATTACAGTATTTAAGAATAACTGGAAGGAATACACAATAAGTCAGATGAAGCAGAGGACATAATCAGCTATTTGGAAGACAAGATAGAAAAAGAAACACTCAATCAGATAAACATAAGAGACAAAAATTAAAAAGAAAGAAGACAGTGTAGGGAACTTTGGGACAACATGAATCATAATGTCTGTATCATAAGGGGTGCCAGAAAGCGAAGAAAGAGGCCAGGGGAACAAGAACTTATTTGAACAAATAATTGCTAAAATCTTCCCTAACTTAGTGAAACAAAAAGACATGTAATTCTAGAAATCTCAGAGTGTCCCAAATAAGAAAAACTCAAAGAGGCCCACCCCAAGACACACAATAATTAAAATGACAAAAGTTAAAATTAAAATGATAAAAGTTAATGAAGAATTAATACATATTCTTCTCAAACTATTCCAAAGCCTTCAAGAGGAAGGCTCTTTTTATGAGGCCAGCATTATTTTAATTCAAAAACCAGACAAAGAAACTACAAAAAGAAAAATTATAAGCCAACTTTCCTGATGAATACAAATGTCAACACCTCATTAACAAACTGAATTCAGCAATACATGAAAAAGATTTTACATCATGATCAAGTGGGATTTATTCTAAGGATGTAAGGTTGGTACAATAGCTCAAATCAATAAACATGACACACAACAGAAACAAAATGAAAGATTAAAACCACATGATGGTATCAATAAATATAGAAAAAAACATGTAATAAATTACAGCACCCATTTATGATGAAAACTCTCAGCAAAGTGGGAAAAGAGGGAGCATAACTAAACATGATAAAACCATGTATGACAAACCTATTGCCAGCATCATACTCAACAGGCAAAAACTACAAGCTTTCCCCCTAAGATTGGGAATAAGACAGGGATATCTGCTTTCACTACTCTTATTAAACATTGTAATGAAAGTCTTAGCCATAGCAATTAGACAAGAAGAAAAAATAAAGGGTATCCAAAATGGAAAGCAGAAAGCAAAACTGTCTTTATTTGTAGATGACACGACAATGTGCATAGAGAATCATTAAGATTACACCAAAGACCACTAGAACTGATAAATAATTTAGCTAATAGAGGCTACAAAAAACATATCCAGAAATTAGTTGCATTTTTATACACCAATAGTGAAATGTCAGGAAATCTGAGAAATAATTCCATCTACTATTATTTTCAAAGAAAGAATAAGAATAAATTTAACAAAGGTATTGAAAGACCTGTTCTAAAAAAACTATTAAACATTGAAAAAAGAAATTGAAGAAAATACAGTAAGTAAAAGTATATACTGTGTTCATGGATAGGAAGAATTAACATCATTAAAATACCTATACTACCCCAAGCAATTTATAAACTCAATGTAATTTTTATTATGATACCAATGGCATATATCATAGAAGTAGAACAAATAAATCAAAAACTTATATGGAATCACAAAAGCAACAGCAATCTTGAGGAAGAAGAACAAAGAGGAATCAAGCTACCTAATATCAAACTATATTGTAAAACTATAGTGATCAAAAAGCATAGTAGTGGTATAAAAACAGATATATAGATGAATGGAAGAGAATAAAGAGCCCAGAAATAAATGCACACCTTTACAGTCTGTTAATAATTGACAAAGGAAGCAAAACCATACAGTGGGGCAAAAGTAGTCGATTCAAAAGATGGTATTTGGAATATTGGACCTATACATGCAAAAAAAGTGAAACTAGACCACCTTCTTACTTCATATGTAAGGGTGAAGTCAAAATGGATTAAAGACTTAAATGTTATACTCAAAACAATAAAAATCTTAGAAGAAAACATATGCAGTAAAATCTCTAATGTTTCTCATAGCAATATTTTTCTTTATATTTTTTGGGCGAGGGAAACAAAAGAAAAAAAAAACAAATGAGACTACATCAAACTAAAAAGTTTTTGAACAACAAAGAAAGCCATTAAAAAATAAAAAGATTACTCCCTAAATGGGAGAACATATTCACCTATGATACATCTGATAAAAGGTTAATATCCAAAATTCATAAAGTACTTTTAAAACTCAATACTAAAAAACAAACAAAAAAACAATCCAATTAAAAAATGTGGAAGGGACCTGAACAGACCTCACTTCTCCAGAGAGGAATTACAGATAGCCAAAAGACATGAAAAAAACCTAAATGTGATTAATCATCAGAAAAATGCAAATTAAAACCACTATGAGTAGTTGTCATCAATAAACCAACAAACAGGTGTTGGTGGGGATGTGAAGAAAAATGAACCCTCATTTACTGTTGGTGGGAATGCAGACTGATATAACCTCCATGAAAAACTTTATACAATTTTCTCAAAAAATTAAAAATGGAACTTCCCTTTGACCCAGGAATCCCACTTTTGGGAATATAGCCAAAGAAAACCAACACACTAATTTGAAAACATATATGCACCCCTATCTTCATTGCAGTGTTATTTACAATAGCCAAGATTTGGAAATATCCCAAGTGATCATTGCTAGAGGAGTGAGCAAACCCCCCCCCACCAAAAAAATGTGGTACATTTATATACTGGAATACTACTTAGCTGTAAAAAGGAAGGGAATCTTACCCTTTGTGGCTGCATGGATGAACCTGAAGAGTATTATATCAAGTGAAATAAGCCAGTCAGAGGCCTGAGTAAATCCCTCCCATTGACCTGTCAACAGCAATCAAGGTTCAACTACAAATGGAGGGTGTAGTCAGCTCACACAAAGGGTACAGCTTGAAGATCCAGCTTGGGTGGGTCCTCAAGGGGAGGACCTCATAGGGGAGACTATTACACCTATTACATTAGGCCTTGCTAGCAATACAGGAATTCATACTTGCTCTACCTTATACATAGAAGTAAACACAGGGAGGCAGCCAAAATGAGGAGATAAACAAACATGCCCCAATTGAAAGAACAGATCGAAACTCCAGAAGAAGAACTAAACAGAATGGAGATAAGCAATCTATCAGATGCAGAGTTCAAAATACTGGGAAAGGGGGACTCTGGTCCACTGTTGGGATTGCAGACTGGTACAACCATTATGGAAAACAGTATGGAATTTTCTCAGAAAACAAAAATTGGACCTGCCCTTTGACCCAGCAATTCCACTGCTAGGATTGTATCCTAAGAACCTTAAAACACCAATCCCAAAGAACATATGCACCCCAATGTTCATAGCAGCACAATTTACAATAGCCAAGAGTTGGAAGCGACCTAGGTGCCCGTTAGTACATGAATGGACCAAAAAACTATGGTACATATACACAATGGAATTCTATGCTGCAGAAATAAAGAAGGAGCTACTACCTTTTGCAACAACATGGATGGAACTGGAAAGCATTATGCTGAGTGAAATAAGCCAGGTGTTGAAGGACAAACACCATATGATCTCACCTTTAACAGGAAGCTAAACAACAAAACAAACAAGCAAGCAAAATATAACCAAAGACACTGAAATAGAGAACAGGCTGACAGTGACCAGAGGGAAGGGGGGAGGGAATTTCAGGGGAAATAGGGGAGGGATTTAGAGGAACATATATAGAGGATACATGAACAACAACTGAGAAGGGTGGAAATGGGAGGGAGGGGGGAGCATGGGGGGGTGGGATGGGATGGGAGTAATAGACAGAAAACTGTACTTGAAAAATAATTAAATAAATTTAAAAAAAAACACTGGTTATAAGGATGCTTAAAGAACTTAGTGGACACCTCCACAGCATAATAAAGGTCCAGTCAGAAATAAAGCATACGCTAATTGAAATAAATAATAACTTACAGGGAAACAACAGTAAAGTGGTTGAAGCTGAGAATTAAATCAATGATTTGGAACATAAAGATGTAAAAAAAAAAGAAACCAAAAACAAAACAGAACAACGGTAAGAAATAGTATCCAAAAAATGAGTATAGTATTAGCAAGCTCTGTGACAACCTTAAGCATTCCAACATTCACATCATAGAGGTGTCAAAAGGAGAAGAGAAAGAACAAAACATTGGAAATCTATTTGAAAAAATAATAAAAGAAAACTCCTTAATTTGGTGAAGGAGATAATCATACAAGTACAGGAAGCACAGAGTCCCAAACAGGATGGATGCAAAAAGACCTACTGCAAGAAACATCATAATTAAAGTGCTATGAATTAACAATAAAGAAAGACTGTTAAAAGCAGAAGGAGAAGAATAGTCACCTACAGGGAAGTTCCCATAGACTGTCAGTTGATTTTTCAATAGAAATTTTTTTCAGGCTAAAAGAGATTGGCAAGAAATATTCAAAGTCATGAAAAGCAGGGAACTGCAGTCAAGATTGCCCTACCTAACAAAGCTAATATTTAAAATGGAACAGAAGATCAATAGCTTTCCAGACAGGAAATAAACTGAAGGAGTTCATCATCACCAAACCATTACTATATGAAATGTTAAAGGGACTTAATTAAGAAAAAGAAGAGCAAAACTATGAACAACAAAATGACAATAAATACATATCTATCAACAATCAAATCTGAAAGACAAACTAAGCAAACAAGAAGAACAGAGACAGAATCATGTATATGGAGAGCTTTTTGATGTTTGCCAGATGGGAGGAATGTGTAGGGGAAATGGGTAAAGAGGTGAGGGTATTAAGAAGCACAAATAGATATTTACAGAATATCCATGGGAATATAAATTACAGTACAGGACACGGAGTAGCCAAAGAACCTATCTGTAACACATGGACATGAACAATGGTATAGGAATTGCTTGAGGAAGCAGGGGATGCTGGGTGGAGGGGGGCAAAGAGGGAAAAATTGGGACAACTGTAATAGCATAATCAAAAATATAATCAAAACAAGAAATAAATCAGTCAGAGAAAGTCAAGTATCATAGGATTTCACTTACATGTAAATCTAAAAAAACAACATAAATTAACAAACAAAATAGAAGTAGACTCAAGGTTACAGAGAAGAGACTGACAGCTTTCAGATCGTGGGGAGATTAGGGGCTGGGTGAAAAAGGTGAAGAGATTAAGAAAAAAAATGAAAAAGAAAAAGGAAGAAAGACAACCTCATAGACCCAGACAACAATATGACGATTACTAGAGGGAACATGGGGAAAGGTGGTAGTGGAAGTAGAAGAGGGTAAAAGGGGGATAAATGAGGATGGAAGGAGACTCGACATGGGGTGGTGAGCACACAATATAATACACAGATGATATGTTATAAAATTGTACCCCTGAAACTAATATAGTTTTAATAACCAATACCACCCCAATAAATTGAATTGAAAATGAAGGAAGGAACTCAGTTTTTCCTTGATCTAGGCTCATTTATCATTGCTTTAGAAAACCATCTTCCTGGAGTATTGTTTTATTATTGTTTTGACTTATTTCAGAACAAGTATTCTTTATCATTCTTGGAGTTTAAATGCCCTTTGAAATTTTGTCTCCACAACACATCCATCAATTCAAACAACAACAAAATAAAGCCAAATTTTCTGACGCATCAGATGGGTATGAGATAATGAGTTCAGATGAGCTATAGAATCTGGTTTAAAGCCTGAATTTGAAGTGATGAACAATTTTCTATATTTCTTTCCTGCTCCAAGAAGTCATAATATTATGAATTGGTCATCACTTACTAAATACTGTGTAGCTCAGTGGATTGAGCATGGGCTGCAAACTCAGGGGTCGTGGGTTCAATTCCCCGTCAGGGCACATGCCTGGGTTGTGGGCTGGGTCCCCGGTGGGGGCCACGTGAGAGGAAACCGCACATTGATGTTTCTCTCCCTCTCTTTCTTCCTCCCTTCCTTCTCTCTAAAAATAAATAAGTAAAACCTTTAAAAAATACTAAATATTAAATGCTAAAGCTTTTTCTTAGAAGATAAGCTCTAAGAGATGATGTCTATTTAGGTCATTATAAAAAAAAGACTTAGAAACTGATTGAACTGACTGCTAAGAGTAGACAGAATCTGTCTTGATGACTTCTTTTGTTCCCACTGGACTCCAACTAAGTTGTATGCTGAGATCAAGGGGATGGTGAAGCTGAAGTTGAGATTCTACTTCAGGCCCTGAGACGGGGGAAGTCTTGCAGATCAGCATGAGCAGATGGCGTGACTTTACTCTCCATATATCCTTGTCTCCCAGTTGAAAACTTTTATTCTGACGGAACTTAATCCTAATAGATTATCTAGTAACATGAATTACTGGACAGTTTTGTCTACGGAAGTTAGAGGCAGAACTTTTTAATTTCACCCAAAGCAAAGAAGGAAACATTTTTAGCAGGGAACAATGATACAACTGTGGCCATATGACTGCCCACTTCCTTAAGGAACACACTGACTTTGCTCTCACTCCTTTGCAGGCTAAGCAGTTTTGTTATTTTATTCATACAGCTATCAGATTGCTTACATTTAAGTTGCTTGAGGGCAGTTGGGTGTGGCTTCTTTTTCCTGGGATCCTCCAATATCACCTTGGAAATGATTCTGTACATTATAAATATGTGTAGATTTGACATTCCTGGGTCGTAATGTCAGTTTTTATAATGACTGCAGGCTTTCCTATAATTAACCTTGATAGTTTATTAAATATTTAGATGCTCAAGACCTACTGCTGGGATTCTGGTTGAGAAGGTTTAGCAGTGGAGGCCAAGAATGTGAATTTTAATTTAGCAACTGTGATAAGTCTGCTGCAAGTGGTCCATGGACTGCTATGAGAGAAATCTGCCCTCGTCAGTAAACTAGGCCTTGCCAAGACCGTAAGTAAAAAGCCATTCCTGCCTGCTTGAGTTTGGGGCAAAGACTTCTTGAAATCTGGTCTGCAGAAAGCCAAACAGACATTAAAAATGATCACATAAACTTGATCACAATCAAGGTATACTCTATCTTAGATATTACTCCTGGCTATAGATCTGTGGTTCAGGTTTTGTGCTTTGTTTGACCTGGAGTCTGATGTTCCTTTTGCCACTCAGATAAGATTTATTGCTTTGATGGCAAAACTCAAACTATTTCACCTGTTTCCTGGAATGTTGGTGCCTGTAGCAGAGCCCTCCTCATAGTAACACTTACTGAATATGTAAAGATAGAAAATGAGTGACAGTAATTTCAATATGATGAATTAGTTTTTTGATCAAAAGTCTTGGAAAGATTCTGGCTATGTCAAAAACTGCTTAGAGTGACAGGCAGTTAGAAGAGGAACATTTGGAATTATCACTCAACTGGAATTCAAGATGAAAACTCAAAGAAACTGCTCCAATAAAAATTTTGCAACAGTGCTCCATCCCAATATATTAAAATTATCAGAGAGAAAGTATTTTCTCTTGTGATTTTCCCTTTGCTATTAACTGAACACTTATAAATTTCATGATGATGTATTTCTTACCTGTTACTTAGAATGCACTGGAGAGCACAAAATTACTTTAATATTTTTGAAGGTTTCTTTACTTTGTAAGATGTATCTGGAGAGCTTATTAAGTTCATCAGAAAACTGGGAGAAATTTAAAAGTACTTCTAAGGGCCTTTTCTTTCCTTTCTGCGACTACTTTTGCAGTTTTAGAGAGGAATATGAGTAGATAAAGAGAGAGCTTAGCTAAACAAATAAAAGTTGATTTGTATTTTTTCAGAAGCTTGTGAAGGGAACCGAGCCTATTAATTGTCCTATAGCTAGTCTCACCCTTCCCTAGTGCCCATAACCAATCCTGACTTGGAGCAGGAGGTTCTTGAGAAAAAACAAAACAAAACAAAACAAACAAAAACACCATCTATATTGAGATATAACCTCTTTCCCTATATTGCTAGAATATCCTTATGATTAATAGTATCATAACATGATCAATTATAATGTCTTTTTATGAATGGTAACAGCTAAAACTTTTATTGTGCTATATGCTGGGCAAATTGCACAGGCATTTGCTCATTGAATTCTTACAACATCACCAAAAAGTTAGCAATAACAATATCCCACATTATTATAACCAAGAATATAAGGAATGGATACCTTCCTAGGACATTCAGCTGGCCAGGACTGAAGCAGACAGCGTGAAAGGGACTATTCCTCTGCCCTGCAACTGGGCTTAGAGATTTTGGTGGAGGCAGGGTTGGGGCTGTGAGGTTCCAGTAATGAGTCCTAAAAATGATCTTCCATTACTGGGTTACAGGAGGGGTATAGGAAATAATATAAAATATTTTTTTTGCTTTCTCTTTTTCTATTGTTATGTAAGGCTATACTTTTTATTCAATTAAAAAACTAAATGAAACAGCAGCCCTGCTTGGTGACCATGTTGTTACTGAGCCTTCCATGGGGCATTATGTCCATTTCTGCAGCACCTTGTGGGCCTCACTCGGCCATCTAACTCCTATTGTTGACCTTTCCTAATTACTCCTAATACTAAGAAATGAGGCATCTCCTGTCTAAATACCAAAATAGCTCCTCTGGGTGATAAAACAGACTTAGTTATATGAGTGGACCTCCGAAGTAAAATTTTTTGATATTTCTGGTTAGCCTCGAATTGGGTTCCAATTCTAGAACTCCCATCCTTAGGAGGTAGGACTGACTAAGGAACATGTGCTTAGCTGGCAAGTTCCTACCTTTGTTTCAGGCAGCAGAAGAGGATATAGATATCATTAGGGAGATGGGATAAGTATCACTTACCCTTCAGGTGATCCTTATACTTGACCTGGAAGACATGCTCCTCTCAGGTGAAGTTTAGATGAATATTCAGACATTTTTCTGAAGAGCTTTCTTCCTTGAAGTTGCTTCCAGAGAATCGAAATATTGTTAGAATTATTCTGGGCACTGATTCAAAGTGTGAAAGGCTGAAATATTGCCAACATGGTAATTTACACAATATAATAGCAGGGGAAAATAAATTATCCACAACTTACAGCAATGTCCTCTGAGCAGAAAGCCTCTTGGAGCACACAAAAATTATATCTACAATATATCAGTAATGTGAAGCCCAGGCTTATGAGAATCAGATTCAGGTTCTTGAAAAACTAGTGGAATTTCCATTTTGCTATCACTTTAGAAATTGGAAAGTAATAATAAATGGGCACAGCCAGTGTCAGTGCGTGATTGACTGAATTACATATTCCATCCTTTTTATCATTTAGCACCTTCTGTCCTCAAAGGGCTTCACACTCAAGCTTCTAGTCAACTACGGAAACGTGGTAGCATTCTCATTTTTTCTGCAAGGAAACTGGGTTTCTCTCAAGGTCACCTCATTGATCTGAGATGAAGCTGTAATGGAATTGAGAGCTATCAAATTCCTGTCCTGGGGCTGACAAGGGCTGCGGTTTAGGCCAGATTTTCAGAACTACCACCAAAGATCAAAGAATAAAGGCAATTGTGTGTGTTAGGGATTCAGACTTCTAATGAACTTGTCATTGAAATCACTGGCCTTCTTATGAACCTTTATTCCCCCTTGGGTTTTGAATAAAAATTCTCTTTGCTTCTTGGTCATTACTGTTGGGGACACAATGTTCCTTTGCTGTGGAATTACATGACTGTTAATTCCTAGAAGATTTTACCTCAGAATCTAGCTTAGCGTGATTAAGCGTTATGATTCCCAGTTGAATAATAGTAAAAAGAGCAATTGCATTTTATGTAGGTTACAGAAAAGTAGGAGAGAGTTAATAGCAGAAGAAAAGAAGCAAAGAAGGAAGAACTAATTTTCTATTTTTAAGAACAGAGAAAATAGACAGAAAATGTTTTGGTTCAGGGAAGATTTCACAACTAGAGTAAGAGATAGATTTCATCTTGGATTCTCTCACTCCATGTTGCCCATGTCTAGCCTTCAAAGCCAACATTCACACCTATTCCTCTTTATGAAATTTCTGCCTCTGTGCTAAATGAAAGATGCCACACACCATCTGTTCCACGTATCAAAGGTGGTTTGGTCAAAGAATTAAGTGTCTCTTTCTACTTCTATTTAACTGGCTGCAGCAGCCTCCTAAATCCTACTCTATTTGTGGTCTCTTCTCATTCTAGCTCTATATGTTTTTACCACATGTGGGTTAATAATTTTAACTGAAATTCTGAGCACATTACCACCTGGCTGAAGACCTTTGATCACACTTTCTGCTCCCACCCCCGCAATCTAAAGTTAACTGGGGCTCAAATTCCCACACGCCTCTACTGTCTGGTGCCTACTTATCTTTCCATGTTAAACCTCTTTTACCCTGTTTCACAGTTTCTGCTTGAAATTCAAACTAAAGTAAAAAAAAAGTAGTTGCTTTCTGAGGAGATCTCAAAGTTTCTATATTTGCTTCATTATTTATTCTCTCTTCCTTAGAGAATATCATCTGTTTCCTCTGACCTTTATGACACCAGTTGATTGCATTTCTGTTTATTTATTACAATTATTAGTGATTTGTTAAAATTATGAATAGTTATTTATATAAATTATTATTATTTACCTGACCCACCTCTCCTGATCTATTATAAAATCTTCAAGACGAGGGAGTGTGTCTTAGCTATTGCTGTGGTTTCCTTCCTGCTCCTCTGCCTAGTGGTGCCTGGCATGATGCTGGACTCACAGAGACAACTAAATACGTGGATAATAAATACATTATTCAGTAAAAGAAAGAATGAATAACATGAGTTCTAGAGAAATAAATGTAGGATGGGATGTCTGTACTTAAAGAGATAATATTTATAAGAGATTTATAGCCCATCTTCTTAGAATATGAAAAGTTATGTTTGTGTATTTAAGTGTTACCTGAGTCTCTAGAACAAACGTATACAAATTACATTGAAACTAAGGAGATCAACGACTTTATAGTAAAGCTGAGATTTAGAAAAGTTGAGCTGAGTCAGATGTATGAATAGAAATAAGGTAAGTTTAGACTAGGAAACTGTTTTTTCTACTCTAATGTTATGCAGTACTTTTGATAATTAACTGTCATATGCCTATTTCTGCAACTGGAAATTTGAAGGAAAAAAACATATTTAAAAAATTGATTATGTCCATCACCTGCAGAACCTGGCACATAAGACATGCTCAATAAAACTTTGATAAGTAAGAATGTTGAGCATTCCAGTCAAAGAAAGTGGATGAGCAAAACAAACAAATAAACAAATTGACATGGATGTTTAGAAAACTGATGAGAATGACTCAAATGGTCCCCAAGGGTTCAGTTTGATAACATTGGAAATAAGGGAGCTACATTATTACAAAAGTGTTACGTGTTTCTCTAAGATTTGACTTTAATGGCAACTTTTGATGGACTTTGAAATGTGAGGTGGCTATCCCATGTGTGTGCTGGAGGAATAGTTCTCTGGCAGCCATGTATGTGAGAATATAGATTGTGGCACACATTTGGTTGGCTACACCAAAAGCAACTCCCTGGTACTTCTATCCCAGCATTACTGAGAAATCACTTGGTTTCGAGAAAGCCAGACACAACCTCAGGTCTAAGAGTAAGCATATGACCGAGCTGTAGTCAAGAAGATGTTAACAGAAGATTTGCTGGGGGTTTCCTGAAAAAGGGCTTGCCTCTTACCTGTACTTAACTACTACATCGATCTTTGCATTATGACTAGGTGGCCAAAATCATTGTAGAGATGTTGACTCAGGCCCTCAACATCCTTAAGGAACTAAACCACACTAATAATTGCCTACCATTAGGGGAGAAAAAAGAATAAGTATATTTTTAGGCATTAATCTATGTTTCTGCTTCTCTTTGGAAAAAAAATTCCCCTCTTTCTCTTATTTTCTCTCTCTTTTGCTTTCCCATTTCTCTCTCTCTCTCTCTCTCTCTCACTTTCTTTGTCATACACACACCCAAATTAATATATGTTTAGTAGTAGCAGGTAGAATACATATGCCGGAGGTGGGAAATATAAGAACAAGAATCACTAAAAAGTGCCGTAGAGGTAATACAGTTTAATGCCCTAATTTCTCCTATAAGGACACTGAAGCCCACCCAGAAAGGAAGAGTGACTTGCTCACAGTAACACAGCAAGAGATTTCTGCTCAGAATACATCCACTCAGTCCTAGACCAGAACTCTTCCCTGCTTCTTCCTGTATAGCTAAATACGTGGTCTTAAAGATTCATGAGGACATAGGAGATTTACCTTAGACAATTATTGCCCTTTTGTCTGCTTATGAAATTTTAATTTTTGAAACAAAAAACAAGCTTCAAATCTAGAGCTAGAGTTTGAAGGTTTTCATGAATTAGGAAAGTTGTTTATGTGCTCTGTATATTCATTTCCTAATCTATAAAATAGAAATAACAGAAGGATTTAGTGCATAGAATTCTTGTAAAATAGTACATGTGACTGTATCTGAGATGCTGTGAATAGTGCCTGATACCAATTAAATACTCAGTAAATGTTAGTTTTCACTTTTATTCTTACAGGAACTTTGGAACATTGGCCCCAGGAGATGACAGGTGGCACTTATTTAATTCTATTGTAGTCATCAGAGACATTGTGGATAAAATATGTTAGTAACTGAAAGAAAAACATAGTATCATTTTCCAAGTGTATGATGACCTTTTTATTAGAAATGTGAAGAGATGGAGTCTGGGAAAACTCAGATGATGAATGGAAAGCACTAAGAAAAATGAATAAAAAGCCATTTGAGAGAATAGTATTTTTTCAAAACCAATTAAATCAGAATCATAATTTTAGATGCAATGTGATAAGGGCTTAGATGAAAATTGTTAGAAGATGAAATGGAAAGAACAGATTTGAGAGGTGTAATGATGAAAACAAATGACCCGACAGCACACTTCATGCATTATGAAGGCTGATGGGGGTGAGGGAACAAAAAGATGTCAGGTAACAGCTAATCATTAACATTTTCCTGCTTCTGTCACTGATCACAAACTTTTCATGCCATGCAAGACATTCTATGTAGCCTGTATGTGCAATTGTGATTGTAATTGCACTTAAGGTGAGTTTTGCTGTGTTTTTAAAATGAAAAGTAAGGATGGACCTTTCAGATCATTTAAAAGCAAAGTGAAGTAGGTCAATTTTGGAGGACCATTTCTGGAAAATCCTTTGTCGTTAAGTTTTCCCAAAGATCTTCATGATAGAGGCTAACTGAGAGGAATAGAGTGTTAAGATTTCCATTAAGGTTTGAAATGCAGAGCCAGGAGACTGAGGGGCCTGAGGAAGACCTGCGTATCTTGCACTGTATCTATCTCAGTTCTCTCAACTCCTCTTGCACAGGCAATTTACTGTGTTGGTGTTTTTTCAAACCTAGCAGACTTTGAATGGAGAATTCAGATTGCTATTGTTGTATAATTTCCCTTGAAAGCCTCTGCTGAGAGAACCTGACTGAAGGCTATTGTGATGAGAATTTCTCTTTGTGTCATGAAAAAGGATCCACTCAGAACTCACTGACCTCAACTCCATGCACACAGATTATTCCTCAAAGCCAGGCCCTTCTATTAGACACAAAAGATAATCTAGAAGATCTTAACAAATAGTAAAGGAGAATATAGAATCTGACTCTCAGCCTAGATATCAATCAAATCTTGTATTAGTTTGCTAGGGTTGCCATAAAAAACACAGTTTTCTCCCACAATTTGAAAGTAGAGTGTTCTTAAAATGGTATATAGTGAAGGAGTGATTACAGTAGTCTACCCTTTCATTTTTCAAGGTTTCAGTTCCTCATGGTAAACCATGATCTCCAAATACTATATTTCAGAAATAAACGATTTATAAGCTTTAAACTGAGTGCTCTGTTCAGTACCAGTCTCTGAGTTACATAAGCTCCTGACTCTTAGCTACTTAGTGCCTCTTGGTTATCAGACGGACTGCCCTGGTACGTAGTACTTGTGTTCAGGTAGCCTTTATTTTACCGCATAATGGCCTGAAAGCACGGGTGGTGATGCCGGCAGTTCGGATATGCCAAAGAGATGTCACAGAGCGCTTCTTTTAAGTGAAAGTGTAAGTGCAGTACAATCAGATTTTTGAGAATGAGAGAGAGAGAGAGAGAGAGACCACATTCACACAACTTTTATTACAGTATATTGTTATGATTGTTCTATATTATTAATAGTTACTATTGTTAATCTCTTACTATGCTTAACTTAAAAATTAAACTTTATCATAGGTAAGTATATATAGGAAAAAACAGGGTCCTGTACTGTGATTTTAGGGATTCACTGGGGGTTTGGAATGAACATATCCTCCACAGATAAGGGGGGCTATTGTGCCATTAATTTTATGGACAACATTTTGAGCATTCATAGACCCAAATATTAACCTACCAAATCATTCCAAATAACACATAAAAGCTAAAATAATACTAGCATATAGTGAAAGTAGAAACAATGTGATAATGCATGGCCTACATTAAGTAAAAATAATGTGTAGACCATGCAGTTCCACTTACTAGTACACACTGCTTCCATAACGGCTCGCTGCACAGCAAATGCAGTTTTTGCTTTTTGCCTTTTTTCACAAAAGTGAAAATCCTCTTAGGATTTCTTGTCATTAGTGAAAACAGATACTAAAGTGGTCTTTTGGAAAAGTACAGTGGTGTAAAGCACACTTTTCATAGGTATATAGTATTCTTATACCACAGACTATGTGCCTTAAACAACAGAAATTCATTTTCTCAGAGTTCTGGAAGCTAGAAGGCCAGACCAAGGTGTTAGTAGGTCTGGATTCCTCTGAAAACTCTCCCGTTGGCTTGCAGATGGCTGCCTTTTTTCACTGTCCTCACATGGTCTTTCTTCTGTGTTTGTGCCCTCTGGGTGTCTCTCTGTATGCGTTTTATTAGATTTATGTCTTGATCATAATGCTTTTTGGCTCAATGCTCTGTTCTCTGGGCCCATTGGAGTGGCATCCTCACCCTTGAAGGGTGGCAGTGTAGCTTGCTGAAACTGAGGAGGTGTTCGTTCTCCACTCCCTGCCCCCAAATGGACGAAGAGACAGCTTTGCCCCTGGACCTGTCTCCTCTGGGCCTGTGGATGCATGGTGGCCCTGCTGATCTCTGCATCCCTTTTGGGCTATTCTTCCTTTTTGCTGAAGGATAACACATGTTCACAGCTAATATCTCTATTGCTCTGCCCTGTAGGGTTTCAGAAGTAGGATGGTCTTTCCTCATTTTGTCCCGTGTCTGTCCCCTTCAGTCCAAGCTGCCAGTTTGTGCTGAGATGATTCATTGAATCCAGAATCAAACTGGTGCTAATCTCTTTATCAGATGGTTGTTTAGCCACATACTGGTGTTCTCTTCAGAATACGCTTTCTCATTAAAAAAAGTTTCTAGTAGCCAAAAATTTAAAAAATATTTTATTTATTTATTTCTAGAAAGAGGGGAAGGGAGGGGGAAAGATGGAGAGAAACATTGATGGTTAAGAGATACATCAATTGGTTGCTTCTCCCTTGCCCCAAGCTGGGGACCTGGCCTGCAACCCAGGCTTGTGCCCTGACTGGGAATCAAACAGGTGACCTTCCAGTTTGGAGGCTGGCCCTCAATTGACTGAGCCACACCAACCAGGCCTAATTTTGTAACAATATAGACAGGGTGATAATTTTCCTTTTTACTTAACAATGCACCCTTCTATTTATCTTTCTCCTCTCAAATTTTATTATAAGCATGTTGCATCTTCAACATTTTGCTTAGAAATCTCCTGTGCTAAATATCTAAGTTCATCCTTCGTAAGTTCTATCCTTCACAAAACAGTAAGATGCAATTCACTCAAGTTCTTCACCTCTTTATGGCAAGGATTGCCTTTCCTTCCGTGTCCAATAACATGTTTCTCATTTACATCTGACAATGTAAAATGAAATACCAGAGTATATTTCAGTAACTTGCATACATGTATCTTACATATATCTATTTAAACATATGAAAATATTTCTACCAACAGTCTCTTCAAGGCAATCTAAGCTTTTTCCAACTTGTACTTCAAAACCCTTCCAGCCTCTAATCACTACCCAGGTTCAAAGCCTATTCCACATTTTAAGGTATTTTTTATAGGAGCACTCCACTTTATGGGAGATAAATCTCTATTAGTTTACTAGAGTTGCCACCACAAAGGTCCAAAACTATGTGGGTGACTTACATAACTGAAATTTATTTTTTCACAGTTCTGGAGTTTATTAGTTCAACATAAAGGCGTTGGCAGGGTTGATTTCTTCTGGAGGCTCTGAAGGAGAATATTTCCTTGCCTGTTCCTGGCTTCTCAGGGTAGCCGTTCTTGGCTTTCCTTTGCTGGCAGCTGCATCATCCCGTACCTGCCCCTGTCATCACCTATAGCATTCTGCCTGACTGTGTCTTTGTTCCTGGTCTTCCTCTGATCTTCTCGTAAGGACAACAGTTATGAGATTTAGGTCCCACCCAAAGCCAGTAGACCTCATCATAACTATATTACATCTTCAAAAATGTAATTTCCAAATAAGGTCTCAATTAAAAGTACCAAGAGTTAGAACTTCAACATAGTTTTTTACATCCATAACACAACGCAACATTCTTTTTGTCTCTTTTTCTCTGTGATTAAAGGTTACTAGAAGTGATTGTTGGATTCAAAATGTTCCTACTCTGTCAAGCATTTTCATTATTTGTGCAAGAAACACTGTCTTGATAGAATTAACAGGGCATGGTTACTAATTTGAAAAAGGTGGAAATAAATGAAGAGTCGGATGACCTCAAGTTGTGATGACCATCTTAAAAGCCCTAGCAATTCCTGAGGCAGGCTTGGAGAAGTGATTATCTGCAGACTACATAGATGAGGTGCTTTCTCCAGCAACCATGCTATTCAAGAAAGGCATTTCCTAGGACTATATGGCCTCACCCTCAAGCATAAAATTTCAAATACTATGCTTAAAAAATTTTTAAATGAATTAAGCCTATCTATCTTTTCATACTCAATTTCTACCTCTTTTCTCCTGTGACAAAATTACTTGTCACATCAAATATACATTTTTTCTTTCTTATTAAAAAAATAGCAGATACAAAGGTACTTAGCTTCCTGGTGAAATTTTCCAGTTTCTCTTCCTGTTAGATTAGACATTTGACTTTTATTCTGGTCAATGGAAGATATATATAGTGTTGGCTTTCAGGAAGCATCTCCAAAAGGAGAGCACAGATCCTTTTCATCCTTCTCATCTTCCCATAGCTGGAATTCAGCTGTGAGGACTGGAGCTCACGTGGCCATTTTAGATCACAAGGCGAGTGATGAAGCCACAAAATAGAAAGAACCTGATTGCTGATGGCTTTGTGAAGCTGCCTTTCCAATTTTAGATAATAATATCTATTTAAGCTATGGTTACTTTAAATTTTTTTGTTATTTGAAGCTAAATTAAATCCTAGCTGATACATCCTTGCACTGACTCTGCTTCAGTCACACTGTGCTTTTTTATTTATTGAAACACCAAGTACAATTCTAGCTCAGGAATTTGTACTTGCTGTTTGTTACCTCTGCCTGAGTATGTTTCACAAATTTTTGTGGCTCTGTAGTTTCCTTCTTGTCCTCTTACTTGCCTTGGCTCTTATATCACTTTTTATAAAGGCCTTGGCTTATATTACAGACCACACCTTAATTGTGAGTCCAATCTTTCTCCATCCTATTACTCTGGTTTGCTTTGGAATTTCTAACAGTCTCTGAAGATATCTCATTTGTTTAGTTACTTATTGTCAGTCTCTCCAATAGAATATATTATCTAGTACCTTGTATATCTTTTCATCCTTGTATTCCCAAGGCCTAGAACAAGTTGTGTCAGTAAGCTCTCAGTAACTATGTGTGGAATAATTGAAGGAAGTCTTCTGGGCCCTCTCCTAGCCTGAGAAGAACATAAAATTATATTAGTCTTTCTTTTGTCTTTGTTTCTTTTATTTCTGTGACCCATGACTATAAAAAAGAAGGTCTTGGAATAGAAGTTGAGATTTTAACTAGGCATTCTTCTTTTCTGAACCCTCTTTGTATGAGCCAGTGATTCATAATTTTTTTACAATTTTAAAAAGAACAGTACAATTAAAAAATGGGCAAAGGACTTGAACAGACACTTCACCAAGGAGGACAGAGGATCCAGAGACACATGAAAAGATGCTCAATATCACTAGCTATCAGAGAGATGCAAATTAAAACCACAATGAGATATCACTTTACACCAGTCAGAATGGCTACCATAAACAAAGAAACAAGCAACAAGTGTTGGAGAAGTTGTGGGGAAAAGGGGACTCTAGTTCACTGTTGGTGGGATTGCAGACTGGTATAACCATTATGGAAAACAGTATGGAATTTTCTCAGAAAACTAAAAGTGGATGTGCCTTTTGACCCAGCGATTCCACTGTTAGGAGTATATCCTAAGAACCCTGAAGCACCAATCCAAAAGAACCTATGCACCCCGATGTTCATAGCAGCACAATTTACAATAGCCAAGAGTTGGAAGCAACCTAGATGCCCAGCAGTAAATGACTGGATCAAAAAGCTATGGTACATTTACACAATGGAATTCTATGCTGCAGAAAGGAAGAAGGAACTCCTACCCTTTGCAACATCATGGATAGAACTGGAAAGCATTATGCTGAGCGAAATAAGCCAGGCGGTGAACGACAAATACCATATGATATCACCGTTAACAGGAATCTGAACACCAAAACAAACAAGCAAGCAAAATGTAACCAAAGACACTGAAATACAGAATGTGCTGACAGGGTCCAGAGAGGAGAGCGGAGAGAATCACAGGGGAAAAGGGGAAGGACTCACATGAACAAGTATAAAGGACACATGGACAATAACTAAGGTTGGGGAGGAAAGCCTGGGAATACAAGACAGAAAACTGTACTTGAACAAGAATTAAATAATAATAAAAAGAACAGTACATAATCTAGACCAATAAATAACACGTTCACTGAACAGAATGGTCTGGCTATAGAGCAAGGTTAGCTATATCAATTTTAAAATAATTATCCCTTAGATTTTATAAAGATATTTGTGCATCAACACTTAGACCTTGAGTATTTGTTTAGTTTGGCTTCTAATTTGAAAATCTGAAACTTCCATCCATTAAGCTAGTCCTGTGTGTACATATATTCAGAATGATAGAGTATAAAAGCCATGGGCTCTGTCTCAAACCTTTGAGTTTAGCTACTGCATCTGCTGGTATTGGTTATGTGGCCCCGGGCAAGTTTCTTGACTTCCCTGAGCTGCTGCTCCCATCCTCCAGTGGGAAAGATGATAACTCCTTTACGGGATTATTATTATTTAAACTAGAAGAGATTATGCTCCTGAAGGAATAAGTATAAATCCAATGTCTTCAATTTTCTTTCCTTTGTTTAGGAAATATTGCCCAACAAAAAACAATAAAGATTTTCCTTTTAAACCTTTTTATTGTAATATGTAGAACACATATAGAAAAGTGCAGAAGGTATAATTGTACAGGTTAATGGATTATGTATTGACCAACTAGTTAACATATTGAATACCAAGTCCAAAATTTAAACGCACTTGTGTCCTCAAACCCTGCCCCCTGCAGACTTCTTCCCAATCACAGTCCCCTCTTTCCTGAAAAGGTAACCACTGCTGTGACTTCCCTGGTAACCTTATACTTCTTCTGAGAGTTTAACACCTAAGAATGCAAGCCTCAATATTATAGTCACTTCTGCATGTTTTTGAATACTGTATAAATGGAATAAGACAGCATGTGCTCTTTTACCTTAAATATGTTTTTATTTTTTAATTACAGTTGATTTATAATATATTAGTTTCAGAAATACAACCCAGTGATTAGACATTGTGTAATTTATTAAGTGATCACCCCAATAAATGTAGTAACAATCTAACACCATGCATAGTTATTACAATATTATTGACTCAAGTCTACCTTTGTCTCTTCATTTTGGTTGCCTTTCTGTCTTTGTTCCTAGTATTAGGTAAAGCTGCTGTGTCTTCTGGGCTTGGCGGAGTAGCCTCACATGGTAAGTGTCTGTCCTGTAGGATCCAGAAGCACAGCCTCTCTGATCACCTGAGCTAGGCACTCCATGCACACATGGTGTGACCCCTGTGTGGCTTGGGTTACCATCTTTTTTTAGTTGCACCTTGATTGCTGTTGGCACATCAATGGAAGGGATTTATCCCCAGGCTGTTAGGCTGAGAGGACTGGTTTCGATCATCATGGAGGATCAACTGTGCAGGGGCCCACCCCACAAAGTGAGACTTACTTTAGTGGGGCTCTGGTGACTACTAATTTTGTCTCTCCAGTGTGACACTTGTGGACATAGTTGGGTGTTGCTTCAGCATGGCCTGAAGCTGTCCATTTGGTGCACTGGCTCTGGGTCCTCTTGAGACTTACAGGCCAAGGTCAACTGCTGCTTATGATATACCCAGAGCCACCCAGCATAAGCTACAAAATAATCTGCAGATGGCTGCTATTTATGCTGGGCTTGGAGGTGCCCAGGGGAGGTCAAGCTGTGAACCATGGCTATCTGCTGCTATTGCCAGTCCTGAGGCCATTTAATGAGAGGTACAGGGCATGCCATGGGCAGATGCTTCTTGTTTCATAGATTTTAGGAAAGTTCAAAGTGACCTTGAGGCAAGTTCATGATATTTGCATGAGAAAGTCACTGGAAAGAGTTTGGGTGGGCAACAAGTTGTTAAGTTCATGATTTGGCCTTTTAAGAGGAACTATTGGAACTCCAGCAGCCCCTCCATCTTGTTCAGCCATAATATCTTTTGGTGTTTATAGCTAGAAATTATGGAAACTCCTCTTTCTGGAACTGGAACTTTGGATTAAGGGGTCTGGCATGGGCAGGGACTCCTCACCCTTCAGCGGAGACTTCTGCAGCTGAGATATCCTCCATATTTTTATCTGCCACATGTGGGTGTGGGACCAGCCGATTTCATGTCTTTGCCTTTGTTACCAATGTTAATATGGTTTCTTCTTTATGTCTTTAACTGTAGGACTTCTCTTCAGCTGGATTTCAGGTGGTTCTGAATGATGGTTGTTCTGTACTTGAGTTGTTATCTTCATGGGGTTGTGGGAGGATTTGAGTATTGCATTTACCAACATTGATATCTTGATCAGAATTCTGGACTGATGGTATGTGTTCCCTAGTGTCTGATCTTTTAGTCAAAATGTATATTTGGAAGATTATCCACATTGTTGCATGTGTCTGCAGTTATTCCTTTTAGTAGTTTAGCATTCCAAATTATGAATATAATTTGTTTATTTACAATTTAGTTTATTTTTGATGAACATTTTCCCCTAATGTGGGAATATTATGAATACTTCTACCATTCTTATTCTTACATATGTATCTTAGAGCACAGGCATGCCCATTTTCCGGGAGAGTATGTCCCTAGAAGTGGGTATGCATATCCTGAAATCTACTAGATAATCCAAAAGTGTTTCTAAATGGTTTTAAGCCTTGGTACTCCAGGTGGTGTAGGAAATTTCCTCTTCTTTTCATATCCTCATCAAGATTGATATTGTACCGTAAGGGTTTTAAATAGCAAATTTGCTTTCTTCATATTTAAAATAAAACATAAAACACAGAATAGGCTAGGGAAATTATAGTCACTTAAGGGAGACAAAAACAGTGCCATTTAATGAAGATGAATTTAAGAAAGTGGATATAGTAGCTTTCCACTTTCTTAGGGTACTATCATAGAAAGATAACCACTCTTTTCCTCCCTAAGGTCTGAAGAGACCCAGTGTATCTGATCACCTCCAATACCTCAGGGTAGTAATTATTTCATGTAACCACAATGAGGCACCCAGAGTGTTATCAAATTCATCTTAGTACTAGAGCTGAACACATTAAATGAGATCTTTGTGAACTATGAGGTCTGTGGGGATTAATCTACTCTTTCTTAGTGTATAACTGACAGTCATAATGTTTTTGGAATATATTTTAAATTTTTTCATGGTTGTAGAAGATTTGTTATTATAAAAACATAAAATAGAGAATTTTATTTGCTGACAAACAAAGCTGAAATCTATAAATGCGTCTACAAAAGAATGGATTGCGAAGGTTAAAAAAGATAAGAATTTCTATTATGTTTACATTCATAGAATTTTAATGCTTCCTCATCAAATGCAAGAAACTTTATCAATGCTCTTCTTTCAACAATATTGGTTGAGGGATGACTTGAAGGCAGTGAGTTTAATATGTATTTAAATTTTTCTGTTTATATTTCTTTTACAATTACAATATCTAATTTTATATTTAGTTTATGCTTTCCAATAAAAGAACAATTTTCTGTGGTCTTTCAATTTTGTTTCCTCCAAGAAAATGTTCATGCATAAAGATTTTTCTCTTTAGTTTATAATGTACAGTTTTATGATTTTGAAAATATTAATAATAGCCATCATTTTTTGAGTCTTCAGTAGTCACTGATATTTTGCAGAATATTTGGTTTTAGATCAGCATTTGGATATATGATCCTTGCATATTCAGCAATGTCTTAGGCCTTGCAAAGTGTTTAGAATCAGGCTCCGAACATGTTTGGCTCTTAAGAGGATGGCAGTTGTGGTTATCTACCACAGCTCAGAGTGGACCAATAGGACCAAAGACCTGTCATCTGTGGACTTGTCTATTTCCCCCCTCCCCAAGTCTACGAGCCCTTCAGAGGTAGTGACCATATGTTATTATTCATTTTGTCCCTTTTACATGTCTTATGCACAAAAAAGGCATTTAGTGAACATTTCTTGAATGTTTATTAAGTATTAAAATAAAAAAAAACACATCAAGATAAGATACGTTTAGAGAAGAAAATACCATGGAAAAAATTGTTTTGAGGTGACTTACCTACACAAGAGGGTTATTTTGGCACACAACAAAATGAAGTTTATATTAATGCTATCCTGGTCCACAGTATTTAGGATCTTAATACTCCCTTTTGTTTTGTTTTTATTTTTAACTCTCATTTGTTGAGCATTTACAGTATGCTGGGCATTGCTGAATTGTTTAATATGTTATATGTATTATCTTATTTACCAATTTAATGAAGTTATTATCCACATTTATAGGTGAGGCCATTAAGATTTGAGAGATTAATAAGCTTGCCCTTAGTCATACAACTGATATGTGGTAGATGAAGGATTTGAATCCAGGCCTGTATAACGTTAGAATTACTGTTTTTAGAAACTGAATTGTAGTTCCAGATTGTTACTGGGTCCTGGAAGAACTGAAGCATCCTGAAAGGGTATCTACATGTAACTTGCAAATGTTTTATCATTGCCCTTGCTTCAGATGGGTGACCCCAGCTAGTTCTGTTGAGTCCTGCTTAATTCCTCCAAAGATAGGTGCTGGTATACTCTTTTCTAAATCACCAGCTTTCCTCAAGATTTAGAGGACCAAGCTCTAATCTGGAGATAGCTCTCAGAAATTGGGGGAACTGTCCATCTGGAGTAGGCTAGTTGCAAACAAAGCAGAATCTCAGGGCACACTCAGCCTGGTAGCTTGTCTGCCCCATGGATAGTGATAATGTCAAAGGACAGTTCTCCCAAAAGCCAGCAAGAAGGAAAGCACCTATAGATGGCTCTTTGTACAGGCTATACATTGATACACTCAATGCACAGCAGGAGATCAGGCAGCTGGTAAGTACTGTCATCTTCCACATGCTTCCTGGAGGCTTGGGGCTCCAGTGGGCTATAGATTCTGAATTTGCTCTTTTGTAGACCCTGCTCAGGTTTTATCCTCTCATTGCTGGGCCTACCAACTAATTTACTTTTTCATGTCTCATCCAACTGCTCCTATTATCTCAAATGTTAGGGATTTTTAAATTTTACTCTTAGTGGCAGAGAACTTTTCTCCTTCTGATCATTTCTCTTCGATCTTTTGTTTTTATGTTGTAAATATTTTCCATTCTTTTTATTGTACTTTCCTTCATTATTTCCACTGTCATCACTTCCTTGATGCAAGAAATGCCAAAGAAATGGAATGGAGAAAGGGACATAACTTGTCCCTATAGAAGGAAATGACCTGGAGACAAAAAAATGAGATTAGTACTACAACAATAATATATTGTAACACACCCAGATGTGGGAGCTGACTCCCTCATCCAGAATATATTCAAGTGTCCACTGACTTATTGCAGAGAGGAATTCAACTTCTGCCAACGTTCTGGAAGAAACAGAGTTATAAAGTGTGTTCATATGGCATCAGGTAGTCTTCCACTTAAACAAACACCATTTAGGAGGATCCAGTTTAGGTTTTCCAGATTTAGCAAGTAAAAAATACAGCATGCTCAATTTTAGATTAACAGTGTAATATTTTTACTATTGGTATTAAATATACCATGCAATGTTCGGGACATACTTTTATTATTTATTCTTGTTTATCTAAAAGCCAAATTTAATTGGCATCCTATATTTTATTTGGCAAGTACATCCTCAGTTCATCTGAATAAAAATGAGTTTGTTGCTCTGGTTGATCACAGGTATAAACAGCTATTCCCAGCAATAACTCATATGACCTATAGGTGTCACATGTTTTCCCTGTTTTATTTACTGCGCTGTCTTTTACTGGGATTTTCATAATTTGCTTGCATCAGTCTGACCATATTCCGAGTCTACTCTGGGTCTTGAATCTGCTTTCCTTCCTATCCAATATAATTATCAATTAAAAACCATTTCTGAACTAACTATACCTGCCATATGAGCCCCCAATTATTCATAACCCAAGCAAGTGTTCACCTGGTTGTCTTTGCTACCCCAGTATCAGACTGGCCCTAGACATAGCTCCATGTCTTTCTGTCACCGTGACCCAACTACAGGTAGTAGCAGATGGAGTGTTTGGAAATTATGAATTGTATGCATCGATTATCTATTTATATAATAATGCTAAGTAACAAACAACCATAAAATCCCAGTAACATGCAACAAAAAAAAATCACTTAGTTCCTGAGTCTGTGGGGTTCATCTGATCTAGTTTATTTATTGGAATCTGATCTGTTACACTCCCGCAAGACAAGCTGTTAGTTGGCTGTGTAGTTGGCTGTGAGCTGAACTAAAATTTCACCTGGGAACCCTGAACTTTACATCTTTCTTCTTGTAGACCGGCCTGGGCATGTTCTCATAACACTGGCACAGGGCAAGATTGAGCAGAAATGTATAGGAACTTTTTAAAAACCTGAGCCTTAGTCACATGTACTAATATTCTGTTGACTGGAGAAAGTCACCAAGTCAGTCCAAATTTAAGGAGTGGGGAAGCAGACTACTGTTGTAATAAGAGGTTTTGAAAGTAACACTGCAGAAAGAATAGACTGGAGGTGAGGTGTAAAGTTTGTAATGTCATTGAAATTAGATTATTATGGATAGCATTTTTCAAACTCAAGTAACTTAGAAAATTAGAAAAAAAAGATACCTCCTAAGGCAAACAGCATTGAGAAAGGCCCTGAGGCAGGATATGAGGAAGAGCATATGGGGCTGGAAGAAGTCTAGAGCAGCCAAAGTGAGATTAGGGGTGCAGAGTGGCTACACAGCTGGAGACGAGGCGGGAGATTTACAAAGGGCCAGACAGTATAGGTCTTGCTGGATTAAAAAAAATCCCTTAATTAATCTTTGTTTTATAGTTGTATTACTAAATTCATGGTAGTTTTGTTACTTACCATTGGGTATTACTTTCTCCCACTGTAGAATGAGAGATTGCATTAAATCAAAATTTACTAACTTTGGAACTAATGTAGCTAGTAAATATAGATTTGGGAGGGGGGAAGAATATAATTAATTAACTTTTTAAATGTTTTATGAGAATCCTGCTCTCCAAATTTTCACAGGACTGTTATTCTAATATTTTACCTTGGTCTTAACACATTTATATTTTCTACTTAGCTGCTAAGGTGCTCAGATAATTTTAAAATTCTCTTTGACTTTTATATTTCTCATTATTAGAAAAGCATAAGTAGAAGATTAGGGTGGCACTAATTAGAGAGATAAAACAATGTAGGTAAAAAATTTTACATAGTCCTTCTGAAAATAGCACTGACATGAGAAAAATCTGACTCTGGCAATGGAGCAACTAGACTAAGCTGCTTAATGAAGGGAACCAGCGTAATTGGGGTCAACATGACAAAGGCATCCTTGTCTATTTACTTGTTGCGGGAGGGAAAAATACTGATAAATGAAAACATAAGCGATAAAGCTTTGTAGAAATTATAACTAATTGAGAAGGTCAGGGAATGTTCTGCAACTAAAAATCTTTCTTTTAATTTAATTTAACTCTAAGTTTCCTTTAAAACTCTCTATTGTGATTACTTTGAAATAAATGTCATTGTGCCTTTGAATAAGGAGCCATATGCAGAGATGAAGCAAAGGATCCTTGCGATCTCAAATTACACTCTCCATAAGTGTGAACATATATTTTAGGTGTAACAGATTTCACAGAATTATCTTAGGCGTGGTATGCTAGAGGCGCATGGATTGAAATCTGTTCAAGGTGCAGACTTGCATGTTTGTATGTTGTCGGCTAGACCCCACATTTCTTGCCGAACTTTGTCTTCCAAGTTTCCTACAGTGGAGTACGTATCTGCATCTTTTGTGCAAAACCAATGGAAACATCAGGAAAAGACTTCATTCTGGAGGATTTCAGTTTATGGTGAAATCAAATTCATATTAAAGTTCAGGTTATAAAACACGTTATAATTGTTTGTTTTTTAAAGATGTTAAGCCCATTCACTTTCTGTCGGTAAAACGGGAAGCAGCTCAGAGTGCTTTGGGAGGAAGGAGAACATTGTGGTCATTACACTTTGAGAATCAGGAAGAAGCACTAAGGCTGATCCTGTTTTCACACATCAATGATGATGGCTGCCATTGAGAAATAAATCACAAAAATTTGAGTTTACCTCATAATTTCAAATCGAAAACTAGAGCAAGCAAGGCTCTATCAAAGGCAGGACCTTTCAAAGATAGGACCAGAATGCCTGGCAGTGGCAGGTGGGACTGATTCACCAACTACTGCTAAATGTTAAGGTAATGTTTTATAGATGAAGTGGCTCACATCCAGGAAGGCTACCTTAAAAAAATCATTTCATTCCTTTTTTCCTTTTAACTTCACCAAAATAATTATTAGCTTACTAGCTGTGTGACTGGCACATAAGAGACACACAATAAATGTTTTTGAGTGAAAAAGTAAAATTATTGATTGTGGAAATTCAGAGAAACCTAAAGAAAAAACAAAACATAACCCACCGTTGTTAATATTTCAGTTTAGAATGAGTAATATTATTACATAACGTTTGCTAATCTTTTTTCCCCAGGAATCTGTTTCCATGTCACTAAGTGTGCTTTTAGAAACTATTTTTGTCTACTGATTAGTGATTTTATATCATTTCTAGACAGGTATTTATAATGGCCTATAATCTCTAAACCCATTACCTATTTTACCTGTTTTTCATATTCTCCATGTTTTAATTTGTTTGTTTTCAAAATTCTAAGAGTGCTCTGATAATGTAAAGAATATATGCTTATTGAACAATTTCAGTGTGGTATTTTCTTAAAATTAAGATAATATCAGAAATTTACACTAATATTTAATAACATTTCTCAGGAAAAAAATTATTACCTGAGCCTGTCAATTGTACAACGTAACCTGATTTTAGAATAGGTGGAAAAATCCCTGGCTGGTGTAGCTAAGTGGATTGAGTGCAGGCTGTGAACCAAAGTGTTGCTGGTTCGATTCCCAGTCAGGGCACATGCCTGGGTTGTAGGCCAAGTCCCCACATGGGGGCACACAAGAGGCAACCACACATTGATGTTTCTCTCCTTCCCTTCTTCTCTCTCTAAATATAAATAAAAGTAAAATCTTAAAAATTAATTTACAAAAGTAAGTAGAAAAAATAAGGATTATATTATTAATCGTAGTGAGCATGTGTGGAAAATTATAAATGTATCAAGTGGTGCCAATCACCACCATAGGCTTATGAGGAAGGTGTGATGTTGCTATTATGATTCATATATTTATTTTATTATATTATTTCATTCTTATTTATTTTACTTTTTAATGTCTTTTTTAAAAAGATTTTATTTATTTATTTTAGGCAGAGGGGAAAGGAGGGAAAAAGAGAGGGAGAGAAACATCAATGTGTGGTTGCCTCTTGTGCGCCCCCTATTGGGCACCAGACCTGGCCCTTGACTCAAGTATGTGCTCTGACTGCAAGTCCAACTGGCAACCCTTTGGTTTGCAGGCTGGCACTCAATCCACTGAGCCACACAAGCCAGGGCATGATTCATATATATATATATATATATATATATTTTTTTTTTTTTTTTAAGAAAAGAGTCTTTTCCTACGATCAGGGAAAGGAGAAGTAAGTTCACTCTCATTGCTATTATTCAACACAGTAATGTATTTTTCTAGCCATAGCAGTCAAACAAGAAAAATAATTTAAAGACAACAAAAATATGGGCAAAAACTGTCGTTGTTGGCAGATGTCATTGATTCATATTTTAAAGAGAAGGAAATTCAAGCTTAGAGATATTAAAAATCTTGTTCAAGATTACTCAAAAAGGGGTAGAGGTAAAATCTAGACCAAGACCAATCTAAACAAGAAATCGTTTTAATTATGGTAACAAATATAAATACATATATTTGTTTATATATTATATGCTACATTATTATACATAATATATGTAACAAACATAGATATGTGATATGTAGTGCATGTTACAAAAATTAGATAAATACACATTATTTTCTAACATATAATAAAATTTTACTATATATCATATAAAACAGTACACATATTATATATAATGCATAACAAAGATATACTATGTAATATAATTTATATAAAATATATAACATAAAGCTTGCCATTTTAACTGCTTTAAACTATTTATTTATTTATGTATTTATTTTAGAGATAGAGGAAGGGAGGGAGAAAGAGAAAGAGAGAACACTGATGAAGGAGATAAACTTTGATCAGTTGCCTCTTGTACTCCTCCTGACTGGGAACGGAGCCTACAACCAAGGCATGTGACCTGACTTGGAATTAAACCAGCTGTCACTAGCTTTGTGGAATGATGCCCAACTAACTGAGCCACACTGGTGGGGGCCATTTTATCCATTTTTAACTGTACAATTTATTAGTGTTAATTACATTCACAGTGTTGTGCAAATAATCACCACTATATATTCCTGAAAAAATTTTATAACCTCAAACAGAAACTCTGTAACCATTCAGCAGTAACTCCTCATTACCCTCCCCTCCCAGTCCTTGGTAATCACTATTCCATTTTTTTATGAATTTTCCTATTATAGATATTTCATATAATTGGAATCATCTAATATTTGTTCTTCTGTATGGCCTTGTTCACTTAGCATAATGTTTTAAAGATTCATTGATATTGTAGCATTTAATGTACTTTATTTTTTAAAGCTGAATAATATTCCATTATATGTATATACATATTTTATTTATTCATTCATCTTTTGACAGATACTTAGGTTGTTTCTATATGTAAGGCATTTTGAATAATGCTGCTTTAAGATAAGAATAAATATTTGTTTGTGTACCTGATTTTAACTATTTTGTGACTATATCTAGGAGTGGAATTGTTGAAACATATGGTAATTAAATGTTTAATTTTCAAGTAAGTACTTAAATATGTATTCAGCTGCTACATGATTTTATTTTCCTACCAGAATGTAGAGGGTTCAAATTTTCTACATCCTTGACAGTACTGGTTATTTTCTATTTTCTGGATCATAGCTATCCCGGTATTTGTGAAATGGTATCTTATGGTTCTGGTTTGCATTTTTCTAATGACAAATGATATGGGACATCTTTTGATGTGCTTATTGACCATATGTGTATCTTCTTTGAAGACATGTATAATGAAGCCTTTTGCTCATTTCTTTTACTTAGTTTTTTTGTTTGTTTGTTTTTTGTTAAATTATAGGAGTCTTTTATATATTTTAGACTGTAAACTTTTTATTAGATACATGATTTGCAAATGCTTTCCTTCAATCTGTAGTTTGTATTTTTAATATCTCGCTGAACATTTGATATATAAAAACTTTAAATTTTGATGAAACTAAATTTATCTGTCTTTTGTTGATAATGCTTTTGATGTCATATTTAAGAATCCATTGCCATATGTAAGTTCCTGAAGCTTTATACCTTTTTTGTGTGTGTGTGTGAGTTTAATAGCTTTAGCTCTTTTTTGGTGTGTATGTGGGCCACTGGGCTACTTTTTGTATATAATCTGAGGTAGGGGCCCAACTTCATCCTTTTACATGTGGACACCCAGTTGTTCCAGCACCACTGGTAGAATGAGACTATTTCTTTCTCATTAGGTGGACTTGGCACCCTTGTTGAAAAATCATTTATTTACGGATAGGAAGATTTTATGGACTCTCAATTTCATGCATTAATCTATGTGTTCATTATTATGCCAGTACCATACTATTTTGATTACTACAGTTTTGTATAAAGTTTTAAAATCAGTAAGTGTGAGCCCTGCAATTTTGTTTTTGTTTTCAAAACTGTTTTTGTTATTCAAGGCCCCTTGCAATTTCACCTGAATTTGAAGTTTGGCATTTCCATTTCTGCAAAATGTTTGTTAGAATGGTAGGGTTTGCATTAAACATATAGATTACTTGGTGTAATATAGACATCTTCACAATATTTGGTCATCCAATTCATGAATATGCGGCAGCTTTGCAATTATTTAGGCCTTTTTCATTTATTTCAGCAATAATTTTTTTAAATGTACAAGTGTCACCTCTTTTGTTAAATTATTTCTAAGTAATTTATCATTTTAGGTAACATATATATAATTGCTTTCTTCATTTTCTGTTTGAATTGCTCATTGCTTGTATAGATAAATGTAACTGACTTTTATATTTTGATCTTATACCCTACAATTATGTTGAAATTGTATATTAGCTCTAGTATTTTGCTTGTATTCATTTGCATTTTCCAATGTAGAATATTATCATCTGTAAATAAAGATAGTTTACTTCTTCTTTTCCATTTTGGATACTTTCATATTTTTAATGAATGTACTACTATTACTTTTCAAGAAAGTAAAATTCAACCCTAATCTTATCAATAAGGAAATTTTCAACAAATGCATTTTTTTATTAGTTTGTTAGCACATTTTATTCTAATTTCATTTCATGGTTAATCAGAGTAGTATAAAGTTTTCATTTCCCATTACAATGAGGTTATAAAAAAGTAACTATTGGCAATATAACATTTTTGAACTTGAAGATATACCAGAGAGCTTCATAAATGTACATCTCAGACTCTGAAAGTAAACACAGTGTTCATATGGTAAGTACATTCAGAAAAATCCAAATAACACAAAATAACTCAAGCAAATTAACAATGCTCTTGACACCCAGTGCTAATGATAGGATTATCAAAATAGCTTATATCACTTAAAACACAGAATAAGAATATACCTAATATATGACTAAAATTAGAATATTAAAATACATAATAGCTTCTTGGGCATATATATATACATATATATATACAAACATATATACATATATATACATATATATATATATACACATATATATATATTCTAGTTAATAATAATAAAAATAATAAATTCACAGCCCCTTTTAATTTAGCCTGTTGTCAATTCTTGCCTTTTTTATATATCTAGATGTTTTAGATTGAATGTACAATTATGAGAAAATACACTTGTCATGTAAAGCACTGGGTAACATTATTTTCCTCCAGAAAATATTTGCTTTTGTTTCAATAAGGCAGTTTGAAGAGGGCAGTTTGAAAACTTATATACATATAAGTTTTAACCAGGTTAAAGATAAGTAATTCTCGTTTTAATAAAATAAATACTAGTTTGCTAGACTGAAATAATTTAAGCAGTAACTAAAGATTTTAATCACTCTTTAATAAGTTAACATTATTATTATTCACATATATTTTCAGAAAGGTGCCCTGTTTATCGCTTTTCAAGAAAAGATTTCTGTTAGATAGCATTTTTCAAAAATAGGAAATGATTTCATATCCCTACACAATAATATGGTTTTGATACTCTCCCCACAGTGAGATTGGGATCTATGATTGTTTTCCTTTAATTAGGGCAGACTTGGGATAATGGTAATAATGATGTTACATGACATCTTAGACTAGATTATAAAAAACAATATGGTTAACACCTGGTTTTCTTAAATTGCTTGCTCTAGAAACCTAGCTATTAGGCTGTTAGGAAACTTAGCCATTAGGCTGTAAGGAAGCTGGTCATTGGCAGAAACAGAAACATTACCACTTTGCTCTTCAATCCTCTCTAAGCAGAATAGGTTTTATTATGTTGTATTTTCACATAAGATCCTAAATTTGTATTTAAGTTTCTCATGAGATAGGCCAGTAAGCCAGCACAAGTGGAAAAGAGAAATTGAATCAGAGAGTTAAATGGCCAAGCAGTTTACAGCCATTTAGTACATTGCAAACTATTATCTTCCCTAAATGAAGGACACTTAAAAGTGAAGGGTTTATACTTCTACTCCCCAACCAGAGGGTTAAATAGCTTAACTCTACTCTACTCTACTCTAGAAGATAGATAACCCTACTCTAGAAGATAGATAGCAGAAACCCAATTATTGCCAGTTGTGCCAACCACACCCGAGGTCTTTGAGGAATAAGAAGCCTGGAGAAGCTCCAATATTTGGCACTTTCATGTTCTTTCTAGGAATTAACTGATTTAAAAGCTGTAGACTGACAGCCTGAGAAGCAAAATGAAAAGAGATGGCTGGATAAGCTGAGGTACTGAGCAAATCTTCCAAAACTTTCATGAGTTTAGAGAGATAAAAGTTGTGTTCAGGGCCCACTATAAAAAAAAATAGAGCTCTGAGAAACTCCCAAATTTTTAGGTAGGACCCCTGGGGTACTATAGTTGGGAGGATGAATAAACATGAACAAACTAGAAATACCTCAGACCTCACAAAGACTGAAACCTCAACTAATTTTTTATTGTATTAACTGAACTGCCCTCTTCAAACTGCCTTATTGAAACAAAAGCAAATATTTTCTGGAGGAAAATAATGTTACCCAGTGCTTTACATGAGAAATGTATTTTCTCATAATTGTACATTAAATCTAAAACATCTAGATATATAAAAAAGACAAGAATTGACAACAGGCTAAATTAAAAGGGGTTATGAATTTATTATTTTTATTATTACTAATTGGAATAAATATTATAAAGCAGGAGCATAGAATGCTCTGACAGAGGTAATAGAAAGATCTTTTTCTTTCCTGGTTCTATTTATTTAATTTTTATTTTTATTTAGTTCTTGTTCAAATACAGTTTTCTGTCTTATATTCCCACCCCTGCCTGCCCCCAGTGCTCCCCACCTCCCTCCCATTTCCACCCTCCACCCCCCCTTAGTTATTGTCCATGTGTCCTTTATACTTGTTCATGTGAGGAAAGATCTTAATTAGCTTTGGATGATACACTGTCTCAAATGTCTGGTATTTGACTTGAGATTAATGATACAAATTAGTATACTATGAAGAAGCTGAAGATAATTCCAGGCAAAAGAAACAGCTGGCCTACAGGCCCTAAGGAATTAGGGAATAAGAATAACTGTAAAGAAGAGTTTGGAACTGATCTGGAGGTATACAGGGCATCTAGGGTGTTCTCAGTTATGTTAAGCGCATTGGCCATTATCCTTAGAATACCAGGGAGCCATCATGTTTTTATATTATTATTATTATTATTATTATTTATTTTTAATTGTATTTTTCTATTACCATTTATCTCCATTATATCCCTCCCTCACTGCAATCATCACACTGTTGCCCATGTCCATGAGTCCTTTTTCCTTTTTGCTTGATCCCTCCACCCCCTAACCACCTTCCCCCCATAGCTGTTATCCTGCTATCTATGAGTCTGTCTCTATATTGCTTACTAGTTCACTTTGTTTCTTAGAGTTTACAAATGAGTGAAATCATATGGTATTTGTCTTTCTCTGACTGGCTTCTTTCTTTTTTTTTAATAAACATCTTTTTAAAAAAGATTTTATTTTTATTTATCTTTAGAGGGAAAGGGAAGGAGAGAAGGAGAGACATGTCAACATATGGTTGCCTCTCGTGAGTCCTCTGCTTGGAACTGGCCTGCAACCCAGACATGTGCCCTGACTGAGAATCGAACCACGATCATGTGGTTCGCAGGCCTGCGCTCAATCCACTGAGCTACACCAGCCAGGGTAGCTTCTTTCATTTAGCATTATGTTCTCCCAGTCCATTCATGTTGTCAAAAAAGGTATTTTTTTCCTCCTCCTCCTCCTGAAACCTCAACTAATTTTTTTATTGTATTAACTGAATACAATAAAATTTTTTCTTTTTCTTCTCTTCTCCTTCTTCACAGATAAGTAGTATTCCACTGTGTAAATGTTCCATAATTATTTTATCCACTCATCTATTCATGGACATTTGGGCTGCTTCCATATCTTGGTGATTGTAAATAATGCTTCAGGGAACATAAGAGTGCTTATTTTCTTTCAAATTAGTGTTTCGAGTTGCTTTAGATGTATTCCCAGAAGTGGGATTGTTGGGTCAAAAGGCAGTCCCATTTTTAATTTTTTGAGGTGTCTCCATACTGCTTCCCACAGGGGCTGCACCAATCTGCATTCCCACCGAGAATGCATGAAGGTTTCCCTTTCTCTATAGCCTCACCAGCACTTGATTTTGTTGATTTGTTAATGATAGCCATTCTGTCAGATGTAAGATAATATCTCATTGTGGTTTTAATCTGTTTTTGTCTGATGATTAGTGATGTTGAGCATCTTTTCACATGTCTATTGGCATCTGTATGCCCTCTTTGGAGAAGTGTCTATTCAGGTCTTTTGCTCATTTTTATTTGGGTTGTTTGTTTTTTGGGTATTGAGTTTTTTAAGTTCTTATTAAATTTTGAAAATTAACCACTTTATCAGATGTGTCAGTGAATGTGTCTCCCATTCCATGTGTTGTCATCTTATTTTGCTGATGATTTCCTTTGCTATGCAAAAACTCTTTAGTTTGAATAAATTCAGCAAAGTAGCAGAATACAAAATTAATATCCAGAAGCCAGTGGCACTTTTATATGGTAATAATCAACTATCAGAAAGGGAAATTAAGAAAACAACCCCATTCATGATCCCTTCAAAAAGAATTTATTCCCTATACCTAGGGATGAATCTGACCAAGGATGTAAAAGACCTGCACTTGGAAAATTATAAGACACTAAAGAAAGAAATTGAAGAAGACACAAATAAATAGGAGAACATATGGTGTTCATAGATAGGAAGAATTAACACCATTAAAATGTCCAGACTACCCAAAACTATAGATTCAGCACAATTCCTATGTTGTCTTTCTATGAAGACACCAATGATGTATTTCACAGAACTAGGAAAAATATTTCAAAAATTTATATGGAAGCACAAAAGGATCCAGTAGCAACAACAATCTTGAGAAAGTTGGTGGTATCATACTATGTGATAGCAAACTATTCTATAAGGCCATAATAATCGAAACAGCCTGGTACTGGTATTAAAACAGACATATGAATCAATGGAACAGAATAGAGAGCTCAGAAATAAACTCATACCAGTTGAGTCAATTAATATTCAGCAGACAAAGCAAGCATATACAATATAATAAAGTTATTCAATAAATTGTATTGGGAAAATTAGACAGCTGCATGCAGAAAAATGAAATTAGGCCACTTTCTTATACCACACACATTTTGAAGAATAAATTCAAAATGGAGTAAAAATTTAAATGTTATACCTGAAACCATAACAATCCTAGAAGAAAATATAGGCCATAAAATCTTGAACACTGCTCATAGCAATATTTTATTTGACATATCTCTTGAGGCTAGGTAAACAAAAAAAATTAACAAATGGGACTACATCGAACTCAAAAGTTTTTGTGCAGGGAAGTAAACCACCAACTAAATAAAAAGGCAGCTCATGGAATGGGAGAACATATTCGCCAATACATCTGATAAGGGGTTAATACCCCAAATTTATTTATAAAGAATTTATAAAACTCAACACCAAAAAACAAACAATCCAATTAAAAAATGGGCAAAGGACCTGAAAAGACACTTCTCCAAAGAGGACATACAGATGGCAAATAGACACATGAAAAGATGCTCATTGTCAATAATCATCAGAGAAATGCAAATTAAAACTACAATGAGATATCACCTCACATTGGTCAGAATGACTATCATCAATACATTGACCACAGGAAATGCTGGCAAGGATGGGGAAAAAGGGCACAGCAGGGCAAAGTCATCATTCCACATGGCTTTTAACTCTATAGATTACCTTTACCATATGTGTGTGTTTTAATACATGAATAATATTTTAAATAACTTATTGTAACTGTCAGGAATTTTAACCCACACCACCATTCTTTCAACATTGTTTCTGTAAGTGCTGACTCTGATTAATATGTGGGTTATGGATGAAGGGCGTATTTGTAAAAGAATCCTCGGAACTAGTTGCAAAGAATACAGACTCCGACCTTCAGTCATCTCAGGTCTGGGAGATTTGCTGACTTTCAGTCTCAAAACCAGGATGATGAAACTCAGGATGAATCACACCATGGCATTGCTTGACCAGTTTTGAGGTCCTATCAGAATGGACTGTGCCCATCTGCATGTAGAGAACTTTTCAATCAACTTCCCTTATTCTCTTTGTACTGCTTTCTCTCTCCCTCCTTATAAAAACTTCTACCTGCACTAAGATGTTAAGGTGATTTTTGAGGCACAAGCGCGCCATCATCTCAGGTTGCCAGCACTAGAGTAAAATTATCATCCTTTGACCAGCAACTGCCTGATGAGTTGGCTTTTTGCTGCGGCTGGCAGCCAGCCCTGCATTCAGTTACACTATCAGCTGCCAATGACTTCACCTCTAAAATCTTTAAATAAGGACAGTTCCTTATTTAATATGCTGAAAGATTCATCATCTTTATTACCTGGCTTCTTCCACTCCTTGTTTGATGGCAGGACTCACTTTTGGTCCATGGTTGAGAAATGCAGATCTACATTTCCAAGGCCAACCCATTTTCCCCTTTCTACACTTGACTTTGACTATGGCCTGTGGAATGGGAAGCTCCATGTAGTTTTTTGAGTACCTCTGAGCCCTGTGTACAAAGTAAAGACGTGAAAATTAATATTAATTTAAGAAACACATTTCATCCTCCCACACTATCTTCTATCGTTTCCTCTGTAAGGTTATATAACTTTATCATGCTTTGGTTAATGCTTGGTCTCTGGAATTTTAATATTACAGTATTAAAATGTTGATATTTTACATGGAAAGGACCATTTATCATTATAGAGCAGGTCACTGATTCTTTACAGAATATAATATGTGATACATGGCTTTAAACCATAAGCATCAAGGTGGAGGGTTCTTATAAAGACGTCTGGACTAGATGAGGCTTTTCCCAGTGGAAATTTTATTTTATTTTATTTTTTAAAATATTTTATTTATTTATCTTTAGAGGGGAAGGGAAGGAGAGAGGGAGAGAAATATCAATGCATGATTGCCTCTCATGTGTCTCCTGCTGGGAACTGGCCTGCGACCCAGGCATCTGCCCTGACTGGGAATCGAACGGCGATCGTGTGGTTCGCAGGCCCGTGCTCAATCCACTGAGCTACACCAGCCAGGGCCTCCCAGTGGAAATTTTAATGTATACCATATTCTCTCAGGATTCTCCAAAGAATTGAAAGGTCAAAAGCAGAGGATTTCGAAAGAAGTCTAAATCACCCATATTTACTAAAACATAAATTTTATGACTGGAATCATAAAATGCTTGCCTTGACAGTTCATAGCAGTTAGAAATCATTGGTTGGGATAGCCATTAGGTCTCATCTACTCTAGAGAGACTTTGAAAGTCCTGGAAGTAACAACACGCCTCTCAGGGGAACTGGCAGTTCAGCCTCATGAGCTGGAGAATGCAGCACCAGAGAGGGGTTCCTTTCTGATCAAATGCTCCCTTCACCCACTTTTAAGTATGGTCTTGCTTCAGTGTGCGTGCTAGCTGTCAGCTAACTCGTGTTTCGGGAAGTTAAATTACTTTGTTGTACGTAAGTAAAATAACTTAGAAACATTGTTAAAAACAAACTAGAAATTATCCAATAAAAATCCCGGCATATGGTATCAGGGCTGAGAAGAAGTGTTTAGGGAATTATTCCCCACAGAGCTGTTTCTCTCCAATAAAGCAGGTAATTGAGAGCTAACCATATTGGTTTTGGATCCAGCTTCAGCCAGCCATACTAATTAATGCACTTGATTTGATATTTCATACTTGGCTTTAGAGGTTTATTGACACATTATGCAGATTCATGGAAAATTAAACACAAATGAATACTTGGAACAAATAGCACTGATGAATTTTTTTAAAGGTCTGTAATATTCTATCATTGCTTTGGATTGATGGTTTTTTTCTTTGCACATCAGATCTTTTGTAGGTGCTCTTTGGCTTTGCCCTCTCTGGGTATCTGAAGAGTCCTCCTTCATTCCCTTTCATTTTTAGGAATTGGATCAATTTTGTCACATTTCTGCCAGACTTTGTTCCAGCATTAAATTCTCCTCTTTGGCCTAATTCTATTTTATTTTCATGATTTGGGTTGTTTGAGGCTTGAAGGAGTGAAAATATATATTCACAAAAATGAATGAGTTTGTTAATAAAGTTTGTTAATGATCACAAAAAAAGAAAGTAAATAAAACTATTCATTAGGGTGGTGCAAGTCTGACCTTGGCGTTACATTTTAAAAGGAGAGAAATATTAAGTATTTAAAATTTGGTTTAACTAAGTCTCCTTTTAAATGGTAGGAAGGTTAAAAATGTCTAGAAAATGTTGTAATTTGAGAGCATGAGAACATAAGTGAAAGAAACTAAATTGAGAGTGGAGTAGCTGAATTCTGTCTGTAGGTCAAACATGTGTTCTTGCTCAGAGGGACAGGAGTAATCGTTAGGCCAGGTGAGGGTGAAGCAAGCTTGAGACATTGTCTGGCTTTGACATAAAATTATATTGCCTCACTTTATCCTGTCTGTCACATGTATCGGTCTTTCCTTTTTTCTTTGCCTCCTGAGCATTCTGAGCTTCAGTTGGTCTGATTACTCTTCTGGTTCTCATCAGTCTGATAATGCCAATTTCAAAATGAAGGATGGGTGCTCTACTAGAGACAAATGGGCATTCAGGTAGGCATTCAATGGGGGCACCTTGTTCAGGTTCGGGAAAATTCATTCTTACTTTGATTATTTCACCACGCTAAGAGAGCAGGGTTGGAAAGAAGCTACAAAATGGGGAAAAAAAATTTTCTGTTTCCTCTACCTCATCTGTCAATCAGTGCACTGTACTGTTTTGGCTTTTGATCCTGCTTTCATTTATTGCCATTATCCATCTCTTCTACTCTATTCTTCTTCCTCTGGTTGTTTCCTTACCCTTGCCTTTACTTTATCTACATCTTGTTACATTTTATACATTTTATCTACATTTTATATTACAAGATGTAGATAAAGTAAAGGCAAGGGTGTAGGATATACAAGGTAGGGAAATTATAAAAAGTGGGGAAATATATCATTTTCCTTCCTTTGGTACTCCTCTGAGATGCTTTTTAATTATCTTTATGGCTAAAAATGATTTTTTAAAAATTCAAGCATGGGTTTAAAACATGTTAACATGATTGTCTCCCCCTCCCAATTTTTGCACATTCATGTATCTCTTTTACACATTCTTTAGACTCAATGCATGTCTAGTCTCTTCCACTGTTAAACTTCACTTTGTTTTGTTTCCTGTAGAATCTTCTCTATGATTCATTTGACACATTACTATATTTTTAACATTTAAAATTTTTTTGTGGGTATATCCTTTTTGTCCAGGTGTAGACTGTATCTTTGTGTCCTTATGTACTTAAAATTTTAGGGCTTATAATAAATGCAGATTAGTATTTTTGATGAAATTATATTAACATGGTAAATGTAAACCAGGAGAAATCAACAGTAAATACATAGTCAAAAATGAAATAGCAAACTTTCTAGAATTTAAAACAATGTTAGTAGTTTTACATCTTCTTGCTACCAGGTTTTTTAGTACTGACACTTTGAAATATTATTACCTGGTGCTGCCAGGGAGAATCCTGGTCCTGCTCTTTTGCTGTGTGACCAGAAAAGTCATTCACAGTTACGTCACTTAAAACTAAAATAATAATAACAACCTCATAAAATTTTTATTTTAATATTGGACATGGCCATTTTGCATTTTATATTACACATCAAAATCAAAGGAGAAGACAAAAGGGGGTTAAATGAAATCCAATGGTGTTTAGATCAGGGAGGTGAAAAAGAGCAGAGTAGGCAAATCTCTGAGACTGAATAAAAAGTAAAATGGATAGACACATCCTTTTTTTTTTTACATCGGTGGGTACAGGACAGCTAATCATGAACACTTACAGCACACAGAGATGGTATGCAGGAGAACGAGATAACAATGAGGGGTTTGGTGGTTTCATGCCCTTGGGGTGATTATGCCCAAAGAGGTCTGGAAAATGGAAATTACTCTGATATTCCAAAGGCATGTTATGATGCATGCAAAAAGACAATAGACAGCTCAGTTAAGACAAAGATTTATCTTATTTTTGGACTATAAGATACACCTCCCCCCCAAACTGGGAGGAAAATGGGGGTGCATCTTATAGCCCAAATGTAGCTTACCTGGCTTGCTGGGGTGGTGGTGGTGAGAGGCGGCAGTAGAGTGGGGTCACAAGTTATTAAATATTTTACCATATTTTTTGCTTCAAAACTTTTTTTCCTACTTTCCTCTTCTAAAACCTACGTGTGTCTTATGGTCCAGTGTGTCTTCTAGTTCTAAAAAAAAATGGTACCTTTTTGATAAGGAAAATACTGGCCTAGTACATGACTACTCATCATGATTTGTTTTTATTTCAGTTTAAATTTCAGACCACCCTAAGTGGTTACTCTCAGTCTCTGTGTTTCTACGGCCTGCCATGAAGGCCTCCCTGAGGTTTAGTATGTGGCCCCTTTTTTCACTCACTGTAGGAATAATAGTTCAAATAGAATTTAAATTGTACTCCAGAAACCATAAAGGGTAATGAATTTCTTAGGCTTTCTTAAATGGTCTGAATATTTTCTACATTCATTTTTATAGTGTGACATGCTGAAAGTATAACAAATTTTTACATTGAAGATAATTCTCAAACTTTCTCCTTCCATCTCTTTTGTTTCTATGTTCCTTGGTTCTTTCATCAACATGAGAGAACCAAGGTTACTTCAAGGTTACTTCTCCCCTGGTTACTTCACCCCTCACATGTCCCCTCTGCCTTCTGATCAGGTCCCACTTCTTTCTTCCTGGAAGTCAAATTGCTCCACATGAATTTCACTCCTATGAACGGGGTCTAAGGTATAATTGAGTTAAAAGGGGAATGTTACTGAAACAATTATTTCTAGTATCAAAGATAATATCTGAGTCCACAGATATTCAGCCTGAAAATCATAGTGCTTCATTTCTTAAAGTGCCTTTAGTGAAAGTGTCACAAAATATGCTATTAAAAAACAACCAAAAAACCCCCCAAAACTAGGCTTACAAAGTCAAGTTTGTTTATTTCCTCTTTCAGAGACTCATTGTGTATATCAACATAGTAAAGACTCTGAGAAGTGCATAGTAAAAATGATCATATTTTTTAAATTGGCCCATTATTTCCTAAACTGAATTAATGATGGAATAAGTTTGTTCTCTAGCTGAACTAGAGTTCTCTAGGGGAACTCTAAGCTAGGTCATATTATGTAAACCATGGAGTAAATATTTTCTTAGAAGCTGACATACCATTTCCCCCCCTTAGCAGTGGCCATTCACTTGAAATTTCCTCATAATAAAGGATGAGTAAGAAAGGGCAGTGAATTAGAAAGACCTAATGTTTAAATGGAGAAATGGTCAATTAAAAAACAATGAAGACTGTGGCTTGCAATGAAATTAGAACTTTGGGAGAGACAGAAATATCTAATGATTACTTTAGTAAGTATTATAGTATTCCTTTTTCTACCCTCATGAATTTTTTATTTAAATCTAAAATGTTTATCAATGCGTTGTGAAATGTGATTTTGATTTTGGTGAATGGAACATGCTGAGTGAACATGCTGAGTCCTGATCCATGGTGAAATTGTGGCAGGCGGTTAGATGGACATGAGCAGCACAAGGATGACATGGGAGATATAGAAGGTCACCAGGGCAGAAAACCCTGGATGCCTAGCAATGGATAAGACTGGGAAAATATGGATCTCACTCCCCAGGGTAAACTTTCCTCACATCTCTGGTCATGCAGCTTGGACACCCTGACCTTTGTATTTCTAGTTATGCTGATTGATCCTCCCCTGACTTTTCCTCCCTTGGCACGTTGTTTGTCACGAGGGTTAAACCCCCTTAGAAGGAGAACAAACAAGAAGGCCAAAGAATAGCTCTCAAGTATTAAGCCTCCAGGACAATGAGGTTCTGACCTGAATCAAATACATCTAGGTCTTAGTTGTATCTGTAGTTCAGCTTCAGCCCAGAAAAGCAGCAAAAGCAGACAAGCGATGCCACGACTGACATCAGGAAGACCTGCATCCACTACTCAGCCCCTGCCCTGGCACCAACCAATCAGTGGAGGCCATGACTCTGAAAAAACTGGACACACCTGGAAAGCTGATGAATACAGTATAGATATCCTCCCCTGAGACTTCCCCTAAAGTTCCCACCCTTAAAAGCCCTTATGATTGAGGACCCAGTATACTTTCTCTCTTGGGAGCATGCCAGCTCCTTTCACCTTCCCCTCCTTTTCTTCCCAGGATTGTTACCTTTACCTTTCTCTCTTTCTCCTAAATCCCAAGGGCCACTCTTTTGCCTCTGTAACTTATTTTATGTCTTGGCTTTCAATTCTTTCTTAGACAGAAGTCAAGTACCAGGGTTGCTGAACTGAGGTCCCATCTTACTCCATCAGTCTAACTGGTGCCATTTCGCTGTCAAAAAACTGAGAGGCTGCTCATGTAAGAACAGACATCTAAACTTCTCTGTAACAAGAAGAGAATATTAATAGTGGAACTTTAAATAATGTGCATAATGGGGGGATTTGCCAAAAGAGAAAGAAAAAGAAGCATTTAGATATGAAAGTGTGCAAGGTTGACAGGGAGGGATGTTGAAGGCAACATTCAATATGGCGCTGAATTTTTGACATGGAATTGAATTGTTTAGGTTGCATCTTGATCATAACCTTAGTTCCTATGGATTACTGGCTAGTAAATACTCTTAACACAACCTCATCACAGACTAGAGGTGGAAAAATGATATGCTCAAAATGAAACAAAAAACCTCACCTGCTATACAAATTCAGTTTTATTGTCTCACTGCAGCAAGAGTGAAGATCACCCAGATAGTTCCAAAATGGTATCTTCTTATGCAAAGTGAATGTACAATTTATATTGCTTATAGTTTGGGCTCAGAAGTCCTTAGGGTTGACTGATTTATTAAAGGGAAGGTTGTAAGGTTCTGAGCAAAAAAAGAATTGCTATCCAAAATATTTCTCTTGTGTTTGCTTGACAGAGTGATTGTTCTGGTTCTTGTGTTAAGCATAAGTAGAACCAAAACATCTATTTCGCAGACTATTGTTATTCTGGTACTTAATTTCAGACCTTCCAAATTAGTATCCACCTATGCAAAGGAAATCTGTATTGAGTGGTGTGACGGTAAAAGTTTTTTTTCTTTTTTTAAAATTTCATTTATTTGTTTTTAGACAGAAGAGAAGGAAGAGAGAAAAAGAAGGAGAGAAATATCAGTGTGTGGTTGCCTCTCGCATAACCCACACTGAGGACCTGGCCCACAACCAAGGTATGCGCCTTGATTGGGAATTGAACCAGAGACATTTTGATTCACAGGCTGGCACTTGATCCACTGAGCCATACCAGCCAGGGCTGGTAAAAGTTTAACAGCAGAACTTTGGAGGACACAAAAAGTTCTGATTATCAGTATTTGCCATTTATTTTGTATAAATGCTCCCTTCTACCATGGTTTATCTCTACTGATGTTAGAAAGATGCACAGTAGCACACCAATATATGGTATGTACTCCATACAGATACAATAGAATATAAATAATCTTGAGTACAGATAGTCGGAAAATAATGAGAAAATCTCCATTTTGAGTATTTATTAACTTTATTATTTAATTTCACAATTCTGAGTTTATATAATTTAGTTTCAGTTACTTTTAATGATGGCTTAATTTAAGCACAGACTCATAACATCCTTAAAAATTTTAAGAAAGTTGAGGTGAGTTGCCTCTAGCATACCATAGCCTACATCCAAAGAAAATTATCTGAGGATTACTAACAGGTCTTTATATTTCAAATTATCTTCCCAGTTATCTTAGCCAGAATTCATCTGTTCCTCTTTCTTGGCATTATAGACATTGATGTCCACAATAAACTGTGGATCTATTGTCCTGGTGATGTAACTGATAGTTATTGAATATGCTTTCAGTGGAATGGAATACACAGAAGGATGGGGTGAAGGAACATGACAGAACATGTGGGGCACATGCAGTGACACTTATGGAAGGCACACTTTGACAGGACACCAGAATAAAGGAGATCTGACATGTTGGGCAGAGAGAGGCCATGAACACTCAAAACTCTGATTTTCTAAGTGTTTTATTGAAGGTGATTGAGACTATTTTTATTTCTGAAGTTTGACATGGACTAATCACACTTAGAATGAAACCCAACAACCAACAAAATTCTTCACATGCTTCAAATAAAGCAAATCAGTATTAATTATGTACAGCTTGGTTTGTTCATGAATCATGTGACAACCAGATCATGGCCATAAACATTAACAGAGAAATACATTATTTCAATAGCAACCAAAACAGATGCTAGTACAAAAAATGAAAGCATGGTTTGTATGAACATCGCCTCATTATTAATCTCTCTCCCCGTATTCTTGAGCCTTGTAAGAGGAGAAACTATTTTGTTTAAAACTGTGTTTCCCTAGTGCCTGGTGCAGTGACACCAAAGGTTTTGTGCAGAAAACAGAACTTGTTCAGTTAATATTTGTTGCATGAATGAATGTGTGCATTACCTTTGATGTAACGTAATTGGGTTAACTTTGTCTGGAGTATGTTTCTTTGTTTAACACCTGTATGACTCTTTACAAGATATGTGATATCTCTGCATCTAAGCTAACTCATGTGTAAAATGAGGATAATAACAGTAGCAACTCATATGGTTGTGTTGTGGTTTAAGTGAGGCAATTAACATAAAGTCCTCAGTAAGTGTCTAACTTATGGCAATGTTTTGATAGATGTTAGCTATTATTGTTCTACCCTTTGATAAAGAGACATTGATTATATTCCTGTGATCCTGCAGATGATATAACAATAAGAACAGTTATACCCAAGGCATTTTATTGTGTTAATGCACAACTCTATTAGAGAACAAGTCCCGAGATTTTGAGATGAACAAATGAGATAGGAAAAATCATCAAGTTTTATAAAATTTTTACCAGCATGAATTTTGAGAATTACTGACAAAATTATGTTAAAATTCATTTTCCTATAATCTAAAAGCTTAGGATATAGTATAATAATATAAATGCTTGATAAATGTTAAATAAAAACATTTTATATTAACTATCAATGGGAAATAAACTCACAGGTTAGTACCTGTGAAATGTTAAGCTTGGCTTGTTAACTGAAATGCAGTGCTATTAAAATAAGGGGCAAGATAAAATTTCTTTATGATAATTTCAGCAGTTCTTATTTAAATACGCTCTTAAAATTCAGGCCAACACGACCTTAGTGTTTGACATAATACATTTGGTTGACTTTTATCTACAGCAATAATGGTAGCTGAAAATGTCACTATCATTACACAACACATTGCATGCTCTTGTGAGATGCCCTTAAGCAGCCTAACTGCTAGGTAGAACAGCAAGTTCCTGGACTCAGATAATCTTCTTTCGGCAGCTTGGTATTTGTATGCTTTTAATTGGCAAAACAATTATAGAGCCTTGTTGTTGAGTAGGTTGTGTTTTATGGTGGGTAAATACAAAAAAATATGATTTCTCTTTAAGTCTTGGGTACATTTTAAAGAATATTTTATTTATTTATTTTCAGAGAAAGAGAGGGAGAAAGAGAAAGAGAGAAACACCAATGTGTGTTTGCCTCTTACACACCTCAATTTAGGGACCTGGCCCACGACCCAGGTATGTGCCTTGAATGGGAATCTAACAGGCAACCCTTTGATTAGCTGGCCACAGCTAATCTACTGGGCCACATCAATCAGGGCCTTTTTTGTTAGTTTGTTTGAGAGGAAATATCTTTTATGTATAGTTGGGATAGAAATTTAGAACCAAAACATTAAAAGATTTTTTCATGAAGACTTGAGGTTCTTGATTTAAAAGAGCATTGTTTTCAGAATGCTGAAGCTAATATTATTTTGTTGAAATTATTAATGGGACTGAATTGTAAAGTGAAGAATGGATTATGGAGAGAGTGGAGAAGGCACAATTAATTTAGCATCATGGGGAAAACCACATCTGTTGGCTGATGTGGAGAGAGTTGGTGTGAATTTCTGTAAGTGCCATCTGTTCGTCACATTCTCCAAGGTTTCATTTATACACCTCTGATCTCTCACAGTTGACTTTCATTGTGTTTTGGGTTTTGAAAACAGCAGGGGTGTGAATTTGGTATATTATAGCACTGGTGACTATCACTGTATATAAATATATTCCTGTTTCTAGGTTTCCTACCAATTTTACAGCTTTAAATGATAGGAAGTCTCATCACTTTCATTGAACTTTTGGCACACTGCTTTGCTTTGCTTTTCTCAGGTTTGCAGTAATGTGATGTTTCTTTGCCAATATTCTCTGCAAGTCAGGCATCAAAGCATCACTTTAGCACCGTCTTCATGAAAAGGCAGTAAATATGAAGCAGTCTGAAAGTACAAGCAGAGTTTTACATAGTGATGATTAAGGCTCTAATTGATGGTATCTTTGATGCAGTGTTCAGTATACCCTGAAAAAATGTTAACCAGCACTGTGAGTAAATGACAATCAAAAGAAATATAGACACCACTACCGAGTGGTCCAAAATTGTCTCAGTGGCATAACAATTGGTGTATTCAGCCCAATGTGCATAAAGGCAACAACCCATCAATATTGTTGATTTGTCCCATCAGGTTACAGGAAAGTCTGATCTTCTTTTCTAGTGGAGGAAGTTCTCACTTTCCAGGGCCCAGCTCTCCAACAAAGATTTAACTGGCACCTAGATTCTCTTTGTCAAATCTAGGTTTAGTAAAAGAGTTTGAGCTCTTAGAACACATGAAAGTTCAAACATGCTTGAGTGTTTCAATTTAACTTGGGTTTTGTTTCTATATCAACTACGTTTATTTCATAGCATACCTAAATTTATGGGATGATATATGAAAGGGACCTGGCTGAGTGGCACATGGCACATAGTCTGTAAATGCTCACTGGCCATGGTCAAGATAAAGAAGAAGATACCCAGCTGTGGTGCTTCTTTCTGTAAATATTGAAAACATCTGACACAGTCACCTTTTCTAGGTTTGTATCACCTGGCTCAGTTTTTTCCCCTATTATAACCTCCAGATAAACAGCATTGATTTCCTTTCTATGAATATGACTGATGTCTTTTCTATCTGAGTCTTCACTAATGAAGTTTCTTTCAATACTATTTGCTTAAATAAAATTTCAACCTGCTTTTCAAGAGAGATGTGTAGGTAAACATGCTTGCCTCCTACATAACCACATAAAAACTACAACTAAACTATAGAACAACCATCACTCAGAATTGTCAGAAATTGAGTTGAAGGAAAGTATGACAATATGAAATTGAAGAAACACATTCATCCAGGCTGGTAGGAGCAGAGATGCAGAATGGGCTGGTTTCACACCCAAGTGAAGTGGAAAAAATTTGAGAGGGACATCTCAGGAGTGAGGAGTTCAAGCTCCCCAACGCAGGAAGATAAGTCCCCATAACTCCTGACTACAAAAACCAGTGGGGATTGAGTTGATGGAAGAAACTTCTAGAATCTCAAGCAGTTCCCCTAAAAGAACCCACACATGGACTTACTCAAACTCACTCCCTCCAAGCTCGAACAATAGGGTGGCAGTGTGAAAGTGGCATACAGGGAGAAACTGAAGTGTCTGGCATCAGTGTAGGAGATGGGAGACAGCTTTTTCCCACACAGAAAAATAGGCAGAGGCCATTGTCTCTTTTCTGAGCCTTCCCCCACAGGGCCAAAGAACTAGGAGAAAGGTGTCATATATGAGACTCAGTCAACCTGGCTAACACTGTTTCACTCTGGAGATGCCCCAAGACTCTGTGAATTTTCCATATGGCTGGCTGGTCTTGGAGCATGCTTCACAACTTCCTAAATCTTATCAAACAACCAACAACCAGCCTTAGTAAACCCCTAGCCCCTGTGCCTCTTGCTAAATGGCCCCAGGCCTGGCACTAGGAGCAGTCAGGCGAGGTTCACAGCTTGGCTTCACTGGGGAACCTAGAAGCCCAGCGGCCATCACAGACTGCTTTGCAGATCAGGCAAGATGGCCCTGGGAATAACACAGGTGGTGGTTGATTTTGGCCTGCACCACCCAGGACACCCCAGAAACTGAACACCAAGTGAACAGCTACATACAATGTTGGAGCACCACCACCCTGCCCTTGCACAGCTGATCCTCCACAGAGGTTGATAGTCAATGGTCACAGCCAGTCCTTGCAGCTGACTGTCCTGGGTTAATCCCTCCCATTGATCTGCCAACATCAATCAAAGCTCAACTACAAAAGGAGGATGTATTCAGCTCACACTAAGGGTGCACTTTGAGTGCCCAGTTTGGGTGATAGACGAGGCTGTGCCACTGGACCCTACAGGACACCTACTACATTAGGCTATGCCACCAATATAGGGAGTCATGTCAACTCTATCTAATACATAGAAACAAACACAAGGAGGCAGCCAAAATGAGGAGACAAAAAAACATGGCCCAAATCAAAGAACAGATCAAAACTCCAGAAAAAGAGCTAAACAAAATGGAGATAAACAATCTGTCAGATGGAAAGTTCAAAACGCTCATTATAAGGATGCTCAAAGAACTTAGTGAGGACCTCAACAGCATAAAAAAGATCCAGTCAGAAATGAAGGATAAACTAATTGAAATGAAAAACAATTTACAGGGAAACAATAGTGGAGTGCATGAAGCTGAGAATCAAATCAATGATTTGCAACCTAGGGAAGAAAAAAAACCCCAACAAATCAGAACAACAAGAAGAAAAAAAGAAAAGAATCCAAAAAAAATAAGGATAGTGTAAGCAGCCTCTGGGACAAATTCAAGCATTCCAACATTCACATCATAGGGGTGCCAGAAGGAGAAGAGAACGAGCAAAAATTAGAAATCTATTTGAAAAAATAGTGAAAGAAGACTTTCTCAATTTGGTTAAAGAAATAAACATGCAAGTCCAGGATGCACAGAGATTCCCAAACAAGATGGATGAAAAGAGGCCCACTCCAAGAGACATCATAATTAAAATGTTAAAAGTTAATGATAAAAAGAATCTTAAAAGCAGAAAGATAAGAGGAGATAGTTACCCACAGGGGAGTTCCCATAAGACTGTCAGCTGACTTCTCAAAATAAATTTTGTAGATTTGAAAAGATTGGCAAGAAATATTCAAAGTTGGGAAAAGCAGGGACCTACAGCCAAGATTACTCTAGCCAGCAAAGTTATCATTTAGAATTGACGGAGAGATAAAGAGCTTCCCAGGTGGGGGAGAGGGGGGAAACTTGAAAGAATTCATCATCACCAAGCCATTATTTTACAAAATGTTAAAAGGATTTATTTGAAAAAAGAAAAAGATCACTATGAACTATGAACAATAAAATGGCCTAAAATATACATCTATCAGAAATTGAATCTAAAGAAAAACACACTAAGCAAACAAGAACAGAGACAGTCATGGATGTAGAGAACATTTTGATGATTGCTATATGGGAGGGGTGTGTGGGAGAGAATGAGTGAAAAGGTGAGGGGATTAATACGTACAAACATGTAGTTACAGAATGGCCATGCTTATGCAAGTATAGTATAGGAAATGGAGTATCAAAAGAACCTACACATGACCCACGGACATGAACAATGGTGTGGGAATTGCCTAGGTGAGTGAGGGTGTTGCATGGAGGAGGGCAAAAGGGGAAAAATTAGAATAACTGTAATAGTATAATCAATAAAATATAATAAATTTAAAAACTCTAGAGATCTGTTGCACAGCAATGTGAATATAATTAATACTACTAAACACTAAATTTAAAAATGGTTAAGATGGTAGGTTTTTGTCATGTGTTTTTATGACAATGGAAAGCTTAAAAATAAATAAATAATAATTAAAAAAATTCAACGTATTTTTAAAGATCCAGTTTAATTTTAACCTGCTCCGTGGAAATTCTTTAAAATGTGGAAAACCTAGAACACAGGTAACTGTCAATAAATATGTATAGGATGAATTAATGAATGAGTGAATGAAGAGTTAGAAGGGATTCTCAATCCTTCCAAACTCTATAGTATTTTTCCTACCCATGTTGTTACAATTACAAATATAAAAAATTACCTTAGTGCTCTTAAAGAAGGAAGAACCTTATAGTGGAAAATGACATCCTAATCTTTGCATTTGCATAGAGAAAATAAATTAGTTGTTTGTAAGAAATAATGAGTTTATTCAAACCAAACAGTTAATTAGTAAGCAGAAATATAAGCACATATTTTATTTTTTTTTAATTTTATTTATTTATTTTTAGAGAGAGAGAAGAAAGGGAGAAAGAGAGAAACATAAATGTGTGTTTGCCTCTTGCACGCCCCCTACTGGGGATATGGTCTGCAACCCAGACATGTGCCCTGACTCAGAATTGAATCAGCAAACTTTCAGTTTGCAGGCCACCACTCCATCCACTGAGCCACACCATCCAGAGCAATTTTCTTTAAACTGATGTATTTTGTTTGGTTTTGGAGACAATACTTAACCTCCTGGGTTTCAGTTTCCCTATATACTAAATAAGGACACTCTAACATAATCTCTACAAAACATTTCACCTTTGAAAATATGTTTCTATAAACAAAAATAATGCATCTGAGTAAGACCATGTGACAGTAGCAATGTACCCCTAAATACCAATATAACAGAGTCTTTACTAAAGTGTTCTTTATATTAATTAAATATAGGCCATTGAATGAATTAGTGTGAAAATTGAGGATCAGAGTTTAGTGACTTCTCAGAGGCAAAGACATTTACTAGACAAAATGATTCTACCAAAAACTACAAAGGTAGCAACATATGTTATATTAGTTAAGTTTTTTATGTTGCAAATAAGAGGAAAATCACCATGGCTTAAATAACAAAATAAATTCATTGGCTCACAACTGAACAGTTTCTAAGTGGATCTGGTATAAGGTGAAATTTGATCTTACAGCTCTAAAGATTTAAAAAATGATCTGATTTTTCTCTGGCCTTGAGATGCCTGACACCTCTAGATACCCTGTTTGATGTCAACACAATAATTTTTTAATTTCTAATTTCCTATTTCACACTAGAACAGCCAGCAATAAATAGTAGTGTATGGAAGTGAACTATCTTAGCATTCTTTGAAAATATCTTAATATCTTTGAATTAATTTGCTTTATTTCAGATATGTGTTGCTGTGTGAATCAATTATTCCAATCAAGGGAAATGAGATAGTTGATAAGTTTAACATAATTAGGACCTATTCTTGAGGTCTTGGGTGTGGGGACAAACCACTTTGACTACAAATGAGGGGGAGAAGAGATGATTGTCTAAATAAAATTTAGGAAAACTTTCTAAAAAAGAGGGAAAATCAATATAGGAAAGTCAAAAACAGATAAACAATAAGAAACTAATTTTTTGTTAGTTTTTCTTCTTAAACATTTACTGAGTATATATACACAATGGGATCTGTTAGCAACAAGTTTATGGTATATGAAGATGGGCAACAAAACCTTGATGACAAGCAATGTGGTTAGTGTGCTAATGCCCTGACAGGAGAAGCACAGGGATCTCAAATACTGGGCATTGATCAGGAACTAAGTTAACGATCTTCTGCTTAAAAGTTGAATTATCTGCTGGAGATCATACTAATAACATCAATGCAGTCATGCAATCATACTATGCAGCCTTTGCTATTCACCTATCTTAAGCAAAGACAAATTTATTGCAAGGAGACACTGTAGCCATATTGCTAAGGAGTTGGGCAACAAGGACTCTACAAGAAACTAGACCAGGTTTGAGGATCTCAGAAGTGGTGGTTCATGAAAACACTTTTTGTAACTGCTGCCAGAATGATCGTGGGCAGCTCTAGCACTACAGGTGACAAGAGAATATGGACGAGGATAAGTGGAGCTTCAGAAAATACTTCTCTGAGGGGGTAAACTGTGAACTGAGTCTTGAATTTATAACACAGATGGAGAAGGGAGTAAGTACAGTCCATGAAGAAGCCAGACCACTTAAGCCTGGAGGCGTGGGAGACCTAGGTACAGTCAGGAGACTCCAATAGTTTGTCATGCTTCGATTTTAGAGTGTATGTGGGGAACTTATGGATATTTACCTGGTAAAGCAGGCAGATGCCCAGTTATGAAGGGCTTTTTATATAATGGCAAGGAATTTGAACTTCATCCTTGAAATAAAGGGACTGGTTGAAAAACTTTAGTGTAGGAAATAGCGTGTTTCAATTTACATAACGGGCATTATGAAGAAAAGTAATTTAGTATCCATAAGTAAACAGGGAGATGGAGAATACATAATACTGCTCATATTTCTTTTCTGAGAGTATATTGTGATACTACACCCTTCTCACCCCACCCTCCAGAAAAAAAGAGGGAATGGGGACAGAAAGGAAGATCGGTTTTGAGTGGGAAAGAACATTTGGGCTTTAGATGCCTTCAAGTGAAGATATCTAGTTAGAAGTTGAGATATGAATTAGAGAAAACTTTGCAGAGTATAGACATTTGAAGTGAAAAGGGCAGAAAGCTAAGGGTGGAACATTAAGGAATATCAATATTTAAGTGTTGGTGTGAGGAAGAGACAGCAAGGCAAATGGGAGGAAAATCAAAATAATTTTTATCTCTTTCAAGGTTACCAAGAAAAATAATGTCAAATGGCAGGTTTCCGCCATTTAAAAAAATCTTGAATTTGACCAATCCATACATCATTAACTATATTACGGGAAAAGTTTTGTAACTTGGTGCTAACAGAAATCAGGCACAGTGGGATGAAGATAAGAGGTGCAGAAATAAAGACATCAAGTATTGACTGGGCTTTCTTGAAGTTTGTTTATAAAAGACAGGAGAAAGACAGTGGTAAGACACAGGAGGGAGAGATAAAAATGTTTAAATAAAAAATATTTGAAAACAAGTACACACTATGTTTTTTTAAAAAAATGAGACTGGGAAGATGCTGATAGAAAGGAAAGAAAGGAAGTTGGTGGAGAGAACTCCAAGAAGTGGAGAACAGGACTGGGAGCAAGTGGCAGTATTAGACTGGGACCCAAGGAGGGACGTATTTATTGCAGCCCACAGGCCAGCAGTGACAGGCTCTGTCATGACTACAAACCTGAATTTCTAAGGAAACAAATCTCTGAACATTTAAACAAAGAATTTCATAAAAACTCATAATTGAGGTTTTTATAGGTTATAATATCGATTGTTAGAAGGTATTAATGTCATATTAGCTCAGGTGAAACATTTTATAACTTTATTTAGTTCTTGTTTCTGAAGTGGGGAATTGGCATAGAGGGAATTTTCCCTCTTAATGGTTCTGATATTTCAAAGAACAGGCTGACCTGATTCTATCGAGATGATTTTCTTTCTTGATTTTCTAATTAAATCCAGATGAATGTTTCAGCTTGAAACTGGATCATGAAATGATGTCATTTAAGTGTGAAACGTGAAAAAAATTATTTACTTTCATGTTTCAAATTTACCCAAAGAAATAAAATCCAAGTATTTATTTTGTTCTTGGGTGGGCTGTATCCATGTTTTAGAAAGTATGAAGTTTTGTAAGAAAAATAAATTTAAAAAAAGTTAGTGATTTCTTTAAATTAGAAATGCACACTTTAAGCAAATGGTTAATTTACAATGTTGTTTGACAACACTGGCATTTTTTTTTCATTTTTTAAAAGAAAAGCTCCCCCTTTTTCCATTGTTTCTCTTCCTGCAAACTGACATTTAGAAATAAATTTCAGTATCTTGTTTTTGTCATTGGAATGAAAGGAGGTATAGTAGAGAATTAAATGAACATGTAAGAACCTTTGTCTTGTATTTATGCCTGAGTAATGCAACTTCTTTATGGCTGCCTTTTGATGACAGTGACTTTTAATCATTCAGTTTCTGTTATTTCTACTTTAAAATTTATGTGCTTTTCTTTTTCTTATTGCTATTGTCTATATTTGCAGAGCTGTTAATAGACTCTTAGAATCAGAAAATAGTAAAGGTTTGACTTGTGGGCCAGATCCAGCCTGTGAGTGTTTTGATGTTTACAATATTTTTCAACATTGAATTATTAATAATTGCTAAAGTTAAGAAATTAAATTATTTCACATAAAAGCTCTGTAAATGGGCTTCCATTTCCTCTTCTTGGTGGATTCGTGACCAGACTGTTTCACCTAGGAGACATGTAATTCTTGATTCCTGACAATTTCCAAATTGTCTTGGATTATTCTGATCCTGGAATTCATTTCTTTTGACTGTAATCTAAAATTCTTTTTGTAAGTCATTTTTTGTATTGTTATTCTATTATAGATGTTCCATTTCCCCCCTTTGCCCTTCTCTGCCCTTCCCACCACCTGCTCCCACAGTCAATCCTCACACTGTTGCCCATGGCTGTGGGTCATTCCTACATGTTCTTTGTCTAGCTCTTTCCACTTCTTTCCAACATTATCCCCCTTCTCCCTCCCCTCTGGTCACTTTCAGTCAGGTCCATGTTTCCATGCCTGGATGGTTCTTTGTTCATAAGATTCTTCTTACAGGTGAGATCATAGGGTATCTGTATTTCACCAACTGGCTGGAATACTACTCAGCAGAAAGGAAGAAGCTCCTGACCTTTTGTGACAGCATGGATGGAACTGGAATGCTATGCTAAGTGATGTAATCCAAAATTCTTAACAGGTATAGAAGATTTCTATATTACAATTCAGTGCCAAAAGTATAATTATTTCCATATTCAGTGCCAAAATCACAATTATTTTCAGAATAGTTGTTGAAGAAAGAAGAGGGAATGCTGTTCAGGAAGATCTAGAAGCGTGGGCCTAGTGCTGGAGCTCTTTTAAGTGCCCCTTCGGATGCTGTGCAGCTCTTTGCCCCAACTCACCAGAGTTCGCAGAACAACGGTAGTCCATCATTTCCACCCAGGGCCTGTAGCCATCAATTCTCCAGCACTAAGATTGTGAAAAGGACATGCCAATACTTCACTGTGAATTACCAGGAAGGGTGGCCTGAAGTTTCCTGTCATTAGCCTTTCCTCTGTCTCTAATTAATGTGAGTAGACCCCTCACTCACTGCACCAACACATATTCTAAAAAAAGTTGGAAGCGACACATTTAGTGGGATGATAAATATACTTCCCTGGCTCCTTTCTCTGGGTGTGAGACAAGTGAGGATTTAGAATTAATAATGAGTTTAGAACCTCAGATCCGGATGTGACTGCTAAATAAAATAAAAGAAGCTTTTATTTTATTCTCTCATGATATCAGTATTTGTACTCTCAATTCTTTCCTAGAATATCCCTTCTAAACTTTTTAATATCCATTATACTTTTTAGAATTCAAAGGATATAGTAGTGTTTTCAAGTTTTATAAACTTTTACACTGGCAGGGACACCAGTTTTCATTACACAGTATATGGAATTCATTACTACTTGATAGGAAATATGGAAGGTATATATACTTGCAAAATCATTAAGATAATTTCTAAGTGTTTCTACTTTCTGGGAGTCAAGATATCTTTATGGCTGTCCTCTGGAAACAGTCTACTTCCAATACCTGTTGTTGTTACTTTTGACTTGCTTTTCCTCTTGCTCAGCCTTGTTGCTCATATCATAAAGTATTAATAATTTTTCCCAAGGTGTGACTGTTCTCAAATATGGTGCCTCAGAACCTTACATCATTGCAGGCATGACAAGGCAGAGCGATATATTGACAAGGAGCCCCGATTCTAGAGCTAGGCACCTGAGCTCACATCCAGGATTGTCATTGGGCAGATGAGCATGTAATGTAAGCCCTGGTTCTTCGATGTAAAATGGTGATGGTGGTAGTGCCTACCTCGCAGGGCTTTATGGGTTAAAAGAAGTGCTATATGTAATCACTTGAAACACTGCCTAGTAAGTGATGTGTGTGAGTCACTTGAAACTGTGTATTCAAATGTGACAGAGAGTTCTTCAAGACCCATGCAATCCAGGGGCTTCTACATTTATCAGTTGATTGATGTGAGAAAATAATAAACTGAAGATACACTGGCAGCAGTTCTGGTGTCCCAAAGGTCCTGCTAGGAAGCTCCAGTATGGAGGGACATGGGAAATCATTTCATTTTACCCTTTATATTTTATCTTACTCAGTAAATTCTATAGCCATGATCTATTCCTGCTTTTATGTAAAAGCACATGATTTTGGTTTACCCCCTTCTGGGCTTGTTCCCACAGATCTTGGAATTTTTTCACTCTTTGTTCCTGACTGCAACTTCGTTTGTGGTGAGTGAGTGTATGTGTAAGTGTTTTCTCTATAAGGATTATTTTTAACTGTCATTTTTTATTTTCTTTTTCTAAAAATATTTAAAAAAGAATAATCTAAATTAAACCAGCCTGTCCTCACTATTAGGAATATAGTTTTCTTCAATGAAAAAAATCATCATTGCAAAGATAACATGAATTAATGGTACTGCCTGAGACTAAAGAATCTTCATGTGTAATATCAGCAAATAGGTTTATACTGTTTTCTCTAAGCAACATCAAACTACTTTTATGTTTAGATAGTGAGTGTCCTTTTGAGATAAACAAGTAATCATTACGTAGATTGAAATACTTCTATGAACAATAAAACACGTCCTTCTAACTGGAAACTAATCTGAGACACGGGACACAAAAAGAAAATGTGTTTTCATTTGTAGATAGGGTCTAAAGCTAATGACGTAAGTTTGAAGAGGATAAAAAACGTTTTTTGGAAAATTTCACCATTATTATCATTTAGAACACTTTTGTTAAATGCTTAATTATGTGTGGCACTGTATCATGTCTACTAAAATTAAAGTCTTAAATAATTTTTTAGTATTTGTCATTTGGGATCTTTTGAGATACTATAGATTTCACTGTTAAAGGTATTTAAAATCCCACTGTTAAATATAACATAATTACTATATGTTCAATAATTCACTAAGTAATTTATTCACTGTATTCTTATTGAGCATGTACTCTGCAACAGGAACTGTGCTAAGTACTAAATATTCAGCATGGTAGAATAGACTATTGATTGGTCACCTACACAGTATAGATTTTTCCTTTATTTTAAAAAAACTTGTTTAGAGCAATGTGCTTAGATAGCAAAACAAAGCAAGACCTGATCTCTTAGGATTTCCATCACCTAGGGCAGGCTATGTGATATCTTTATCACCCCACTAAGTGTATATCTTCTACCTAAGTGTATGAATACATTGGTGCAGTGAGTGAGGGTTCTACTTAAGTTAGAGACAAGAAAGGCTAATGACCGTTTTGATCAACAGGATGGAAGTTAATGCCTGTAGGATACATTTTCCAGGAAAATTAACAGATTTTTATTAAAAGTCTTAAATTTAGCAGGCACATGCCTTTGACCTCAGTCTTTTCTACATTCTTCCTGCCTTGAGATGACATACAATGCTTGGAGATATAGTAGCCATATTGTGATAATAAGGATAAAAGACAAGATAACTTAGCTGATATATGAAAGAAGCCTGGTCTTTTATTACTTCTAAGGGTAACTGGACTATGTCAGGACTACTTAAATCCAGGGTTTTTGTTAACTGAGAAAAATAAGCTTCTCTTTGCTTAAGTCTCTTGTTTGTTTATCTTATATAAAGCCATATATAATCCACAATGATACAGTGAATAAAATGCACATAATATTTGCTGTCAGCAAGCTTGCAGTTTTTCAGAAATTAAAAAATTGTTCTCTTTTTCAAGTCAATTTAGATTTATTTTTAGTATCTGCTTGCATAGAATGTACTTTGGTGTATTGAGGATGATTCTGAGGAGACAAGGTTTTTGTTTGTTTGTTTTTGTTTTGGCAATAAATACAGTGATTAATCAACAATAGGCAGAGTAGTGGAAGGAGTAATTTATTTTTCACCTTTAGTAGGACATATAAATGTCTATGTAAATGAATCTTGATTATGACTTTGCAAGGAACAATGTATGGAACTCACATACTGAAAATGAAGAATTTGAAGGCACATATAAAATAAAGACTTGATATAGGCTCAGTGGTCCATGTGGTGTATTTATGTCTGTGAGTTAAGTCTGATTAATATTAAGCCTTTTCAAAAAGTGTATCAACCAGTTTCCCCTCTGGTGGTAGTATGGAAGGACACCATGTAAATCAACAAGCTAAAAATTAATAGGGTGCTAGTAAGAGGGGAGATTGAAGAGGGATATTATACTGATTCTGCTTTTGAAGAACCCATTAAAGACATAAAACAAGTATTTCATGCAAGTCAAAAGTACTTAATATGCTTTGTAGGATACAGAATATAAAAACTGGAGTTCATAAATTATGTTAGGGAGGAAAAATGTTAGTATATAGAGACCAAATAAAATAAGAAAGGTCTCATAGAAGACATAGGTCTTGAGTGGATTAATTAGGTGCATGGATGAAAAGGAATGAAGGGAATATTTTTAAAGTTGAGGATGGTTTATACTATGGCCATGATAAGATCAAAAGCAAATCATATACATAGAAAAATAAATATATATATCAACTACTGAACCAGAATCTCTGGTTCCTCCTAGAAATCAAGATGGCTGAGTTCAGAGAGAAAGATAAAGGAAATATATTTGGGTGGGGCAAAGGCATACCCAGGGTATGCAAAGTCATATAAAATGGTTTGAGTTCTATATATAGATAATAAAAATATTTTCTTTAATACTCTTGTTTCATTTTAGGAAGAAAAATATTTTCTTTGGAATTTGTCTATGTCCTTTGGCTTTGGTCAAAGTGAGGTACAAAACTAAAGAAGAATGAAATATACATATCAGAAGTTATAATTTAATTGGAAATTGGAATATTTTAGGGCAACTGGCAAATTAGCATCATGACAAAAAAACTTTTATTTTCTTCCCTTCACTTTTTTCTGTTTCACTCTTCTGTCTTCCTTTTTTATTTTTTAAGCAAAAAAGTTCCTTGTATATCAAATAGCTCTTTGAAAACAACATGCACTGTAGTGAAAGCAGGTCAGCCCTAAAGGAAAGACACACTTATTAGAAAACACACAGCTATGAAAAAAGAGAGGAAGGCTTTTCCTTCTCTGAAGAAGAAGTTTGCTAAAAGGCCAAGGATGCTTTGAACTCAGTGACAAAACTGTCTTTTAAATCCCCAAAAGGTCATATAATAATTGAGGTTCAGTGGTTTATTTTTATTTTATTTTTTAACAGCAACTTCTACTATATGAACCAGTAAAAGTTAAGCACTTGAATTAACAGAGCTAAGCATAGACCTAAACATCCCTAAGGCAGAAAATGACTTTGACTTTGACTCTCCAAACTTTGATGTTCCTGGTGATTATAAATACACACATCAATGTCACTGCAGCTTAAATACAAAATGCAAACTCTGGCTTCCTCATTTCTAGAGCTGTTACTTTGCAAAAACTTTGGGATTTTTTGCTATCAGATTCCCCAAGTCCTTAAAATTCTAGTTCCCTCTCACATTGCAGACTTTAAATTTCCTCTGTGGGAACTAATTGTTGTGATCATATGTGTGTGTATATACATACATACATACATACATACATATATATTGCTTTTAGGCCTTTATATTTTTTCCTTTACCTAGATTGAAGTTTTACCTGGTAAAATACTAATTTCCTTCAATACCTAGCTCAAATGCTATCACCCTTATCAAAGTTTTCATGGTATCCTGTGATTCTATGTTCCCTGAAAGAAAAAACTATTTCTCATTGATTTTTGTGTTTCTAAAGATTGTATCTCAGAGTTTTGAACACAGCAGTTTTCTTACTAAAATCCATTGGATTAGACTGTATCCCGTAGTATAAACATATTCACAATTTATCAAACTCTACCTCCCTCCTTGGCAAACATGTAATGAGTGCTTAGTATTTGATGTTAAAAAATAAATGTATGTATGCATACATAAGTATGAAGATACACATACATATGTATATGTACTGTCTAATGTATATACACATAATATGAGAGTATATATGTGTATATATATATATGCACACTCCCATGTATTTACATATGCAAAGATACACATGTGTATGCAGGCATATTTCTTCAGCTTAAATGACCTCTTTCAGTTAGGAGATGTGTCAACAAGATACAATTGCAAGCAATATGCAATTCAACAGAGAAACAGAAACTTCCTATTTTTCATGTCTTCTTGAGAATAAGTTTGAAAGCCAAATGTGACAAAATCATTCTGAGATAGACTTACATATTCTAAATGAGATTCCTAAAAAATACTGTCAAATACCTAATTATAAGTATTATTTTTGGATGTAGGCTTTGTCTATGTAATCCCAAAGCTTTGTTTCTCTGATGTTGAAGCCATAGTGGATCGGGTTAAATGGGTTTAGCGTAGCTTTGAAAAGGGTTATTGCTTTCAGTGTCTCTAATGGTTTTTCACAATCTCTTGGAAATCCTAGTGCTCCTCTTCTTTCTTCTTTGGCTCTGTATCTATAGTCTACCTCCCAAGTTTCAGAATCCAGACGAGACATTGTACCCATAAAAAGGATAGATGAAATTCTAGGTCATTAGTTAAGATATAGTTTTCTTAGAGGCTGAAGTTTCAAAGGGATTTAAAGAGATGGCACACTTAGCAGGTGGGGCTTCTTCTTGTGCCTCTGTTGTTTACTTTTCTCTATTCTCTGCTGTTCAGGAGAGTCATTTCCACCGTTAGAAAGACCCATGTTCTCAGTTTACTTTAGCAATAGTCTGAGCATTAGGAGTTTTTCACATGCAAGTGATAGGAACTCAGCTCAAAAAAGCTTAAATCAAAAGTGAAGAGAAGTCAGTTGGATACATGTTCTCAACTAACTCCTTCAACTTTTGTCTCTGCTTTATTCTAGTTTGGCAAGTTTTACTATAAGATGACAACAATCATCCACAATTTTGGGCTTCTCTTATTGGAGTAGGAAACCCAGTAGAAAGACGGTGAAAGGACCTTTTTAAAAATTTCTGACAAAACTCCCAAAGTGGTGGAATGCGATGAAAGGACTCATAGGCTGTTCTTGAGACTAGAATAAATCATATGTAAATGTAACTAAAGGCCTAGTGTCATAGGTCCCCACTTGGAACCACATCTTTGTGCTGTGTTCTTTGGCAGGCCGGTGTCACTTATTCATTCCTGTCTTGACATCAGTCTGACACTCCCTGAATCTCAAGGACTAAGAAAAGGTAAGTAGTAATTATTTGAGGAAAATTAAGATGGCACTCTCAGACATATATGTATGTGTGTGTGTGTGTGTATCATATATATTTACTTATATACTGTCCATTCATCAGAGGTTTGATTTCTTCATAAGCTTCATGTCACTGTCTAATGTCTCTTCAGTGAAACCTGAAAGACTTACTTCAGCATTTCTTAGAGGATAGGTCTAGTGGTAGCGAATGCTCTCATCTTTTGTTTGGAGGTAATATCTTATTTTCTCCCTTTCTATTTCTTTCCTGGCATTCTAATTTGATGAGACATCATTCTCCTTGCTTCCTTTAGTTTTTGTCCAATATCTTTTTATCTTATTGAGCATATTCAAGACAGTTGATTTCAAGTCTTTGTCTAGAACATTCAATATCTGGGTTCCCTTCAACACAATTTCTGTTAATTAGTGTGTGTGTGCATGAACAAACTATAGTTTCTTATTTCATTGCATGTCTTATATTTTTAATAAAAAATGACCACTTTCAGTATTTGTGTTTGATAACCCTAGAACTCAACTCAGTTTTTCTTCCTCTCCAGAGTTTTTATTCTACTTGTTGTAGGTTGTAGTTTCTTTATATAGTGACTTTTCTAAACTACTTTTGTAAAGACTGAATTCTTTGTCATGCAAAGCCACTCAATTTTCTTTTTTATGAGCATAACAATTAGCTAGTTACTATATAGCAATTTCCTTAAATTCCTGATGCCAAAACAACAATAACTGTTCTTGGTCTTTGCCAATTAGCTCTGTATTGAGTCATTCCTCTGTGGTTATCCATGCTGTTTACTCTATCTTGTCTTTCAATTCCTACTCACTTGGGGCCTACATGTTAATCAGAGGTAACATTTCTTCTTGGTTGTTTTTTGAGCTTGTATTTAGCCCTGGTAATGTGTATGGCTTTCTAGATTATCCAGGATGTGTAAGAAATTTTTTAAGATTTTATTCCCTCTGTTTCCCTTTCCCTAGCCTTTTCCTCCACATACTTTTTGATCTGTTTACTGCTCACTGTGACTTTTATCCATTGCTCTAAGGATTTGGGGCTAGTATATAGCCTTTCAATGCTTTTGATAAACACCTGCCAGATGTACATTTTGGTTCTGAAGAACCTTTGAGGTGGGTAAAATACAGGCAAATTCCTGAGGGACCAACCAGACAGGTCAAAATATACAACCACAATTCTTTGAGAACAAGGATTATATTATTCCCTCTTGCATCAACAAGGTATATAAGAAATGCAAGTTGCCACTTTATTTTCACTACCAGGCTAGAGAATGCAGAGTGGTCGGCAGGTAAGTTTAAATGCCATAATACTTTCTTACATAACTTCAATAGATCATTTTTACATTAAGAATCCCCTTGGTTCTTTTAACTTTTTATTAAGTGTCAGAACCTCCAAAATTTGATTTGGCAGTTTTTTTGCAGCTTCATCATTGCTTTATTGGAAAGAAACAGTTTTAGGGTATCTTACTCTGTCATTCCCAGTGACATTAGCTTTGGAATAATAATTTTTATATGATTAAAAAGATAGAGCCATTAAGAAGAAAAGAGAATGAAGAACATTTTGATAGATATGACAATAAGAATGACTTTGGAAATTATCACCTCTCTGGAATGAGAAAATACATCATCCCAGAAAAGAAATCCATGTGGCTGATATTCAGAACTAGATACATGGATGCTAAAGACTTTTCTATGTCATGTTCAGAAATAGGGTGGGTCATTGTAGAGATTAACAAAAATTATTAAGGCCACACATTTCTACATTCGTCGTGTAATTTAAACTCATCATTGTAAAGGTGATTTCTTCTTCCTATTTTTATTATGTTGACAAAATTAAATAAAGGTAGATTCAATTCTACCAAAATATCTTTTTACAGACTAAATGAATGTATACTTTATGCTTCCAGTTCAGTTTCTTTTCTTTTTCTCAGATATAAAATTCTGCTTCTAAATTATTTTAGAGCCTATGAAAGCAAATAAACAAAAACTCCACTTGACCTTTGGTTATATTAATTTCTCTATGTAGTTTGTCCAACATTTTTATTTTTTAAACAATGGTTGTGTTCAATTCAGCTTATTTGAAACATTTAACAAATAATCTCAGAAAATAATTTTTAACTTTAAGAGAAAAATGAATTTTAATGCAAATATTTTATTAAGTAGTGAGGTTTTATGATTATTTGTTAAATAATAATCATAAAAGATGATTAATTTTCAGGACTGTCTGAATTTTATCATTATGAAGCTGTACTTTCCCAGTGTGATTCTGAGTTACATATTTATTCCAACTAAAAGCTGTTGAGTAAAGATCTGTCACTTGGGCAGTTTTTGCTTTTGGAGTTCTTTTGCCTCAGAGTTAGCAATAATATAGACTAAACAGAGCCTCTTGCTTTGGATGTATTAAGGTAGAAGAGTTCAACAGTTTTGAAGGGTTTTTTTAAAAAGTCTGTATCCTAAAGAGGAAATATTACTGGGGTAAAGACAGACATGTAATAAATACTTCTGTCAGCATAGGAACATGTTATTTCTGAGAGGATAACATTTAAGAAGTTTTTGTTATTATGGTAGTTGTAAAATAAAGCTGCACGGACTGTTTTTTTTTTTTCAATGCCATGAAAGCAGATGAAGAAAAGAGGCTTCTTTTAATTCGAGTATTTTTCCCTTCCTGTAATGCATTCTAGGAGTCAGATTTAGAGTTGCATCGCCTACTACATTACCTTGCTATTAATGATCCCATTTCCTCAGTGGCCCAGAGAGAGCTACAATTATTTTCTTTATGTTGGTCCCCACTTTAGTGGGAAGATGAGTGAAAGTGGATATATCTGTTCTCAAGCTGGCAACGTCATCACACTGTCACCTTGTATTCCAATTTCTATCCAGCAAATGGAAGTGGTGTTTTTTTTTCATTTAAAGAGGAAAGAAAGCAAATATTGTCTTTTTTTAAAACTACGTAAAGCCAATCTCTATGCCTTTCTGATGGCTGGGAATGGAGAACAGTATCTACATATTCACTGAGGAAAAAAAAAACACTTTCCCAAAGTGCTACATATACCCAATGGCTTCCAGGTCTCCATGCTTCTGAAGTACAAGTACTATAATAACCATATTTAATTTCCAAATACAATATGATCTCACCTATAAGTAGAGCCTAATCAACAAGACAAATAAGCAAGCAAAGTAAAACCAGAAACATGGAAATAAAGAACAAACTGACATTAACCAAAAGGGAGGAGGAAGAGGAAATATGAGGAAAATAGGGGAAGGGCCATCAAGTAACATGTATAAAGGACCCATGGACAAAACCAAAGAGGGTAAGCTCAAGGGTGGGAGGCAGGGAGTGGTAGGGAGAAAATGGAGACAACTGTTCTGAAACAACAATAAAAAACCCTCCAAAGATATCTTGCTTATCCTAAGTTGATTTAGGTCTCAACAAAAATATAAATTGGGGAGGGAAGATGGCGGTGAGGTAGGTGGGAGTGGAGCCTACTTACCCCTGAACCCAGCTGGAACACCTAGATGATCTTCTGAGGAACAGAGTGAGTGGCCACCAGAATCCCAGCTTATATGAAGTTCGGAGGCCAAAATTATAGAGGGCATTAAAAAAGAGGTGCACCCCTCCCTGGTCTTAGCCCATTTCACTATATTCTTGAGTTGTATCACTGTTATGATTAACTCTATTCTCTTGCATACTATACCTATTCTCTATCTTTTACTCTCACTATATTTCACCATGTAACCTTGCAAAAGCATTCTGTTTTCTGGATTTAGCTCACATTCCTTTTCCTCTCTAATAAGAGTCCTGTTTCTTTTTTACGTTTTATAAAAAGTGGCTAGTTGGGTGGAATATCACAGTTAATGCTGTACTTCTCCAAAGGATCCACTATCTGTTTTCTACTTGTTTGGTACTTTAAATCTCATAGAATATTCTCCTGCTGTTTTAGCTCATTTTGCTTTCCCGTGCCACTGATAGCATACAAGATTAGAGGAGAGATGTGAACACCAGTATTCCTGCTGGAATGGTTCCAACAATGGAACCACCAACAGGTAAAAATCCAAGTACAACAAGAAAACAAATACAAACAGAAGGAAGGGCAGTTCTAGAGTATCCAGACAAGGAGATCAAAGAGACTGTGTCACTGAATCCCATAGACCTCCTACCGTAGAAGTTTACCCTACAACAACAGCTAGCAAAGCCAAACATCAGGAAGCACAGAAACAAACAGAATTAGTCTCCTAAAATGGGGAAACAACAACAACAAAAAAGAACCTGCAATCAAAGGAAATGGAAGACTCCCGACTAAAAGAGCTAAATGAAATGGAGGTAAGCAAACTATCACATATAGAATTCAAAATAATGGTTGTAAGGATGCTCAAGGAACTCCCAGACAGCTACAAGGAACTGAGTGAGAACTACAACAGTATAAAAAAGTAAATAGAAACTATAAACAAAAACCAGGAAGAAATAAAAATATTATTTCTGAAATAGAAAACACACTAGAAGGAATTACAAGTAGGCTGGATGAAGCAGAGGACCAAATTAGTGAGCTAGAAGAAAAGGTGAAAAGAGACACTCAAGTAGAGCAGCTGTACAAAAAGGACAAAAAACCATGAAGATAGCTTAAGGGAACTCCAAGATAATATGAAACACAACAACATTCAAATCATAGGAATACCAGAAAGAGAAGGAAAGGAACAAGGGATAGAAACCCTGTTTGAAAACATAATGACAGAAAACTTTCCAAACCTGGAGATGGCAAATTCAGGAAGCACAAAGGGTCCCCACAAAGATTAACCCAAAGAGGCCTACTCCAAGACACATCATAATTAAAATGCCAAGTTTTAAAGAAAAAGAGAATCTTGAAAGTAGCAAGGGAGATACAAGAAGTAACATAAAAAGAGGCTCCTATAAGATTAGCAGCAGACTTCTCAAAAGAAACATCCCAATCCAGAGAGAATGGCAAGAAATATTCCAAGTAATGAAAAGCAAAGGCCTGCAACCAAGACTACTCTACCTAGCAAGGCTATTCATTAGAATGGAAGGAGAAATAAGGAGTTTCCCAGACAAAATAAGCCTCAAAAAATACACCTTCACCAAACCAGCACTGCAAGATGCGTAAATGGACTACTATAAGAAGAAGGAGGAAAATGGTGAGAGAGAGAGGAACACAGGTACAAAAAGAGAAAAATGAATCAAATAACTATCAATAATAACCTTACATGTTAATGGATTAAATGCTCCAATCAAAAGACATAGGGTAGCTCAATGGAAAAGAAAACATGACCTGCACTTATGCTGCCTACAGGAAACCCATCCCAGAAAAAAAGACCTAGATAGACTGAAAGTGAAGTCTTGGGAAAAATATTCCAAGCATATTTTGGAAAGAAAATACGAGAGGAAAAAAAAAGTTGCAGTAGTTTTACTTATATCAGACAAAATAGACTTGAAAACAAAAGCCATAAAGAGAGACACTGAAGGACACTTCATAACACACAAATGAAGCATCCATCAAGAAGAAATAAACATTGTTGCTGTGGACCGCTCCCCCTGGTTCTAGGAATTGTAACCCTCTACCCCCCATGGGCTAAGGATCTCTGGAATTCGAGCCTCAGGAGACAAAGCTTGTCTGTGGTAGCAAATGCTGCCTCAGTTTCCTCCCTGCCCCTAAAGCATGGATGGACAGGTAAGACCCTTCAGAGGAGGGGCAACCTAGGCCAGACACGATCACTTGGGAGGCCATCATGGAAGGACTTGGGAGGCTGCAACAAAGAGCAATGGACTCTCGCCCCCTGGCTTTGAGAAAGCCCAAGTCCCCAAGACCTCTGGGAAAAGCGGTTCCTGACTCTAATCCCCTTAGGCCTGAATACCTGATGGGGAGAGGTGCAGCTCCTTGCCTTGCTCGAGTATGTCCTGGGGAAAAAATCTGGCATCACAAACCTGATAAACCTGTGAAATCTGCTCTACTAAGAGTGCTTTCATTCATATGTTAAGGGTTTGAGCAGGAAACTCTAAAACTTTCTGCCTGACAGACTCTGACTCAGACTATCTACTGTTTGATCCTTGCCACCCTGGATTCCTGTGTATTACAACCCAATAAAAGCCTCTGGAGGAAGTGGCTTGAGGTCTTTTTTACCCTTGAGAAACTGGCCACTGCTCAAGGGCTTTGTCCTCTGAGAAACTGGCCACTTCTCCTCCCCAAGCAGATCATATCTCTGTCATATTTACTTTCATCCATGGCACTTGGGGGGACTTGCGAGGAAAGTCGCCCTCACACATTGTAAACATACATGCCTCCGTGGCTAACCAATCAGTGTGCTGGGTCTGCACAGGAATCTTTTTGAGAACATCTACCAGCCTTCCGTGGCACATCTCTCCAGCTTCTGTCTCAAATTGGACTTGGTTACAGCACCAGTGGAATAGTGCACATCCCTTGTAGAATGAGACCAGGACTAACATCTACTCGGGGGCAAAGCAGTGGTATATATAACAGGCTCCGGCCATTGGTTGGCTATTCCATATGGCATGGTTCAGGGTGGCTCACTGATGATGCCGTAGAGCTGGTTGAACCAGCCCCCTTTGCATTGAAAACCTCAAAGGACAAGCCGAGGTGTTCTGGACTCCGACAGGTCTGTCTCAGAGACTCCGACAGGTCTGACCTGACTCCGACAGGTCTGACAGGTCTGACTCATGCTTTAAAGTCAGACTCAGACTTTAAAGCATGACAGGGAGGTGCAGACTGCTGCAAGGGCTGCAAGGGCTGCAGTTCCTGCTGGGGCCTTCTGGGTGTGTGGCTCACATGGGTGGCATACCTGCCCAGAAACTGGACCAACTGCTGTACTTGGGGATGGCCCTGCTTGCCTCCTGGAGTTCAGAAAACTCTCGTACTCCAGCCAACAAATTGGGAGGCATTTAAGGCAGGACACTGGGCAAAGTGTGCTCCCTGGTGCTATTACATATTAGCTACTTTTTCTCAAGCTGGAACTATAGTCACTGAGACTGAGATAACAGCTTTAGCTTTGCACACTGCTCCTGCCTTGAATGCAACAAGTGATTCCTTAGGTCTCTTAACTGAGGAAATGTATTAATTGAGAAAAGTAGCCTTGCAAAATCCTATGGCCTTAAATTTGCTCACTGCATCCCAAGGTGGGGTGTGTGCCCTAGTAGGGGCTGAATACTGTGTATACATTCCAGATGTTCATCACATTGTTAACCAAGCTTTATGGACTTTAGCTTCTGAGACCCATGCTACTGACCTCCTGACACATGGTCCCCTATAGGAATGGTGGGCCCACTAACTACTAAATGGCCATGGGTCCTTGCTGTCTTGGGCAGTAGTGTTTGTGTTTTGGTCACTTGTTGCTGTAGTCTATACTGCTGTTGTGGTATATGGGTGCAGGGCTCTGCCTTCTTTGCCAAAGTACCTTCTCAGAATACACCCTCACATAGATTGTACAGTGAGGAAGCCTGAAGGGTTAGATTGTAGTGTAAATGGATCCCATCAGGCTCCTTCACCCAGATGCCAGGACAATTAAGATCAGCAATGTTCCCATGGCCTTCAGACCGAGTCTGACAAACTATTTCCATAGCCCTGAGTGGGCCGAATGCTCGAAATCATGCTGTGTTATACAATGTTTTGGCACACTACCAGCTTTCGGTACATTTACTATATAAGGAACTTGGGAATTCCTGCTCTGCAACATGTGGCTTATGCTGTGCATGGATCACCCCGCCTGTGAACAAAGGCATGTCAGGCCTTCCACGGTTCCTTGGGTTTTCTTTCATCTGCCCGAGTCCCAAGTGAACTTCCCTGGACATGAAAGACTGAAACACGGGTGGTATCTAATTTTTAATGATATGATTCAATCATGCAGAAGGAGTCATTTATGTAAAAGCCCAACTGGGGGACTCAACATATCTCAGAATTTTACAAGGAACAAAAATTCCAGAATCATGTAAAACTAAAATCCATGACGTACTTGATAAGGGATTAATATCCAAAAATATTGGATATTAACATTTTAGTATTAATAAATACTAAACAGAGAACAGAGAACTCCTAAAACAAACAAATAAAAACAGAATAAACATTCTGAACAAAAAAAGGGCAAGAGACTTGAACAAACATTTCTCCAAAGAGATTCAAATGGAACATAAACACATGAAAAGATTTTCAACATCATACTTAATAGGGAAATGCAGCCAAAACCACAGTGAGATTCCACTTCACAATAAGATGACTATTCTTCTTTTTTAAAAGCAAGTATTAGAGAGCCTGTGGAGAAATTGGAACTCTTGCCCTGGCTGGTGTAGCTCAGTGGATTGAGCACGGGCCTGCAAACCAGAGGATTGCGGTTCGATTCCCAGTCAGGGCACATGCCTGGGTTGCAGGCCGGTTCCCTGCAGGCCAATTCCCAGCAGGGGACGCACAAAAGGCAACCATACATTGATGTTTCTCTCCCTCTCTCCTTCCCCTCTAAAGATAAATAAATAAATAAAATCTTTAAAAAAAAAAGAAATTGGAACTCTTATGCTCTTTTGATGGGGATGTGAAATGGTATAGCCACTGACAGAGACAGTGTGGAAGTTCCTCAAAGAATTAAAGGGAGAATGACCACATGACCCAGCAAGCCCACTTCCTGAACTGAAAGGAATTGAAAACAGAGACATGACACATGTTCACAATAGCCAAAAGCTGGGAACAACTGAGTGTCCTTCTACAGATGGGTGCATAAACAACATGAAATTTATACATATACACAGTAAAATATCACCCAGCCTTAAACAGTAAGGAATCTGACACATGCTATAATATGAATGAATCTGAAAAACATTATGTTAAATGAAAAAAGCCAGTGAGAAAAAGACAAAGGCCATGTGACTGATCACAGATACATGAGAGACCTAGAGTCGTCGGAGACAGGGAGCAGAGTGCTGGTTCCAGGAGCTGGCAGTGGGGTCGGACATTGATACCCAGTGAGCACAGAGTGTCAGTCTCGCAAGATGAAGAGAGTTCTGGAGACAGATGGTAGTGACGGTGGCACAACAGTGAGAATATATTTAATGTCACTAAACCGTACACCTGGTTAAAATGGTAAATTTTACTACAATTACAAAAATAAATAATCATGGTAATTAGAGTGTCAATTACAATGCATTTTCCAAACTGAGACACTTTGGGGGGACGAATGTGATGCTCCTGGGTAGCCCAGATGCTCCCCAAAACCTTCTGCTCCTACTCAGAGAAAAACATCCACCGGCCTCAGTAGAAAACTTGCTCTGGCAAATGTTCAGCAGAGTAACTACAGGAGAAATCTCACCATTAACAGGCCCAAGAATAATGATCTCTGTTCCCAAACCTCAAAGTTTTAAAATTTGTCTGGTAGACTTTTGACATAAAATTTTAGATACATTTCAGATTTACAGTATTATCCCAGAAGTCCATTCTACTCTGGGACACTCACCTTCTGGTTCGCAGGCTCAGCCATCCATACTTGCTTGTGGGACACACCTTTACCTCCCTGCCTCATCCTTTTCCATCTCAGTGCCATCCTTCCTTTAAGAGAGGTTCCCCCCAAAATGCCTCCTCATCTGTTCAGCCTCCCCTGATGCACCAGGTGGAAGTTCTCCACTTCCAAATTTTGGTGGTACTTTACATGGTGTGAAGCTAAAATGAGAGAAAACCTACATGATTGAATTAATGCTATTGACTTCTGTTTGGCTGCCAAGCCTGAAGAGTAACCATAACTAAAATCATCCACCAGCATAAGGAAAATTGCCTTGGATCTCCTGGCATAAGCTCCATGGTTGGTGCCTTGGTTTTCCCAAGAGTTTGTGCAGGGCTTGGAGCAGAGGGATGGAGAAAGAATCTGATTTGATTCTTGGCCGTTGTGGAACCTATTGTTCCTCTAAGTCTCTTTCATGTACAGGGTGTGGTAATTCTCACCCTCACTGCTCTCAGGCTCTGACATTGGGGTCCCTGGCCCCAGTGTTTGGTCTTTATGCCCCTAAGGCACTAAACAACAGGTGCTGACTGGAAGTTTTCCCTGGTGGGGCTTTTCTGAGAAGGGTGATTCCCCTACTGACATGGTTTTCTTATGAGGACTGGATGACCCAGGTCTGGGCCAGGTCACCCTCACCACACACATAGTGTAGCTTCAAAAAGTTCTAAAGGTCACTTGTTTCAACTATTTCACTCTCTTCCCCCAAGTTAATATCACCTCTGTTTTTTTATACTTACACAATATATTCTGAGTGGGCTGTATGCTGGAAAAATAGATTTCTTTGAGGGTTTTTTTTGGGGGGTTGTTTTGCAAACATACAGCTTACCTCATGCTTAGTGTACACCAAGATTCCTCTCCTACACCTGTGAGTCCCTGAATCGCCTGAACTTAGCTGCAAAGACTGGGAGATGTTCACAGTCTCACCTGATTTACAGGAGAATGGAAGTCTTAGGTGGCCTCATGAGACCAAGGGCAACATCAGAGAAGATGAGGGGACATCTCAGGCTTGTGACTAAAAGGGTATACTTTGCCCACTTCCAACACACTGGGGTGGTTATAATTGATCACACAGAAAATAAGTGTTGGCGAATATCAGGCCAGGGCCTTCTGAGCTGCCACTTGAAGAAGTGAAGCCATCAGGATGGGCTTCAGAGGAATCAATTGTCTTTACAAAACAGCATTTGACACCATTTATTCGTTACAAAACACAGTAAGAACAACAATAAAAAATTATCTTTCTGTAACCGGGTTACAAAAAATGATTGAGCCAGCCCCGCATACCCTGGCCTTTTGCCTGTGCTTCTGTGAAATGGTTTTAACAACTATTTTCTACTAGTTAGAGAAAAGACGAGGGCAGTCTGACTGGTGCTGGGAGCCTGGAGTGAGGAGGAGAGTCAGGGGAGATCACCAGCCCTCTTTAGGCTCCATTCTCCCAGCTCTGGGCAATACGGAAGTATCTCGGACTCCTAGCAGCAGGGCTCCTAGGGAGCTCTAGACCCCACCACCACCCCCCTTCCTCCTTGGCCCTGGGGCAGCCTGGAGCTCTCCCTGAGGTCTCATGACCTTGCCTCCCTTTCATATCCCTCTGGAAATTGCAGGATACCCGTCTGGGTGGGAAGAAGTAAAGCCTCCAAGTCCAATCACATGTTCATGGGAACGCTGACTCCAGCTGCATCTCTTCCAGGTCTTGGTTAAACAACAGCTTCCATTGTTGGCAGAAGGGCCTGGTCTTTCTGAGAGCCCATAAAATGTTGCCCCCATGGAATGCATAGGAACATTGGCCACAATATGGCTCCCACCTGCCCACTTGGATGTCGGATGCATCTCTTGAGAGGGCAAGTTTGCAAGATAAAGAGCAAGGGGACTAGCCGACCATGACCCCTCCCCACAAGCTTCTTCCCCAGGTTTCTCAGTTGCCCTGCAGCCCTGGGACCTGGGCTGAGCCTCCGAGAACCCAGTCTTTCCTTTGCCCTGGGCTGGGGGCTGAGGAGCTCTAGGGGACAAGGCCCCAAGTGGCTAGGTCATGGATTCCTTGTGTAGGTATGGCACAGCTCTGTCCCTGCTCTATCCCTGAGCAGGAGACTGAAGGGCTTCTCGGCCCCAAAGCACAAGTATCTGTGGGTCTCTGGCAGTAACACAGGCCCAAATGTGTCCATTTACCCCCATCAAGAATGGGGAGGGATCAGATGTGCAGAGCAGTGTGTGGTCTCATGTGGACCAAGGTGACCCATATCTAATTTGGAAAACTGCTGTGTATGTTGAGGGAAAATGAACAGGAGGAATTTGGGGGCCAGAAGTCAGGTGTAAGAGTAAGAGAAGTGGTCATTCTTCTGGAAGCAGAATTAGACCATGACTCTTCCCCTGACTGGACAGCACCTGGGCTGCAGCTGAGGCAGCCCCAGAACAAGCCAGTCCTCCCACCCTCCAGTCCTGCCATGCTGGGACTGGGGACACTGGAACCTCTGACAGTGGGTTCTTCCTTGGCTTTTGGCCTGCGTCTGGACCAGGAACAGAGGCTCCACTTCTTATGAGACCTAACCTCCCAAACCCCTCAGCAGATAGATAGATGGGGGATGGGGTCTAACCACTCAGGAGGGTCCTGTGGAGGAGGTCCTCAAGCTCTGCCTGGCTCTCCATCTGGTCTTGGCATTAGAAAGCAGAGCTCTGGGTTGGGGCCCTGGTACACTGCATTTACATGATGATATTTTGCAAACTGGAAGCCATGGGCAGGAGGTGTCTGGCTCCCTTGGCCCGCAAACGCTGTGCTTCCTGGTGACAGGGCACCAGTTGCAGGGTGTGTCTTTAGTGCACAACTTTACCAGGCCTGAATGTGGTGATCAAAACCGAGGAGGCTACAGGGGCCAAAAGCAAGCATCATTCTGGACCCTGAGCACAGCAGGCTGAGGTCAGGACAATCAGCCTAGGTGGGCCCCCTTTGAGGGTCAGGCAGCCTGTGTGGTTTCTGAGTTTCCAGGGGTCCCCCACCCCACACTCAGTCAGCACTACCTAGACTCATGTTCCTAGAGCCATGGAGGAAAACCAATCAATTTCTGGCCATCCAAATTGATGGTCATCAATTTCTGGCCATCTCAAGCTGCTTGGGTCAGCTGGGCTGACCAAAATTTCCAACTGAAGAGTTGGAATGTGGGTTCCTCAAGTTCTGGTCAGTCAGGACTGTCCTCACTCATGTCAGAGATAGAAAACAGCAGTAGCTCTGGCTGTCTTGGGTCCTTCAGGGAAGGGAGGGAAGAATGGTGTGGGCGATGCTCCAAGGTCTCAGAGCGGCCCCTCCAGACAGACTTTGCCTCCAGGTACAACATTCTCCCTTACCCTCAGAGGCCTATGACTGGCCCCAGAGAGGCTGCAGGAACATGGCCCTGAGCCAGCAATGCTGAGGGCCGGCTCAACTGCAGAGCTCAGCAACTTCCCTCTGAGTCCCCAGGACCAGAGTTGACAGGATGCTTTGCCCCAGCTGGGTCCCGGACCTCCCCGAGCCTCCAGGCCCCAATACCTTACAGCAGGGTTCCACCTCTCTTCCCACTGCCACAGTCCTCCCCCCCATCCCCAGCCCAGACAGTCTATGCTCTGCCAGAGGGAACCTAGTCACTCTCTACCAGGGAGGCTGGTTTCGGGAGTGGGGTATACAGCAGGCACAGGGCACCATCTCTCCTCCACCAATGCTCAGGACGCGCATCCACCCAGTGACATGGGCTAGACACCCACATGCCCGAGAACTCACTGGGGAGACTGCAGGGGACAGAAAGCTTCCTGAATTTCTGGGGATCCCACCAGCATTACCTGTGGTCACTTCCCACTGTACTCTGCTCCTTGTACCCAGCAGGTGACTGACACCTTAATCTTGACTCCTTGTCTCTAGGGAAGTTGGTAGGGTGGCCCAAAGCAGGGGAGATGGCGGGAAGTGGTGACCTGGCAAGAGGTAAGGAAAAGCCTATGAACCCACTGCCCAGGGGTCAGAGGCCCCAAAGGACCAGGAGGGGAATTCAAGAAGAAAGGACACTGATTAGCAGTGTGAGTGGCCACTTGGGCAAGGGGGAGGGAAGCAGAGGAATGGGCATTGACAGGGCAGGAAGTATGTGGGACACAAGAGGACCTGCAGAGGCGGCTGGCCTTGCAGGCTGGCAAGAGAGGAGCAGGCCCAATGATGAGATATAGGACATTGGTTTGGTCGGGTGGAGGGGCTGTGGGAGGGACAGGCCAAGGCCCAGAAGTGGGGGCCTTCAGAGGGCAGGGGGAGAGGGAAACAGATTCGAGAGAAGAGGCAGAGGGATGGGGAGTGCGAGAGCGTGGTCTGCACACAGGAGCAAAAAGAGATGCATTTCTTCTTCATTGCTGCCAATGCAGAGAACAAGAGTCTGGCCCAAGCGTGGGGTTTACAATCAGTTGTCTGCCTCTGTTTCCTCAGGGCATATCTTTGTGACCTCAGGAGAAGAGAATCCTAGAGTGTGACCTGAAGGGCCTGCCTGCAGCACAACTGTGTGCAGTGTAGGGATAAACAAACTGAGGTCTTGATGGAGACTGTGGAAGGCAGTGCCTAGGCCAGAACCAGAGCACGTCCTTCCTACAGCCTGAGTCATCTGGGCTGGAGCTGCGTCCAGATCTGCTTGCTACCCATGGAGGCTGCCTAAGAGCCAGGCTGGCTGGCACTCTGGAGTGGCCTTTCCTTCCTGAACACATCCACCCTCTCCCAGTAGCCCCTCTATAGGAGAGTCAAGGGACTCAGCTGGTGCCTGAGCTTAGGTCTAGGATCAGGAGTCTCCTGCAATAAACAGAGACAGCCTTCTTGAGTGTTGCTCCAGAAGCAAGAGCCAGGAGAGCAGAATCCTCCCAGGGCTGTTGTCCCAGGACACTGTGAGCTGGGTACAGGCCCCAAGCCTGTCCCTGTTCTCCCTAGTTCCCTGCCCTGGCCCAGGAGAAGGACCAGTGAACACAGTTAAGGAGGAAGCTCTTCTGTACAGTCACTTTTCACTTATGCGGTAATGGCCCCTGCTCTCTGGATCTCCAGAAAGACCTGGAGACTTCCCAGGACAATGGTGGAAATTTCCTAGCACTGGAACCCAGACCCAGGAAACCTGATATGGAAAGGAGCAAACTCACACCCTCCCCCATGTGACTGAGTGATTTTCCCCAGGACTTCATGAGCTTGACAGCTGGGGCTAAGGAACCTGATGTTCTAGAGTCTTAGTGGACTCACCTCACAAATCCAGTTGCACCTTATCTTCTCTAGGTGCTAGTATGTCCCCAAGAAAATGCCCCAGAAAGTCTGAACCTCATCAAGCCACCAACGGCAGCTGTCCTGTCACAGCACCTCTCTTATGTCTGTTTCTTCTGATGCCACCACCTACACTGACCCCAGTGCTCCATCCAAACCCATCTCAGGGTCCTGGTGCCCATCCCTTACTCCACCAGCTCTTCATTGTCCTGCCCTCCCCTGACATGTCATCATTATAATGGCTCCCTTGCAGAAATTCCAAGACACTGGCAGGTCATCGAGAAGTGGCCCTGTGCCCCCCTCTCACAGCCCCGCAGTGAAGGAGTCATGGGGAGGGGATGACAGAGCCCCAGGCATACTACTTGGCCACCAGAAAGCTGGAAGGGTCAGGCTGCTGCTCCTGCCCAGGTGGAGGGTGGGACGTTGCACTGAGCTGGCCAGAGAACCCAGGGGTTTGGCCTGGTGTGGGACCTCTGGGCTGATGCCTGCACACCTGGTGGTGGTGAGAAACCATAGAAACATCATCCAGTCAGCCCTGGGGTTGGAGAGAAGGAGGGTTGGGTTCTACATCAGGAAACATGGAATGATCCCTGAGCTTATGAGTAGGGAGTATACAGGTCATTATCCAAGCCGGGAGGACTGTGGATGGGTTAGCACAGCCTGAGGAGCTGAAGGCTCAAGCCCTGGTGTGCTGGGGTTTCTCAGGGATGTTGGATATTGATTGGAGTGGACCAAAGAAGCCCCCTGAGGCCTGTGCTTGACCCTGCCCCACACCCTACAAAGCACTACCTGCCACACTTGTGTGTTCCTGGGGAAAGAAGATAAGACTTCTCAGTTACCCAAGACTAAGTGTCCTCAAAACAAAAATTAAACCCTGAAAAAAGTGAAGAGGCTATGTGCCCATCACACTTGAGTTTAAGAACTGAGGTGCATACAGTCCTGGGCAGGGAATAAAGACATCATCTCAGCAGCAGGTGCTGGCTGCCTAGTGACAAAGGAAGGTGTCCAAACAGATAATGATATGATGCCCCGTATCTTCTCCAAGAACTAGGATTGTCACTGTGCTGCTGGAATTTCTTTCTTTCTGCCACAAGCCAGAAGTCAGAGGCATTCATCATAAAACATTGTCCCACCATATATCTTCTACCAGGAAGAGTGAGGGTCACACTGGCTTATAGACAGAGGCTGTATTCTCCCTGGGGGGCTGCTGTGGGGGCTAGGGCCTTTGTTGGGGCTGATTACATGCCACAAATCTCAGGCCAGGTGCTTCACCCTCAGGACAGAGCATTTGACCCCTAAAGGCATCCAGCACTGGGCAAGTCCTGCCAATGTCACTTGATGAACCTCACCCCACTATCACCACCGTAGGTCAGAGCCACTGCAGCCACCTCCTGCGGGATTCACTACAGTGATCACTGCAGTTCCTATTGGATTGGCCTCTAGTCTTGCTCCTCTGTTCCTCTACCAAAGACCTTTCAGAGACTCTGCATGTTCACTCCGCAAGGTCCACACTCCTCAATAGACAGGTGGGGCTCTTGACCTGGCTGTTGCTTCTGCAGCAGCCTCACTCCTCACTCTCCTCACTCCACATTACAGCCACACTGACGTGGAGTCTGAGAGGCCCTGCAGCCTGGAACGCACTGCTAACTTCCCACCCCAAGTCTTCACCTCTCCACTCCACTCAACCTTGAAGTGCAACTTCCTCCAGGTATAGGGGAAAAGGGGTCAAAGGAAAACAGTTCCTTTGACAAGATGGTAGATTTCAAAGTCACCCTTCTCATTATGGGGTGTTTGGGTGGTCCTTGCTATGAATACTGGCTCAGCAGATGTGTCCTCCTGGAACAGTGGAGTCTGTGCCCAACAGCTGATCATTCACTCATCCCCACTGGGATGCTCCGTACAATTCATTTAAATGCCTATGCACCCTGCACCATGCTGGCCACCTTACAAGTTGCTTCATTTTTGTAATGACCTGGTTGGTACTCATGTTTGTTCCCACTTTGGCAAAGGAAGAGGTTGGTACCAGCCCAGGTTCTTATGGCCCGCAAGGCTGGGATTTGAAGCTGCATTCCCTAGAGTCAGGCCTCTGCTTCTACACATCACACTCCATGGCCCACCACCCACTAAATGGGGATAGCTTATGAATTATGCTTTTATGGGTTGAATTGTAATCCCCAATTTTTTTAAAAAAGAAAGCTATGTTAAGGTTCTCACTCCATATCCTGAGAATGTGACTGCATTTGGAAATAGGATCATTGTAGATGTGATCAATTCAGACGAGGTCATGCTGAAGCAGAGTGGCTGGTGTCATAAGAGGAAGAGACACCCTTCTGTCAGGAGTTGACAGATTCATCAGGCAGAACTCAGTGAGGATGTTAAAATGAATAGTACTGTCAGTTAATTACTTCTAACTGGCATTTATAAAATACTTCACCCAACAACAGCAGAATATACATTTTTTCTCAAGCTCACATGGAATATTCACCAAAATAGACCACATTCTGGGTCATAAAATAGACCTAAACAAGTTTAAAAGGATAAAAATCATATAAATTATGTTCTCGAACCACAATGGACTTAAACTAGAATTTTAATAGGATAGCTGTAAAATCCCAGAACATTTAAAGATTACACAACACATTGTAAAATGACATATGGCTCAAAAGAAAAAAACATTTTGAAAATATTTTAGATAAAAATGAAAATGATCCAAATTCATAGGCTGCAACAGCAGCAGTGCTTAGAAGGAGGTTGTTGCATTGAATGTACATTAGCAAAGAAGAAAGATATAAAATTAATAATCTAAGCTTCCACCTGAAGAAATTAGAGAAAGAAGTACAGTAGAAAGCCAAAGCAAACAGAAGATAAGAAGAGGTAAAATATGGAGCAGAAATCAATGAAATTGACAACAGGAAATTAGTAGAGAAAATAGATAAAAACAAAAGTTGGTTCTTTAACAAAAATCTGTAAAATTGATTAACCTCTAGCCAGGTTAACCAAGGAGAGAAGACGTAAGTTACTACTGTCAGAAAAGAATGTGGGCAATTACTATTGATCCCATGGGCATTAAAAGGAATATAAAGGAATATTATTTAAAAGCTTTGCCCATGAATTTGATACTTAAGATAAAATGGGCCAATTCCTTTAAATGTACAATCTATCAAAACATGTGCAAAGAGAAATAGGTTATCTGAATAGTTATGTTAAAAAAAAAGTAAATCGATATCCCTTCAAAAACTATATACCAGGCCCAGATACTTTCATGGGTAAATTCTATATGTAAGGAAAAATGATACTGTCAGAACAAAATGCTGCAAGAATTAATGATTATTGTGAAAAGCATTTATTTTACATACCAAAAACAGTTATTAAGAGCTTCCCAGTAGAAGAGATCCAAGATGGTGGAGGAGTGAGTATCAGTTACACTAACCTCCTCTCAGGACCGATCTGGAATCACAACTAAGTTGTGGAGAAATCACCTGGAACAGACAACTGAACAATAGCAAGAGAGAAGTCTTACAAGCAGGGACAGACTGAAGAATCTGCTTCAGCACAACATGACTGGTAAGGAGTGCAGTGGAGACACGAGAGGGCTGGCTGGGGCCCGTAGGTGGCAGATGAAGTGCTGGAAGGATGTTGAAGTGGGTGGTTGGATCCCCTTTAAAAGTGGATCCAACCCCTTAAATCCTAAGCTGAATACCCAGCCCAGAGTGCCAGAGCCCCGAAAGTACACAGATAGCATCCAGCTTCAAAAAGCAGCAGGGTTGCTCTCTGTCAGAGACTGATGGCTAGGGACGAAAAGAACTCTTCAAAGGGCCAACACATAAATTTTTACTTGCAGCCACTTACCCTGAGCTCTGGCAAAGGGGTTGTGGGGCAGAAGGGACTAGAGACACTTGAGGAGAGTCTGGGAAGAGAGGTGTTGGGGAGAGAACTGAAAGAGTAGCTGCCAAGATTCCAGTGCTGAATCATCCACCATACAGCCGCAGCCATCCAGTCTACTCCCTTCTGACTGGCAGCAGCCTGAGAGAAAACAAGAGCCCAAACCCCAGGAAGGACCCTGCCCTATCCTGTGGTGCTTAAGCCTGACTGCTGAGAGCAGAGTGACTAGATTAACCACTGAAGGAGTCAGCCACAGACAGTAGAGCCCTGATAGTTTCCAACAGGCTGCCTGAGGCCAGGCTGAGGCACCATCTGACATCACCAGAGGTGGACCCAGAAAGAAAAAAACAGTGGCAAATACTAGATGCTACTGAGACGAAAATCCACTGTGGTCTTCTCCATGATTTGCGATATTTTTCTTTCCTGCACAGCTTTTTAACATTCATTTCTTGTCCTTCAAGTTTGTGCATATTAAGCCACTAGATTTTCTACCATAGTTTATTTTAACTCACATATTTTGCCTCTCCCTTCACTTACCTCATTTTACCTTCTTTCCTCTTATCGTTTTCTATTTTTCAATGACAAAAGTTTGTATTGTATATTAGTTTTGCATAATATAAATAATTTTATTTATTTTTATAACACTTTTACATATTTTAAATTTTGTCTTCTCTCTTGCTACAACTTGTTTCCATTCTGCACTCTTACTATTTCTCCCCCGTCCATCCTCTCAACACAAATTTACTTGTCAGTGGGCATCTCACATTCTTTTTCTTGCCCGTTAGATACCTGAAACTTCTCTCTCACTGATTGTGGATAGGATATATCGAGATCTTCACTAATTCTGTATTTCAAATCTCAAATTTTACTATTCCCCTCTCCTACTTTTTTTTTTACATCTCAAACTTTAATTTGGCCCTCTCTTAATGTGTTTCTTTCTCTTTTCCTCTTTTTCACGTTGCCCTTTATTTTCTTTTTTCTCCTGCCTGTCTCAATTTTTATCTTTTCCCTGTCTTAGACTTGTTTTCATTCCTCACTTTCAGTATTCCCTCTTCCTCCATCATCTGTAAATCACTTCACTTTCCTCTAGACATTTCTTAAGCTTCCCTTTCTTTCTTTCTCCTTCTTATTTCCATCCCACCTACATTAATTTAGCTCATTTGTTGTTGTTAGTGCTGTGGTGGTTCTTTCTTTGCAATTTGGTTCTTAATTTTTTTTACTTATCTACTTTATTCCCTTTTCTTTCTCTCTCTCATTTTATTTTTTAAAATTTATGTTTAAACCTAATACTATATGCTTCCCTTCTAACTCCATCCCACCTTTTCATTCTCTTTTTCATTCATGATGTAAATTCTACTCCCTCTCTTTGCATTGGTCTGATTCCCAACTCTTATTAGATTCCCTACTCCTCCCTCTACCCTTTCAAAATCATTTTTCTTTCAGTAGGTCATCTCATAATACCTGTCGGTTCTTATAATAGTATTTTTAAATATTAATTTTTATTTAATTCTTGTTCAAGTGCAGTTTTCTGTCTTATATTCCCAGCCCTGCCCCCCACCAGTGCTCCCCACCTCCCTCCCATTTCCGCCCCCCACCTTAGTTATTGTCCATGTGTCCTTTATACTTGTTCATGTGAGTCCTTCTCCTTTTCCCCTATGATTCTCTCCCCTCTCCTCTCTGGACCCAGTCAGCCTGTTCCATATTTGAGTGTCATTGGTCATATTTTGCTTGCTTGTTTGTTTTGTTGTTTAGATTCCTGTTAACAGTGATATCATATGGTATTTGTCTTTCACTGCCTGGCTTATTTTGCTCAGCATAATGCTTTCCAGTTCTATCCATGATGTTGCAAAGGGTAGGAGTTCCTTCTTCCTTTCTGCAGCATAGAGTTCCGTTGTGTAAATGTACCATAGCTTTTTGATCCAGTCATTTATTGATGGGCATCGAGGTTGCTTCCAACTCTTGGCTATTGTAAATTGTGTTGCTATGAACATTGGGGTGCATAGCTTCTTTTGGACTGGTGTTTCAGGGTTCTTAGGATATACTCCTAGCAGTGGAATTGCTGGGTCAAAAGGCATGTTCATTTTTGGTTTTCTTAGAAAATTCCATATTGTTTTCCATAGTGGTTGTACCAATCTGCATTCCCGCCAACAGTAAACTAGGGTCCCCTTTTCCCCACAACCTCTCCAGCACTTGTTGTTTGTTTCTTTGTTTATGATAGCCATTCTGACTGGTGTAAAGTGGTATCTCATTGTGGTTTTAATTTGCATCTCTCTGATAGCTAGTGATATCGAGCATCTTTTCATGTGTCTCTGGATCCCCTGTATGTCCGCCTTGGAGAAGTGTCCATTCAAGTCCTTTCCCCATTTTTAATTCGGTTTCTCATCTTCTTTGAGTGTAGTCGTGTGAGTTCTTTGTATATTTTGGAGATTAAACCTTTGTCTGAGGTATCATCGGCAAATATGTTTTCCCAAGCTGTTGCTTCTCTTTTTATCTTGATAGTGTTTTCCTTAGCCATGCAGAAGCTTTTAATTTTGATGAGATTCCATTTGTTTATTCTTTCCTTTATGTTCCTTGCTCTAGGGGACATATCAGTAAAAATCTTGCTGTGTGGAATATCTGAGATTTTCCTGCCAATGCTCTCCTCTAGGGCTTTAATGGTTTCACAACTTATATTTAAGTCTTTTATCCACCTTGAATTTATTACAGTGTATGGTGTAAGTTGGTGTTCGAGTTTCATTTTTTTTTTCGCATGTAGCTGTCCAGTTCTCCCAACACCATTTGTTGAAAAGGCTATCTTTACTCCATTTTATTTCACTGCCCCCTTTGCCGAATATTAATTGACTGTAGAGAGTGGGGTTTATTTCTGGGCTCTCTGTTCTATTCCATTGGTCTATGTGCCTGTTTTTATGCCAGTATCAGAGTCAGGTCTGCCACAGACTCTTATAATAGTATTAATATCTTTACACCCTTATTAACATGATTTATTTGGTGGGATTGCCAGCAGAGGAGAGTTATTTTTGTGGCTGTGGGTTTGTTTCCTGGGCTTTGTAGTTTTGCTCTGGAAGCACCTGCACAACAGCAATCAAGACGTCATAGGTGTAGTCACCCTCAGTCAACCAGCTGCAGAGGAGGGCCCACCAAAGAATCACCCAACAAAAATAAAACCCAGATTACATCCAGAGAGCCAACATAAATAGCATAAAGTGCATCCCCAAGGTTTCAAGTTCAGGAGATCAAGGAGACTGTACCAGTGAATCACAGAGGTTTCCTTTCATAGAAGTACACACCACAAAGACAGGGAGTCAAAATTAGATCAATTTAAGAAACAGAAATAAACAAGAAGAATCTCTCCCCAAATGGGAAAATTAAGAAAGATCCCCAATCAAAAAGAAAGGAAGAATCCTCAGAAAGAGTGCTAAATAGCATAGAGGCAAGTAAACTATCAGATATTGAGTTCCAAACAATAGTTATGAGGAAGCTCAATGAGCTCAGTGAGAATTACAAAAAACTACAGGGAAGCTACAAAGAACTTATTGAGAACTACATGAGCATGAAAAAGAACATAGAAACTGTCAACAAGTCAGGAGGAAATGAAGACACAATTTTGGAATTGAAGAACACATTAGAAGAAATCAAAAGCAGGCTTAATGAAACAGAAAACTAAATCAGCAAGCTAGAGGACAAGATAGAACAAAACTCCCAGAAAGAGTAATAAAAGAAAAAAAACACTCAAAAAGAACAGAGAATGGTTAAGGGAACTGCAGGACAACATGAAACATAATAATATCCATATAATAGGGATACCAGAAGGAAAAGAAGAGGAGCAAGGGATAGAAAACATGCCTGAAAAAATATTAATGGAAAACCCTCTTAAGTGATGAGAGAAAGTGTCACACAAGTCCAAGAAGCACAGAAGGTCCCAATGAAGATGAACCCAAAGAGGCCCACTACAAGACACATCATCATTAAAATGGCAAAATTCAAAGACAAAGAGAAAATCTTAAAGGCAAGAAGGATAAACAGGAAGTAACATATAAAAGAGCTTCAATAAGGCTGGCAGCTGATTTCTCAAGAGAACATTACAAGCCAGAAATATGACAAGAAGTTTCTGGCAAGAAATATTCCAAGCAATGAAAGCAAAGGTGTGCAACCAAGACTACTCTACCCAGCATGGTTTACATTTAAAATGGAAAGCAAAATATGAAATTTCCTAGACAATAAAAGCTAAAGGAATATACCCCCTCCAAACCAGCCCTGCAAGATATGCAAAAGGAACTGCTTTAAGAAGATAAATTTAAAAAGTGAGATAGAGTGAAACACAGGCACAAAGAAAACATGTAAAAGCGGGGACAAGTAAAAAATGGCAATGGATATGTACCTACCAATAATAACCTTAAATGTAAATGGATTAAATGTTCCAGCCAAAAGACATAGGGTAGCTGAATGAAAAAGAAAACATGACACCAAAAACATGTTGCCTACAAAAGACCCACCCAAGAACAAAAGACCTACATGGACCAAAAGTAAAGGGTTGAAAAATAGCATTCTATACAAGTGGACATGAAAAAAGAGGGTAGCGATACTTACATCAAACAAAAGAGACTTCAGAACAAAGACCATAAAAAAAGACACAAAAGGACACTTCATAATACTCAAGGAAAGAATCCATCATGAAGACATAAATATTGTAAACTTATGTGCACCCAACATAGGAACACCCAAATCTACAAGGAAAGTCTTGGAGGACTTCAAAAAAATGTAGATAGCAACACATTTATACCAGGGGACTTTAACACTCCACTATCAACAATGCATAGATCTTGAAAACAAAATATCAATAAGAATATTGTGAAACTGAACTACGCACTATATAAAATGGCCTTAACTGATATATACAGAACCTTTCATCCCAAAGAAGCAAAATACACATTATTTTCCAATGTACATGGATTATTTTCAAAGACAGACCATGAATAGGACAAAAAACAAGCCTCAACAAAGTCAAGAACATTGAAATTATACCAACCATTTTTTCAGACCACAATGGCCTGAAACTAGACACCAATCTCAAGGAAGAAACTCAAAAACACTAAAATCCATGGATACTGAATAATATGCTACAATGAATAGTTTAATAATGAGATCAAGAAGGAAATAAAAAATATGGAAGCAAATGAAAATGAACATTATACACTCCAAAACTTATGGAACACAGCAAAGGCAGTCCTGAGAGGGAAGCTCATGGCCATACAGGTGTACCCCCCAAAATAGAAACATTTCAAATAAACAACCTAACCCTACACCTACAAGAACTTGAGGAACAAAATCAAGACAACCCAAAGCAAGCAGAAGGAAGGAAATAACCAAGATCAGAGCAGAGTTAAACAACATAGAGACTAAAACAATAATTCAAAGGATCAATTAATCCAGGAGCTGGTTCTTTGAAAAGATAAACAAAATTGACAAGGAAGAATTGACAAGCCTTTTCTTGATAAGTCAAGGAAAAAAGAGAGAGGACGGCAAAAAATAAAATTAGAAACAAAAGAGGAGAGATTAAAACTGATAACACAGAGATACAGAGGATTGTAAGAAATTACTATGAACAACTATATGCCAAGAAATTTGAAAACCATGATGAAATGGACAAATTTCTAGAAAAAATATAATCTCCCAAAACTGAATGAAGAAGAAGCAGAAAGCTTCAACAAACCAATAACTGATGAAATTGAAATAGTAATGAAAAGACTCCTGGCACAAAAAAGCAGCTGGACCAGATGGTGACACAGGAGAATTCTACAAAGCATTTAAGAAAGAGCTAACCCCTATCCTTCTCAGATTATTCCAAAAAATCCAAGAAGTTGAAAGACTCCCAAACTCTTTTTATGAAGCCAACATCATCCCAATTACAAAACCAGATAAAGATACAACAAAGAAAGAAAACTATAGGCCAATATTGCTTATGAACATAGATGCTAAAATCCTCAACAAAATATTAGCAAACCACATCCAGCAATACATTAAAAATATCATACAATATGATCAAGTCGGATTCACCCCAGGGATTCAAGGATGGTATAACATTCACAAATCAATAAACATAGTACATCACAGAAACAAAAAGGACAAAAATTATATGGTTATATCAGTAGATGCAGAAAAAGCATTTGATAAGGTACAGCACCCATTTATGGTTCTTCTGATAAAAACACTTAGCAAAGTGAGTGTAAAGGGAGCATTCCTCAACATACTGTGATAAAAACACTCAGTAAACTGGGAGTAGAGGGAGAATTCCTCACCATGATAAAGGCCATATATGAGAGACCTATAGCCAACATCATACTCAACAGGCAAGAACTGAAAGCTTTCCCAATAAGATCAGAAACAAGATAAGGATGAGTGCTTTTACCATTTCTATTCAATATAGTATTGGAAGTCCTAGCCACAGCAATCAGGCAAGAAAAATAAAAAGCATCCAAATTGGAAAGGAGAAAGTAAAACTGTCACTTTTTGCAGGTGACATGATAGTGTACATAGGAAACCCTATAGACTCCATGCAAAAATTATTTGACCTAGTAAGTGAATTTAGCAAAACAGCAGGGCTCAAAGTCAGTATTCGTAAATCAAAGGTATTTTGTGCAGCAACAATGAAAGATCAGAATAAGAAATTAAAAAAAAAAACATTTGCTATAGCAACAAGAAAAATAAAGTACCTTGGAATAAATCCAACCAAGGAGGTGAAAGACTTTTACTCAGAAAACTGCATAACACTGAAGAAAGAAAGTAAGGAAGACACAAATAAATGGAAGCATATACTTCTAATCCAGAAGAATCAACATCTTCAAAATGTTCATGTTACACAAATTAATTTATGGATTCAATAGGATAAAATACCCTATTAAAATATCAAAGACATATTTCACATATGTGTAACAAATATCTCAAAAATTTATATGGAACCATAAACATCTCTGAATAGCCACGGTAACTCTGAGAAAGAAGAACAGACTAGGAAGGATCACAATACCTGATATCAAACTATATTACAAGGCCACTGTAATCAAAAGAGTATGATACTGGCAAAGGAACAGACATACAGAGCAATGGAACAGAATAGAAAGCCCAGAAGTACACCTAAGTCTTTATGGCCAATTAATATTTGACAAAAGGAGCAGAAACATAAAATGGAGTGGAAATAACCTGATCAACAAATGGTTTTAGGAAAGCTGGACAGCTACATGCAAAAAAAGAAAGTAAATTACAGCATATACAAAAATAAATTCAAGATAGATAAAAGACTTTAATATAAATTGTGACATCATAAAAATCCTAGAGTAGAATATGGGCAAGAAAATCTCAGATATTCTATGCAGCAATATTTTCACTGATACATCCCCTAGAGAAAGTGATATAAAGAAAAGAATAAACAAATGGGACTTCATCAAAATAATAAGCTTCTCTAGAGCTAAAGAAAACATCGGCAAAATGAAAAAAGAACCAACCATATGGAAAACATATTTGCCAATGATACCACAGGCAAGGGTTTGATCTCCAAAATATATAAAGAACCCACACATTTCCACTCCAGGAAGACAAACAACTGAATTAAAAAATGAGCAAAGGAGTTGAACAGAAATTTTTCCAAGGAGGACACACAGAATACCCAGAGACATATGAAAAGATGCTCAGCATCACTAGCCATCAGAGAGATGAAAATTAAAATCACAATAAAGTATCTTTTCATACTGGTGAGAATGGCTGTCATAAACAAATCAATAAAGAACAGTGCTGGTGAGGTTGTGGAGAAAAGGGAACCCTAGTTCAATGTTGGTGAGAATGCAAACTGACAAAGCCGCTGAGGAAAAGAGTATGAAATTTCCTCAGAAAACTAAAATTGGAACTACCTTTTGACCCAGCAATGCTATTGTTGGGATTATACTCTAAGAATTCTTAATACCAATTCAAAAGAATTTATGCACCCTAATGTTCATAGCAGCACAAGTCACAATAACCAAATGCTGGTTGCAGCCCAAGTGCCCATCAGTAAATGAGTGGATCAAAAAACTGTGGTACCTTTATACAATGAAATACTATGCAGCAGAAAAAAAGAAGGAGCTCCTACCCTTTGCAACAGCATGGATGGATCCAGAAAGCATTATGCTAAGTGAAATATGAAAGGTGGTGAAAGAAAAATATCATGTGATAAGTGGAACCTAATCAACAAAACAAGTAAGCAAAATATAACTGGAGCCATTGAAATAAAGAACAATATAACAGTAACCAGAAAGGAGTGTGGAGAGGGATAATAGGTGATGATAGAGGGAGATATCAAGGAACATGTATGAAGGACACATGGACAAAGCCAAAGGGTGTGGGTGGATTTGAAGATTGGAAGTGAGGATATGTGTAGCAGGGGGGCATGGTGGAGTAAAAATGGAAACAACCATACTTGAACAACAAATAAAAAAGTTTAAATATATATGTATATATATGTATATATATGTATGTAATTGGTATGATATCAAGTATTCAAATTGTCGTTTAACAGTAAAAATTTTATCTATCAGGATAAAATAAAGACACTAAAATGCTATTTTAATGTGTTTTGGGGTGACGTGACAAGTATGACCATTATTGCAGAAATGTTATCTGTAAGAATTATGGTGTACTGTGGATCCTTTTGCATGTTCTTGAGTATGTACAGAAATAAAGTAACATGGTCAAGTCCTTTAACTTCAAGCTGAAGTCACGGTCTGAAAAGAAGAATTTCTCTGCAGCAACTTCAGGCTATATTAAATGCCACACTAGTGTTTGGATCTAAGGGATTAACAGATATAAAGATTTTGAAATATTTATGGCAAATGGAGGTGCTGTATGTAATCTCTGGGTAACACTCATAGGAGAATCATAGCTTAGAGCATTAAGATTTTGGAAACACATCTATGCTGTTTTGAAAAAGACCTACTGGATTAATGCTGGGACTTGAAAGGGATTGAATTCCCAACCGTAGAACATCAGGTTGTCATGTAGCTTGAGCTTTCCATCATTAGCTGGGTGTTGTGTGACACACTTATCCATAAATTTGGGGATGCTTAGCAGTAATAGACAAGGGTGGGCAAAAGTAGGTTTAAATTCAACCACCGCAGGAGGCAGTAGGTCTAACTCAAGCAGGTCAGAAATTCAGGTTTGTCTATCAATATTCAAAGACTACAAAAATGTGTAAATAATGAAGGCCAGCAGTTTGAGCACTTACAAGATTGCACCTAAGTGCACTGTGCCATTGTGACATTCTTTTGAGTTAATAAAACTACTGTAATAATCATAATCTGCATGTCTTTTTCCATACAGACAATTGTAAACCTACTTTTGCTCACCACTGTATAGTAAATGAAAGTGGTCTATAAAAGATTGAACTCAGGCAGATCTTAAGTATATGCATGATTTTCATATATTGGTGTCATTCAAAAGTGGACAGCTACAGTACCATAACTCCTCTTATGGTACTGTATGTACCAGATGGGTGCTCTCTGAATGACACTATTACATGAAATTTCTTCCAGTGGAAAAACTTCAAATGATACATATAGTTGTCCACTATGTCTGTAATAAGGGATAGGTAGAGGTAGGTGTATTCACTAATTTATGAAAAATTGTTCATGGTTTGGCTGGATGGTCAGGAACTTGAAAGAGACAGAGTGTGGTAATTGGCAACAAGAAAGGCCAGGAAAGTGGTGGATGAACCTTTCAGAATGGGCACAGATTGTGAAGATGTTTGTGATCCATGTGAATGGTGATGAAAGTTCATCCTGTGAGGAGACGCTCACTCAGGTGGACAGAATGATATTTTCAGTGGATAACATTTTCCATTGCATTCTCCAGAGCTTGATCAATGGGCTCATGAACAAAGTCATCATGGTGGTAGGGGTAAATTACATATGGCTTAACAACATGGAAATTTTCTTATTAGTGATGACATGGCTAATGTACTGCTTAGTATGTAATGTATCAGTGATGGAGATGAACACTGAGTCTACAATATGGCACCATTTCTGAATTGGGGCAGCCAGCTATGGGGAAGAAGTTTAATTACATTGGGAGATCATCATGGAGGGAACAGAGACTTGTTCTCGGTACTACAGATGCACAGTTTGGGTATGAGTTTTCCTCTCCTTCCTATAATTCTTTTGAGAGCACCACTATCCATGGAGCCAGAGAACATCTTATCCATTGTCATGGCATTTTCTATAGCAGTGTTTCTGACCAAAGAACTGATTTTACAGCAAAGGAATTGCAGCAATAGCTTATGCTCATGGAATGAACATACTCCATCAACCAGAAGTTACACAGTTAATAGATATATGGAATTGCTTACTGAAAACTCAGATAAAGTGCCAGATAGGGGGCAATGCCTGGAGAGGGTAATATTCTAATTTATGGGGTATATACTTGGAAAAAGAGACCATTGTAAAAGATGCTATCTATGCCATAGTGAGAAGACTTCAACCTAGAAATCAAAAAAATGAACACGACGATGAATTTTCTCACTGTGGTACTCAATAATCCTTACAGAATACTTGATTTCAGTTCTGACAACCTCAAATTCTGCTGGTTTGGAGACCTTAGTCTCTAGCTTGAACATATTTCATCTATGGGACACAGGATTGGCTCCACTGAATAGGAAGATGAGACTGCTACATGGTCAGTTTGGGCTCTTTATGCTATTGAATCAACAGACAAAAAAGGTTATTCTACTTGTTGAAATGGTTTATCCCAATTACTAACAGGAAATGGGCTGTTGCCACATGAGGGTCGCAAGATGGACTAAATCTGAAACTCAGAGGATTGTCTAGCCTGTTTTCTAGTATACTACCGTGCCTGAAGATAAAGGTTAATGAGAAATTACAGTTTAAAAAAAGAGGCAGCATGATTGAGAACTCAGACCTTTTGGAAAAGAAGTTTTGCATTACCCCACTAGGTAAAGACCCTGACCAGCAGAGGCTCTGACTGAGGGCAGCATAAATATGAAACGGAGAGCAGAAGAATGAAGCAATATTTATCAAGTACTTCCCTGTGATCAGTCAGCTACAGAGATGAATGTAGCACCCTTGTATTAGTATTTTTGCTTATTCTATTTACGTGTTTATTGGTATATACTAACATTTTTTAATTCCTCCTGATTTTTATTTTTTAATGTTTAATTATTATTTTACTTTATCCTCACTTGAGGACATTTTTTCTTATTGTTATTAGAAAGAGAGAGGGGAAGAGATGGTCTAGAGAGAGGGGAGGGGAGAGAGAAAAGGAGGGAGGGAAACATTGATATGAAAGAGAAACATCAATTGGTTGCCTCTTATATGTGCTCCAACAGGGGATGGAACCCGCATGTACCCTGACTGGGAATCAAACCTGTGACCTCTTGGTTTGCAGGATGATGTCCAACCAAATGAGCTACACTGGCCAGAGCATTCCTTATTTTATTATTTGAAGAAGTTTTTGGAAGTTAATTTTTAAAATTTAGTTTTTAGGTAAGAGAATACTAAGCCGGTAGTTGGTATAATGACTGTTGGGCAAGTGAGAACTTTCTTGTATGTAAAAAAGAATATCTTGTTAGGTAAAAATATCAAATTGTTTTGTTATTGTAAAAAAAGAGTACAAATAGGTGAATATGAAAGCCGAGAAGCCAAGTTCTGAACTGTGCTAGTTATGAATTGTTGTTTCAGTTCCCAATTCAACTTCATTATTTACTCTGTGATAATGGAGATGGGTCCTTTAAGTTTGGTGCTGCTGTTCTTAGTAGCTATGAGAGAGCACGACAGTAGAAGGCACTGGAGGGACACTGGGGCAAAAAGAGGCTCTGATGTGCTGCTCTCGCTGCTTCTTGAAGTGTGCACAGTTTTTCTATCTCAGGCTCTAGAACTATCAGTGGATCCAACAGAGTTAGGTTTCTGTAGGGCAGGTGGTTTCTCTAAAACATGGGTTTTGCTGAACATAGTGACCATCGGTGACCATTAGCAAGCAGCTTCCCCCATCATTCCTTTTGATACCTTTGCAGCAAGTTCTGGGGGTCAGTCTCTCCCTATGGAGGAGTTCCCCATGCATTTCAAGTTCTGAGGAAGCAGCACCTTAGTGAACTTCACCATCTGTGTATCAAGCTCTAATGGCATTTCAGTGGGGAATGGAGTATGCCCTGCCTTGGAGATTCTCCTTATGTATGATATACATCATACATATATATGTATATATATATGTGTGTGTGTGTCTATATATATTCATTACTTGAAAATCCTTTGTTGTGCTATTCACTTTTTAAAGTTATTAAAGTTTATATTTAATTTTCTTTGATTAAATTACTGTATGGTTTCTGTCTCCTGATTAGATTCTGACTGAGACAGTTGACTAAGTGGCTTCTTACTTGGTTTATTATATAGCATACAGAAACACCCTTGCCTTTGAAATATTCCCATTATTGGCTATAAATACCTGGCATTTCATATCTGTAGACCCACTTAATTTCATAGATATTTATGAATACCTAGGTTCTGATTCTGTACTATGTTTCGTGAAGTGAAATAGAATAATGTTCTTTGTTCCGTGGTATTTTCCAGGCTTGCAGGGTAGAAACTTAAAGCAAAGTCTTTTAATTTATGCACTTCCAGAGACTTAATAGATTTAGTCAATGTACAAACAATAATACAAATTGGTTTCTGTGGCTTTTTTCCCCCTCACTGGACTGTTAACTAATACTAGTGGAGTCAGAGTATAGAAGTGTTTTTTTGTTTCAGGTTAGCCGCATTAGAAGACAGAGAGAAGTAGGCTAATTAGTATTCAGAAAGTTTTCTAATTCCCAAAAGGAAATGAGAACCATATAAAAATTGATAAATAAAGTAAAAGTTCTAACATTTATTTAGAGTCTTTCATGTGCCAGGAATTAGACTAGATTCTTTAACATATTTTAGTTCACAAATGCTCTAAAAAACTACAAATTACATATCTATGTATTTTTAAGTTTAAAAATTATTAAATTAATATTCAGAAATATTAAGTTAGTTTCTCAAAGGACCAGAACTTGGATTCAAGGTTCATAAAAATCTATCTCTGAAGTTCCTGCTTTTTCATTCTGGGCTATAGCTTCCAAATATGGGTCACTCAGTTTTAGTCCTAAAACAGTAATAAAAATAAATATTTTGACCCATATATAATAGGTATCCACATTTGTAATAGGTATTTGACTTATACTATGCATTCTATATTGTGATCTTTTTATTTTTTAATGTTATGTTGTATTTGCCACATCTTTAAAAATATATTTTTAGTATTAATGTATCACTTCTACTACTGATTGAAATGTAAGCTCTATTTATGGTTTTAACCATTACAAATAATACCTCAAAATATTTTTTGTATGTGTATGAATATTTTGATTACCTTAAGATGTTTTCTTTAGAATGAAATCTTAAAGGTGAAATGGTACAATCACAATTATAGCTATTTGTAAAAGTTTTGACACCCATTGCCAAATTTTTATCTGAAGGATTGTAACAAGATATACAGAATTAATAACGATGGTACAGTGAATATTTTCATTTTAATATATTGACTAATTTCATTGGGAAAATAGGGTATGTGCGTTTTTAATGTTAAAAAGTATTTTACACTTAAAAAAATTAAGTATCAGATTGAATTTGGGTACTGGAGTAATTACATTTCCTTTTGTCCAAATATTTTGAAAAGGCTTTTTATGTTTTATAATGGGTAAACAGGAATATTTTTTAAAAATTAGTGAATTGTATTTGTGTTTACCATCTTTTTGAAAATATTTTATGTTTGCTGTTTGATTTAAATTTTGTTTATGTCATTAATATGAACAACTAAAAAGTATATAGTAAAATCTGTTAAATGCTTTATCATTGAACTGATTGTGGTTAACTTAAAAATATTTACACCTAGAGTTTATATTAATATTGCCTATATTTTATTTTTTGTTATTAAAATATTTAAATTTAACCTTTGATCTCCCTGTGGTATATTTTGTTGTGTGGCTTGATGTGGGTAGAAGGTATGTAAGTCTTTTTGTATTTTGTTTTTGCTCTATAAATTAGGGTTGTAATAAATAGTTCTTTCAAATAGGAGGATATTTTAAAGTGATGACATAGCTGGTTATGTCAGACCTAGGTTGGGTTCTACTTTTGAGAAACATAGATTTAAAAAGGATCAGCATAAGAAATTGGGTGCAGTGGAGGTGAGGAGAGTGATAAATGTTATCCCACTAACATTTAATGACTTTGTACAATGTATTAGGCATATTGTTTATTCTCAAAACATCCCATTGGCTGTGTTTTATTATCTTGGTTTTACAGCTGTCCAGAGATGTTAGTGAATTAGTAGGTGAACAGCAAACTGAGTAAGCTGGAGAATGTCAGAACGAGTATACACAAAGCATAAACATTTTTAAAATTTTATTTACTGATTCTAGAGAAAGAGGAAAGCAGGTAGAGGGAGAGAGTCAGACAGACAGACAGACAGATAGACATCAACCCATTGTTTCACCCACCCATGCATTCAGTGTCTGCTGATTCCGGTGTGTGCCCAAACCAGGAATCGAACCTCCAACCCTGGTGTATCTGGTTGACACTCCAGCCAGCTGAGCTACCTGGCCAGGACTGAAGCACATACCCTTAATTTGAAAAACAAAATATTTTATTTCACCTTAAGTACTATGTGATTAAACTTTTTATTTAAAAACACTACACACTGTAGAACTGTGTAAAATGAAATATTTGAATATTCTCTGTTCTTTTCTCCATTTTTTACATAAACAGGACATATTATTTATACAACAACTCTCTATTGAGTGTCTAAATGTTTTAAACACTCTTTTAGAGTGTCTGATTTCATGGAGCATACATTCTCATATTGTTCAAAACTTGTATTGTTATCCTGTCATCTTTTTAAAAAAATTGTTGTTGTTCAGTTGCAGTTGTCCCCATTTTCCCCCATTACTCTTCCCTGTTCTGCCCACTTCCACTCCCACATTCAATCCTCCCCCCCCCCATCATCCTGTCCGTAGGTCCTTTACACATGTCCTTTGACTTGACACAGCATTTTATCTTGCTTGTAAATTAGCAAATGTCGTTTTCAAGACTTTTGCCTGAATCAATCCATATCTCTGTCTTTTTTTCCATCTCTATTTCTGCCTCCACCTCTATCTGAGCATTCCTTATTCTGCTTAATAGCTCCATAATATTTCCTAAATATATGCACTCTTACTTATTTAATCGCTGGTGAAAGTTTAGATAAATTTTTGGTACTGGATGTATATAGTCAAATGGCTTGCATTTATAATGTATAAATAATGTGAAATAACCTTCCAAAAATATTTCACCAATTGACATTTCCTATTAACACCGTGGTAGACTTCTCATTTCCCTTCATCCTTTCAGAGAATAGATTTTACCAGCCTTTTAAATTTTGCTAATCTGAAATGTGTAAATGATGTTCATTCATTAATTTACATTTTCCCAATCCCTTCATGTGCAATCTTATCTTTTCAAACATAAAAATTTTGTGGAATGAACTGCATTGAAGATGATGCAATGCAAAAACTAATTATATGCTTTTTCTCCTGCCAACCCTTCAAAATTGCTCTTCGCAGTCACCCTTTTCTGCCCCTGGATGAAATCTGGGGTAGGTGTCATAGATTTTCTTGCCCATTTCAGCTTTAGAACATTCTCATTACAGTAACTTCAGAAATTCTATGTAGTATATAATACTAACATTAATGCTTGTTATTCATTTTAAAACTTTCTCTCTGTGCTAGAAATTTTCAGCAGTGGAGAGGGACATATTTTATGAAACTCCCTTTTCATCCTTCTCTCTTCTCTGTTATTAACCTACTTTTCTACCCCTTGAACAGTTGATATCAGGGGAAAAAAACAAAAAAACACAGTTATTTTCGTTTGTTAGAATTATAATCTCTGGGTAGCACTCCCTTGGACACTTTCTTTCTTTCTCTTTTTCTCTGTGGAATCATTTTATGATATTCTTGACCTCTCCCACTCCAGCCTGTTGAACCCCAGCGATGCCTCTTCTGCTCCCACATTCCTAGTGGTCCACATATCTGTTGGAGGATTTTTGTGTCTTCAGATCATTTTTGAGGAGGAGGATCCTACTTTTAAGTAATATTCTATTAAAGTCTATTCTATTAAAGGCATACAGGAAAGTGCATGATTAAATGTGCAATTTCAGGATTTTCCCTAAAGTGAACATATTCACATAATCAAATCAAGAGAGGGAACTTTCTGGCTGAGCAAGAAGTTTGTACTCTGCCCTTTCCAGAAATAACCATCCTCAAAGTAACCACTGCCTTGACTTATAAATAGTTTTGCCTGTTTTTCTCTAATAATGCTTTGATCTTAGTATTTACTTTATCTTATTTCATACAGGATCAACAGTTCTATTTTTGGTTAGTATTTGCATTATACATTTTTTCTATTTGTTAATTTTCAACCTTTTGTGAATGCCCCTATTTTTAATAAGTAAGTTTCTTAAGTAGCATAAAATCATATTTTAACATTGTTGCCATTTTCTGAATTAGGTTATCCAGAATGTTATTTCCTAATGTAACTGTTCATATATTGAGTTTATATCTATCATCTTACTATTTGTTTAAAATTATCCCAGCTCTTTTGCCTCTCCCTTCCCATGTCTACAATTTGGCTATTCAAGTATACTTACTATTCCATTTTCATTTTCTATTATATTGTGAGTTTTATAGTATTTTACTTATACTTTTGATTGGTTAATTTCAAGATTACAACAGGTTTAACTTGACTTCTTCAAGTGTTTTGTAAAGTACTACCTTTTATACATTCTGAATAATGCTGTATCTTAAAACTCTTTGATTCCATTCAAGTCCTCCTGCCTTTATGCTTTTTGTTTCATATATTTCATTTCTTCAAATATTTTATATTTTTATTTTATGGAATTAAAACTCAATTTTCCTTGCCTACACAGTCACTATTTTTATTAGACAGCTACATCAATCTCTCCTGAATTTCCATGCCCTGTCCAGTGTCATACTCCTTCTGCCTGAAAACATCTTTTGTGTCTTTTTTCATTCTTTTTTTTAGTTTGTTAGTTTGATTGGCTTACAAGAACATTTATTTCTGTTTTATTATCTGGAAATATTTTTATTTGGCTTCAGTGAAATCATTTTTATTGTTTTATGGCTCCGGTCCTTTAAGAGTCAGCTTTCAGTTTCAAGTTGTGTCTTTTAAGACAAATGTTTTCTCTCTTATTTTTCCTTGGTTTTGTTGTGATTTTACTATGATGTGTTTAGTGTAGTTTTATTTATGTGTATACTCCTTAGAGTGCATGATTCTTCTCGAATCTATAGTTTGATATTTTACATCAATTCTGCTATTATATTTTCCAATATGACTTCTGTAGCATTCTTTCTCTTGAATCATTTTGAGACTAAACTGATATTCATGCAAGATTTTTTCATTTGTTTCATATAATTTTTAAGGCCTTTAACTTTTTCATATATTCCACATTTTTCCCTTTTTCTTCTTTAGTGTGGGTATTTTCCATTGGTCTACTTATTTATAACAATTAATCTCATTAATTGCAGTCTTAATTTCAATCAAGTGTTTTTTACTGTTAATGTAACTTTAATTCTTTTTTCTAGTACTAATTTCTTTTGAAAAATTATCTGTATTACCATGTTTTTAATACATTTTTTGTTCTTTAAGTCCATATCAGATAGCTGAGGTATCTGAATGACCTAAACATCTCTTTCTGCTTTTTTTCATTTTGTCTCTTGCTATTTTTGACATACTTGATATTTTTTGCCAGAATGTCAAGCATTATAAATGGATAATTGTAAAGGGCTTAAGTTATGCTTTATTCTCAAAATTCTTATAAAATTTTCTGCTGGTTAGTTTGAGCAAGATCAGACCTCATTAATTCAGGCAATGATACAGTATATTTGGAGTTAGTTTTTAGACTCTATTAATAACTTTTCTATTTCTAGTCTATTTCTCTTTCTATTTCTATGAGCAAGATAAATTTTAGTCTTAGAGGGTCATCCTCAAGTGACCCCAATTAAAACCCTGAAATTTCCCAAAGGGCATTTTCATCTTGGTGGGTCTTTATTTAGTTTTTCTTTCTTCCACCAGATATGATTGCCCATGAATCTGCCTATCTTCTCAGCATCTTAACAGCTGCTTTTTCAGTTTCTCTGACTCTCACTCTGAGCTGCTTAAGAGTCAGCGATGCAGCAACCTGGCCAAGCAGCTCAGGTGATTAGAGAATCACTCTGTTATGCCAAGGTTGTGGGTTTGGGCATCATTCTGACATACTGAGGTTGCAGGTTTGACCTCCAGTCAGGGCACATACAAGAAGTAATGAATGAAGGCATAAATAAGTGAAGCAACAAGTCAATCCCAGTGATACCTTGAGGAGAATAAGGGTTGTCAGGATTCCTCTTTTGCATCTCCCTTCACTCTTGGATCATGGACATACAAGTTCAAATTTATTGGCATCCCTAAACTTAATTTTTTGTTTTTCCTGCTCTGTAATGTTTCTATAAACTCTGCAAAGATTTTCTGCCTTAAAACAGCTGCTCATCTCTTTTTCTCAAGTTCTTTCTTCCTTACTGTTAGTCTTTCTTTCCTCACTGCTGATGTAGGTGAAAAGTTGTCTCAGTGTGTGGTCAACTTCAGTGTATTTCTTTTTATCTGGAATCTCAATCCCTCAAATTTATACTGCCTTTAAATTTCTCTGACGCCTTTAATTAGATGGATTTTGTATTTTTTCAGCTTCTCCAGTTATTATTGATGAGTATAGTGTCCACTGCAGTCTAGTCTATCTTAACTAAAAGCTTACAAGTTCCCTTCTAAGGCAATCCTGTCTTATTCTCTTCTCCATAATTCTTTCCTGTTGAAGTAAAGAAGCCCTGACCACATGTGAAGTGAAGAGGCAACCTGTTCTAACTCACTGAAAGCTATTTAGGTCACACTCTCTTCTCTCTCCAGAGAAATTTTCCCTAAGGCCTCCTCAAATTCACCTTTTTCACAGACTGGAGGTGGATGCTTGACTATTGTGGCAGAATGGGTTTTGGGCTAGCACCTCTGCGTATCTTTTCATAGAAATTTTGTTTGGATGAGGGCTATTTAATGCCTATTAGTTGGCCTTCATTTAATGAGTTTCTTTGGAAACTTTGACATAGCAAATTTACATTTACCATTTTGTTGCATATTTGTTGGCTGTTTTAAATTCTTCTCTTTAAATTACCTAGTCACACCCTCTTACAATTTCTTCTCTTAGCTTTTAAAAAAAAATGTAAGAGCAGTTTTGGTGTTTTTTTTTTTTAATTTTAAGATCAGGTTTGGTGTTTATCTAATGTCAAATATTTCTAAATATGTTTTTTAAGTGTGACATTTATTTTTAACTTTATAACATCATTTATTATAATAGGTGTGAAGTAGAGATCTAATTTCCTACTGCTGTTTTTCAAAATGTATCCCCCATGTACCAAGCCACATAGTAGGTTATCTAGTTTATCCCTTTACAATCATTTAAAGCCTCTCCTTAATCTTAAACTGTATTCATTTTTTCCTTAGATTTCTAAAGAAACAATAGCATCTAAAATAGTGAGATTCTTTTCTTTTTTCAATGTTTATACTTTTCATTTTATCCTTTTATTTATTTGCCACACTAAACATAGAGTGAAAATATTAAATAGTAATGGTAATTAACATACATTCTGATATTTTTTCTCTTTAATTGTAATGCTCTTTCCCTTTTTAACTGCTGTATCTAATATAATAATGTTAAAAATGATACTTATAGTTTTTGGTAGATGTTTATTAAATAAGTTTAAGTGTTCTAATTTATTTATATCTTAGAATAATTAACTAGATGGATATATTCTGAATTTATTGAGAAAAGCTTTTCTTTTAATGATTATCTTACTAGGAGTTAATTTGTTAATAATTTCATGTTACATGAGCCTTGAAATTTTTAGGAAGTTTATTGTCTGATTTCTAATATTTTATTTAAGTTTTTATATTTGTATTTAGGACTAAAGCTGGTAGCTATATATTTGTGCTTTTCTTGTCTACTTTTGGAATCATTGTAAAGTAAGTTTCAGAGATTGTACTGGAATACTTTCTGTCTTTCTACTCCTTATTCTCTGAAGTGGACTATACAACAAAGAAATAATCTTTTTGTTAGCTACAACCAATAAAACTGGTTCAGCCTGAAGCCTACTTTAGGACTGGATTTTTATCCATACCTCCACTTTCTTCTGGTATATATAATTTATATTTTTTTATTCTTTGGGAAATTTTGATGGCTTTTATTTTTCTAAAATGTCACACTTTTATGGTTTAAGAGGTAGGTTTTGTGTATGGTTTAACATCTGGAGTCCTGCAACAACAAATCTAAAGGGCCAACAGTGTGCGCCTGCGTGTGTGGAACTGAGTTAATGTCACACCTTTCGTCTGTATTTGAACATGTGTGAGCATCTGCAGCAACACTCCACAAGGTCAAGAAGTGGAAAGCACCCGTTAAGTTTCACAGGGCTTTCTACATATTTACTTGTCTTGTCTACATATTTACTTGTCATATTTACTTTCTACATATTTACTTGTCTTCCCATCTCATTTCTCTTAACACTTATCTTGGTCACATGAAATTTTATTTCCCAGTTATTACTTCTGTATATTGTTTAGTAATGATTATTTAAGCATAAATTAATTTGAGGATTCATTTTTTCACTAATAGGTTTTGCATTTTATACTTTTTATATTGAACCATAATTTATATGTTTGTGTATGGTCTCAAGCAATTTCTTCATTCATAGTCTTTGCATCTTCTAAAATGTTCTTATACTCACCACCCCCCTGCAATATTTGTGGGTTAATTAAAAATAGGATTGCTTACTTGAGGCTCTTTTTTTTTTGGTTAGCCAAAAATGTTGATCCACTGTGTTCTAACATGTAGATAATAAAAAAGTTTGGTACAAATTTGATTTTCTTTATTTAATATATGAAAACATTTTGGGTATTCTATTTATTCTTAATGATTTGAAATTTCATCATAGCATCCCACCCCCACTTTGGGAAATAAAGATTTTGCGTGTTGAGGTTGATCCTTTTTTTTAAATGATGGTTTTGGAATACTTGTTATCTTCTATCCATTTTGATTTCCAGATTCCAGTATGTCTGGTTGTACTCTTTCCAGCAATGCACCTCTGCCATTTTTTAAAAAGATTTTATTTATTTATCTTTAGAGGGGAAGGGAAGGGGAGAAGGAGAGAAATATCAATGCATGGTTGCCTCCCATAAATCCCCCGCTGGGAACTGGCCTGCAACCCAGGCATGTGCCCTGACTGGGAATCGAACCATGATCTTGTGGTTCACAGGCCCGCGCTCAATCCACTGAGCTACACCAGTCAGGGCCACCTCTGCCTTTTATTAATGTGTGTTGGGAGACTTTTCACTCCTTCCTACAGTCAGTTGTTGCCATAGTCACAACCCTGCCTCTCCATCCTCACTCTCACTTGTCCAGCCTGGGGGCTGCCTCTGCATAGCCTGTGTGGAAGGGGCAAGGTGGCTGGACCTACTTGCTTCAAACACATGTCCCAAATTAATAATCATAATAGATATCTCAGTAACTCTTTCTTCTTCTTGTATTCATTTAATATACTCCGAGGTTAGAAGTTCCTGAGCCTCTCCTTTTTCATAAAATATCTTTAGATATTTAAATCATGTTTTTCTGAAGTATTTGTTTCTGTATGTGTTATATCTTTCAACAGTTCTTCAAAAGATTTGTTTTGTTCATAGTTCTTTTTGTTGTTTTGCCCTCCTCTTATTGACTCTCTTCCTTTTTTATAATCTAGTATGCTATTTTATGACATTTGTAAGCATGGGGCAGGCTTTGGAATCGGTATTTAAAAGAAGAAGTTAAGTTAAACACCAGGACAAAGCAGAGGGTAGCAGCAGAGAAATAAGATATGGAAACCATGAGATTATACTTCATTTATGTCAGTATTTTAAGGGAAATCTAACCCTGTCCATCATTAATTTTGCTTTTCTGTTCTCTTACTTTATTTTTAGTTGTTTTTAGCTAAGATCCTTATTTGATCTCATCTGTGCTGCAACATTTAATATTAGCACAGTCTGTGCAGGCAAATATCTTGATTATAAGATTACAGTACTGATGAAAAACATTTTTTGAAGTACTTTTATTTACTATGGCTTATCATTGTGATTATATCTTCTCTAACACATTGTTTAATTCATAGTACTGTAGCCTACTAAGACATTCTATGTATCAATAAGTTGTAAACAGTACAAAAGAAATCTGCTCAACAGTGCTCAGGCATCAAAGAACTAGACATTTCTTTTTGTATTTAAGTCCAGTAACATTTATTTCATGCCTCACTTAAAAATAAATCAGTAAGTGCTTGGGTTTTTACTTTTATTTGCTTGTTGCCTAATTAACATATTGTGAAAATCAAGCAGTATTGCCTCAAATGGAATTTTAGTCTCCATCTTGTCAAAATTAATGGTATTGACCTGTAACATTAGGCAAAATTAGGCTACAGGCAAGGAAAAATGGTTCTTGATTTCTGAAAGTGATGAAATCCCATTCATATGTCTTTAAATGTTGCACAATCATCAGCAGATTGTTTTTAAGGAGGATTGCTGTTTCAGTTATGTTCAGTTTAAGTAACAAAGAAACTTGGTTTATACTCTCTTAAGCTTACTTACGGAGGGAACAAGAGTTCTAGAATCAATTGAATGTTTCCTACTCCATTTTATGCCTTTATCTTAACACTTGTGTACAGATTGCCCTAACAATCCCAGATATCTTATCCAGCTGTATCAAAGGCCAGAAGAAGAAATCATGTGTTCCTGTGTCACTTTTAACAGATGCCCCTCAGAGACTGGCTCAAATGCTTCATTAGCTGGCGATGGGTCACATGATAGTTTCCTTTTTTTTTGTATTTTTCTTTTTAAGTATATTTTATTGATAATGCTATTACAGTAGTCCCATATTTTTCTGCCTTTATCCACCTCTACCTTCCATCCCCTTCCCCATCAGCATTCCTCATCAGCATTACCCCATCTTGGTTCATGTCCATGAGTTATACACTTAAGTTCTTTGACTTCTCCATGTTCTACACTATTCTCAACCTCTCTCTATTCTGTGCCCACCATTATGCTTCTTATTCTCTGTACCTTTTCCCCCATTCTCCTTCTCCCCCTCCCTGCTGATAACCTTCCATGTGATCTCTATTTCTGTGATTCTGTTCCTGTTCTACTTGTTTGCATAGTGTGTTTTTGTTTTTGTTTTTAAGATTTTATTTATTTTTCTTTAGAGGGGAAGGGAAGGAGAGAGGGAGAGAAATATCAATGTATGGTTGCCTCTGGTGTGTCCCCTGCCGGGAACTGGACTGCAACCCAGGCATGTGCCCTGACTGGGAATCGAACTGTGATCGTCTGGTTCGAAGGCCTGTGCTCAATCCACTGAGCTACACCAGCCAGGGCTGTTTTTGTTTTTTAAGTTCATTTTTTGATACTTGTGAGTTTGTTATCATTTTACTGTTCATAGTTTTGATCTTCTTCTTTTTCTTAGATAAGTCCCTTTAACATTTATATAATAAGGACTTGGCAATGGTGAACTCCTTTAACTTGACCTTATTTGGGAAGCACTTTATCTGCCCTTCCATTCTAAGTGATAGCTGTGTTGAATAGAGTAATCTTGGATGACATCCAAGATTGGATTATGACTTGTAAGATAAGTCCTTGCCTTTCATGACTTTGAATACTTCATTCCAGTTCCTTCTTTCCTGTAAGTTTTCTTTTGAGAAATCAGCTGATAGTCTTATGGGAATTCCTTTACAGGTAACTCTCTCCCTTTTTCTTGCTGCTTTTAAGATTCTCTTCTTACTTTTTAATATTTGGTAACTTAATTATGATATGTCCTGTTGTGTTCCTCCTTGTGTCGCACTTCTTTGGGATTCTCTGAAATATGTGGACTTCCTGGAAGTCTATTTCCTTTGCCAGATTGAGGAAGTTTTCCTTCATTACTTGTTCAAATACATTTTCAATTTCTTGCTCTTCCTCTTCTCCTTTTGGCACCCCTATGTTTTGGATGTTGGGACATTTAAAGTTATCCCAGAGGTTCCTCAAACTCTCCTCATTTTTTTTTTTTTTTGAATTCTTGTCCCTTCATTCTGTTCTGGTTGAATGTTTATTTCTTCCTTCTTTTCCAAATTGTTGATTTGAGTCCTGGTCACATGATAGTTGATCTCATGATAGTTGATTTCTTCCCTTCACTATTGGTTCCTTGTATACTTTTCTTTATTTCACTTTGCATAGCCTTTACTTCTGCCTCTATTTTGTGTCTTTACTCAGTCATTTCTGTGAGCATCTTGATTAGCTGTGTTTTTAACTCCTCATCTGATAAATTGGCTATTTCCTGGTCATTTAGATGTTTTCCTGGAGTTTTGATCTCTTCTTTCATTTGGGCCATATTTCTTCATCTGAATGCACCTACCTGTTACATTGTAAGTAGTATTTGCCAGGATAGGGCTACCCATGCCCCTATGTTGTGGTGCAGTGTGTGGAGGAGGAGTCAGAGAGGGAACAATGACACTTTCCTGGCTCTCACCTCACTTTCAGTCACTTCCCCCACTACCCACAAGTAAATTGAGCCCTTCTGGTGCTGATTCCCAGGTAGATGGGTTTGTGTACATTCTAGGCTTCAGTGGGTCTCTCCAACTAATTCTCATGTTAGACTGAGAGTTTCTCTTGCCACTGCCACCTCCACAGGTTTTTACCACCAGAGGTTTTGAGGCTTCAGCTTCCCACACTGGAACCCTAGGTTGCATGGTCTATCTTACTTCCCAGTTGTTCCTATTGGCTTATCTGCACATGAATGTGCGACCAGCTGGCCCACCAGCCACCACATTGCCACACAGCCTCTCTGCCCTGGCTGCCCATCTCCACCCCTCCTACTAGCCTGGGTGAATATTTCTTCTTTAACTCTTTGACCATCAGACTTCCATACAGTTTGATTTTCTTGCACTTCTGGTTGATTTTTGTTTTTAAAATTGTTGTCCTTCTTTTCATTGTGTGACGAAGCAAAGCATATCTACTTCTGCCTCTATCTTGGCTGGAAGTTATTTACATGATAGTTTCTAAACCAGTCTTTAGTGGAGAAATCAAAATTACAATGATTAGCTTAGACAGAGTAGAACACCAGAGATGCAGTCAGGTTTTTCCTACTCATGTGTCTTTGTGGAAGTGGGAGGCTCTGTGAATTGAATTACATGAGAGAAAGTGAGGATAGAATATATATTGGATCAGCAACCCAATATATTAGTGTCCATTTTATCTTAGTAGTAGAAAAAACAATATAGATTTGAAATTTTTAATATTTTAGAAATGTTTTTTGAGTAAAAAAATCTTCAAAATTATTAGGAAGTTCAATATTAGGGAACATCTGTGTACTCTAGTAAAATCAAACAGGCAGTACATATAGAAGCAGACATTAAACACCTTTTTATTTTTTACTTATGATGCATATTAAATATCGTGGCTTAAATAAATTAAATGATGGTAAAATATTGATGAGCAAAGCAGAGCATGAATGTAATGTGCATTACCATGCAATTTATTTTTAATTTTACTTTTTGCCCCTTAGATACATAAAAGAAATGCAATACAATTTTTATATTTGTAAGTTAGCACATTCGTTGTTCACTTTTTTACTATTTATTTTATGATGATGTTCTATATACTTGTGTAACATGATTGCATTTGATGTCAAATGTGTCTAAGGAAAACAGTTCATGAAATATATTCAAATGCAAGTATGGATATTTTTGCTATAAAAATACAACATAATTGAAGATAATTTTTTCCTAATTTTTAAAGGATCAACAATTGCATAGGCACCTATAATTTAATTATACTTGACAAATAACTTATTTTTCCATCAAATTTAATGAAGTTTTGAAAAATCAAATAGGTCACCTGAAAAATACATTATATCTCTATAGTTCTCTGATTCTTGCTTCTTTTACTAAACAAAGGGTGCTAATTATTTCGGAAAGCATAAAGTTTAGACACAGGTACTTGATCCCAGCTAAATCTAGTAGTTTATCTCTAGCCCAAATCCATTAAGGTCTATTGAGTGTCTTCCAAAACTACCAGGTATTCAATTTTATTCCCCTGAAATTCGAAGTAGTCACACTCTTCTGGGAGGATGATAATGGACATTTAGTTTTATTAAGAATAGGTTTTATGGTGGCTAATCTTGTTTTATATTGTCCTCCACTTTGTTTTGACAAATATGAATTTGAATGGAATCCAGTGCAGCCGGGGGGATGTCTGTGATCATGAGGGTAGTAGGGTGGGATGTGCTATCAGTGCTGTGTAAATGAAGCCGAAAGCCAGACTTTGGCAAAAACAGCTGGAAAACAACATGTTTGTCTCTGGTGAAAAACATCCACGCCAACTCATCCTGTGAGGCATATTGGAGTTTTCAGCACTGAGGCTTGAAAATACTTGTAGTGACACAGTCACAGCTCTAATGTTGATAGTTTATAGGACTAGGATAATGTCATAGCAGAGATTTGCTTCAAAATACACACCATTTTGCACCCAAGATGTTGCACTTAAGGTTAACACTGCTAGCAAATCAAAGCACACAATTCGCCAGAACACTCTTCATGTGTATGTACTGTTTTATATAAATCCACAAAGCATGGTTTCTGAAAGTAATTTTATCTTTTTGCAGTTGTTTGAGGTAAACTTAGCTGCTTTGAACCCCACACAAATATGAAACATGACAGAAACTTTCAGATCTATTTCCAAAATTCCTGTGATGGTAAAAATTGTGCCAAGCATAATCCCTGGTGGGTACATGCTATATATATATTTTGAAGAGAAGAAAAAAATCTCCATTTAAGTAAACTTTAACACAAAATGACAGGAAAAACCCATCAAGAACCAAAAGGAAGTGAGATACATGAGGATGCTACCATAACAGTGAAAATATGTTTATACAGAGTTTAAAATGAATGCAGTCAGATTTCAGGGCTGCTATAGATTGGTGAGAATAGATAAATGCATGAAAGGATAAAAAATAAGAATAAAATATCAAGTGAAAATTTAAATGTACATTAAAAGAAGTTATGATATTTTAAAAATCATCTTCATTGTATTTATTTTTAAAACCTAAGGTGTGCTTCAAAAAATTTAGCATAAGATAGAGCAACTGGAGAATTAGTTGAAATGCTTATCTCTTGTGTTGTGATATTTTCTCATCTATTCCAACCCAATGGGTCTGAGTTTGACAGAAAATCTACATTTTTAACAAGCACACTGGTTATTCTAACGTAGGGTGTATGCAGACCTGTTTCAAGACTGAGAAACAATGGTCTGTGTATAGGACTTAGGGAGAAATAATTGGATTTTTCATGTATTGGAAGTTGGCAAAAAATACCACTTACAAGAGAGCATTTAAAATAAGGTTCTATCTATATTATAAATGGAATAGTCATGCCCTACTATACTCATATGTTGAAGCTTCCTTGTTCTTGTATTTCAGTGGATACATGGATGAAGATGACAACAACTGAGTGCCTGAGGGTGATATTAGACATGGAAAAATAATGATAATTCTCTAGTGAAGCCATATACTTTGGGATATAGGTTTTTTGAGTAAGTGAAAAGAACTACATCCAGGCTAGGGATATTTCATCCATTTCAGAACTTTACAATGCTTAATATGATTAGAAATAAGATCACAGTGTAGTCAGGTATGAACAATGTCTTCATGACTCGCAAATGTCCCAGTACAAAATAGTGTGATCTGTGATTGCTGACCTGAGCACTGTGGACCCAAAATGGGGGCAAGCTTTTAGGTATTTCCAAAAATTAGGCTAAAAAAATGAGTCCTTAAATCATTTATAGGATTTATACTTCATATTAAGAATAGAAATTTGGGGGTGAAAACATACTAATTATTTTACATTTTTAAATACATTTTTCATGTGGGAAAATGGCATATTTTTGTCTTTGGCCTCAATTCAATTAACAATATTTATTAAATGTCTATTATGTGTAAACTTGCAGCTATAGATAATACAAAAACAATTTCAGACTATCTCATGAAGTAGATAGACTCAAATGCTATGAACTATGATAAAAATTAGACTGGGAAGTATATTTTAATGACAGGAGTAAAAACAGCACCTAAAGAGCTCAGAAAAGCATTCTTCACTTGAAGTGACTCTACTAAATGGAAAAGTGATAAAAAATGTCGGAGGAGGTAATCTGGTATAGGAGGCCTGTCGCAGAAAAGTTCAGCCATTCTAAAATAATGAGAATAGTTTGTTTGACATGGATATAAAGTGGCAGTCAGAGAGGGTGGACTGGAATGCACATGGATGAATAATGATGACTTCACTGTACTGGTCACTGGGGGGCAGTAGATGCCCTTGAGTGAGCATATGTGTTTTGTGGCCATCACATTCAAAATGACTGAGCAAGTAGAGTAAAGAATCTGCATCAAATTTTATCCTCAATTTGAACATTCTTCTGTGGAAACAATTCAGATGATTAAGAAGGCCACAGCTATGGGGAACTGGTGATTGGCAGCTTCATCACAACAATGCACCTGCTCATGCATCATACCTTGTACAAAGCTTTTTAGTGAAACATCAAATCACCCAGGTGACTCAGCCCATCTACAGCCTAGATTTGGCACCCAGCAACTTCTGGCTTTCGCAAAAATTAAAATCACCTTTGAAAGGGTAGAGATTTCAGCAGAAGCAGAAATCAAGTAAAAAAATCCCATTTGATATAGCAAAAACAAAAATAAAATATCTGGGAATAAACCTAACCAAGGAGGTAGAAGACCTGTATGCAGAAAACTACACAACACTGAAGAAAGAAATCAAGGAAGACACAAATAAATGGAAATATATACCGTGTTCATGGATTGGAAGAATTAACATCATCAAAATGTCCATACTACCCAAAGCAATTTACAGATTCAATGCAATACCTATTAAAGTACCAATGGCATATTTCACAGACATAGAACAAACACTTCAAAAATTTATGTGGAACCATAAAAGACCCCGAATAGCAGCTGCAATTTTGAGAAAGAAGAACAAAGTAGGAGGGATCACAATACCTGATATCGAACTGTATTACAAGGCCACTGCAATCAAAACAGGCTGGTACTGGCATAAAAACAGGCACATAGACCAATGGAATAGAGCAGAGAGCCCCAAAATAAACTCAAATCTACAGTCAATACAGTCAATTAATATTCAACAAAGGGGGCAGTGACATAAAATTAAGTAAAGATAGCCTCTTCAACAAGTGGTGTTGGAAGAACTGGACAGCTACATGCAAAAAAATGAAACTTGAGCACCAACTTACACCATACACCAAAATAAATTCAAGGTGGATAAAAGACTTAAATATAAGCTGTGAAACCATTAAAACCCTAGAGGAGAACATTGGCAGGAAAATCTCAGATATTCCACACAGCAAGATTTTTACTGATATGTCCCCTAGAGCAAGGAATATAAAGGAAAGAATAAACAAATGAGATCTCATCAAAACAAAAAGCTTCTGCATGGCTAAAGAAAAAAGTATCAAAATAAAAAGAGAAGCAACTGTTTGGGAAAACATATTTGCCAATGATACCTCAGACAAAGATTTAATCTCCAGCCCTGGCTGGTGTAGCTCAGTGGATTGAGTGCGGGTCTGCAAACCAGAGGATCGCGGTTGGATTCCCAATCAGGGCACATGCCTGGGCTGCAGGCCTGTTACCTGCAGGCCAACTCCCAGCAGGGGACGCACGAAAGGCAACTATACATTGATGTTTCTCTCCCTCTCTCCTTCCCCTCTAAAGATAAATAAATAAATAAAATATTTTTAAAAAAAGATTTAATCTCCAAAACATACAAAAAACTCACACGACTACACTCAAAGAAGATGAGCAACTCAATTAAAAAATGGGCAAAGGACTTGAACAGACACTTCTTCAAGGCAGACATACAGGGGATCCAGAGGCACATGAAAAGATGCTCGATATCGCTAGCTATCAGACAGATGCAAATTAAAACCACAATGAGATCCCACTTTCCACCAGTCAGAATGGCTATCACAAACAGAGAAACAAACAACAAGTGCTGGAGAGGTTGTGTGGAAAAGGGGACCTTAGTTCACTGTTGGTGGGAATGTAGACTGGTACAACCACTATGGAAAACAGTATGGAATTTTCTAAGAAAACTAAAAATGGACGTGCCTTTTGACCCAGCAATTCCACTGTTAGGGGTATATCCTAAGAACCCTGAAACACCAATCCAAAAGAACCTATGCACCCCGATGTTCATAGCAGCACAATTCACGATAGCCAAGAGTTGAAAGCAACCTAGATGCCCATCGGTAAATTACTGGGTCAAAAAAATATGGGACATTTACACAATGGAATTCTATGCTGCAGAAAGGAAGAAGGAGCTCCTACCCTTTGCAACAGCATGGATGGAATGGGAAAGCATTATGCTGAGCAAAATAAGCCAGGCAGTGAAAGACAAATACCATATGATGTCACTGTTAACAGGAATCTAAAAAATAAAACAAAAAGGCCAGCAAAATATGACCAAGACATTAAAATACAGAACAGGCTGACAGGGACCAGAGGGGAGAGAATCACAGGGGAAAAGGGGATGGACTCACATGAACAAGTATAAAGGACACATGGACAATAACTAAGGTTGGGGGGAAAATGGGAGGGAGGTGGGAGCACTGGTGGGGAGCAGGGCTGGGAATATAAGACAGAAAACTGTACTTTAACAATAATTAAATAAAAAAAGAAAGAAAGATTAAATGAAAGGGTAGAGACTTCAGACCATTGATGAGATTCAAGAAAATACAACATGACAGCTAATGGTGATTGGGAGAGCTGTGTGAGGTCCCTAAGTGCCTACTTTCAAGGAAACTGAGGTGTCATTGTGCTATGTACAATGTTTCCTGTATTTTGCATCTTTTTAAATAAATGTCTCTATTTTTCATATTACATGGATGGATAGTTCTGGACAGAACTTGCATTGTTGAAATCTTTAAATTTTAAGTGCATTATTCATTTCAACATTGTTAGAGAACAAATATTTGTATATACATAAATCTTCCAGAGTTCTTTTTTCTTTTTTGTTCAATATTATGTTTTCCAGATCCATCCATGTTGTTGCAAATGATGAAATTTTCTTCCTTTTCATGGCCAAGTAGTATTCCATTGTGTAAATATATCACAACTTTTTTATCCACTCATCTATTGATGGACACCTGGGCTGATTCCAAATCTTGGCTACTATAAATAACATTGCAATGAACATAGGGATGCATATATTCTTTTGAATTAGTGTTTCTGGCTTCTTTAGATAAATTACCAGAAGTGGGATGCCTGAGTCAAAAGATGGTTCCATTTTTAATTTTCTAATGAAACTTCATACTACTTTCCACAGTGGCAGCACTAGTCTGCATCTCTACCAGCCTTTCAAAAAGATTCCCCTTTCTCCATATCTTTGCCAACACTTGTTTGTGAATTTATTGATGATAGTCATTCTGACAGGTGTGAAGTGATATCTCATTGTCGTTTTAATTTTAATATCTCTGATGATTAGTGACATGAAACATATTTTTGTATGTCTACTGGCCATCTGTATGTCCTTTTTGGAGAAGTGTTTATTCATGTTTTTTTCACAATTTTTAAATTATATTGTTTAATTTTTTGGTGTTGAGTTTTATAAGTTCTTCATTCATTGTATCCACAAATATGTTCTCCCATTTAGTGGTTTGTCTTTTTATTTTGTTGATTCTTTTTTTTTTTTTGCTGTGCAAAAACTTTTTAGTTTTCCCTGACTAGTTTAGCTCAATTGCGTGGGTGTCATCCTGTGAAGCAAAAGGTTGCTGGTTCAATTCTGAGTCAGGGCACATGCGTGGGTTGCAAACCCAGTCCCTGTTTGGGACACTGCAAGAGGCAATTGATCAATGTTTCTCTCTCACATCATTATTTCTCCCCCTCTCTTTCTCTCTCCTTTCCACAGTCTCTAATACATAAGTAAGTAAGTAAGAAAATAAATAAATAAATCTTTAAAATATTTTTTAGTTGATGTAGTATATTTTATTTTTCTTTTGTTTCCTTTGCCCAAGATAGTATTTCAGATAATGTATTCTTACAAAAAATGTCCAAGATTTTAATGCCTGTTTTCTTCTAGGATTTCTATGGTTTCAATCTAACATTGAGGTCTTGAATCCATTTTGAGTTTATTTTTGTGTGTGGTTTATCAGTGTGCTGATTGTGGGGGTGGTGGGGGACAGATGTAGGTGGAGATCAAAGAGGGTATAGGGGGAATATATGGTGATAAGAAAAATATATTCCACAAAAATATATTCCACCTGCTCAAACCCCAATTATGTTTTAAGTATGATTTAAACAGTTTGTTATAAAAGTAGTAGAGAATAGTATAAAAATAAACAAATAATTATTTAAAAATCTTACTATTGGGAACTCTAGCTTTAGCTCTAATATGAAGAGCTTGGAAATTCTCACTCTTCAATTTTACAACAAGAAAAAAGTGAAAAAACTGAACATTAGGACCAATACGAGAAATGAGGTTACTAGGCAATCTGCCACCCCAAAATCTGAGGAGATAGACACATTCAGATGAATAGAGTTAGAGATATGTATAAAGAGAAAACACAATCTGTTTCTGCTTACCTGGATCAGAATTTATTATAACCATAAATTGTTTGAAATTTTATGTGATAATTTTGGTGAAATGGTAGAAGCTGAGTGTGCATTTGTGTAAGAGTGAGAAGTTCTGAGAAGCTGATGTCTTAAGAGGGTCTGCACACTTTCATGAGCTTTTCTCCTAGGAGACATTTTTTTCTTGTGGTGATCTCAGACAAAGCCTCTCATGGCTCTAGCAGGGGAAATAGAAGACTAACAAATAATTTTTTCTAAAAAAGATCTATTTCCCAAGTAAAAAGACTTTACCAAACTCAGTTCTAACAACTTATCCCAGTTGGAGAAAATAGATCCCTCCTCACTCAGTCCCCCTTTTTTCCTATCCATCTTTAGGGGGAATTGGTCAACAAGGGGAAGTAGTCCATGGAAATAGGATTGGTAATTCTGGAGCCAAGGAAGAGAGTAAGGGGCAAAGAAGAAAATGTCATACAACTAGAGAAACACTACTAATGGTCCCATCACTGAGACACAAGCCACCACAGTTTAATTGGAAAGTTATGGAAAGCTCCACAGGACCACACCAACAGGGATCTGATATGATAATAATGGATTATATCTTAAAGAGGTGAAAGGCATAAACTTTATTTAAGGAGCAGTTCTTAGGTGATCTCAAAGATAATATGGGAGATGAAATTGAGGACACTAGAGAAACTTGAAGCATCCAGTAAAATTGAAACTTTTCTCACTCCTAGCAAGATTAACATGAGTCTTCACACTAGAGAACTATTTAACTCACATCTTATTACCTGATAAACTTGTCTAGCTTTAAACAAAAAATTTATGACATGTGAAAAAGTAAGAAGAAGCTCAAACTGAAGAAACAAAAATGTTTATCAGAATCAGGCTCGGACATTACACAGATGTTGGAGTTATTAGGCAAAGAATTTAAGGGAGCTATCATTCATGTGTTAAGTGCTATACTGGAAAAAGTAAACAACATGCAAGTATAGGAGGCATAAACTGAGGGAAGGACACTCTAAAAAAGAATTCACCCCTGGCTGGCATAGGTCAGTGGATTGAGTGTGGGCCTGCGAACCAGGCGATTGTGGTTCGATTCCCAGTCAGGGCACATGCCTGGGTTGCAGGCCAGTTCCCGCACACACACACACACACACACACACACACACACACACACACACACATCTCATAATGTTTGAGGAAATTTATGATTTTGTGTTGGGCCACATTTATAGCCTTCCTCAGCCTCATGCAGCCTGTGGGCTGCAGGTTGGACACCCCACAGTATAGAGAAACAAGGATAAAGATTATTATTTTTTTTCATCAGAAACCACATAGAAGAGTATAAAGTGGACCCAAATAACACTATTGTGATTAACAGAGGGAAAGGGGTTGAGGAAGGTACGGTAAAGGGAGGATAGATGGTGATGTAAGGAGGCTTGACATGGGGTGGTAAACATACAATAAAATATGCAGATGGTGTACTATAGAATTGTACAGTGGGCACTTATACAATTTTATTAACCAAGATCAGTCTGATAAACTCAATCAAATTTTAAAAAAATCTAAAAAAGAAAAAGAACAGAATGGACTAAGATATTCAATGTGTTGAAATAATAATGCCATGAACCTAGAATTATATATTCAATAAGACATCCTTCAAAAGTGAAAGAGACAAACATAAACTAAGGAAATTTATTCCCACCAGACTTGCCCTGCTGAATTATTTATTTATTTATTTATTTAAATATATGTTATTGATTATGCCATTATAGTTGTCCCATTTCCCCCTTCACTCCCCTCCACCCTGCACACCCCTCCCCCACCATTCCTCCCCTTTTATTCATGTCCATGTGTCACAAGTTCTTTAGATTCTGTATTTCCCATAGTATTCCTGCCTTCCCCCTGTCTATTTTCTACCTACCATCTATGCTGCTTATTTTCTGTACCTTCTCCCCCCTTCTCCTCCTCCCACTCCCCTGTTGCTAACCCTCCACGTGTTCTTCATTTCTATAGTTCTGCTCCTGATCTAGCTGTCCTCTTGATTTGCTTTTGTTTTAGGTATGGTTGTTAATAACTGTGAGTTTGCTGTCCTTTCACTGTTCATATTTTTCATCTTCTTTTTTCTAGATAAGTCCCTTTAACATTTCACATAATAAGGGCTTGGTGATGATGAACTCCTTGAATTTGACCTTATCTGAGAAGCACTTTATCTGCCCTTTCATTCTAAATGAAAGCTTTGCTGGATAGAGCAATCGTGGGTGTAGGTCTTTGGATTTCATGACTTGGAACACTTCTTTCCAGCCCCTTCTTGCCTGTAAGGTCTCTTTTGAGAAATCCACTGACGGGCTGATGGGAACTCCTTTGTAGGTAACTGTCCCTTATCTCTTGCTGCTTCTAGGATTCTCTCCTTCATTTTAATCTTGGCTAATGTAATTATGATGTACCTTGATGTGTTCCTTCTTGGGTCCAACTTCTTTGGGACTCTCTGAGCTTCCTGGATTTCCTGGAAGTCTATTTCCTTTGCCAGACTGGGGAAGTTCTTCTTTATTATTTGTTCAAATAAGTTTTCCACTCTTGGCTGTTCCTCTTCCCCTTCTGGTACCCCTATAACTTGGATGTTGGAACATTTAAAGATGTTCTGAAGGTTCCTAAGCCTCTCCTCATTTATTAAAATTTTTGTTTTTTCATTCTTTTCTGTTTGGTTGTTTCTTTCTTCCTTCTGGTCCACTCCCTTGATTTGAGTTCCAGTTTCCTTTTCATCACTATTGGTTTCCTGTGCATTTCCCTTCATTTCAATCAGTTTAGCCTTCATATGTTCCTCTAATTTGTGGCTAAAATCAACCAATTCCGTGAGCATCCTGATCAACAGTGTTTTGAACTGTGCATCTGAAAGTTTGGCTATTTCTTGGTCACTTAGAATTATAGGCTCTGGGGCTTTGAGCTGTTCTTGAATCATAATGTTTGGTCTGTTTGCACCTGTTATGTGGGTGGAGCCTTAGGTGTTCGCCAAGGCGGGGAGACCCAGTCGCTGGGTTGTGACACTGTATGTGGGGGCAGGGACAGAGAGAGAAAAAAATGGCGCTTTGCTCTGCTTCGCTGTCTCTCAGATTTTTGTCCCCTCTGCCGCTTCCCACAAGCAAATTGGGCTCCTCTCATGCTGGTTCCTGGATGTGTGGGCCCATGTACTCTCCAGGACCCTGTGGATCTCTCCAATGAACTCTCTTTGGGCCTGGGAGTCTTTCTTGGCCCCTCGAACCGGAGAAAGTCTTTCCAGTTGGTGCTTTCAGGCTCTACTTCCCATTGCTGGGGCCCTAGCCTGAGCGGTCTGTCTCACTGTTCACTCCTTCTCTTGGTTTATCTGAGCGAGAATGTCTGACCACAGTCAGCCAGCTGCCCTGCGCCCTCACTGGGTCCGCCGGTCGCCAGCCCCTGTCTGGTATCCACCAACCACTTCCACCTCCACTCCTGGGTAGGTTGGACCAAAAGATCTTTCCAGCCCGACTCCCTTCGCCGCTGACCATGCCCCTCTCACCAGTCTGGCTGAATGGTTTGTTGTTGTCGGACTTCCATACAGTTCAATTTTCACTGTTTTGGCTGCATTTTTGTTTCTAAAACTTTGCTGTCTTTAAATTTAGTTGTGGGAGGGGGCACAGTATTTCCACCTACGCCTCCATCTTGGCTGTCCACTTCTGGGGGAAAGTGCCCTGCTGAATTATTTAAAAATATCTTCCAGCATAAGAAAATAATATAGGTCAGGAACTCAGAACCACACAGATAAAGGAGGAGCATCAGTAAAGGAATAAATGAAGGTAAAGTTTTCATTTTTCTCATTCTTAATTTTTTACAGTTCTATATTCTTTTCTTTCTTATTGTTGACATTATTACAGATGTCCCTCATTCCCTCAACCTGCCCCACTCAAAAATACAGGTTCTTATTTAAAGAAAAGTAGTTACCATTTTTAAATGATTATGCATGTGGGTATGGGTATGAAGAACTGAAATAAGTGGGCAGCAGTGCCACAGGGGCCAGAGAGAGGAGCTGAACATTCTCTGTTACATGCACCTCTGCTACCCATATAGAGGTATAGTCTATTTGAAAGTTGACTTAAGTTAGTCTAAAATGTGTATTCTAAACTCTAGGATAAACTCTAGAGAATAGTAAAGAAGTATAATTGATTTGCTAAGAGAGAATGTGAAATCATATAAATTGCTGTTTTTAAATTGGAGAAGGTAGGAGAGGTGAGTTAAAGAGATGAAGAATAAATTCAGTGCATAGAAAACAGTTACAGACATGACAAATAGTAATCCAACTTTATGGTAATATTTTTTTCACTTCTATATTAGACATTTAACTCAATTTCTCTTTTTGTTTTTTTGTGATTAATGAATTTAAGGTTGTAAATCTCCATGTGAGGACAACTTAACTTCAATATGTACATGAAAATATGATGTATTTTTAATATTATTCTGATCTAAGTTAATTTTTAAATTATTTAAATTAAAATGTTTTAATCCCTTTTTTATTCATCAAACATTCATAATACATAAATTTTCTAAATATATATTTTTATGATATCTATGCTAATGATTTCTAACTAAATTACCCTGTGGTCTAAAACACAGAAAGTATGATAATTTTTAAAAATTTGTTGTAACTTTCTTTTGCCTTAGAATATAGTTAATGTACATAAAATGTCCATGTCTACTTAAAAAACGTGTATTTTCTAATTGTTAGCTATAGAGTTCAATCTATACCCATTGGATCATGTGAATATTTTCATAATTTTTCCTTCCTGACACATCAACTGAGAAGTTTTTGAAATAATTCATTTATTAATTATACCACAGCAGAAATACAATTTTATTCTGAATTATTTATGATTACATGTTGTTTTTAGTTTATTGTTTATTTAGATAATTCCAAGCTCTATAAGTCAGTTATACATCCTCACTTCCCATATGTCTTACAGAATCCCCCATAATTTATTTTTTTGTTGTTGGGATACTTTCTCTAAAAATACTTTTTAAAAATTTCTTTGTGTGGTAAGCTTTTGCGATCTTAAAAATTATTTTTCTTCAAGTCATACAAAGATAGTACGATTGTTTTGTTACATCATGAATTGCTTTGAGAATGCTGATATCAATCTCATCCACGATCTTTTTGGTGTTATGCTATTCCTTTCAATATACTTGATTTTTAGAATTATTCCATCTTTGCTCCTATTAAACTTTATGATTATGTATTTATTGTTTATCTTTCATATATTATCATGTATATTTATATTTTGTCTTCTCTATCCTTTTTGTTATTCAGTAAACCCTTCAAATCTTAATGGTTTTGAAATTTTTAAATCTGGGAAAACTTTACCATTAGTGCTTCAAATATTTCCTCTTTTATAAAAAATTTTCCCTTTGGACTGCTAGTGTATAGCTACTGATACATATTTTTAACTTTCATAGCTCTCCACTTTGTGCTTTTATGTTTTCTTTTAAAATTCCTTTTTGATGAATTTTGAGATAGATTTTTGAGTAAATCTTCCAAATCATTATTTTGTTCATTATTTTGTATTTAGTTGTACTCAATTTGTTAAACTCTTATGTTGAGTGATTTAACTTTTTCAAATGTATTTTAAAGTATAGTTTATTCATAATATTACATTAATTTTAGGTGTATAGCATAGTGGTTCTGATTCAACATGTATATGCAAAGTGATTGAGTGATTTATTTCAACAGCCACATTTTCACTCATAGAATCATTGTGCCACTTAAGGATTTGTATTCAGTAATATCTGATAGGAACCTCATGATAGTGGTTTAACCAAGACAATTTTATCACATACAATAGGTCCAGAATAGGTTGTCCAGGGATTGAGTGGTGGGTTTATGTTGCTGGCCATGACTCAGGCTCCTTCTCTTTTTTCTACTCAGCTCTTACTGTCACATGATTTTTAGCTTCATGTTTAATCTCAGTATCTTCTCCAGCACTTCATCTCTATCCCAGACAAAAACAGGAGATGGCAAAAAGGCAAAAAATCACTATTTTTAAACAGCTTTTAGTAGATGGTTCGTTCAATAATTTCTGCTTTTCATATAAGACTCTTGAGTGTAGTGGAGGCAAAGAAGCAGGAGGAGGGTGGGGAAGATAGATGAAAGAGTAATCATGGAAGAAAAGAACAGAAAGGGTATATGACCTGGGAATTGTCCTGGGGAGATTCATAAAGTAGAGCCTATGATGCAGAAAGACTCCAGCTCCCTGTCTTCTGAGAGCATCAATGGCATCAGTGAGAGAAAAGAGGAAGATGCAAGAGATGAGTTCCACCACCACATGACTGAGGGCACATAAAGGAAGAAAAGGAAAAGCATGAAGCAGAGATAGAGGAAGAACCCAACCATCCATTCCAGGTAATAGAGGAGGAGGAACCAATGCCAGAAGCCAGACTAGGTACATGAGCAGGTACCAGTGTAGGCACAGTAGAAATAGTGACCCAAGAAAATGCATTTTCCTCAGAGATATCAGCAGAGAAGACTGCACCAGAAGGTGTTATTAAGTAAGATGTGAGCAAAGACACAGAGGAAAAGCAACAAAGTTAACAAAGAGGTGTCACATGTTGACATTAATGTTTTGCCACAAACTTTTGTTCAGAGCCACCTGTGGTAAAGACAGAGATGGTGACAATTTGTGATGCCTCACAAAGGACAGAAATTTCCACCCTAAAAGTCCTTACTGTTGAAACTAAGGCCAAAACCATCCTATATAAACCCCCACAGATTGATTGCAAGACAGCTGGTGGCTCAGGCATATTACTGACTGCACAACCCATCACATCTGATTCCGTGTCAACAATAAAAATAGCATACATCACGTGGACTGTAAAAGGTGGAATATCTAAAACAAGAATTGAGAAACACATTGTGATCCCAAGACATGCAGATATTGATCACGACTAGGAGCTGGCTCAGACATCAGAGAGGCCAGAGAGCAGCACACCCAGCACGCTGGTGATGAGAATGGTTGGGAAAGGGGATGAGCAAATTTAAAAAAACATTTTCTTTAAGAAACATTTTTTATTGTATTTTTCCACTGCCAGCTAGCCACCTAATACAACCCCCAGCCCCTGCAATCATCACACTGTTTCAGGTCCATGAGTTCTCTCTCCTTTTTGCTCAATCTCTCTCCCTCTGACTCCTCTCCCTGCCATAGCTGCCATCCTGCTCACTGAGTTTGTCTCTATTTTGCTTGTTAGTTCCATTTGTTTATTAATTTCCACATATGAGTGAGATCATGTGCTATTTATCTTTTTTCTGGTTGGCTTATTTCACTTCGCATAATGTTCTCTAGGCCCATCCATGATACTGCAAAGGGTAAAAAAAAAATTTTTTTAATGGCTGAGTAGTGATCCATTGTATAAATGTTCCATATTTATTTTATCCACTCAACTATTTCTTTCTTTTTTAAAATATATTTTATTGATTATGCTTTTACAGTTGTCCCAATTTTTCTCCCTTTGCTTCCCTCCACCTTATACCCCATTCCCTCTAGCAATCCCCCCTTAGTTTATGTTCATAGGTTACATATATAAGTTTTTTGGCTACTGCAATTCCTATATTGTTCTTAACATCCTGTCTGTTCTGTATGTACCAATATGTACTACTTATCCCTGCACCTTTTCCCCTATTCTCTCCATTCTTCCTCCCAACTGACAACTCTCCAAATGATCTCCATATCTATGATTCTGATTCTGCTTGTTTGCTTAGTTTTTTTTTAGATTCAATTGTTGATAGTTGTGAATTTATTGTCATTTTTAATGTTCATAGTTTAGTTTTGATTGTTCTCTATTTCTTAAATAACACCCTTTAACATTTCATATAATAATGGCCTGGTGTTGATGAATTCCTTTAGCTTTACCATTTTGGGGAAACATTTTATTTACTCCTCAATTATAAATTATGGCTTTGTTGGATACAATGATCTTGCTTTTCATCACTTTGAATACTTCTTGCCAGTTCCTTCTAGCCTGCAAAGTTACTTTTGAAAAATCAGCTGACAGTCTCATGGGAATGCTTTTGTAGGTAAGTATCTGCCTTTCTCTTGCTGCTTCTAAGGTTCTCTCTTTATCTTTAACTTTTGACATTTGAATAATGATGTCTTGGTGTGGTCCTCTTTGGATCCAACTTATTTGGGAACTCTCTGTGCTTCCTAGACTCACATGTCTATTTCTTCACCAAATTAGGGAAGTTTTTTTCATTATTTTTTCAAATATATTTCCAAATTTCACTTTCTCTTCTCCTATCAGCACCCCTATGATTCAAATTTGTTATGTTTGAAGTTTTCCCAGAGGCTCCAAATTCTATCCTCATTTTTCAAATTCTTTTTTCTTCTTGATGTACTCATTGAATGTTTTATTCTTCCTTATCTTCCAAATTACTGAGTTGCTTTTCAGTTTCATCCACTCCACTGTTGATTCTGTGTGAATTTTTCTTTACTTCACTTTGTGTAAACTTAATATCTGCCTGGGTCTCTTTTATGTCATTGAAGTACCCTCTGAGTTTCATAAGCACCTTAATAATAACTAATGTTTTGATCTGACACATTGCTTATATCCATTTTGTATCCATTTTGTGTAGTTCTTTTTTCTGGAGTTCTTTTCTGTCCTTTCATGTGGGCCATATTTCTTCGTCTCCTCAGTTTGGCAGCCTCTGTTTCTGTATGTTAGGTAGAGCTGCTTTGACTCACTGTCTTAGTAGCACGGGCTATCATAGAAAAGCTCATTGTAAGTTGGATGGGTTCTGAGCCTTAGTTAATTGCCAGGGCAGGGCAACCTGTGTGAATCAGGTTGATGGAGTCTCGAACATGGTGTTGATACCCTGTTTTTCTTTGTGGGGGAGGTTTCAGAAATGGGACAATAGCTACTGTTTGGCTTGTGGATTTTGTCCAGGAGGAATCTGCCCACTGGCACTCACCCTGATGCCAGACACTTTAGTTTCTTTTCATATGCCACTGGTGCCCTTCCAACTGCTGCCCTGGTGGTAGAGTCCAAAGAGTGAGTTTGTGTAAGTCCAAAGTCCATTGTGGGTACTTTAAGAGGAGATGCCTGAGAATCTCAGTTTCTTCTGCCACCTCAACCTTCAATTGTCTGCATAGCCAGAAGATGTGGGGACTTATCTTCCTGGCACTGGAACCCCGGACTGAGTGGTCTGGTGTGGGGCACAGATCCCTCACCCCGAAGATATTCCTCCCTATTTTTGTCTATGTCACATGGGTGTGGGACTGTCTGTTTCACCTCTCTTGTCCCTGTGTCTCTGCCCCTCATATGCATCTGGATAAATTTGACTTCTTTAATTCCTTGATTGTCAGACTTGCATACAGCTTGATTTTCTGACTTTCTGGGTGATAGTTGTTTTATAGTTTAGTTGTAATATTTGCTGTGGTTGTGCAAGCTATGTTTACTTATGCTTCCATCTTCACTGGAAGTTACCCACTCATCTATTCATGGACACTTGGGCTACTTCCATATCTGGCAATTGCAAATAATGCTGCAATGAATATAGGGGTGCCTATTTCTTTGAAATTAGTGTTTTGGGTTTCTTCAGATAAATTCCCAGCAATAGGATTTCTGGGTATAAAGGCAAATCTATTTTTAATTTTTTGAGGCAACTCCATATTGTTTTCCACATGGTTACACCAATCTACATGCTCACCAACAGTACAAAAGAGTTCCCTTTCTCCACATCCCCTCCAGCAGTTGTTGTTTGTTGATATATTGACGATATTTATTCTGACAGGTGTGAGGTGATATCTTCCTGTAGTTTTAATTTCCTGTGGTTTTAATCCACATTTCTCTGTGGATTAGTTACATTATACATATTTTCATATGTCTATTGGCCATCTGTATGTCCTCTCTGGAGATGTGTCTATTCAGTTGATGCCCAATTTTAATTAGGTTGTTTGGGGGTTTTTTTGGTGTTGAGTTTTGTAAGTTTTTATAAACTTTCAAATCAGAATGGTATTGGCATAGAAACAAACACATAGATCAATGAAACAGTATAGAGAGCCTAGAAATAAACTCACAACTTTATAGTCAATTAATATTCATCAGTGAAGCAAGCATATGCTAGAAGCTAAAGATAGGTTATCCAATAAATGGTGTTGGGAAAATTGGACAGATACATGCAGAAAAATGAAGCTAGACCACCTTCTTATACCACACACAATAATAAAATCAAAATATGTTAAAAACTTTAATATTAGACTCCAGACCACAAAAATTCTAGAAGAATACAAAGGCAGTAAAATCTCCGACATTCTTTGTAACAATATTTTTACTGACATATCTCCTATGGAAGAGAAACAAAAGAAAATAAGCATATGATACTATATCAAACTAAGATGTTTTTGCACACAAAGGAAACCATCAAGAAAATAAAGACACAACCCACAGAATGGGAAAACATATTTGTCGATATACATGGTAAGGGATTAATATCCAAAAAATAACTTATTAAACAACATTCAACTTTATGAACCTTAAGAATTTTGACTATTTCAAGTCTTTATGCCACACCACTACTCCAGTGAATTTGTACTATGATTGGTAAGAAAGATCAGAATTAAAGGGCCAACACCAAAACATACCTCAACAGCTCTGGTTTACACTGCCCTCTTACATTTTAGTATAGTATTTCGCTTTGTTTTATAACCACTACTAAATACTCTTGCTTCTTCCTTTTCTTTTTTTTAATCAGTTTTTTTTTTGTGGCTTGTTTACTTTGTGCAGATCTACCCACTTTTTATGACTCATTTTGATCCAGTGATCGTGAACAAAGTCAGCCCCTCTGGTGAGGTGCTGTTCAATTGAACAGTTGCTATTGTGTGGAGAGGAAACTTTGTGACTAATTTATATAGTGGTTTTCCTTCTTCCAGAGTCTTCCCATTGAATTCTAGTTTAATTACAGGAAATATTCACAGAGCTTTCTGATAGCAATAAATGTACTTTATGAGGAAATATTCATATGAATTAAAGCCTTTCTTACATCTCAAAAATTTTCTGTTTGAGAAATTCATTGGGGATATATTTTATACTGAAACCTTTTGACCTTCCAGTTCTATGACTTTTTACTCTTGATAGAAAGTCAGAGAATCTCCAGACTGGAGAATTAGGAGGCAGTTCTCTGACCACAAACAGTGTTTAGAGACCCTACCGCCCCACAGAACAGAGATTCTCAGTCACAAGTTTTTTGTCAGCATTCCAGAACCAGGAGGGAGGAGAAAGAGAAATTGACTACTTCTTCTCTACTTAAATATGCAAGTAGTCAAAAACCTTAGTGCTTTCTTTCTTAATATGTCCAGACTTCAATACTTTCTATTATTTGAATGGTTGTGTAGAACACTTGTTTTGTATTACATGTCTTTGTCTACATGTAAAACTTACCTTTTGTAATTATGCAGGTCTATCTCTTTCAGACAGTTTGATGATACACACAGGTTTGAGGACCCTGGGGAGAGGAGTTGGTAGGAGCTCTGGTGGATTTTTGGTGGTTATAAGAAGGCGAGACCATTTAAAGCTGACACCAGATACCTGATAGGGGCTTGTTGACGCTATGGAACATTGTCCCTTTGCTTGTAGCCTTGTGTATAGTTATGATGCCAGATTAGATTTATAGCAGCTTCAAGTTGTATTAAATAACATTTTGCTTTTTGTAATACTTTTATAAAATACAGTTAATTTATTCTAAAAAATAATAATAAAAATTCCTGCTTATGTTTTACAAGTATTGCTCACTACTGTATCACATACAGTTTCAAGGGATGATGAGAAATATAGCTTGCTGGGTGACACAGGGCCTCTTGAAAAAAAAAGGAAACTTAATTTTTAAGTAAAAAATGAAAATGGAAAGTAATAGCTAAATGACAATATCTTTACTAATGTTTGTAAAAATATGGTCTGGGACTTGAATTTTTGGTTCTAAATATTCTTTATTTTTATCCAGCTCAAAACTGTTTTTTTATGATTTAATCTTTATGGTATTCTTATTAGATTTAGTCCTCTTACACTCCCCTCTTCCCAGCAATCACCACACTATTGTCCATTTCCATGAATCCTTTTTCCTTAAAAGTTTTTAATATGTCCTTATATTTTCCTCTGCCTTCCTGCTATTAAATAATCCTTGAATTTTCTGAATTTATCTTCTATATCTTTTAATTAATCTTTCTTACCATGTTTTTCTCTCTTTACATTATATTTTTGAGAATCCTATAATTCAATCATGTATATTCATTCAGTCTTAAATTCTGTTTACTTAAATATTCTATTAATAACATTAATAATTTTTTGTTAATTTCCAAAAACTTTTTTCTTGTTCTGTGATTATTTTTTGTTCATGAGAATATGATATTGTTTTACAAACATAATAGTTTATAGAAGATTTCTGATGATACTAATTCATAATTTTAAATTATTTTATGATTTATATATTAATTCTTTCCACCAGGGTTTATTTTTTTGCTATTTTTTTGCAAGATCAGTATTGTGCATCTTATTCATGCTGATATTCTTCTAATGCTTGGTTATTCTTGGTTACTACTTATATTCATATTTTATTTATAACTAATGAAACACACTTATTAGTTTTGAAAAATAAATGGCAATTATTATAACATTAACAGTCACTATTCCCCTGCATTATAGAAGGGATTATAGTCAGTGTGCCAGATTCAACCTCCTTTGGGAGATACCCAACTTCCTTACACCTCACTTTTCTCTGGCTTATCTCATCTGTCTTATATAATATACCTGCCTGATATAGGAAGTTTTTTTCTGCATTTAGCCTGAACCTAAATAGTACTTCTAACTTCTTTAAAAAGTCCAACACTTCTTTATTATTTTAATTGATTAACCTATAGCAGCTTTGATGGGGGCCATTCTGTTTCCAAAACCTGTCTTCTATGATCATGGGTTTTTCTCTAGCTTTTTGGTGGTTTGTTCTCTCATAGGTCAAGGGTTGGTGAATTTTTGTACAAACTTGCACTTTATCTTTCATAGATTTCTCAGTGTCTCACTGACGCTGCTAACTGCTTCAGTTATCCAGTGCCACTGCAGATGCGTTTTTCTTCTGGACATGTCTTTTCTTATGTAAGTGAGCTTTAGAAAAGGTGGAAAGATATATCTAGGTGTCTGGCCAGTTATCCAGTTTTTAGGTAACAAAAAATCACATGATAGAGAAAAAGGTCATATTGTGCCATAAGAGGAGTTTGGAAGATGGTGGTAATACACTATGATGAGAAAATCATCCTTGAAGTTGTGTCAACAATCCGTCATGGTTTGCCTGGGATGCTCACCATTTTAACACTGAAATTCCCACATTCTGTGAATACTTTCAGTCCCAGGCAGACTTGAGAGGTTGGTCACCATACCAGAGGATGAATTTTTCAGAACCAATACACATGGGAAGAAAAGCTTAGCTCTTAATTGTGCATGGAGAATAAGGGACATGCTGGAAACGCAGTTTGGAGTCAGAATGAGGGTTGTTAAGTGTTGAGTACTTAGTAATTTATTTTACAGGCTAAAATGTTAGCATAGTAAACATTAACATTTGATATTATATTTCTGATGGGTCACAATTTTTTAAAGAACATCATAAAAACATGTAATGTTATCAAGTCCCTTTCAAGATAACTGATCCCTGGTAGGTTACCAGGGAAGAGTGGTCTTTGAACTATGGTTGTGATTTTTATCCTGGGATGATTATATCCTAAAGGGGGGAAAAAGGCTTTGTTTTAGTTGAGGCTGCTATAACAAAAACATCACAGACTAGAGTGGGTTAAAAATAAAAAATGTTTTCCCTCTCACAACTATAGAGGCTAGGAAGTCCAAGATCAAGGCACCAGCAGATCTGGTGTCTTATGAGGACCCTCTTCTCAGTTTGGAGACAGCCATCCTCATATTGTAATTTCACATGTAAAATATGTGTGAAGAAGACAAGAAAAGAAAGGGAGAATGAGGGACAGAGTAGAAACAAGTACTCCTAATTATAAAGGCACTAGTTTCATTCATGAAGTCCTTACATCAGGACCTCATCTAAACCTAACTACCTCCCAAAGACCTCACATTCTATAGCATCATATTGGGGTTAGGAGTTCAGCATATGAATTTGAGAACAAACATTCAGCCCATAGCATGGTATTAATAACAATATAAAAGCAAATAAAAATGATGCTAACTGGAAAGCCAAATCATTCACTGAGAATCATTCAATTCTTGAGGGTATAGTTCATAAAAGGCTTATCTTTCTTAGGGAGCAGGTTCATTCAGCAAACCAGATAACAAATCAAAAGGTATTTGATTCATACATATTTATTTTTATTAAAGTTTAAAAACACAAAATACCATACTTATTGGAGATATAATTATGTATTATTAGGAGAAGATTAAAAATATACCTTTACATGCTTGGACCTGATAGTTTACTCTTCTCCACTACATGTATGCTATTAGCCATATAATGCAAATTTATTTTTTTAATCAAACTTATCCTGTAGTTATTACTCAACTCACAATATTCATTATAAAACTGTCTGTTGACCCTCAACCTCTGATTTCCATATTTTTATCACATTGTGACAACTGAATGACACTTTGACAATATCCAATAGCTCAACATTCAATAATAGCCAATCTGTGTTTGCCTCTGAGAATGCATATGGTTTGTTAATTTCCTGCATATTGATTTCTGTCACATGTTCTAAAGGTGTTCTTTTAAACCTTGCTGTTCTTATCTTTTTCTAATTGTCTACTATGTCTGTTTGACTTTAAAGGAAAGACTATCCATTTTTCAAAACTACCTTAAAAGCATAATTTTGAAACTAAATTTTAAAAGATGTGATATTTATTTAATCAAGTGACCAAAAACAAATCTATTTGAGCCACCTTGAGTTGAAACAACAAATAACTTGGTAGATTTGAACTCTGATATTATTCAGTGCATATTCAAAATAGTAAGTAGTTCTTATAGATTTGTGGGTAAAGGCAAGCTAAAACATGATGAATTAATCTTATTTTAAATTTTCAATATCTTTAGTCTTCATAGCACTTACAACAAACTATTGTGTGTGAAATTGTAAGTTGTCTTACTATAACTTCTAGCTATAACATAAGATTGACACAGACACTGGCCTGCAGTGTCCACGGTGTCATGGATGAGAAATAAGACGTTCACATGGACAACCAAGTTCTGTGGAGGAAAAGGGAGAGTACAGCTACTCTCTCCAGGGGAGAGTGCACTAGCCTTTGCCTTAACTGGTTTTTATTGGGTTCAATTAGGACAGGAATACAGGTAAAGTTCATTAATAATTGTCAGGCAGTAAGGATCAAACAATAGATAGCATACAAAGAACTGTGAGGACCTATTTTGAGTCAGGGTCTGTTAGGTAGAGGGCTACAAAACTTTGGGAAACAAGCTCATTTCCTGTTCAGACCCTTATCATTTAATTGAGAGCATTCTTAGCAAAGCAGTTTTCATAGGAGTTTATGTATTCTTCCTTAGACCTGATCACCTGGGGAGCCTGCCCTTTCCAGCACAGGGTTGTACCATCCTCTGTCACTGTTTCAGGCTTGTCAGGAAGGAGAACTAAGGCAGCCAAGAGATTAGGAGACTTCTAGCAGACAGAACGAGGACTCAGGTCATATTAAAGCTTTGGGGGGAGGGTCCAAAACCCTCTGTCTCCATACCCCCTAAGTCCTTCCATGAGGCTTCTATGTGATATGCCTGTCTTAGGTCCTTCCCACCTTGGGAATCTCACCCATCATCTTGATCAGTTGACCAAGCATTGGGGCCAAGTTATGAATGAATTAAAAGGAGCAGAAGCAGCACTCCTGCCAGGGAAATAAGCTTTGTCTCCTCAGTGGCCTATTTTCCAAAGGTCACTCACTCAGCCTTAGCCACAGGGGGAGGGGCAGGGGTATTGCAGCTTCTGAAACCAGGCAGGGCAGTTCCAAACATAAGATAATATGGTTTGCCCTGGCTGGTGTAGCTCAGTGGATTGAGCTTGGGCCTGCGAACCACACGATCACAGTTTGATTCCCAGTCAGGGCACATGCCTGGGTTGCAGGCCAGTTCCCAGCAGGGGACACATGAAAGGCAACCATACATTGATATTTCTCTCCTCCTCTCCTTTCCTTCCTCTCTAAAGATAAATAAATAAAACCTTAAAAATTAAAAAAAATATGGTTTGATTGATTTCACCTGAAAAGGTTACTAAAGTAAAAGGTAGTACAGGGAAGATTGATTCAATAGATTTAAGTCTAAGTCTCTTATTTTTATTTTATTTTATTTTATTTTTTTATCCTCACCTGAGGCCAATTTGTTTCCATTGTTTTCTAGAGAGAGGAAATGAGGAGAGAGAGAGGAAGATAAAAAAGGATCTGAGAGAGAAGCATCAATTGGTTGCCTCTCCTATGTGACCACACCAACTGGGGACCAAATCCATAGCCTAGGTATGTGCCTTGATGGAGAATCAAACCGTCAACGTTTTTGGTTTATGGCTCAACTAACTGATCCACACCAGCCATGGCTAAGTCTTTTTTTTTTTTGATATTCATATCAAACTGTCTATGAAAAAAGTACTTTTAAATAACAATTTAAAGTAAAACATTAAATGTAGTTGTGTTTGACTGTTGATATACAAAGAAAATGAATTTTAAATATTTGATTTAACATTTTCCCCCTTCAGTTTTGGTATTAATAACTAGCCAGAATAGCTCACATAGTTTTCTTTCCAACATGTGTGTTGAAAGTATAGATTCATAATTCTTTAATATTTCTATTTCTAAATGCACAATGTATTTCCCTTTGTTGGTGCAACTTTGGTTACTCTGCTAGTTGGGATGAAGTAGAATCAAGTCAAATAAGATCAAGATATGTCAACTCTAGAAGTACGGTCAGGAATATTGTTAAAATATAGCTATAGCTTGAGAACATAATTTGAAATAAGTGACATTTTGTGTATAAAGGGAATACACTTGGCACAAGTAGAAAGGATATAACTAAGGACAAAAGTTTATGTTTTATATCTAAGTTTTAACTCCAAATAAGAAGACTGAAAGAAAAAAAATGTCAGGATAGATTATTGTCATTCTTTCATTAACTAATAATTATTGAGACTATATGCAGTGACTTTGGAAATACAGCAGTTTTAATTTACGGTTTACCAATTTTTCTGGTGATATTTTCTCTTTCCCAGTAATTATGACACTTTCCTATTTCTCTCCCAAAATTATTTGACCACTTTGTTTTTGTGATTCCCCCTACCCAATTCTTGCTTTCTTTGTGGCTTTCCTCCTAAGTCTTTTCCTTCTTTATTTTTTTCTCTTTTGGTATCATACCCACTCCCATATTTGAATAGTCAGTCTACATCAGTCTCACAAACATATTCTAGTTTCTGTCATCAATGCCAAGATCAGGGTTTCCAAATTCATGCTAGATTAACTAATGGCATTTTTCAAGTAGTACAGAATTAGACAACTAAGTTGTGTAACTTTCTAGCTTTGTTTCTCGGAATGCTTTCTTCATTCATGCAATAGAGGCAGTTACCATCTTTAAGTGTTTTTTTAATACATACATGAATACAGAATGATAATCAATTGTAAGTGTAAAGCTATTGCTCTGTACCACATGAAGGTAACCACCATGAAGATTTCCTTAGTTGTTTCAACTATAGATGAACCCACAGTCCTTTGAAACACTATTATTTTATGCCTAATATTTAGTAATTTTTATACATATTTTATTTCCATCCTCAACCTACTCCCAGATTAAAAGTTCTGGAAGGTAGGTGCTCATTAATGTATCTCTTTAGTAACTAAAACATTGTCTAGCAAGTCACAGGTACTCACAAGTAGTTGTTGAATTAATTTGACAGTGAACTTTTATATTTGAGGAAAAACAGATTCTATCAAACTCAAACTCATCGTTTGTTAACAAAATGAGATTCATTTTTTAAGCTAAATCTGTGTTTTCCTGTTGATGGGTGAGAATAAAATTTGTGCTTAGTTTGAAAGTCTACAGGCAGGCTGTGCCTGCCTTGGTTTGCAGTGTTCAAATATGTAGTGCCACAGCACATGCTACTCCTTGTTATCAAGTATTAGAGTGAGCAAACCTAGACTTTCTACCAATCACACATGGCATGTATTGTGTATGCCTGCTGCCTCCTGAAGCTCTATTAAAAGAATATAACACCGGACAAGAACAGTCAGAGGTTTAATCTATGTGCATCTGCCTGTTTCTGCATCCCAGTTGAATCATAACTGATGGAAAATACTGCATGCTGATAAAACACAAGGGGGGGGAATCTGTAGATGTCATACACAAACTGTGTTTTATTTCTATTTTAAAATATTTTAATTCTACAATTTGAATTTCCACATTCTAGCTGTATACCACATATTCAAATTTATATCAGCCAAAGGAGAATATAGACATTTTAATAATCAGGATGCTAGAAATGAGATGAAGTTTATCAAAAAAGTTTGACTTTGTTTAATGACATTATGCATTTCTTTGTTCCATCATGAAAGAATTGAACTGTCTCTTTAGAAGAAAGAGCAATGACAAAGGCATATATATACAGTCTCCACCAGCCCTTTAATGGAGAAACTAATAAATAAAATATATTTATAATTTCAGAAAGAATTAGTTTAAAAATTTAAAACGTGAAATTGAAAACAGATGAGTATACCCAAATGTAGAAAACAAACACCTTGATTTGTCTGAAGGGATGATCTCTCTCCTGTAACATCATTGTAACTTTTTCATGTGGGTCTAAGAGACTGAGACCCACATAAATAACAAAATGTGGAACTATCATTTTTCAAAAGATAAAACAATTCTCAGTGATCACTTATATTATTGCTACATTATAAAAACTGGCAATTGATCATTAAATCTTATTGTAGTAAAGTCATGTGTTATTCAGAGATATTGATTTCTTTAGGGTAAACATACAAATTATTTATCTTAAATTAGAATAGTACAAATAATTTATCTTAAAGTTCTTCCCATTCAAATATCTTTGGTAAAATTTTGGTAAACATTGAATCAGAAATTCAGAGTTTAATATTCTGAAACCCTTGAAGTTTTAATATTCTACATTAAGCCAGATAAAAGTGCTTTAGCTTTTTGAAACGTCAATAATAAAATGTACATTCTGTTTTAAAAATATGCTATTTACAAACTTATTTGATGTGGAAGTAGATTGCATTTTCTTATGACTATGAGACATAGGGGACTAAAATTATATGACTGATTGAATGTGATGATTTGGAAAATTTTATAGATGTCATGAATTAACTATATTGACCATAAAAGAACCTCAGTATTCCCTACTTTTAGTTATATATTATTTTTAGTTATATCTTTGAAATCATGATTTTTTGTTATACAAACCATTAGTCCTCAGAATCAAAGCATATTCAGATTGTTAAACCCCGACTCAGTGATTTTTAATTTCATGTGTCACCTGAGTGGGTCAAGGGTTGCCCAGATCTAGCTAAACATGATTTCTGGGTGTATTTCTAAGGGTGTTTCCAGAATAGATTAGAGTTTAAATTGGTAGGTTAATCAAAGTGTATTGCCCTCTCTAACATGGGAGAATATCATTCAATCTATTGAGGGCCTGAATAGAAAAACAGGTGGGGGAAGGAAGATTCGCCTACTCTCTGACTGCTGAAAGTGGAACAGTAAAATTCTGTTCTCAGTGCGTCTGATGCTCAAGCCTTCAGACTCAGAGAAGAATCTATGTCATCAGCTTTCAGGCTCTCACCAGCCTCTCTGCATCTCCAGCTTCCAGACAACAGATTATGGGACTTTTAACCTCCCTAATCATGTGCACTAATCAGTACCTTATAATAAATCACTTTCTCTTTACATATAACTATTGGTTCTTTTTCTGGGGAAAACTCTCATATAGGTATATTCATACAGTTGAATTCCATGTAACTACCACAAATCATGATGCATTTAAAAACTGTTTTCACAAAGACCAAGAAAACATTAATTCATGTCTTCTGTCTTTCCTTCCATGGGATTATTTTTCACTTGCTTTATAGATTTTAATCATGAACCCACGCTGGGCAGGGCCTGTCCTCCTCTGTGGGAGTGTTGTATGCTCTATGCTTTAGAGCCTTCCCTGCCAAATTTAGCTCTTGCTTATGCTCCAGAATCTAGGAATTCACTGTTTCAGGACCCTGTTTAATTTCTTAGTTTGGGATTCCTTCCCTATATCAATAGGAAATGTTTGATTTCACAACCATCAATTGTATAGATATAAGATTTAAATGTCCTGTCAATTTTTTAACCAAGACAGCCAAGTTTTTGAAGTCTGTCTTTTAAGAAGAGGCTTCATGTAGCAGCTCTATTTTTAGTTTTTGAGGAAACTCTGTTCTGCTTTCCACCAGTCTGCATTCCTACCAGCAATGCACTAGGGTTCCCCTTTTCTCCACATGTTTGCTACTTATTGCTGTTTGACCTAGTGTGGGAATATATCCTAAGAATCATGAAACACTAATCAGAAAGAATATTTGCATGCCTATATTTATAGCAGCATTATTTATAATAGCCAAAAACTGGAAACAGACCAAGTGCCCATAGTAAATGAGTATTTTGCCGTGTATAATGCACTCCCATGTACAGTGTGCACCCACATTTTTGGCCCAAACTTTCTGGGGAAAAAAATTATTTTAACGTTTTAATTATTTATTTATTTATATTTAGAAACAAAACCAGTTATTATATACCAGGGTATTATTTTGTATACAGATATTGTTATTGCTTTCTGGAGTTACACTTTTAATGCATAAGCATAAATAAAAGAATTAAAAACATTTATATAGATACAGAATTAATACTACCCATATATAATGCACATCATTATTCTTTTCACAATAATTTGGGCAAAAGTATGCATTATACAAGGCAAAATATAGTACACAGTAAAATACTACATGGCTGTAAAAAAGGAGGAGCCCTTACCCTTTGCAACAGCATGGATAGACCTGGAGATTTTTATGCAAAGTCAAAAGAGCCAATTAGAGAAAGACAAATAGCATAAGAACTCACTCATGTATGGAATCTAATGAGCAAAATAAACTGACAAACAAAGTATGAACAGAGGCATGGATTCAGAAAACAGAATGACAGATCTCAGAGGGAAGGGGGGTGAGGAGGACTGGAAGACATTAGCCTAAGAATGTATATGCATGCATGCATAGTTCTTAGACACAGATAACAATGTGGCAAAGGCTGGGGGTGGGTATCATGGGCTGTGTGAAGAGGAGCAAAGAGGAAAAAATGAGAGACATCTGTAATTGTATCAATAATAAAAAAGGTAGAAACCTGATTTTCCACCAATCTTCACTTCCAGCATAAGGGAATTTCCCTTTTCCCCCTTCTTTCCCTTTCCTTTCCTTTCCTTTCCTGTCCTTTCCTTTCCTTTCCTTTCCCTTCCTTCCTTTCTAGTCCTTCCTTGGTTTCTCTTTTTTTGGCTAAATAACTTGTATAATACTTTACTGTCATTTTAATTATTTTGGAAGTTAAAACTCTTTTACAAAAAGGAAGAAAAGCTTTTATTACTTCAAAATTGGAAACATCAAAGTGAATTTCAAGTATACAATGCACATCCTACTTTTAGTCAGATCATTCTAAACATTTAGTCCAGTAATGATGCAAAATTCTTTATCTCTTTTCAGGTCACAAGGGAGCAGATAACACCTTTTTATTTGTATAGCTTACCTCTATACACAAAACCTGAAAAGTAGGCATTATGGTAATAATTTCTCAAATTAAAAAAAAACTCCCAGAGAGAGCAAGAAAAGGAAAAGAGGCTCAGAAAGAATGAAGAGGGATTAAGAGAAATGCAAGATAATATGAAACACAATAATATTCGAATAATAGGGATACCAGAAGGAGAAGAAAAGCAAGGGATAGAAAATCTATTTGAAAAAGTAATGATAAAAATTTCCCTAATTTGATGAAAGAAAAAGTCACTCAAATACAGGAAACAGAGTACCAATCAAGAAAAACCCAAAAAGGCCCACTTCAAGACACCTCATCATTAAAATGGTAAAATTCCAAGACAAAAAGAGAATCTTACAGGCAGTAAGGGAGAAAAATGAAGTACTATACAAGGGAGCCCCAATAAGGTTAGCTGCTTACTTCTCAAAGGAAATGCTCCAAGCCAGAAAAGAATAGCAAGAAACATTCCAAGTAATGGGAACCATAGGCCTGCAACCAGGACTACTTTACCCAGAAAGGCTCTCAATCAAGATAGAAGGCCAAATAAAGAGCTTCCAAGACAAAAGAAGTCTAAAAGAATAAACCTCCACCAAACCAGCTCTTCAAGGAATACTAAAAGGACTGCTTTAAGGAAAGGAAGTAAAAGAGAGAGACAAAGAGAAACACAGGTATAAAAATGACAATAAGTAGCTATCAATAATAACCTTAAATGTAAATGGATTAAATGCTCCAATCAAAAGATATAGAATACCTGAATGGATAAGAAAGCATGATCCATACATATCCTGCCTACAAGAGACTCACCTCAGGACAAAAGACCTACACAGACTAAAAGCAAAGGGCTGGGAACAAATTTTCCAAGGAAAGGGCCAGGAAAAAAAAAAAACAAAACAGGGAAGCAATACTCGTATGAGACAAAATATTCTTCAAAAAAAAGGGCCATGAAAAGAAACCCAGAAGGTCACTTCATAATACTCAAGGGAAGAATCCACCAAGAAGACATAAACATTGTAAATATATGTGCAACCAACATAGGACCACCCAAGTATCTAAACAAAATCTTAAAGGACTTCAAGAAAGATATTGACAGCAACACAATTTTAACACCTCACTGTCAAAAATGGACAGATCTTCTAAACGAAATATCAACAAAGATATTGTGGCATTGAACAAAACCCTAGATGAAATAGACTTAACTGATATATATATATATATATATATATATATCCCTTCGTCCCAAGGAAGCTAAATACACATTTTTTTTCAAATGCGCATGGAACATTTTCAAAAATAGAACAAATGATAGGACACAAAACAAGCCTCAGCAAATTCAAGAAAATTGAAATCATACCAAGCATTTTTTCTGAACACACAGGACTGGAACTGGAAACCAACCCCAAGGGAAATAACCCAAAACACTCAAAATCATGGAGATTAAATGGCATGCTATTAAAGAACAAATGGGTCAAGAATGAAATTAGGGAAGAAATCAAAAAATTTTTGGAAACAAATGAAAATGAACTCACGACAGCCCAATACTTATGGGACACAGTGAAGGCAGTCCTGAGAGGGATGTTCATAGCAATACAGGCCTACCTAAAAAAGATAGAAACATTTCAAACAAACAACCTAACCCTACAACTACAAGAACTTGAGGAACAACAACAAAGACAGTCCAGAGCAAGTACAAGGAAGAAAATAACCAAGATCAGAGGAGAATTAAATGACATAGAGACTAAAAGTACAATTCTAAGGATCAATGAATCCAGGAGCTGGTTTTTGAAAAGATAAACAAAATAGACAAGCCTTTAAGTAGGCTCATCAAGAAAAGAAGAGAGAGGACCCAAATAAACAAAATCAGAAATGAAAGAGGACAGATTACAACTGATACCACAGAAATAGAAGGGATTGTAAGAAATTACTATGAAGAACTGTATGCCAAGAAATATGAAAACCTAGGTGAAATGGACAAATTTCTACAAAAATATAAACTTCCAAAACTCAATGAAGAAGTAGAAAGCCTGAACAGACCAATAACAGCAGATGAAATTGAAGCAGTAATCAAAAAACTCCCATCACACAAAAGTCCTGGACCAGATGGTTTCACAGGAGAATTCTACAAAGCATTTAAGGAAGCGCTAACCCCTATTCTTCACAGACTATTCCAAAAAATCCAAAATGATGGGAAACTCCCAACTCTTTTTATGAAGCCAGCAGTATCCTGATTCCAAAACCAGATAGAGACACAACAAAGAAAGAAAACTTCAGGCCAATATCGCTGATGAACATAGACGCTAAAATCCTCAACAAAATATTGGCGAATCGCATCCAATGATACATTAAATAGATCATACACCACGACCAAGTGGGATTCATCCCAGGGATGCAAGGATGGTTCAATATTCCCAAACCAGTAAATGTAATACATCACATGAACAAAAGCAAAGACAAAAATCACATGATTATATCAATAGACATGGGGAAAGCTTTTGATAAGGTACAACACCCATTTATGATAAAGGTACTCAGGAAAGTGGGAATAGAGGGAGCATTTCTCAATATAATAAAGGTCATATATGAAAGACCTACAACAAACATCATACTCAATGGGCAAAACTAAAAGCTTTTCCACTAAGATCAGGAACAAGAGAAGGTTGTCCACTTTCATCACTTCTATTCAATATAGTATTGGAAGTTTTAGCCACAGCGATCAGACAAGAAAAGGAAATAAAAGGCATCCAAATCAGAAAGGAGGTAACACAACTGTCATTGTTCGCAGATGACATGATAGTGTACATGGAAAATCCTATAGCCTCTACCAAAAACCACTTGACCTAATAAATAAATTTGGCAAAACTGCAGGGTACAAAGCCAATATCCAGAAATCAAAGGCACTTTTGTATACCAACAATGAGACAGCAGAAGCAGAAATCCAGAAAAAAATCTCATTCAATATAGCAAAAACAAAAATAAAATACCTAGGAATAAACATAACCAAGGAGGTAAAAGACACGTATGCAGAAAACTACACAACACTGAAGAAAGAAGTCAAGGAAGACACAAACAAATGGAAACATATACCATGTTCATAGTTTGGAAGAATTAACATCATCAAAATGTCCATACTGTCCAAAGCAATTTACAGATTCAATGCAATACCTATTAAAGTAACAATGAGAAACTTCACATACATAGAACAAACACTTCAACAATTTATATGGAACCATAAAAGACCCCGAATAGCAGCTGCAATTTTGAGAAAAAAGAACACAGTAGGAGGGATCACAATACCTTATATCAAACTATATTACAGGGCCACTGTAATCAAAACAGCCTGGTACTGGCATAAAAACAGGCCCATAGACCAATGGAACAGAACAGAGAACCCAGAAATAAACCCAACTCTCTACAGTCAATTAATATTTGACAAAGGGGGCAGTATCATAAAATGGGGTAAAGGTAGCCTCTTCAACAAATGGTGTTGGGAGAACTAGACAGCTATGTGCAAAAAAAGTGAAACTCAAGCACCAACTTACACCATACACTGTAATAAATTCAAGGTGGTTAAAAGACTTCAATAGAAGCCATGGCACCATTAAAGTCCTAGAGGAGAACATTGGCAAGAAAATCTCAGATATTTCACACAGCAACATTTTTACTGATATGTCCCCTAGAACAAGGGACATAAAGGAAAGAATAAACAAATGGAATCTCATCAAAATTAAAAGCTTTTTCATGGCTAAAGAAAACAGTATTAAAATAAAAAGAGAACCAACTATATGGGGAAACATATTTGCCAATGATACCTCAGACAAGGGCTTAATCTCCAAAATATACAAAAAAAATTACATGACTTCACTCCAAGAAGACAAGCAGCCCAATTAAAAAGTGGGCAAAGGACTTGAACAGACATTTCTCCAAGGAGGACATACAGAAGATCCAGAGACACATGAAAAGATGCTCAGTATTGCTAACTATCAGAGAGATGCAAATTAAAACCACAATGAGATACCACTTTACACAGATCAGAGTGGTCATCATAAACAAATCAACAAACAACAAGTGTTGGAGAGGGTGTGGGGAAAAGGGGACCCTAGTTCACTGTTGGTGGGATGGCAGACTGGTACAACTACTATGGAAAACAGTATGGAATTTTCTCAGAAAACTAAAAATGGACCTGCCTTTTGACCCAGCAATTCCACTGCTAGGATTACATCCTAAGAACCCTAAAACACCAATCCCAAATAACATATGCACCCCAATGTTCATAGCAGCACAATTTACAATAGCCAAGAGTTGTAAGCAACCTAGGTGCCCATCAGTAAATGAATGGATCCAAAAACTATGGTACATTTACAGAATGGAATTCTATGCAGCAGAAAGAAAGAAGGAGCTACTACCCTTTGCAACATCATGGATGGAACTGGAAAGCATTATGCTGAGTGAAATAAGCCAGGTGGTGAAAGACAAATACCATATGATCTCACCTTTAACAGGGAGCTAAACAACAAAACAAACAAGCAAGCAAAATATAACCAAAGACACTGAAATAGAGAACAGGCAGACAGTGACCAGAGGGGAGAAGGGAGAGAATTTCAGGGGAAAAGGGGAAGGGTTTACAGGAACTAGTATAAAGGACACATGGACAAAAACTAAGGGGGGTGGAAATGGAAGGGAGGTGGGTAGCACTGAGGGGGTGTAGTAGGTTGTGAGTAAAAGATAGAAAACTCTACTTGAACAACAATTAAGTAAAAAAATAAAATAAAAAGAAATCAAACTGAAGTTCAAAAGAACTAAGAACCTAGCTCCTGGTCACTCTGCTAGTGACTAACAAGTGGATTTTGAGACTCTGACTCTAAATGCTCTAAATGTTCCACCGGGTCTTGCAGCTGCCAATAAAACCAACTCAACCAGTGAGTTTTATAAAAGGCTAAAACTGATAATGAGTCTTTTCTACATCAGATACAATGTAAGGGAGTCCAATAACATTGTTCACTTATGGCAGTATAAGTTCCAGAATAAATTTTGCACATTCGCCTAAAGAGAAGTAGTTAAGAAAACTAACTCTTGAATCATATGTCTGGAGCTCAAGCCTTAGCTCTGTGTGACCATGAACAATTTGTTTAACCTGTCTGAAGCTTAGATTCCTTATTTACAAGATGAAGACCAAATACTATTTCCTTGATTTGTTTTGGTGACATAAATTAACAAATACATATAAAGCACTTAGAACAGTACTGATACTTAGTAAGAAGCTTCATACATGTTAAATATTATTATTTAAATGGTCTCTAGGGAAATACCTTGCATCAGTGGTCTATAATTGACACAATATTTAGTATGAATCAAATAGGGCAAAAGAAATCTTCTAATCTTCGAAATACAATGTGTTTGCCTTGTTCTAAGTGGATCTGTTAATCAAAGTACTTTCTCATTAGCAGCTGTGTTTGTATATAGCAAAAAACAATTTATACCTTCAATTTGTGAAGAGTTAAGAAGGATGTGACAATTTTGATAAGGTTCCCATCCACTTAAACGAAATGAAAATTCTTCCTCTGCTTCTCTAGGGTTAAAGTTTCTATTAGTGTTTTGTGTTACTCTTTTCCAGCCTGTTACTGACATCAGCACCGAACCTCTTGCTGTGGAGTTTAATTTATAGGTTGGCATACCACGATCACATAAACATACCTAATAACCACACTATGTAAAATATACTTTGAAATTCAGAGCCATAGAAGTTAGTAATTTATGTCTATGAAGAGCATTTAAATTCTCACTTGCAATTAAGTTTTTAGTAAGTAATCTCTGATTGTGTTTCAGTGACCTGTCTCCTTAACATTTCTTTTTAATTTAACTAAAATTTAATTGTCATGGGATGGTATAAATTAATCTTAGTAGAAGAAAAGAATATATATAATCACAGCCAGTGTCATCTGAAGATTTTTGCATTAAAGGCTTTCCCATCAAACACATACAGACTCAGTGAATTTGAACTTCATGGATTAATCAATAATCAGTCTTCCTCTGTTTCCAATAGATACTGTTTAAAGAATTACACTAGTACCTATTGGAAAGTGAGAGGAGGTATCAATGGTTGAGAGTGAGGGTGTCAGTGAAGGATACCGGGGTCTAAATTTAGAGAAGTATAGTTGAGGATTAACTAGGGGTTCAGCAAGGTATGAATACAAGAATATATTAAAGTTTAAAACAGGCTCTCAATATCATTAGTTTTCTTTGGCAAGACTCAGCCACCTAACATTTGCCGAGTAGAGGGGCAAGGAGTGTCTTTATAATGTTTCTCAAATTGCTGACCATGGGAACAAGGCTAAGAATGGAGAAAACTAATAAAAAAAGAAGTAGCTAGGAATGCAGGAAATGTTTTTAGCCTATAGCTATCCAGAAGATAAGAAAAAGAGGATTTATCAGTGAAAAATGGGGAAGGGATACCAGGAAGTTATGTATATAAGAAGGACCCCCCCCAAATCCCAGAATTACCTTTTTGAGGGTGAGCCCCTTTAGTACAGGCTTCCCCTGCTAGGTGAGTGTCTAGAAACCCATCAGTATCTGTGTGCCAGCTGGTGTTGTTGTAAGAGTCAGCTTTCAGCTGGAGTGAATTATTTTTGAAGACTACTTCAACATAGTTGTCCATTTCATGATAAGTGATTTGGGAGTACACCTACCCACACCATGCTGAGTGTTCAGCACCTTTTGACCAAAAACAGCATAACTTCAGGACCCTACCCTCCTTATTCACCCAGTTTTGCTCAGAGTGACTTTTTTGTTTGTTTTTCCAGATGAAAAAAGCCCTCAAACAGAAACATTTGGGCAATGCTGAAGAGGTGAGACAAAAAATAGCAGAAGTACTAAAAGGCACCAAAATTGATGAGTTCCACTATTTCGAACAGTGGAACATGTCTTGATAGGTGTATTGCATCAAATGGAGAGTATTTTGAAGGCAACTGAAGTTTAAACATGTAGGAAAAAACACACAATTTTTATAAGTAAATTCCATTCTTGGGTCCCCTCTCATAAGTGGGGGAAGTTTAGAGTTAGAGAATTTTAGACATCAAAATTGTTCCAAGAAAAATGCAGATCCCAAATGTGATGCATTGCTGATCAGTATGTGTGAGGTAGGGCAGAGATGAAATATCACTTTTAAGCAATGGTTGCTTAGCTTCTTCATTTATTCATTCATTTATTTAATTTGACACCAAAGACATATTATCTCTAGAAATAGCTTCATGTTTTGAGGGGTGGAGCATACACAATTTTGTGACACTTAAGAAAAAGAATATAAAATTACAAGTATACAATTAGAAGCCACAATGATATAAAAGCCTTGGAAGATGCGCATGTAGTTCAGAGGAACTCAGGCTTAACATGAATTAGCTTTTCAGTAAATCCCCCTCTTGCTGAGTACCTGTTTCCCGGGTGCTATGCCAGATACAGCAGATGTGGAGAGATACTCAGACATGTCAGTGTCCTGAGACTGACTATCTTACATAAAACCAGGGATGAAACACACAAATTCATGGAATTTCATAGATAAAATGTCCACAGTGTTATTCTGAGTAAGACAAATGATTTTGTTTTTAATGCAATAATGTATTCAATGTTCTGAGGCTCTGTGGGTCTGTGGACCTCTACATGGGCTTCTTCAGCATGACACTTGGTGAAGGATAATGATGGTCTAGGGCTTAGACCATTAATTGCCATTAAAATATAGTTGTTGAAATCTCTTTCAACGTCTTAATTGTATGCAATGACTTTCCTTTCGATTATCTTCTCTGGAATAATTAACTAAATCTTTTCTTTTTCTGTCCACTTCCAAAATGACATAAATCAGAAGTAATGATGAAAAAAAGAAATACAAGTAATATGTTTTTGCAAACTACAAAAGAGTATGGCACTAAAAAATAAAACGTTGGTGGCATTATCACTGTAACTTCTTTAGCACTGCTGTTGAACAACAACGTTGTCTGAAATGTAATCATACTTTGTACAGAAATCTCTATATCATGTGATATTTTATGAATAGAGTAACAATAATACCATTGATCATAGTGGAAAAATATTTTGCAGTTACAGAACACTTCTCTTAAAGATAAGTGGACTAACAAGAGCTCTGATTCTATTGCTTATTACAACAGTTAATATAATAGGTTTTGGATTTGCATAAGCTGCAGATTAAAGGTGTTTACTGATCAGTGGAACTTGTACTTATACTTAGAATGCCAATGACAGGAGGCATATGAAAGTCAGAGGCCTCTAGTTCTCCTGTAAATCAGTCACATGCTTCTTTTTGGCAAAATAATAAAAGCGTATTAGCATAACAACTCAGTCAAGCTCAATGTAGAAATAACTAGTGGAAAATTCTGGAGATTCATGTAAAAATAAAATGACAACTTTATTTAATTAAAGCAAAAGTAACTTTTTAAAAAACTATTTTTAAAACTAAGACATTTAAAAACTGGGCAGGGATTTCATAGCCGTATTGCAATTATAAGATTGCTTTAAATATGTAAATATAACTTACAAAAATAGTAATGCTATTATAAGCTTCTACAGGAAGAAAATTAGTATTTTTTTCATTTTACTCCCCTTTCTTCCATCTATCATCTATCTATCTATCTATCTATCTATCTGTCTGTCTATTGATCTACCTACATACCTAGTCTTTTGTTTTCTCTATAATAAGATCACTTTCTTCCTTTTATGTGGACAATGTTGAAGAAGAACCTGCACTAGGTCATTAGATGCACCACTAGGGGAAGATGAATACAGTGTATCCCAGCCAGAACATCCTGCTTGTTTTCCCAAGGCTGCTTCCCCCGGACCCTCCCAGACTGATTCCTTGGTCCTTCAGACATAATGAATGAGCTTTGGGACTTGCAAGAGATTCAGTATCATTTGTATTTCATCCTAAAGGAAGAACTGAACCCTTTGACAGAGATCAGTATTCACAGTAATAAATACTTCCTGTAATGAAGTGTTGAAGGTGACTTATGTCAGTAATTGATACAAACATAGTTTTTTTAAGGCTGGAAAGACTGGTCCCTAGGTATTTCTTTGTTCTATATTGGATTTTATGATGGTAAACCAGGTCTTATAGTTTTTGAAAGAAGGATTTAAAGGAAGAACTCCTTGAAAGGCTTATCAGCTTAATGTTTTATTCAAGATAGTTTTTGTATGGGAGATAAAGAATGATTAAACATATGGCAGTATATATATATATATATATATATAATATATATGGTATTAGATTTTGTTAATGCATTCTAGGATTAAAATCATACTTATAATAACTCATTCTTATACAAATGCATGCCATTAATTCTGAGGAATTCAAACAGAAATTCCAAATCTTAGCAGCTTTTAGAGGAAAAAAATCATAGAATGTTGTCTTAGAATCTTTATCTTTACATAATTCCATTGCTTCTATGAACATCCTATCTTTTGCCCTTGGCAAATATAATTTATTCCTCTGGCCATTCACTTCTATTCCCATGAAGTTCAATGACTGAAGTCATGTTTGGACTGTCTCTACTGTCACATTTATCAAGCATTTTGTACCCATTTGTCACTGTCAAGAAAGGAATCTCATCTTTAAGCAATGAAAAAATACTTTTAATATATTATTTTGACTCACCTAACAGATGGACAGTAAGGATTTTTATATATCTATAGATATACCCATATTCTGTTTTGGTTTGTTTATTAGTATTTTTGCACTCATATATACTCAATATAGAAATCCAAAAAGAAACAAACAAAAACTAATTCAGACCACTACAAAAGGATTCGGGAAAGAGAATAAAAGTTCCCTCAAATTCTGTTAACTAAGTATACCATAATAAACACACTGTTTAACTCTCTTTTACATCTTTCTTTGAAAAGGTACACAATTGTATACTATTGGGATTTATTTATAAGATGATTTTCTATGGATCCTTATGCTGCTACTGTATTTGCCACCCCAACCCCTTCTTTTATTCTTCACCACTCAGACAAGAGATTATCTGATGTGTATCCTTCCACAGCTTTTTCCCTTCTCACTCATTCAATCATACATGGTGTTTTTCTCATTTTTATATTTAATTTTGTTTATAAAATTGGGATCATATTCAGTACATTTGGCTGCACATGCTTTTCTCATTGATCAACAAACCTAATTACTTTGTCATCTGAGAAAGAATTAAGTTACTTTTAAATTTATATCTCATTTTCAGTGGACTATTTATTCACTTTTCCATGAATGATTAGTCAGTTTGTATTTTTATTAAAAGTAATACTGCAATAAACCTATACATACATCCTTATGAATTTACTTTTATTTAATAAAGTAAGTAATTCAAGAACAAAACTGGTTAGGTGAAGTGTAGTTGCACTTTCAATTTTAATATTAATTTTCCTAGAAATGTTGAATTTTTGTGAATTATCTTTTTAAATCTTTGCCCTTTCTTGCTTCAATTAAGGATTTGTTTTTATCAGGTTTCAGATTTTTATCTTTGAAAAGATCTTTGTGTATTGTAAATTTAAACCTTTATTCTTTTATTTGTTTTGCAATGTATATATTTAAATACTTGGTCTGGCTGGATCTCAACAGAGAGGAGATACAGGATTTATTCTGTCTTCTGGGTAGAACCCAGATCCAAGGCAGGAAAAGCTGTAAGACTCAAATCTCCTGATTCCCATGAATATCATGGTCATCAGAGAACAATGGATCTGTTTTCAATGGTTCTTTCTGGTAAGTTGAATTTTTTATTCTCTCAGTTGTAAAGATTCTGTGTTGGTTACATATGTAATATGTTATACTTCCTTTCATTCCTTCGTAACACCTGGTTGAGGGAATTGAATAATGGAGACTCCTTCTTTGAAACACCAATACTGAAATAAGAATTCTCTTTGCATGGGGAAAAATTTTCAAAGGGAATCCTCAGAAGTACCACTTGGACTAAAGAATATTTTTATTTATTCAGACACTATGCTGATCATAACTTTTGTTGGCTTTAAGAGATGTTCTAGGTACAGAATTTTTAGTAGTCAAAAAAGTGAAGAAAAACTTGTTTTATAAATATGTAAAGTTGAAGTAAACTTCAAATGAGATTAAAATTTGACTTACCCTAAATGTTAATTTCTGGCTATTTAATATGCAAAGGGAATGACATATTTTATCGTTAAGTAACAAAATTGAAAAAAATGTAGTTGGTTAAAAATCATGAGATAATACATAGTTAATTCTTAACAACAAAGCATAAATGGCATAGAAATTAATAAATGCTCATAAAAATTACTTATTCCTAATCACTTTATCTTTTGATCTTTGTATCTCTCTTCAATCTATAATGAACTCTGAAGTTCCCCACAAAAACAAACTCAGTTTCATTTTCCAAACCTGTATTAAAACAAAACAAAACAGAACTTTTGTTTTAGAGACAACTGCCTTAACTCACAGCCTATCTTCAACAGATATGAAAAATGATTTTGAATTAAATATTAGCATTAGTCTAAAACCGCATTTAGATGGTACTATAACCTCAATAATTTTTTTCCCATTCCAAGTGCAAGGAAGAATTGAAGGTCAATGCCCTGGCTGGTGTAGCTCAGTGGACTGAGCTCGGGCCTGAGAACCACACGATCGCGGTTCGATTCCCAGTCAGGGCATATGCCTGGGTTGCAGGTCAGTTCCTGGTTCCTGGCAGGGGATGCACGAGAGACAACAATACATTGATATTTCTCTTTTCTCTCTCCTTCCCTTCCCCTCTAGGATAAATAAATAAAATCTTAAAAAAAGAATTGAAGGTTATTGAAAAAACATGGAGAGGTACAAAAGCCAAGTAATAGAGAGTTAGATAAATCCTCAGAGATTATCAAGTTCAATCACATCTTCCTGCAGATGAGGACATGGAAATGCAGGGTGCTTAGACTACTTGGCTAATAATTAATAGAGCCACACACAATGAGAAAAGAGAAACAGTCTATCACTTTAAATGTGAAGTTCTAATAATACTATTTATTTTTTAAAATACATTTTATTGATTATGCTATTACAGTTGTCCCATTCCCCCCCCTTCATTCTCCACCCTGCACACCCCTCCCACCCACATTTCCCCCTTTAGTTCATTCCATGTGTCTTAAGTTCTTTAGCTTTTACATTTCCCACACTACCCCCCTTAGTTCCACATTTAGTTCCCTTAAACTCCTGTTCCCCAGCAATCACCACACCATTGTCCATGAGTCCCTTTTCCTTTTTGCTTAGTCTCCCCCATCCTGCTCCCCCCGCCCCCTTAGCTGTCATCCTGATCTCTGTGAGTCTGTCCTATTTTGCTTGTTAGTTCAGTTTGTTTATTAGATTCCACATATGAGTAAAATCGTGTGATATTTGTTTTTATCTGACTGGCTTATTTCACTTAGCATGATGTACTCCAGGTCCATCCATACTGTTGCAAAGGGTAAATTTTTCTTCTCTTTATGGCTGAGTAGTATTTCATTGTGTAAATGCCTGTAGTTGTTTTATCCACTCATCTATTGATGGACACTTGGGCTGCTTCCATATCTTGGCGATTGTCAATAAGGCTGCCATGAACACAAGGGTGCTATGGTCTTTCAAATTAGTGTTTTGGATTCCTTTTGATATATTCCCAGAAATGGGATCACTGGGCCAAAAAGAAGACTCATTATGTTTCACTTTTTGGTTTATAGCTATTCATAGATATTTAGTGAGTGAAGAAATAAAGTATTGATGAGGAGCTTTGACTTTGTTTTTAAGGTTTACCAACAGAGAAGTATTATACTTTGAAAAAATTTACCTTATAATACTAGAAAAGTGGGTTAAGAGGGGGCAAACTGGAGGTAGAGAGATAACTTAGGAGGCTGTTTCAGTCATTGAGGAGCCATATGTTGAGGAGATCTGAATCAGGAAAGTGAGTACAAATGAAAGTGAGTACGAAGGATTTGGGAGACAATTCAGTCAGCACAATCAACAGAACTTGTTGACTAACTCTTTGTAGAAATAGAAGTCCCAAATTTCTGGCTGTGCCATTCATTTGGTAAGCTATCCATTGGACAAATTGGGGGGAGGGGGGTGGGGTGGAAGATGTTAATTTTAAGTTTTAATGCTGTGGTAGTGAAACTAACACCTGGAATTCAGGAGACAGGTCCTGATAGGGCCATAGCTTTGGAACATCTAATCGCACATGGTATAGTAGTTAAAGGTTTTGGCTACAATGAATAGCAAAAAGTAGAGAAAAATTACAAAAGACAAAGATCATAGTAAATATCAGCATCTAAGAACTTAAGGTTAAAAGGAAATTGAGAAGGAGTGAAGAGAGAATTATAAGGAAGAAAATAAAAATTTTTCTTGGTAATGAAAAATGTGTAATTGATGCTGTGAAATTCAATAAAGCATATAACAAACAAATTGAAAGGTGTTCAACATATTGATCATCTTTGTCAGAACAGTTCAGAAGTGTAGTGGAGACCAAAGTACAGTTTTAAAGGGATGATATGTTAGGAGCCGCCCTGCCTGGTTTCAGGAGCTGTAACCACCGCCCCCCCCCCATGGCTAAGGCTGAGTGAGCCACTAAGGAGACAAAGCTTATCTCCCTAGCAGGAGTGCCACTTCTGCTCCTTTTACTTCATCCATAACTGGCCCCCCAATGCTTGGTCAGTTAGCCAATGACGGGTGAGATTCCCCAAGGGAGGAAGGACCTAAGACATGCATGATCATGTGGAGGCCCCAGGGAAGCACTTGGGATGCCCCAGCATAAGGGGGTGATAGACCTCTTCCCTCTGCTTTGACGTAGCCTGAGTCCTCATTCTGTCTGCAAGAAGTCTCCTAATCTCTTGGCTGCCTTACTTCCCCTGCCTGACTTAAGCCTGAAACAATGACAGAGGGTGGTGAAGCCCTGTGCTGGAAAAGGTGGGTTCCCTAGGGTGATCCGACCTAAAAAAGACTATATAAAATCCTGTGAAACCTGCTTTGCTAAGAATGCTCTCAATTAAATGATAAGGGTCCAAGAAGGGAATGAGTTTGTTTCCCAAAGTTTTGTAACCCTTTATCTAACAGACCCTGACTCAGAATAGGCCCTCATAGTTCTTTGCATGCTATCTACTATTTGATTCTTACTGCCTGACAATGATTAATGAGCTCTACCTGTATTCTTGTGCAAATTGAATCCAATAAAAGCTCGTCTGTGCAAGGGATGGGGTGCTCCCCCATTGAGGGAGGAGCTGTGCTATCCCTTTTCCTCCACAGGACTCAGTAGTCCCTGTGAATTTGTCTCATGTCTCACCCATAACATCACGGACACTGCGGGCTGGTGTCCACGCCAATGAAATACAAATGACTAGATGCAAGGAAAATATTCAAGATAGACCACTCTTTTAAAATATGGTTGAAGGAAAAGTTTCCAAGAATCCAATGTTTAGCACGTAACAGCACATGATAGCACATAATAAATATTGAAGAACCAAATAAGTACTTTGGCTCTGAGAAGACTGAGGCAGCACTGTAATGAAATGGTGAAAGAAGCATAAATGCATTTATATGTTGAAGTATAGTATATGGAGCCAGTGGAGAAGGGAAAAATAAGAGAGATATAAAAAGCATCCTAGAAAGTGAAAAAGAAATACTTCAACACATAGGCAAGACAATTCCTTTCATATAAGTTAGAGGTAAAGGTGTAGTAAGTAGACATTCAGTTACTAACAATTTGTAAATGAGGGTCATGAACTTGAGGACATTTATATGATAGTGGCTATGATGTCTGTAATTTAGAGAGTATCATGTTACAAGTAATAAAGGCAGGCAAAGGACTCAAAGGAATGAAGTAAATGATTACAATGGCTCTTGAGATAAAGGTAAATGGAACTGGTCATGTATAACTTGGACTAGTCAACAACACAAGGCATCCAGATGGCTCTAGATATCAAAAGTCCTGGTGGGAAAAATTGCCCAATTTCTGTACTTTCCTCCAGCTGTGCAGAAGGTTTAGGAATGGTTTCAGAAGGAGGATGGGTGGTTGATAATTTCCTAGGATTCTTAGGTCTGAATCAATGGGAGGAGAAAGGAATAAGGAAATGGAAGTTGCTGGCAAGGCAGAGTTTACCTTAAGGTCTTCACTTGGGAGAAAATAAAAGACAAGCAGATTAATGGTGATGAAATTAAGAAATTAACTGCACAGTTTCCTAAGGAATGCCATGCATTCTAATTATTTTTAAATATTTTGAAATTTTTATTTTATGAACAGTTTTTTTTATTGAATTCATTGAGGTGGCACTGGTAACAAAACTATACCAGTTTCAGGTGCACAATTTCACAACAGATCAGCTGTTCACTGTACTGTGTTCACCACCCCAAGTCAAGTCTCCTGCTTCCATCACCATCTATCCCCTATGCACTCTTTTACCTCCCTCCTCACCACATGATGATCATGCCACTGCTGTCACTGTTCATGAGTTTCTTTTCTTTTCCTTTTTGCTCAATCCCTGTATGTTCCCTCCCAGCCCCTAACTCCCCACACCCTGATTGTATCAGCCTGCTCTCTGAGTCTGTCTCTACTTTGCTTGTTAGTTCATTTTTAAATGGAAGTTTCTAAGATGGAATATTTTCAGTGTTTGAAGAGATCCAAGGGGTCACTGGGGTGGAGCAGAGATATTTATTGGAACTAAGCACATGAAGGGCCCGAGAGACTGAGTATAGGATGTACAACACCCGTGAAGTGACTTGGAATTACAAATCATCATGGAGTATGAGGAAGGACAATCATTTCTAAGTTTAGAAAGTGTTCAGCAGCAACAATGGTGGTTTACAATGTGAACAAAACATTTATAAATGACTGTATAGTGGTTATTGCACCTGAATATTTCATTAATGTTTTTGTCATAAAAGCTAGAATATTATAATTGTAATCCTGTGAGTACTTTTATTCCTTGTCTGTGCTTGAATGTATTAACATTTGCTCTTTTATATATATTTTAGTATTATTCTGTTCATGTATATATAATATATAAATATACATATATGTATCAATTAACTGTGACTCAGTACTCAAAGTTTTATTTTATTAAGATACAAACTTAGCTGAATAAATACTTCCATATACATAAAATTCATATGGTATATTATCATAAATGTGTGGTATCATAAATACTTAAAAGACTGAATTCACAGATTCTTAAAAATCTCTGTTAATCTGGATAGATTTAATCTATGATAATCTGAACAAACTGCCTACACAACTGGTAATTTTTACTTATTATATGATTTCCATTGTTGTTTTAGAAAATTTTTCTAAATATGTCAGATAAAATTTTTCAGATGTGTCCCTACTAGCTGTAGTGGAAGAATACTGAAGAAATGCTAAAAATAAGGAGCTTTATCATTGACATGGGCACCATTTTAAGAGACTTTCACAATAGAGCATTGCTGTCTATAGGCTCACCATTTTCTTTCTCTTATCCCTTTTTTAATCTCAGCTGTATGCTAAAAATCTGGCCAGCTCTTTCTACCTGCAAATCTACAATTTCTTGAAATAATATTTGTTCAAATAGCATCATTCTATTTTAGATAAAAATGCTCCTGACTTCCTCACAAAAAATACTGTTATTGCAAGCTTGAACTATTGAAAAAGTAATATTGCCTCCAAGGGGGGTACACTATCTTAATAAGACATATCTTCAAGACAAGGAAAAATGCACTTTTCAAATCCTACAAGAGTTAGAAACCACCATACAAAACCTTTTTTTCTGAAGCATTGCCAATTTTACCTGAGGCAGGCATTTCACTGCACTTAAAAGGTCTCTAAGGATGTTAGAGAATCTTAGGTGAAACTGCAGGCTGGTAGATGTAATGAAAACTAAAGTTTATGTTTTGTGAAGTTTTCTCAAGGCTTTTCTCTTGGGCTTTGAAATATAACTTCCATTTTGCTAGTCTAACTTCACCATGTAGTGCTGACAGAAGTTTTAGAAAGAGAAATAGTTGGTAAATGTAATAAACTAAAAAAATAGAACTGTTTTTTTTCACTCACCTGCTGTTCTACTGGAGGAAGTGGTGTTAGAAAATATTGTTAATTTAATTAAAATTGATACCTGTAGTTTGTAAAAATGATAAACCTATGTTAAAATTAGAATCTTTTACTTTTGTAATTTACTTTGCTAGCTAGGTCTAGAAAAAGTTACCAAGCAGACATCTGCCAATGTCAATTTTTGTTTCTCTTTTTTCAAAGTTGTCTCTGTTCTTGTTCAATGAGCCCACAGTTTTATGCAAACTGATGATCGAGTAAACCATTTCACACCAGGGTGCTAATGCCTTACTATGTTACTATATTCAGAAATACTGCTTTGTATATGTGACACTATTGATAATTATTTGTCCAAAAATGTATTTTTGAACATCAACTTTATGTCTGCCACTGTTTGGGGCCCTAGAAATATAGTAGCAGACAAGATCTAAAAGATTCTTGGTATTATGGAGCTTACATTTCATTGTTGGTCAGACAAACATCACCAAGAGAGAAGAGAGATTTTATAATATAAATACAATGAACACATGACAAGTGCTATGACAAAAATTACAACAGAGTAAAGGACTAGAGAGTTCCAGGTGAGTTTTATATATCTTTCCCCAAACACCAAATCAAAGAACAAAGCCCGATATACAGTATCACACTCAGACTTCAAATTATGCTACAAAATGAGAGTAATCAAAACAGTACGGTGTGGCTAAAAAATAGACACAGACCAACAGAACAGATTTGGGAGCCCCAAAATAAGCCTACATGTATAAGATCACATAGTTTTTGACAAAGAAGCCACAAACACACAATGGACAAAAGAGTCTTTCAGTAAATGATGCTGAGAAAATTGGAAAGCCACATGTAATTAAATGAAACTAGACTGCTATTTGTCACTACATGCAAAAATTAACTCCAAATGAATCAAAGACCTAAATATAAAACCTGAAACAATAAAATAACAAGAAGAAAATATTGGTACTAAATTTATGGACTTTGGTTTCAGAGAGGATTTTATAAATTTGACCTAAAAGACAAGGGAAATAAAAGCTAAAATACATGAATAGGACTATATCAAATAAAAAATCTTATGCATAACAAAATAAACCATCAACAATACAAGAATGCAACAAACTGAATGGCATAAGACATTTGCAAACAACACCTTTGATAAGGGGTTAATATCCAAAATATATAAAGAGCACATACAACTCAACAACAAACAACAATTTAATAAAAAATGGGAAGAAGACCCAAACAGATAGTTCTCCCAAGAAGATATACAAATGACTAACAGATATATGAAAAGTTGTTCAACTTTACTACCTATTATGAAATTCCAATAAAAACGCAATGAGATACCTCCTTACACTTCCTGGAGTGGCTATTATCAACAAAACAAACAATAACAAATGTTGGAGAAGTTGTGGAGAAAAAGGAACCCCCACAGGCTGTTGGTGGGAAGGAAATTGGTGCAACCACTATGGAAAACATTGTGGGGGTCCTCAACACTTTAAGAATAGAGCTACAACTTGACCCAGCAATCCCTATTCTGGACATCTACTCAAATTGTTTGGAAACATTCATTTGTAAAGATGTATGCACTCCATGTTAATTGCAGCATTATTCTTAGAACCAGCTGAAGTGTCCTTTGATAGATGATTGAATAGAGATGTGAAACATACAAACAATGGAATACTAGTCAGTTCTAAGAAAAGATGAAGTACTGCCATTTGTGACATGGATGGATATTGAGAATATTATGCTAAGCAAACTAAGTCAAACAAAAAAGTCAAGAACCACAGGATTACATTCCTATGAGAGATATAAAACTGAAAGCAACTGATAAACAAATAAGACAAAAAAGCAAGTAAAAACTCATAGACACAGGCAACACTATACACTTTCCAGAGGGAAAGACAGCTGAAGGTAATAGAGTTAGGTAAAAGGGATTAAAATACCCTGTGGGGCAAAAGTAGTTTATGGTTGTGAGCACAAAAAATACAGTTTATTCTTGCATCCTAATTTATCAATTTTTGCATTATTTTCCACACAAACAACTGTAGACATATTTTTGCCCCACCTTGTGGGTGACAAAAAAGTGGTGACAAAAAGAGATGACTTTGGGCAGTGGACACATGAAGCAATACTCAATTGATGTATTGTAGAGTTACACACATGAAGTTTAATAAATTTCATAAAATTTTTAAAAAGTATAAAAAAGAAGATAACATATTTTCTATTTATAAAAACTTAAATATCAGCTTAAAGAATGTTAATAAAATTATTTTTATCCATTTAACATGAAGTTGACAAAAATAACAGTAACAAAACCATTGGCCATTGGAGAGAATGTAACAATAGTGTGATAACAGGGAAATCTTAGTGTTAAATTTAGTTCCCATTTGGTGTTAAAGTTCTAATGGAGAAAATGGTAAAACATCTGTAATAATAAAAAGATGAATTGTGAGGACAAAATTCTTTTAATGTCTGGACCTTATTGTTTTTTATATTGACTGTTGGAATTATGGCGATTTAAAGTTAATTAATCTGCTTATTTTTACATTTAAAATATGGCTACTAGAAAACTACACATTATAGATGTGGCTCACGTTGTATCACTAATGACAGCACCGTGCAAAGCTCTGAAGGCCTTAAATCAAGAGCTGGCAAACTTTCCATGAAGAGCTAGATAGTAAATACTTTTGACTTTTTGAATGAAGAGAAAAAAAGCCACAGATATTATGCATGTAGTCATGTAATCAGCTAAAGATATAAAATTTTTCTTCAGATTGCAGGTAATAAAAATATAAACAGTGGGCCAGATTTGGCCACTCCTGTGTCAGATTACTGCAGGAAGACTTCAGCACTCTGGTCAGACATTGGCAGTGTGAAGCGCGATGGCAGTGACTCTGCCACACAGCCACCAGGAGCGTGGGCCAGGCACTATCTCCATTTCTTTTTTCTTGCTTATGAGTGAGAGTATTAACAGCTACCCCTTCAAGGATGTTAAAGAATTTAGTAACGTTTGATGAAATTGGTTTGTTAAGCACTTGACAAAGTGTCAGTTTCTTATTTCTTAGAAACTGTGAGATTGTTGATAAACACTGGAATATTTGGAAAGCACATTCCGAGGAAATTATGAGACATACACACACACACATCCATGTACAGATTCTTAAAATAAAAGATGTGAAATGGGTCATAGAAAAACAACCTATTATAAGTTGTTAGGAGAACAGAATCTATACTTTATGATGTCTGTGTCCGACTCTGAGGAAAATATGCAGCCTGTTAAATCTGATAATCCTCAGAACGTCGGGGTTTGCTTAGAACAACAAAAGTTCTCTGATGGTGAAATTTCAAACACCTGTGCTGGGGACAATCTTTGAACAAAGGTCTTACTTGAAGTGTCTCAAAACAGACCAGGTAGAAAATAGCTTTAACATCAAGTGCTTTTGAGTCCCGTTTCTTAATCTATTTAGGAGAGAATTGTTAGATCTCCACATGATACTTGTATCCATGGATTGGGAAAAATGAGTAAGAAATAACTTCCAAAAACCCTCTAAATTCCTTACTTTTTGTTTTAATAATCACAATAGCATTTAAATAAATTGGATAAGTTTTTGTAACAATGTGTATGAGACAAAATGTATTTAGGACACAATCTTTGATATATACATGGATTGCACACCCTTTGCAATATTCCTGTGAACTCTCAGGGCTCAACAGCCCTATGTGCACTTCCTTAGAGAATGATATCTATCCTATGAGATAAAATCATGAGAAATGTAGAGTTAATTTTATTTCTGAAGTAACACTGACTTACTCTAATGCACCCCTGTTTGCTACCTTCACGTACCCCACAGTAGTGCTCCTAAATTCTATAATCTTGCTTCACTGTCCTATGAGTGTTCTCATATACATGTGTGTATTATAACACAATCTCATACTATGTTTGAACTTTGATGCCTGGAATAACTATGCATCGATCTTAGGGATCTCTTTCACTGATCTCTTAGGCCAAGGCACAAAACAAAACTATTTACTAGTGTCCTTGTTTCAGTTGCTCATGTCTCAAATGCAATTAAAGATGGGCACCAGATCTAAATAGGTGCCCCTTTGAGAAATTTCAAAAACTCACTTATACCATCATTGCATACGATAATCTATGCTTTTTATGTAAAATTGTTTTTCAAAATTTCAAAGTTTCTACTTAAAAGATTAAAAACTCTGAGAAGGAAATCAGCCCAGTTTAAAAGCTTTCTTACTAACTGACTAAAATATTCACCTGCCAACATTTATTTGATACCTACAACAGAGGGTAATTCTGGGTACTTCTTTGTTACTCAGAGAGACTCAATTATACTGAAAGTCAGTTGTTCAAACTAAAATTTATCTGCTCTTTTTTTCCATCAAGTTTAGTTATTGTTGAAGTCTTCCCCTTGTTATATATTAGTCTAGTTTTATGCTTAGGTGAAGAGTATGTGATGTTTCCCTACAGAGAAGATAAAGCCAGATTACTGGGATTCAAAATCGTGAGGTTTCTATACTTGTTATATGATCCCAACAAGTTATTTAATTATTCTGGTCTCAATTTTATCCATAAAATGGAGATATTAATAGTGTCTACCTCATAGACTAATTATGAAGTTTAAATCAGTTGATATTTATAAAAGGTCTAGTATGGAGAAGGTTCATATAAACAGATGTTAAGTATAATAAATAGAACAGATCATAGGTTCTAAGACTAATTGGCATGATTATATATCCTTCTATATAAAAACTTTATAATAACTCACAATTTAAACAGAAAAATTTTACTGTAATTTTTTCTTTGAAGATTTAAAAAACTTAAACTAAAAAAAATCTTAAAAATTTTAAATACAACTTTTCTAATTTACTATTGAGAAAACTGAAACTCTGAGAAGTAAAATAGTTTATCAAAGAACACAAAGTTGGTTAGCTGTAGAACTTGGACTAAAACCTAAATATTTTTATCCTTGACCCAGGCTTTGTTTCACTGATCATTCTGACAAAATGAAATTTTTATAACCAAATATATCTATCATTGCAATTTTTTTAGATTTTACTTTTATTTATTTATCTTTAGAGGGGAAGGGAAGGAAAGGAGGGAAATATCAATGTATGATTGCCTCTCGTGAGTCCCCTGCTGGGAACTGGCCTGCAACCTAGGCATGTGCCCTGACTGGGAATCAAACCATGATCTTGTGGTTCACAGGCCCATGCTCAATCCACTGAGCTACACCAGCCAAGCTGAAAATTTTTAAATATATTTTAGCATCCAAAAGTTTTAAGACAAAAAGCATGATGTGACTATCAGACCAGGAATGCACATTCCTCCAGTTTAGAGTTACCATGCAGGTAACTATAAATATGATACAGGACATCGGTTGTGTTTGAGTTTCAGAAAAAAGTAACAAGTATTTTTTATGTCCCAAATATTGCACAGAAATTGTTCCTTGTTTATCTAGAATTAAAACACAATTGGGGATCCTGAATTTTAATTTGCTAAATCTGGCAACTCTATGCAGTCCCCAAATGATTTAGTCAGCAAATGAATACAACAGGACTAGCAATTCTCATGTGGATAAATAGAACACAACATAATCCAAGTCTGTGACTTTTTGTGAAGTAAGAATAAAAGCATCATATTTGTAAAGGGCCAATATCATTAGCACTATAACCTCATCTTGGACTTCAATATATTCGTGACATTATTAATAAAAACAGCTAACATTGAATCCTTTCCATGTACCAGACACTTGATAAAAACTTAACTGATATGGTCTCATTTAATGATCATACAACCTAGTTTTTTAATTTTTATTATTCTCCTCATCCTATATGAGATGGGTACGCCAGTTTGGGCTTATATCTACAGAGGTTTACTTCTTGCTCATGGGTGTCTGCCAGAGTGAGTAGCAGTCTTACTCCACACCACCAGGTAGAGCAATGGCTTCCATCTGGGATATTCTGAGTCTCAGGGCACAGGGAAGAGAGATCATGGTGGGGCCATGTCATGGCTCTTAATGCTTTTCAGTGGCACATGCCACTTTCACTCATATGCTATTGGCCAAAGCAAGACACGTATCCAAGTCTAAAGGTAATGGAATAAGAAAGTATAATTCTCTCCAATGAAAGGCTGGCAAATATTTTAAGTGATAATAATAGGTACCCCATGAGAAAGCTGAGGCATTGAGTAGTTAAGGGATTTGCCCACCATCACATGGCAAGTTTCTGATTCTGGTATTCTGAGCCCACAGCCTGTGATTTTAACTCCCTCCAATTCTGTTTTCTTATGTGGAGATGATAGCCTGGACACTCACCTAGGTCAGTGAGTGTGAGCACTGAGCATGTTGATTGTGAACAGGAGAAACAGCACGGGATTTATGTCATGACAAGTATTACCAGCTGCCTCCCTGTGAAGCCAGCTTCAGAAGGATTGGTAGGTCACATCGGGGACTTTGTTTCCTGTTCTACGTACAACACTGTGATTGAAATAAAATGTCTTTTTAGTTGTGTTATGTAGGAGTTTTAAAAATGCATAAATAGTGTCCTGCACCTTAAACAAGATCCATTAGCAAAACCCAGACACTATTAGCCAGTGAAATGACATGCAGGTCCCAGATGTTTGTACACTTTTTTTCCTGTGATTTCCATGATTACCAATGAATGGCTATACCTCCTTTACCAAGCTGAATAATACATCACACTTAAACTGACACCTCACCAGAGACAGAGTGCTTCTGCAAGGCCTCAGAGAGTCCAAGCTGTTGAAAATGAATGGATATTAAAGTGAAATATTAGGCCACATAGCAGAGCATAGTTTGTTGCATAAGAATGTTAAAATGATGCTATTGGCAAGTTGGAGAACACAATAAGGAAAAATGATTATAACAGCTAGTAAAAAAATAACATCTTATAAAAAATTAACATATTACCTTAAAGGACTCATTCATAATTATAACCATTTCTTCCTTACGGTAAGAAAAATAAATCTTTTTTTTCATGCTCAGGTAAGTAATTTTTTCTTTCTAAACATTTTTTCAAATCTTAGATTTATTTGCATTTCTCTAATTGATGAGAAAAATACATTTCATTCAAATCAGCATCAAGCAAAACAAGAATTTGCATACGGTATTTCTGCAAAGAGGTTCTAAAACTCCTATTTGGTAGTATAATTTTACAAGTGCATTTTATAACATATAATTTTATCATAAACAGCCACTTTCCATTCAAGCATATAAGTTATCCAGGGAAAGGCTTACTGAAGTGGCATTAAAAAATCCCTGTAGATGCAGACTTTGAATCTTCTCCTTCTGGAAATGCATATAAACCATCAAGATTAGATGGACTTTGAGTTCACATCATGTTGTATATTATTCTCCAAGTAGGTCAAAACATTTTTATTTCTGAGTCAATATGTTATGGGGTAACTTGTCTTCTCTTTTTAAAATAAGGGTAACATAGACAACAATGCCGGGAAGTCTAAAGTTATGTGTCTTGATACAGGGGTCCCCAACCTCTGGGCCCCAGACTAGTATTGGTCCAGACCTGTTAGGAACTGGGCCACACAGAAGGAGGTGAGTTTGAGTGTAGTGCACTTGAATAATCCCAAGAACATCCTCCCTTCCTGGGTCCATGGAAAAATTGAAACCAGTCTCTGGTGCTAAAAGGTTGGGGGATGCTCTTTTAATACATCCTCTTCTCCTTTGCTAAAACAACATGCTCATTTAAAAAATAGTTTCCAGCATGTTTTAGATTTACTGGCTATATGGAGTGTTAATCCAGAACCAGCAAACACTTAGCTGGTGATGGTGAAGATTCTGACGATGAAAAATGGAACTGAGTAATTATTCTCAAATTTAGCTCATATTAGAATCACCTTTGGAGACATTCAAATCTTACTCCCTGGGTTGCATTTCCAGTATTACTGATTTAACTGCTTTGGAATGCAGCCTGGGTACCAGGATTTTAAGGCTTTTCAGGTTACTCTAATATGCAGCTGAGGTTATGAGTCATTGGAATCAGAATTGAGGCAGGAGAGCAGATTGATAAAGAATGGGACAAATGGGGATCAGATGCAGGTATTAAAAGCCTACTCTGGTGAAGTTGTCTGGAACAATTACCTGTTACTCCTCCTTTTCTACCTCTGTTGGCATCTTCCTCCTCATTTTCACTTTAGCACTGGTTGAGTCCTTACTGCGTGTCAGACAAAGTACTCATCATGGATTCACTCGTGAGTCTTCAACACAAATGTATGCTTTAGGTACTAACATCACTCCTGTTTTGTGGATGAGGAAAGGATGCCCAATATAGGTTTAGCAGTAGTGTTGCACATTCATGATGGTTTTATACTTGTGATCCTCTTTTAAAGATACAGCCTAGAAATATATTCTATTCTTTCTATAAGCCTTATATAAGTTACAAAAGTGTCCAATTCACAGTAGATACTCTTTAGTGAATTTTTATTTTTTGTGTTTCGATTTGTGTTTCTAAAATGAAAATACTTTTGAAAGTTCAGAGAGGCACTTCTCTTACCAAATGTTCACTCTTTAGTTTCTTATATATTTCATAAAATCCCCTTAATAGGCAGTTTTTAGATAGGATTAAGTATGGTTTTCTATTCATATACAAATATCCCTAAAGGGGGAATAAATTTGGTAATAGATTAAGGTATTAATTTTTTTTATATAGTAACTAAATTCTCACTCTTACCTTCTCTCATTGAAATGTTATCCTAGATTATTTCATTGAGATAAGATGTTATCTTAGATTCTAGGTGGACAGGAGGAAATTGAGATAGTTAAAAGGAAAATAGAAAGGACAGTACAAGTTAGTATACCTCAGAGGTCAAACAATAGCAATATTGCAGAGGAATCATCTTTATTAAGACTACCCTTGTCTTTGGAAGCCATCCTCTTAAGTCTTGGGCTCTCATTCACATATTTTCAAGAATTTTATGCAAGTCACATTATTTTTCAATAACATTTTGGTCTAATGCACTTCTATGTATTTTATACAACAAAATTGTTTGCAGCAGGCACATAGGCTATAAGCAACAAGGAAGTGGTTAGGGAGGAAAAGAACTCCATGGAGTGGGAACAAGTCTGGAAATAGTTTACAATCTAAATACTATGAGGCAATAGTGTGGATGGATTATCTATCACTACCTACTGTTTGTCTATCTTTTTTTTTTTTTGCAGGGAAGACTATGAGAACAAACTCATCTCTTTCAAAATTTTGTTTTGTATCTCTTTAGAGAATTTTGACATTTCAATGTTAGAATTTTGTACAAATGTAGTACTAGAAGTAGTTTATTTTCATTTTCTGCATCCCCAACTGATGCGAGACCATAGCTAGTGGTTATTTTCACTCAGAGCATAACCATACTCACTGCCAAACATGAAGCCACAAAATGATCCCACACCACTGAGATTTCAGCAATAGTGTCTTTAACTAAAGACACTATTACAGATACAATATGAGGTCATATGATACATCTTCTAAAAATTTTCCTCTAATTTTCTCAATTGCCAATAAAAGTCACCTTAGAAATCTCTTTAGTCCCATGGGCTTCTATTGTTCTAGATATTTAGAAATTCTTCTACTGCATATATATTTTTTAAAGATTTTATTTATTTATCTTTAGAGAGGAAGGGAAGGAGAGAGGGAGAGAAATATCAATGTATGGTTGCCTCTCATGCATCCCCTGCTGGGAACTGGCCTGCAACCCAGGCATGTGCCCCAACTGGGAATCGAACCAAAATCCTTTGGTTCACAGGACCACACTCAATCCACTGAGCTACACCAGCCAGGGCCTACTGCATATATTTTTTACAATTACTGTATCAAGATTCTTTCCACTTTTGGAATAACAGCATTCTCGTTGATGTACAGATTTCCTTTCTTTGGAGTGCCTGAAAATGATCAAAGATAATTCCAAGATATTATAATAAATTTGAATACTCTTTTTAAAGATTTTATTTATTTATTTTTATAGAAAAGGAGGGAGAAAGTGAGGGTGAGAAACATCAATGTGTGGTTGCCTTTCACACAACCCCAACTGGGGACCCAACCTGCAACCCAGGCATGTGCCCTGACTGGGAATCTAAGCATCTACCCTTTGGTTTGCAGGCTGACACTCAATCCACTGAGCCACATTGGTCAGGGCTGAATACTCTTTAAAAACTTCAAAATAGTCCTCTTTTGTGAGGGAGTTATCTCTTTGAATTGTCATTCTCTTCATCAATTATGAAGGAACAGTTTTGACCCACAAGGGAAGACCTGGTTAGCATGGAATAAAAAGCCTTCTTATTCTCTTATAAAAAGATTAGAGAAGCAGCTATGTGTGTTAGAATTCATGACTCATTTTATGTTTTTAAACTCTGTCTTTGGTTGTAATAGAAACAAGGAAATAGCAAAGGCCTTGAGTCCCTCTCTCTCATTTAAACTCTGTCTTTAATTCAGTGTAGAAGAAGCATTTGTTGTATTCATGGGAATTCTGAGAAACACTCCCCCAGGAGATTTGAAGATGAACTCTTTTCATTGTGCAGGGTTATAATAGATCTGGGAGAGAGTTAAGGAAATTCTTTCTAGTCTTTATTTTCTAAATGACATGTCAGAACAGGTATCTCCTTTGGTACTATCCCTGATACAGAAACCAGTGTTGTTGAAGTTTTTCTTTCTTGCAGTCCAGGCTCTAAATGGGAAATGGGGAGGATCAGCTGATACACTGTCACCTGTCTTTTGTTGCTTCAACCTTTAAGTCCTTAATGATATAGTTAAGCGGATTTTACATACAACCAAGGCTACCAAATTATTTTGAAAATTAAGAGCAAGTTTGATTACAGAAAATTGCTCACAACTTTAAGGCTATTTCTTCTAATAAAATGAGAGATCGAGTTGGGAAATAGCCAAGTTACTGAATATCTAGATGGGATTAAAATATAATGGGGTTGCATTTCTTGCATTGGATGTAAAGCAGTTTCATAGGTAAATCCAAAAGGAGTTAAGAACCTATTTTGAACAATAAAAATTCCACAGTAATAACACTATCACTCAACAAGGTATTTTTTGAAAAGCTGCAGTCTTAGGCATTTCCAACCTATGTAATGTATATAAAATATACATAACTTCACAATTAAGCTTGTTATAACTTACTATATAATTGGTTTACTTATTCAATAACTATGGTGATTCTTCTCAATTTATATAGTTATGTCTCTGACAATACGCCATGATTTAGTTTAATTAGAAAAGTTCTGTTTCACATTTATTTATAAACTTAACTAAGATCAGTTAAGCTGAAATTAGAAATGATGGTTATAATGACAGTGGCAGAGTGTGCCATTTTCAATACTTTAGGTATATTATTAACACTATACAGAATGAATTCATGGGGAGTCTGGGAAGCAACATGTGTCCCCTAAGGTCTCTTTGTCTTGGTTTTTCCCATTGTCCTCATTGACATCTTGTCCTAATAACCAAAACTTTACTACCAAGCCCATGAGATAATATTAATGCAGGTTTATATCATTGGATGTTGAATTTAAAAGCATTCTATCTGAGGAGTGCTATCAGCCAGATGGCCAGATAAAACACCCTTTCTCATATCTACCCATCAACCATAGTAACTTGGCATCCATCCACAGTTACCTTTGTAGGAGCTGTGGGATATAGCTAGTAGATTTTGGAAACCTGGTGCAGTCCAGGAATGAGGAGGGCTACTTTGTAAAGAGAGATCTGTATCCAGAAAGCTGACAAACTGACCATGGCTTATCTATGAACTTGGAAATATTTCCATGCTCTTGAGGACTCAGTTATAGCCAATCTGGCTTTGGTTCTGTCAATAGCACCATACACGAAGGGACCCAAGGGGACTCTGTTAGTGTATTGGGTAATAAGTGTACATACAGACTTTGATAATGACTGTAGACCATTAAGTAGCTCGTTGGCCTCAATTCCTCCCAGATATGGTCCAGAATTCCTAGACAACACTGAATTTTACCAGTGTTGTCCACAAATTTGTCCACAAATTACCAGTGGACAAGAGAGCCTCTGTGGAAATTCAAGAGGTAAGCAGGGAAGTTCTATTATACTGTTGGAAAAAACGAATATTGGGGATTTGTTGCTTTAATGAAGTCAGTAAAGACTGACAGAAGTAACTGATGTGTCAGATGCAAAGGCAGCAATGCAGGACTTCAGGGAAATATGACACCACCTGAGGAACATAATAATTTTCTAGTAACTCACTCCAAAGACATGGAGATCTGCAATTTATGTGATAAATAATTCAAAATAAGTGCTTTAAGGTAGTTCAATGAGCTACAAGGAAACAAAAGTACAATCTAATTAAATTAGAAAAAATCATGGACAAAATAAAGATTTAATAGAGAGATAAATCACAAAAAACTACTAATAGAATCTGGAGCTGAATATATAATGAATGAAAAGAAACAATGCAACAGAGAGCATAAATGCTAGAATAGGTTACATAGAAAAATCTGTGAACTGTAAGATAGGACCTTGAAATATACAGTCAGAAAACAAAGGTAAAAATAAATTTAAAAAGTTAAAATAAAAAAAGCATGTGTTAATTTTGGTATACCATTGAAAGAAACAATCTTTGAATTATTGGAGTAACAGAAGAAGAAGAGGGGTAGGCAGAAAGCTTATTTAAAGATATATTGACTGAAAACTCCCCAAATATGAGAAGAGCTTTGCATACCCTCATTCATAAAGCTAACAGGTCACCTCAAAATTTCAAACCAAAAATGAATAATCTTGTTCAAGATATATTATAGTAATATTGTCTAAAATAAAACACAAATAGAAATTTTAAAACAGCAAGAGAAAAATACTTGTGTACAGTAGGTTCTTTATAAGATATTAGTGGATTTCTCAGCAGAAACCATGAAGCCCAGAAGAAAATGAGGGGATATATTCAAAATGTTGGGGAAAAAGAGAAAGAAAAGGACTGCCCACCAAGAATACTTGACCTGGAAAATTGTCCTTCAGAAATGATGGCAAGAAAAACAAAAGCCAAAGAGGTTCATCACCACTATTCTTGTCTTACAGAAAAGGCTGAAGGGAGTTCTTCAAGCTGACAGTACAGAATGGTAGTTAGTAATATGCAGACATATAAAATGTACAACACACTGGTAGATGTTACTATATAGCTAAATTCAGAATACTCTAATACTCACATACTCACATATATTAACCTAAAATGAATTAAAGACAAATATAAAACTTGAATCCATAAAAATCCTAGAAGAAAACATAGGGAACAATTCCTTGATGTTGGTTTTGACAGTGGATCTTTGGTTATGACACCAAAAGCAAAAGCAAGAAAAGCAAAAATAAACAAATACAACTATGCCAAATTTAAATATTATTAAACCATGAGAAAGAAGAAAATCTTGCCATTTGTGACTACATGATGAATCTTGAAAGCATATACTTAGTGTAAGAAGCCATACACAGAAAGAAAAATACTGTGTGATATCACCTTTCTATGGAGTCTAAAAATGTAGAATTCATAAAAATAATGTCAAATGGTGGTTGCCAGGGGCCATGGACTGGAGGAAGTGGGGAAATATTGGTCAAAAGTACAAACTTCCAGTTATAAGATGAATACGGTCTGGAGATCTATGTACAACATGGTGTCTATAGCTAATAATGCTATATAATATACTTAAAATTGTGAATAGAGTATATATTGAATATTCACATCACACACAGAAAAGGTAATTATGTACCATTTGTGGTATTTGTAGAGAGTAAAAAATGCATTGATATTATAGATTTGTAATTTTATATAGTAAAAAATGCATTTGATATTATAGATTTGTAATTTTCTTTCCTAATGGTTATTACTAATACCAGGTGGACTTCTGTTGAAGATGGAGTTGTAAGTAGATACACCGTGCCTCTTCACACAACTAAAAGAAGGACAATAAGAAATTGAAAAACAGAAAACAGCCAAAACTGCCAGAAAATCGAACTGTATGGAAGTCTGACAGCCATGGAGTTAAAGAAGAAACATTCATGCAGACCAGTAGGAGGGGCAAAGATGAGCAGCCAGGGAGGCTAGGACTCTCAGCAAGTTGGTGTCTGGAGGACCCAGGCAGGCAAGGCTGTGGCTGGCAGGCCTGGCAGTCCCACATTTGTGTGTGGATAAATCAGAAGGAGCAACAGAGGAGCAAGACTGACCATGCCACCCAGGGTTCCAGCATGGGGAGATAAAGCCTCAAAGCCTCTGACTGAAAAAACCTGTACGTGTTGAGGCAGAGGAAAAAACTCCTAGACTCACAGGGGAGTTCTTTGGAGAGACCCACAGGGTCCTAGAAGGTACACAACCCATCCACCTGGAAATCAGCACCAGAATGTCCCAATTTGCTTGTGGGTACTAGAGGAAGTGACTGAAAGCCAGACAAGAGTCAAACAAGAGGCATTGTTCCATTTCTGATCCCTACCAAACATGCAGCTTCACCACTCAGTGATATAGGTTGCCTTGGCCTGGTGAATACCTAAGGCTCTATCCCTTATTCGTAACAGGTCCACCAAGACAAAAAATATGTCCCAGATGAAAAAAACAGATCAAAGCTCAAGAAAAAATACAACTAAGTGATGAAGAGATAGCCAACCTATTAAATGCACAGTTCAAAACACATGGTAATCAGGATGTTCACAGGAATGGTTGAGTATGGTCACAAAGGAGAGGAGAAAGTGAAGTCTCTGAAAAGTGAAATAAAGCAAAATATACAGGGAATCAACAGTGAAGGGAAGGAAACTGAGACTCAAACCAATGATTTGGAAAAAAAGCAAGAAATAAACATTCAACCAGAATAGAATGAAGAAACAAGAATTCAAAAAAAAGTGAGGGGAAGCTTGGAAAACTCTGGGACAACTTTAAACATTCCAACATCCAAATCATATGGGTGCCAGAAGGAGAAGAGTAAGAGTAAGAAATAGAAAACCTTTTTGAAAAAAATAATGAAGTTGAACTGCCCTAATTTGGCAAAGGGAATAGACTTATAGGAAGTCCAGGAAGCTCAGAGAATCCCAACAGTTTGTTCCTAAGGAAGTACACACCAAGGCACATCATAATTACATTACCCAAGATTAAAGATGAGGAAAGGATCTTAAAAGCAGCAAGAGAAAAGGAGACAGTTACCTACAAACAAGTTTCCATAAGACTAGCAGCTGCTGTCTCAAAAGAAACCTTACAAGCAAGAAGGGGCTGAAAAGAAGTATTCTAAGTTGTGAAAGGGAAGGACCTACACTCAAAATTACTCTATCCAGCAAAGCTATCATTTAGAATGGAAGGGCAGTCAAGTGCTTCCCAGATAAGGTCAAGTTAAAGGAGTTCATCATCACCAAGCCCTTTTTATATGTTAAAGGGACATACCTAAGAAAAAGAAGATAAGAACTATGAATGGTAAAATGACAACAAACTCATAACTATCACCAACTGAACCCCCAAAATAACAAAACCAAAAACAAACTAAGCAAACAATTAGAACAGGAACAGAATCACAGAATCATAGAAATGAATATCAAATGGAGAGTTATCATATGGGATGGAAAGAGGAGGAGAATGGGGGAAAAGGTGCAGAGAATAAGAAGCACAAATGGTAGGTACAAAATAGGGGGAGGTTAAGAATAGTATAGGAAAAGGAGAAGCTAAAGAACTTATATGTACGACCCATGAACATGAACTAAGGGGTTAGGGGAATCCTGGTGGGAGGGGGAGTATATGGTAGAAAGGAACAATGGGGGAAAGTGGGACAACTTTAATAATATAATCAATAAAATATAATTTAAAATTTAAAAACAATAATACCAGGTGGACAATACAATGGTATTACTTTGTTAAGCTTTCTCATAAAAAATACTTAAAAAATTTAAATCTGGCATTGAAATTCAATGGGCTCCCATGGGTCAAAATAAAAATTATACTAGTGTACAATAGATATATTCTAAATTTGTGAAGAAATTCTGGAAGACGAGGATTAGAAAAGTTCAGTTCTTTTAGGTAAGAATTAGGCCACCTATTGAATTACTAACTGAAAAAAATTTTGATATAGAAGTTTTATCCTACTTTATTAGCACTGAAATACTTTGAGGACCTTAAATTTGAGTCAAATTCAATATAATTACAATACAAATGATTAAAATATGTCAATTTTCTATAGGTATTATTGTATCTATAAATATAATAAGCAGTACATTTTAATTACAGAAACTCATCACATGAAAGAATACTTAGCTTATGGTAATGCCATCATTTTAACAAGTTTTCAGCTGTGTTTATTTTGAGGATGTTCACAATCAATATTTAAAAATACATATGGTTTTAAAATTTATTCCAATACTAATTTTTGTATTATATTTTAGAGGAAAATGCTCCATTTTATGTTTAAACATATCATTTATGGGTTTGTAAAAAAAGTGTTTTCTGTATAGATTGGGCCATTAAATGAAGCTGTAAATATTCTAGAGTTTACAAATGCTAAAAAATTCTTAAATCATACAATTCTCCTTGTTTCTGGCAAGGAGAATTGTCTTTGACAACGGCAAAACTGATTTTTTGGTGGGGAGGTGTCTTGAATTGGGTTCAGTATTTCAGCTAATTGGAAGACCATGCTTGTGATATAGCATGTTTTAAAAGTGACTAAAATGGCAGGTGGCCTCTAAGGCAGACTGAAAGCTAACGGACCCAGTTTGGGAATGTTGGACAGCAGCATTTGAAATGCAAAAGGAAAATGGACAAAGTTCTTTTACTCTGACAATGGCAGTATTTTACATATATCTTTTTCCATTTGGAAAGAAAACCCGGGGCATATGTCTTTCAGCTAATATCTCTCATTAAAGCAGAGCCTCCTTCCTTTAGTACCTTTATTGTCTCCTCTGTGGTACTTGGTCTATGGTTTATATATACAGTCTCTCAGTTTTAAAGTGTTTTTATGATCTTGTAGGGTGCTTAGGTCACAACAATCATTCCTCATTCTCTCTCTGACAAAAAAAAACAATGATTTTCTGGCATCTCTTTTCTCTCAGTTATCTCTATAGCACAGTTGGTTTCTAACCGACCACAATATAATTAAACTGTGGAGAGAAGCCTCTCACACCTGTGACTTGGTCTCATAGTTCTAGGAGGATAAAGCTAATCAGCCAGACATGGCAGCAGGAGTCTGAGCTTTGTTACTTGTGTCAGAGACATCGAGGGCTGCTGCCTTTTATTTGCTCACTCAGAATGTGAATGAGACATGATAGGCAGCTGGCAGACCAATTCTCTTTCCTCTCAAGCAGGTATCCTGTGGCTTTTATTGGGAAGGATGATTCCATTAATTTAATAAGAAATTTTGACAAGGTCACAGGAACCTCCTGTGGCTATTTTGTGAGAAAATAAGAGTTATAATACATTGGAGGGTTCAGGATTAATTGACCACCAACCCCCTGCCTTGGCATGTCTGCCTGTGTTCATCACTAAAGGTCTGGAAACGTATTTCACAGTGTTCATTTTACTTTGATGACAAGACAGTCATGAAGATGATCAGCTCTTTCAGTTTTTTCTTAGTAACAGTGCAACAAGCTAGATGTTTCTTTGTCTTCTGGAACCCACACATTTTGTTAGCAAGAATTAATGTAATCATGCTATATCTCACATCATATATAAGGCATGTAGTAGCCATTTGGAAAATATTGATTAATCAAACTGGTTATTTAACAGACTTATGACACTTTTGGTTTTATTAAATGACTAGCAGCATTGCATTGTTACCACCACTCCCGTATGTGAAACATCTCGGGATGTCTTCAGACATTTCTGGCAGTTCATTTGATTTCAATATATTCTTTAGTATACTTCCACCCTTCAAACAGATGCAAAAATCTGAGTATTTTCAACAGTATCATTCAGAGATCAAATGTCATTTAAGGAAAATCTAAATAATTAAGAATGATGTACTTCAGAGACATAGAACAAACACTTCAAAAATTTATGTGGAACCATAAATGACCCTGGATAGCAGCTGCAATTTTGAGAAAGAGGAACAAAGTAGGAGGGATCACAATACCTGATATCAAATTGTATTACAGGGCCACTGTAATCAAAACAGCCTGGTACTGGCATAAAAACAGACACATAGACCAATAGAACAGAACTGAGAGCCCAGAAATAAACTCAAATCTCTACGGCCAATTAATATTCAACAAAGGAAGCAGCAACATAAAATAGACTAATAATAGCCTCTTCAACAAATGGTGTTGGGAGAACTGGACAGCTATGTGCAAAAAAAGTGAAACTCGAGCACCAACTTACACCATACACTGTAATAAATTCAAGGTGGTTAAAAGACTTCAATATAAGCCATGGCACCATTAAAGTCCTAGAGGAGAACATTGGCAAGAAAATCTCAGATATTTCACACAGCAACATTTTTACTGATATGTCCCCTAGAACAAGGGACATAAAGGAAAGAATAAACAAATGGAATCGCATCAAAATTAAAAGCTTTTTCATGGCTAAAGAAAACAGTATTAAAATAAAAAGAGAACCAACTATATGGGGAAACATATTTGCCAATGACACCTCAGACAAGGGTTTAATCTCCAAAATATACAAAAAACTTACATGACTTCACTCCAAGAAGACAAGCAGCCCAATTAAAAAGTGGGCAAAGGACTTGAACAGACATTTCTCCAAGGAGGACATACAGAAGATCCAGAGACACATGAAAAGATGCTCAATATCGCTAGCTATCAGAGAGATGCAAATTAAAACCACAATGAGATACCACTTTACACCGGTCAGAATGGCCATCATAAACAAAGCGACTAACAACAAGTGTTGGAGAGGTTGTGGAGAAGAGGGGACCCTAATCCATTGTTGGTGGGATTGCAGACTGGTACAACCACTATGAAAAACAGTATGGAATTTTCTCAGAAAACTAAAAATGAATCTGCATTTTGACCCAGGAATTCCACTGCTAGGATTATATCATAAATTTTTAATAATATAATTTCAGAATTATATTATAAAATTGGCTTAAGAGGTTCTGCTTTCACCAAAAATGTACTTTTCAAGGAAGCAGATTATGTAATATTCATATTTTATTAAGATGGCTAGCATATTTAAGAAGTTATGTAGTCATCCTTTATTAACACAAAATCTACTATTGTTGCCTGCTTCTGAGTAACAAAATTTTATGGTTTGTTAATTTAGGAACTTAAAAGCTAAAAATAGCTAAGGTACTGAATAAGTGATAAAACAGCTGAATTCAAGTGTCTCTTGACATGGACAGTGTTCTTATCTAGTCAGTTAACAAAATGTTTTAACTAGCAAGAGACAGTATTTTCTTCTGTATATGTTTCTTTGCATGCTAGTGAGGTAAAAATTATTGTCTAGAGCACTCACAGAAAAATGCATTGCTTCCTTTGAAATATAGCTTTAATGTCAACATGGAGGTTCAGTACAGACCCAGTACTGTATGGCACTCGACAGGAGTGGGCAAATGGAAGCCTGTAAGCCTAATCCAGCCTATCACTAATTTTTGTACAACTTACCAGTTAAGATATACTTAAACAATTATAAATGGTTGATAAATGACAATGTTTTATGGCATGTGGAAATTATATAAAATCAAATTTCAGCACATATAATGTTAGAATAGAACACAACCATGGCCATTCATTTACATGTTGTTTATGGTTGCAGTTTTGCTGTAGTGGTACGGCTGAATAGTTTTCATGGAGATAGTAAGACACACATCTCTAAAATACTCACTGTCTGACCCTTTGCAGAATGTTTGCCAATCTGTCCTCTAAAAGATATGCTTCTCCATTGCCAATTTATGTTGGGAGAAGTACACAATCAATCAACACTTTCAAGCTACACTAGCCAGTCTCTGCTCTGGATCTTACATCATTCTATGAGAAATCAATGTGATTCAGTTCTGCAGTTTTGGGGTAAGTCTAGCATGTGTCATAAAAATAAAGTTTAAATGTGACCTCCATTCTTGTTTGTCTTTCACATTTTAGTAAGCAAGAGTGAATGGAAAATAATCCTACAAGGCCCATTAGTATCCCAGAGAGATAACAGGAATTTTTAGACCAAATTATTTTCACTTCTAATAATTCAATAATTATTCTCAGTTGTCATCATGCTTTGTGCTTATTAAAACATTTTTGTAACTTTAAGAAAAATGTAGATATAGATTGGAACACAAAATGTAATATTTGGCTTTGACTTTAAAACCATCTTCTTGGATAAACACATCTATGCAGTCTGTTGCTTTTGGTTTGCAAAAATGAGTTTTCTGAGAAAAAAAGTTTTATAAACCAATCTCATATCTGAACTTTAAGAAGATAAAAATAAAAACTCAAGACTTACTACTTTTTTGGCTTTTTGCTATCAGTTACTTAAGGAGAATATACACTACAATCACAATTTTTATTAGAAAAGGAAGGAAAACTAAGAAGCATCTCTGTTGTTAAAGGGTGGAAGTGGTAATGCAAAGGACTGATAGAAAGAAAGCAAGCAAGGCAGGAATTTACAGCCTATGGCAATATCTTTATTGTGTTCATTACCTCTTTTCTTAGGCTCTAACCTATGGTTAGGTGGTAGAAACATTCAGTCAAGTTTAGAGAAATAAAAGAGCTGGAGTCTTCCCCACTCCCTACCCCACCAGCAAAGCTGTGAGTCCCTGTGGCCTCATGGCACCATGTTCAACATGGCAGAACCCAGCACATATTGTGCCCATGGTTAGCAAACTGGTAACCTGGCCTGGGGAAATCTTTCTGCCCTCTTATGCAGCACAGCAGGGACCATTAGGGGCTTCAGCGATTTTTGATGAAATAAAATAAGGAGATCAACATAACACTGTAAAAGCTCTGAAAATTAAACTGCAATTGGAACCATAGCAGACAGAATAGATCAAAAGTCATGTGATAACCCTGGCTGGTATAACTCAGTTGATTGAGTGCCAGCCTGGAGACTAAAGGGTCACTGGTTAGGTTCCCAGTCAGAGCGTATGCCTGGGTTGTGGGCCGGCTCCCCAGGGCAGGGCACAGGAGAGGCAACCACACATTGACATTTCTCTCCCTCTCTTTCTCCCTCCCTGCCCTTCTCTAAAAATAAATAAAGTGTTTAAAAAGTTCATGTTATAAATTTAAACAGAGTGAGTTTCTGCTAAAATAAGTGATTTTAATAAAATCTGGAGCCTTTAGTATAATAAACAATATGTCCAGGATACCTTAAAAATCACTTGTCATAAGAACCAAAAAAACAAAAACGTGAATGAGAAAAAATATTGACACCAACACTGAGATGAATCAGATACTAGAATTATCTGACAAGAACTATAAAGCAGCCATTATAAAAACGCTTTAGCAATCAATTATAAATCTTCTGAAATAAATTTTAAAAGATCTCATAAAAATTAAAGTTGTGAAATATTATAAATAAAAATTATGGAACAGAATAACAAAAATAAAAAAAATGTGCTGGATGAGCTCATAATAGAGTGCTTTTTTTGAACTACATAAATTTATTGACTTGAAAAATAATTAAATAAAAAATTGAGAAAAAATAAAAAAGAAAAAAAATAATAATAAATTTATTGAAAGAAATGGTAAAATTGGAAGAAAAAAACTAAGCAAAGGATTTGCAAGAGCATTATTGAAATATATATATATGCCTGGCATAGTGACCTGGGGAGAGCCACCCCATGGCTATGGGGGAGGCTGCACAAGATCAGTTCTTAAGAGGTACTCTGCCACATCACCTTCTAGAGCTCCTGTTTTGCATGATTTGTGGCATGGTCACTCAACTCTTTGATGAACTTGACCTATTTTAACAGGTAGTGACTCTCCAGATACACAAATGGGCATTACTCTTGTTGGTGGAGAGCTGGTATGGATCTCAGGGACTTGTGAAGCAATGAAAAAATATCCAACAATTATACCATCAGATTCACAGAAACAGAAGAGAAAGAGAGTGAGATTGAAAGAGTATTTAAATAAATATGGCTGAAACCTCCCCAAATATGGTGAAGCACACAAACCTACATATCCAAGAAGCTGAGTGAACCACAAACAGGATAATTCCAAAAAAGTAAAAGTCAAGACACATCATCATTGAGCTTTAAGAACTAAATATATTAACAAAATCTTGAAAGCAACCAGAATTAAACAGTATATTACTTACAAGGGATTAATAATTGAAATAACAGTGTATTTTTAATCTAAAACAGTGGAGCCCAGATGAAAATGGAATAATATTTGTCAATGCTAAAAGAAATGACAATGAATACTTTACCTAATAAAACTACCCTTTAGAAGTGAAGGAAAAATAAAGACATTTCAAACTATATAAAGTTAAAAGAATTTGTTTCTGGCAAACCTATGCTCAAAGAATAGCTGAAAGAAGTTTTACAAAAAGAAATGAAATAAAAGAAGGAATCTTGAAGCATCAGGGAAGAAGAAAACAATAGAAAGAGTAGAATTATGATAATATACTGTAGACTGTCCTTTTTCAGATGAGTTTAATAAATCATTTGGTGATTGAAAAAATTATTATGACATCAGGTAACACCCAGGGAAATAATATTTAAAAGTGGGAAATAAAAGAGCTAAATCAAAATGTGATTTCTATACTTAAAATGCTAGTATTAGTAGACAATTTTGTCACAAAAGTATAGTGTAATACCCAAAACTGCCACTACAAAAACTAAAAAAACACTAAGAATAAATTAGGCTGTAATACTAACAATAGTTCTAATAATCTTTTGGAATGCAAAAAAAAAGTAAAATAGAGACAAAAATCATAGAAATAAATAGAAAACAAAAAATAGAAACAACATAAATCTGTTAAGTGCTAACATACCAGCAAGTATTTAAGTTGAAATAGTATAAATACACCAATCAAAAGATTAAAATTAACAGAGTAGATAAAAACAATAACCCAATTCTGCTGTCTGCATGAAACACATTGCAAATATAAGGATATAGGCAGATTGAAAGCCAGGGCTAAAAAAATATATGGTATGCGCACATTAATAAAATAACAACAATAAAAACAAACCATGAGTGATACATTATTACTTGATGAAGTAGACTTTAAAGCAAAGAAAAGTTACTGGAGATATAGAAAAATATTACATAATCATTCACCAAGACATAATAATTTCAAATTTGTGTACACTAAACAAGAAAATCTCAAACTATAAGAAAAAAATTAAGGAGCTGAAAGGAGAAGGACACAATGAAAAGTGTGGATTTTGGCCATCCCCATTTGAAAAGCGATAGGATCACCAGACAGAAAATTAACCAGGATATACAAAATACAAATAACATAATCAACCAATGGGAACTAATTGACATGTATTGAACACCTCACCCAATATCGAGACTACATATTTACTTGAAATAATCATGAAGCATTTGCCAAGATATGTATTGGGCTATATAACATACCTCAACAAATTTAAAATAACTGAAATTATACAGAGTATAGTCATTGATCATAATGGAATCAAACTAGCAATCAATAACAAAGGATAATAAGAAAATCTCTAAACGTGTACAAAATAAGTAATATACTTTTAAGTAGTTGAGAGGTCAAAAGAGAAGTCTTAAAAGAAATTTAAGAGCAGAAATCAAAGAATTTGTAAATAGGGAAACTATAAAACAAAAACCTGTCCTTTAAGAAAAATAAATTTGATAAGCCTATAGTAAGACTTTCAAAACATAAAATAAGAGAAGAAACAAATCACCAATATGAGGAATGAAATAGGGGATACCACTGTAGATCTTGTAGCCATTGATAAGATGATAAGGACATACTATGAATAACTTCATGATCATAAATTTGACAACTTAAAGAAATGGATTGACTTTTCTTAAAAAGTTAACCTAAACTGAATAGGCAATCTGAATTGTGCTATAATATCAAAAATATAAATTTATATTTATTAGCTCATCAAAAAGCAATCTTTAATTCTGATCGTTTCACTGGAGAATTCTCCCAAATATTTAAAGAAAAATAAGGCCAATTTACACAATATTTTGCAGAACATAGAAAAGGGAACACTTCTCAACTCAACACAAAGCCAGCATTACTCTGATAGCAAAACTAAAGACAGCAAAGGCAAACAAACAAACACTATAGACAAATATCTTTCATAAACTTAGAGACAAACTTTCTCACAAAATGTTATTAAACTGAATAGAACATTATACAACAGCAACTACATACTATAGCCAAGTGGAATTTATAGTAGTTATGAGAGGTTAGTTCAACATTTGAAAACCAATAAATGCTTTCTACCACACCAACAAGTTGAAGAAAATAAGTCATATATCAATGAAGGAAAAATATTGAACAAAAATCCAATACTAATTCACAGGCAATTAAAAGGAAAACCTTTAGCAAGTTAGGAGGACAGACTAATTAGCTCTACAAACAAAGCAAAACAAAAACTGCCACCAACAACCCTAACCCCTACAGTGGGTGTCATGGTTGATGGTGAAAGACTGAAGGATTCCCCTTAACATCAAAAACAAGGCAAAGATGTCTACATTGACCATTTTTATTTAACATAAAACATATGTTTATAGTGGTAATTATGTTTTTTAACTTTCTAATTTCATTTGAGCTAAATTTTATAACATGATATTATAGTTAGTGTTGATATGTTTTAAATATATCCGTAATACTACTCACATTTGCATGTAAATACAAAAATATGAATGCTTTTTAAATGATCAACTCTACGTTTTTTTTGTTGTTGTTTTAAATATTTTATTTATTTATTTTTAAAGGAGAAGGGAAGGAGACAGGGAGAGAAACATCAATGTATGGTTGCCTCTGGTGCGTCCCCTGCTGGGAACTGGCCTGCAACCCAGGCATGTGCCCTGACTGGGAATTGAACTGCAGTTGTTTGGTTCACAGGTTCATGCTTAATCCACTGAGATACACCAGTCAAGGCTCAACTCTAAGTGTTTATCCTCAGTATTTTAAGACAAAGTATTTTGATTTCTATAGAAATATTTTCATTGCCCTGGCTAGGTAGCTCAGTTGGTTGAAGCTTTGTCTCATTCAGTGATAAGTTAGTTATGGGTTTGATTCCTGGTCAGAGCTCATCCTGGAGGCAACTGATTGATGTTTCTCACATCAATGTTTCTCTCTCTCTCTCTCTCAAATCAACAAAAGCATATCCTCAGTTGAGAATAAAAAAAAAGAAATATTTTCATAGACTCTGACAATAATAGCTAACATTTCTGTAGCAATCACATTTTATGAAGCAGAGAAAGACATGATAGGTTATAGCTAATAAAAGCTCAAAGTTAACCTTTCTAAATGTTATATTATATTAGCCATTGTTTACCACAGATATTTTAGCTGGAGTCAGACACACCTGGGTTCAGTTCTCGTCTGTGTTATTTGTTAGTTGCATGGCCTTGAACAAATTACTTAACTTCTTTAAGCATCAATTTTAAAATGAGGCCAATAACTTTTATATTTCTAGATTATTTTAATTTGAATAAAGTCATGCTTCTACGGCATTTATAACAATGCTAATATAACACTTTAATGAGACTATATAATATTCTTTCAATAAATTATGATTATTGTGATTATCACTATGATCAGTCAATCATTATGATATATTTCTGTTCCTTTGATTATGCTTTCTATTTCAATATTTGCTTGAAATGTGTAATTGCTCCAACACACAGTAACCTTGAATTTCATATGGAATGCAGTCATTTCTTATACATGTGATTATTTAATATTATCTCTTATATTATTATTGAAACATTTACTTATGTATTTTAATTTTTCTTCTCTATTTTACCACTCTATTTTATCACTCCAGTGATATTCAGTGGAGAACTACTGAGTATCATTTGTCTTTAGAGTCTTTCCAGCAAAGGACTAATGCTATCTGCAGAATGGACCCTCAAAATAAGTTTATGCATAAATAATAGGATATTTGAGACTGCCTACTAATGTAATTACTTATGGCACATTTTTCTTAGCTTAAATCCTGAGCATTAGCCTTTTTGTTGCCACTAATAAAAGTTATTGAGGTTCTTTTGCATTCAATGACAGAAGTTAAACTTATCTTTACCCATGAGGTCTTTTATCATAATGTGTTTTCACTATTTCATTCATGATAATTCACCTACAAACATTTGTGACCTTCCCTTTCATCTTCTATCTCACAATTCTCCTGTCTGGGTTATGGCTTAGAGATCCTCTGAAAGTGTTTTCTATGAACCTATGCTGATCCATGAATTTTTGGTTACTTAATGGTCTGTGATAAAATGATTAGAAAAATTAAAATAAAGCATTTAGAAACTTTTACAACAATTTTTTAAAATTATTGTTCAAATACATTTTTCTGTCTTTTACTCCCATCCCAGCCCACCTCCCCCAGTGCTCCCCACCTCCCTCGCATTTCCACCCTTGTTAGTTTTTGTCCATGCATCCTTTATACTTGTTCCTGTGAATCCTTCCTCTTTTCCCCTGAAATTCCCTCCCATCTCCCCTCTGGTCCCTGTCTGCCTGTTCTCTATTTCAGTGACTTTGGTTATATTTTGCTTGCTTGTTTGTTTTGTTGTTTAGATTCCTGTTAAAGGTGAGATCATATGGTATTTGTCTTTCACCACCTGGCTTATTTCACTTGGCGTAATGCTTTCCAGTTCGATCCATGCTGTTCCAAAGGGTAGTAGCTCCTTCTTTCTTTCTGCTGCATAGAATTCCATTGTATAAATGTACCATGGTTTTTGAAAAAGTTTGAAGATCATACATTTGAATATCTAAGCAATGTCAAATTGTTATATAAACTTTTATAACAATTTGACATTGGCTGGGTATTCAAATGTATGATCTTCGAACTTTTCTCATTTAACTGAGTATGCATTAGTTTTTGTATTTCATAATGAACTACATTGGTACAAACTATAAAGAAGTCATGGACAATAAACAACATATATATCTACCACATATTTACTGAGAATGAAATGCATACAGGCACACATGCAGGAGATAAATTCCTTTACAACAGATAGTTTGGGGTAGACTACACTAATGGACCCAGAAATATGTAGGATGTATCAAGTTGTTAGGTTCAGCACTTGCTGAAATTAAACATGTATATTTCAGGCCAATGGCTTTAGAAAAAACACAGCTTTTCTCTAGGCTCAAACTCTTAAAACATATCCTAATTATTCTTCACCGCCCTTCTTCCAAATGGACTGTATCGAACTGTGAACTAACAATTGTTCTCGAGTTTTGAAGTCTGTGTTTTATAGAAATTTTGGTTCATTAGTATCATGGCATTGCAATGAGAATCCTTGTGTTACAGAATCTAAGTTGAAGGAAGACATAATTGCCCTTGTTCCTTTAGTCTTTAACAGCTTACCTGGTGCCCAGGGCCTTTTTCAAGTCTGATGATTTTTTTCTCCTTCTAAATACCAGAAAGATCATGGCGACTAATTTCCCTTAACATTAACCAATTAGAGTTCTGAATCACTGATGGCTCATATTCTTTCCCTGTACAATTTTAAAAGTATGGCCATTGGTATTTTGTAGAGCTTCATTGTGAACTAGATTCCTTTGATTACTTAATATAAACATGCTTTTAAGTCCCTTTCAACTTTATATAACTGAGGGAATTCTTACTAAATCTAAATAGGGATAGTTGATCAAAAAATATCTGAGTCAGACTACATTGAGAGCATATACCATGTACCTAATATGGTGCTAACCACCATTTAGGATATTAAAAATGTTGTCTCTGATCTTACCTTTAGATTCACATTCTGATTATGGGACTAAACAGGACATATCAATTCAATATCTACTTATAAGCACTCTGATAAATGATGTAGACAATAGAGAAAAACATACATCTCTTAGAGGAGAATATACTCTAGGATATGTGTGGGACAAAGGATGAGACAAAAGATATCCATGCTGCTATATCCATATCTGGACCCTAATGTTTTCAGATAAGTGAATCCTTGTACATTAAAAGTTCATTTTAACTGACATAATAATTAATTTTAATGCACACTGATTATCATATTATTATTATTATTAACATGGACTGAGTGCTTAATATATGCCAGACACCTGCATTTGTTTGTTCAATCCTTGAATTGCTCTATGAAATAGTGCTTTCATTATCTTCATTTTATGTTTCCTCATATTAGTATAAATAAAGCATAGTTAGTGTCTTAGAAAGTGAGAAAATGAGGAACAGAGAGTTCATAGCTATAAAGTAATAACAGAAGACATTTAAGGAATTGTTCTACAAGGTTTTGGTTTATCAGATAATGTATATTCCATTAGAACAAACCAGTCTTCTAATTCAGCAACAAGAGGGATGTATTGAAAATTTGAAGTGGTCTCTAATCACAGGACAATCAGTGAAGGCCTGCAGAATTACTAGATTAATTAAGTGATTAATTTAATAATTGTTTGGGTACCTCCTATGTGGTAAGAAATATTCAAGACACCAGGGATACAGAGAAAAATGCGATGGACAAGGGCCTTGTCCTTATATAGTGTGAGCTTTAGAGAAGGGCCTGAGTAACATGCACCTGGACTAATGGTTCCCTAAAAGGGAACCATAGCCATTGATTATTGTAATAAAAATGGGGTTAGGTCAAATAATTTTACTTCCACCTACTGAGAGGCAGAGGATCATTTTATTTTCAAAATAGGGCCTTTGGTCACATATTTTCTCTTAACTTCTCCAAAACTCTTATTGTGTTTTGTGATTGATCAGTTCAAAACTTAGTCATTTAGTGTGAAAGTCAATTAAATTACAATGCATTAAGCTTCAGGGGACATTTGAAAGATGGAGCAAATTACAGATCCCAGTTTAGTATCTGCCTTATTTTACATATCAGTCTGTCTTCATTTCTAACCTGTTTCCCACTCAGGCTGATTGCCCTTGCAGACAGAAGTTTTCATGTTAGGAGGCAGGAGAAACCTCAGCAGGCACTTGAACCTAAAACCTGTGAGGCCAGGGGTGTCATTCTGTAATGCATCATAAGACCTAGTTTCTGTCACTTTTGAACTAGATTAGCTGGGAAAGCATTTGATTTAACCGAATATTAGTTTCTTCATCGACTAAGATGAGAAAAATAATAATAAAATATATTGAAGTTTAAATGGGACATATAATGCAATACTTGATCAAGTAAAAGCAGTATACCAATATAAAGCAACATAATAGGGTAAAAAGAATAGGGGTTTTGACAGGTATTGCTCCAACAGCTTAGTGTAAAGCCTACTAACTTGGACTGCTTAGTCCATCCATGTCTTTGCTGTGGTATAATTCTGGGTTATTTGCAAGATCTCTTTAACGCTATCTTTTCTCATGTCTAAACTGCTAAAATAGTTACAGCAGCACTGAGGTGTTTTCATAATTTTTAACTGAGAAAAATAAATGTCCTTAGTATAATATTCTAAAATAAGTCTGTATTTTATTATATATTTGGTAGATACCAGATAGTATAATTCATGTTTTATAAATGCTACCTTGTTTTGTATTTAGTATAGTCAAGATGATAGGTACTATTATTATCTGCATATTATACATGAGGAAACCAAAACAGAGAGAGTTAAGGTGTCCAGGTTCATAAAGGTAATAAATATTGGAACAAAAATTTAGATCCCCTAAATGTATGAGTCTAGAGTTCATGCTCATAACATTCTGTTGTATTGCTATCATGCTAAGTGGAAGGGTTAATAAGGAGGAAAACTTATTACCCCAAACTCAATTTACTAGTTCTATGACCTTAGGTAACTTGAAACATTCTGAGTCTCTGGAGAGGTATAGCATATAGCTTGCATATACATATATAGGAGCGTAATTGTAACGGAATTATGAATTATTCAAGGACTATTCATTATTCTGTTCCAAATAATTATTTTTTCATTGGTATAACTAAAAAAATAGATGTCATCTGCACAGGATTTTTCTCATAGATCTCACAATGTGCTGGTCCCAGCATTTATCCTGATTCTGCAGCTTTCCCATTATTATCAAATTTTTGTCCAGATACGTGTTCCCCAAATGTAGCCTCTTGTTGTTTGGTGATGCTCTATGTTTACAGAGACGTCCACGTACGTCTGTGTTACTTCTGTGGAGTGCTGTTGCATGCTGCAGTCACAGGAAATGTTTTTAAGCACTGTTGGGGGAAAGTCAACCAAAAAGAACCCTAAAAGTTCTTAGATATAGAGGTAAAGTCATTTCTCTCATTTTTCCTATGTAAAGTTTCCCCCAGTTCTAACAAACTGAAATGCTCATCCCACTACACCCCCAGTAAAGATATTTCTGCTGGATACCAGTGTTACTTTTCAATACCAATGTAGTATGGTTTTTAAATCCCTCGGTATTTTGTAAAACATATTTTGTTAACATTTTGATTGATGATTCTTAATCTGGAGGAAGTTATGGAGGAATTATATTGTTTACCTACAGCTGGTGTGGTGCTCTCCAAGCATCTGACAACAATGGAACTGCCTAAATAATAACAGTAGAACTGATAAAGATTAATTAGCACCTCCCACAGAATAAGACACAACGTGTGAGTTTTTGGACTTTAAATACTATTTTCAAAATTTTGTGTAGTTTTTATCCCTGAAAATAAAAGTAAACAAAAGACATACATATTATACAGAATTTGAGAAATAAAAATGAAGAGAAAAGTCACCAGTATTCTACCCAGGAGCCATCACTGTAGTTGCCTGATAAGTACACAGTTAAAGAATTTAAAGGTGTGTTCCTTTATTAATTTTTTATCTCTTTAACACTTACATGGAAATAGGAAGAAATTATTGTGCAACACACTCTGTCCATCTTCGGGTACACGTTAACAACCCAGAGAGCTCTTTGCAGGACTCTGTTGGTTCTGGCTTTCTGTGGTTGAGTTGCTGCCCAGCTTCTTAAAGGAGCCCCAGAGGCCCCTGTCTCTGTGATTCATGGCCCTGTGTAATAACTCCCTATGTATTATGACGCCTACTGACTCAGTTCTGTTGAATAACATCCAGCAAAGTTAAGGGATGTCACTTTTGAAGTCCTGACAGCATGAAAGTAGAGTATTTCAGAATGGGGCCAGCACAAAGAAAGTAGAATAGACGGGGGAAAAATATTAAAAATATTGTCAGAAACTAAATCAAAGACTTTGAAGCTAACTTTGTTTTTGGTTTAAGCCTGTTTTCCCTGGAGTTTTCTATTATCTGCAACCAAAGCTCTAAATGATATGTTAGTTAGAAGTTTTACACCCATTAAACTAAATACCACATCCAAACATGTCACCATTAACCAATGAGCAAGTGTTCATTCCATGACTATAACTTGTACCACACATATTTAAATATCCAACTGGCTGAACTATTATTTGTTTTAGAAAAATATCTCATCAAATGAAATATTACCCATTCAATATTTACATGCCATTTAAGTTAAAGAAATTCCCTTAAAGCATGATTTTTAATAGTATATTTTTCAAAATAGTCTCTCTTAAAGTAATTAATCACAATTCAGTAATATATTCTATAATATGGTCACATAAAACTTCTGCTGGGTTAGGTTTGATCCCTCTTTGGGTGTTCAGGGGGAAATTATAAAAGGACATTGGCAGCCCCTTTATTCACTTTGAAATCAGCCCACCATAGTAACACTGTCTACACTCTAAAATATCATAAAAGATTTAGAAAAGAACTTTACTGAGAAAATAAGGCATTTATCAAACATAGGTTTGAATTGCTTTAGGTTGTGTTTAATACAACTAAAATTGTTAGCTCCTGGCTATTTTAAAACAATTTAAAGATGACCATAAAATTTTGTTCTCTGGAGCTAACCCTTTGAAAGCTAGTAGCTTTTTAAATTAATATGAATAATACATGAAATTAGGTGGAGATTTTTCTGGGCTCACTATATATTTTTTTAATTTTTATTTAATTCTTCTTCAAGTACAGTTTTCTTTCTTGTATTTCCAGCCCTGACCGCCCCCCAGTGCTCCCCACCTCCCTCACATCTCCGCCCCCCACCTTAGTTACTGTCCATGTGTCCTTTATACTTGTTCATGTGAGTCCTTCCCCTTTTCCCCTGTGATTCTCTCCCCTCTCCCCTCTGGACCCTGTCAGCACGTTCTGTATTTCAGTGTCTTTGGTTACATTTTGCTTGCTTGTTTGTTTTGTATGCTCACTATATTGTATCATTATCAAGATATGGTAAATGACTGACAAAATAAAACATTAAAAACTAAAACAGGATAGCATTTATTATGGATTCAGGTCATTGCCACACATCTGTTTTTTTCCTTAACTTTCACAGTACATGACTCCTGGAAAGTCATCACGAATCTTGATTGTAGAATACATACTATGCTTTAAAAACTGAGCAAAACCTTTGCTATTCAGACTGATTTAACACTAAAATGTTTAATAGTTATAAGTGGAGTTCTCACACATAATGTGCCAAATCTAACAATTAAAATAATTACTATAACATGCTTTAAAACATAAACTTTTTTGAGCACAAATAAACCTTGACTTGATATATCTTAGAAGACATTTGAACATCTCATTTTCTTTATTCCATCAATATTTATGTAATATACAAAATTTAGATGAAAATTATTCTAGGTTTTTAAATGTTCGGGTGAAAATGACTTACTATAATTGAGTTTACATTAATGACATCTGGATCAAACTCATGGAGTTTAAATAATTCTATCTTCAAAATCATGTAAAATCTCCAGAACAGCAGTTTGCTACAGATAAACATCCTGAGGAGTCTCAGAAATGCTTGGTAAAAAGAGTTCCTCTAGTCAGGCAGAATAATGATTCCAGCAATGTGTAATGATTCCAGAGGGGTGATTTTCTGATGCATGAAGATACAAGGGACGCTAGGGTTTCCTGGGTTACATTTTAAGCATAAATGATCAAGTTAGTTAAGTTTAATCCTGGACAAAAAAAACTCTACCACTCATGAATCACAGAAAACATATATTTATCTACTTATGCATGCATTTGTCATACTAGCTCTGCAAAGAAAGTTAAACTACACATGTGTTGGTATATGTGTATACAAGGTCTGTCCAGAAAAAGTCCACCTGTTGTTAATATAAGGAGAACAGTTTGCACGACATTTATGTAACCTGACAGCTGAGGAAAGTGGACTGAAATCCACATGTGTGAACAATGATGACTTCACTATACTAATCAGTGGGGGGGCAGTGGATGTTGTTGAGTGAGCATGTCTACTGTGTGGCCATTGCATTCAAAATGACTGAGTGATTACAGCAAAAATGTGCATCAAATTTTGCATTAAGCTTGAATATTCCTCTGCAGAAACTATCCAGATGATTCTGAAGGCCACAGCTATGTGCAACTGGTGACTGGCAGCTTTGTCACAACAATGTGCCTGCTCATGCATTGCATTTCATTTCATGCAGAGTTTTTTGGTAAAGCATCAAAGCACCCAGGTGACTCAGCCTGCTACAGCCCAGATTTGATGCCCTGAGACTTCTGGCTTTCCCTAAAACTAAAAATGCCTTTGAAAGGGAAGAGATTTCAGACCACTAATGAGATTCAGGAAAATATGATGGGGCAGCTGATGGCATTTGGGAGAACTGTGTGGGGTCCCCACATGCCTACTGTGAAGGGGACTGAAGTATTATTGTCCTATGTACAATGCTTCTTGTATCTTTTATCTTCTTCAATACATGTCTCTATTTTTCATGTTACATGGCTAGGCTGGATATCTTCTGGACAAACCTAATATATATGCACACATGTGTACATACATACAAACTTACACGTATACTTTGATTAATGGGCCTAGAAAAAAACTTCAGGTCACATTTTTTTAACTAAAGGTTTTTAAGGGTAAAAATTATAAGATGTTTCTACTTGTTCTTCTATAATTCTAATTTCCAGAGACACCATTTTTAAGAGGTGACAACATTTAGCTCATATGAGCCCAGAGGGTTTCACTGGACAATTCTACTAAACTTAGAATTTTCAGATAATACCATCTCATCTAACTTCTTAGAGATAATAGAAAAAAGAAAAAAACTTTCAAAAACAACAATAACAATAATAAAGTCAAAATTTCTGCTTAATGGGGAAGCACAGAAGCAACCCCATGGAGTCAGGAACAAGATGAAGTGTTCAATAACTTCTCTACAGTTTAATACTATATTAGAGCATGGTTTCTCAACTTCACACTGTTAACATTTTGGGCTGGAGAGTTCCTTATTGTGGTAGTTTCCTCATGCATTTTAGGGTGTTTCATAGTGTCCCTGTCTCCAACCCATGAGATGCCAGCAGTACCAACCCTCACACTCCCAGTTGTGACAATCCGATATGTTTCCAGACATTTCAAAATATTCCTTGAGATACAAAATTACAGTCATTTGGAAACCACTGTATTCAGGTATTATAACAATGAAATAAGACAAAATTGTCAATAATAATGGAATTTGGAAATAATATAATACACTATATTTATTTGCCAATGGTATAATAGTATACCTGGACATTATAAGAATATTTATAATAAAAATAAAGAAATCAGTAAGTTACAAGAATATTAAAATTAATGTATAAAACATGATATTAAAATAATATAGTTTTCTGGCCCTGGCTGGTGTAGCTCAGTGGATTGAGTGCGGGCCTGCGAACCACACGATTGCGGTTCGATTCCCAGTCAGGGCACATGCCTGGGTTGCAGGCCAGTTCCCGGCAGGGGACACACCAGAGGCAACCATACATTGATGTTTCTCTTTCTCTCCTTCCTTTCCCCTCTAAAAATAAATAAATAAAATCTTTAAAAAAAATAATATAGTTTTCTTATATACTATAACTGGTTTTGCAAATATATCAGGAAAATAACATACTAGCAACAAATAATAAAAAATTCTAAATAACAAATATGCAAATATGTATGAGAAAAATGTTAAAACACTTCTAAAAATTACACAAAATGATTTGAACAAATATAAAGATATATGAGTATATTTTTCTTGAAAACTTTTTGCTCAATATCATGAAAATATCAATTCTTCCAAGCTAATAGATAAATGAAAGGTACCGATAAAATGTCAATAACTTCTCAGTGGAACCGGATAAGTTGACTCTAAAATTTATATAGGGATATAAACATCTGGAATCAGTAGAAAAATCTTGGTAAGAAGAGCAGAGATGGGGTACAAATAGCTTTACCAGAGATTGAGACCCTCTACAAAGTGATTGCAAACAATGTAGTAGTGTGTTATGGTCACATGAACCAATGGAATAGAACAGAAAGCTCAGAAATAAACCCTGGTACACATAAAAATGTAGTATACAGTGGAGTTTGTGTCTCTGACTAAGAAAATGATAAATTTGCATTCAATGGCATCGAGACGAGAGAATAGCCATTTTAGAAATAAGGAATCTAGATTGCAATTCAATAAACATAATACTTCACATAAACAAAAGCAAACACAAAAATCAATGATCATATAAATAGATACAGAAAAAACATTTGATAAGGTACAACACCCATTTATGATAAAAATGCTTAGCAAAATGGGAATAGAGGGAGCATTCCTCAACATAATAAAGGCCATATGTGGGAGACCTACAGCCAACCTTATACAAAGTGGGCAAAAACTTAGAACTTTTCCACTAAAATCAGGAAGAACATCAGAATGGTTGCTTTCACTACTCCTATTCCACATAGTATTGGAAGTCCTAGCCACAAAAATCAGACAAGAAAAATAAATAAAAGGCATCCAAATTGGAAAGGAGGAAGCAGAACTCTCACTGTTTGCAGATGACATATAGTGTACATAGAAAATCCTATAGACTCCATAAAAAATTGCTTGACATAAGCAGTGAATTTGGCAAAACAGCAGACACAATGTCAATGTTCAGAAATTGAAGATATTTTTGTACACCAACAATGAAATATCAGAAACAGAAATCAGGAAAAAAACCATTTGATATAACAACAGGAAAAATAAAGTACCTAGGAATAAACCTAACCAAGGAGTTAAAACACCTGTACTCAGGAAACTATACAACACTGAAGAAAGAAATTTAGGAAGACACAAACAAATGAAAGCATGTACCAGGCTCATGGATTTGAAGAATTAACATCATAAAATGGCCATACTACACAAAACAATTTATAGATTCAACACAATCCCTATTAATGTATCAATGACATATTTCACAGATATAGAATCAACATTTCAGAAATTTATATGGAACCATAAACAACCCCAAATAGTTGTAGCAATTTTGAGAAAGAAGAACAAAGCAAGAGGGATCACAATACCTGATATCAAATTATATTATAAAGCCACTGTAATAAAAACACCCTGGTACTGGCATAAGAGCAGACACATAGACCAATGGAACAGAACAAAGAGCCCAGAAATAAACCCAAGTCTCTATGGTCAATTAATATTTGACAAAGGGGTAAGAAGTATAAAATGGAGTAAAAACAACTTCTTCAACAAATGGTGTTGGGAGATCTGGACAGCTACATGCAAAAAAAATGAAACTCAACCACCAATTTACATCATACACAAAAATAAATTCAAGGTGAATAAAAACTTAAATATAAGTCCTGACACCATAAAAGTTTTAGAGGAAAACATTTGGAGGAAAATCTGAGACATTCCGTACAGCAACATCTTCCCTAAAGCAAGGGACATAAAGGGAATAATAAACAAATGGGACCTCATCAAATTAAAGAGTTTCTTCATGGATAGAGAAAACAGCATTAAACTGAAAAGAAAACCAACCGTATGGGAGGACATAAATGCCAATGATACCTTGGACAAAGCTTTGGTCTCTAAAATATATAAAGAATCCACACAACTCCATTCCAGAAGAGAGAAAACCCAATTAAAAAGTGGTTAAAAGACTTGAACAGACACATCTCCAAGGAGAACATAGAGAAGGCCCAGAGACATATGAAAAGATGTCTCACACAGCACCACTAACCATTAGAGAGATGTGAATTAAAACCTCAATGAGATACCACTTCACACCAGTTAGAATGGACATCATAAACAAATCAATAAACAAGTGTTGGAGCTGATGTGGAGAGAAGGAAACCCCAGTGCACTGTTGGTGAGAATGCTGACTGATGCAGCCACTGTGGGAAACTGTGGAACTTCTGCAGGTAACTAACAATGGATCTGCCTTTTGACCCTGCAGTTCCACTATACCCTAAGAATCCCGAAACACCAGTCCAAAAGAACCTATGCACCCTAGGGTTCATAGCAGCACAACCTACAATAGCCAAGTGCTGGAAGCAACCTAAGTGGCCATCAGTAAATGAATGGATCAAAAAACAATGGTACATTTATACAATGGAATACTATGCAGCAGAAAGAAAGAACGAGCTCCTACCCTTTGCAACAGCATAATGGAACTAGAGAGCATTATGCTAAGTGAAATAAGCCAGGTGGCGAGGGACAGATACCATATGATCTCACATTTAACTGGAACCTAATCAACAAAACAAACAAGCAAGCAAAATGTAACCAGAGACATTGAAATTAAGAATGGTATGACAATAACCAGAGGAAAGGTGGGAAGGGATAATGAGGGGAAGGGTTTTCAGGAATTACTATAAAGGACACAGACAAAACCAAGGGGAAGGGTCAAAGTGAGAGAGGGAGGTGTGTTTGGCTGGGGTAGTGGGGTGGTGGGAGGAAAATGCAGACAAGTGTAATGGAACAGCAATAAAATAATTTTAAAAAAGAAATAGTGAGTAAAAGACAGTAATATTTTGAAGCCTCCCAAATTTTGGAAAGCTGTTTTAAAGTAGAATCAACAGGACTATAAGAGACTAATTTGGAGGCATAAAGAGCAAAACCATTAAAAATTGGCAAAAGTGTGAAAATATTACACTTAATGAGGAATAATAAATGGGGAGAAGTTTTTTGGAGAAAGAATTTTAAGCACAATTTGAAGTGGCAGGTATCCAAAAGGTGGAAAGAAGCATGTTGTGGGGTGGGCTGTCCGACCTGTGGCCTGTGGGCCACATGCTACTCAGAATGGCTATGAATGCGGCCCAACACAAAATCATAAATTTGCTTGAAACATGATATTTATTTTGTGATTACGTGTTGTGATGTATTTAGTGTGTGGCCCAAGATAACCCTTCTTCCCATGTGGCCCAGACGCCAAAAGGCTGGACACCCATGTTGGGGAGTTGGTGTGCAGGGGGAAGGCTGGGAATTTGAATACACATTTGAGGACCATTAAAACAGAAAGATCAACTTACTAAGGGGAGAAGATAGAAGATGGAAGATAGAAGATGGCTGGGAAAATGCCTACTGGAGCAAAATAAAGGAAAGGAGGCTAATGGTCAGTTTTAAGAGGATAAATAAATGGGACAAAGAAATCCAAGGAGAATGAGATTTGAGACAATTTTATTAGATTTGTTAATTTAGTTGATCATTGACAGCCTTTATATTTCAGGGCTTAGTAATTTTCCTTTAAAAATTAACAATCTATAAAGTATTTCCCTGTCATTGTCCCATCATCTACTATAGACAGATAGTATTATTTGCTCCAGTGACTATTAAAGACATTTATTTTTGTCTTTGTACCAGATTAAGAATTCTTTAAAAAAAATTCTCATCTGAGAATATGTTTATTGATTTTAGAGAGGGAAAGGGAACAGAGAGAGTGAAAGAGAAAAAGAAACACTGATGTGAGAGAGAAACATTGATTGGATGCCTCTTGTGTGTACCCTGACCAGAGATCAAACCTGAAACCTAGGTATATGCCCTGATGGGGGTCAAACTTGCAACCATTTGGTTCACAGAATGATGCTTCAACAAACTGAGTAAACTGGTTAGGGATAATTTACTTGTTTTTTAAAGCAATTCAAAATATGGCTTGTGTACAGTGTTAATAAAATTGTATCTTGAGGATTAATTCCAAAATATAAATAGAAATAAAAATTAATTAGTAATTACAGTAAATATTTAGATGACATTTGTGACAATTCTTTGGGTTTTCAGAAAGGTCACCAAAATGATATAGTAACATTATCAAAGTAACAATAATGGTATTATTATCCATGTTAAAATTTTCATTTGTTTGGTTATACTTTGTCATCTTAGAGATAGAGACAGTAACTTAAAGCTTTTCCACCTAGAAATGTATTTGAGATTTCAGGAAGTAGTGTTCAATTATCGCAGTCAGAGTGAGTATATATTCTTGAAAAGAATATATATATATTTATATATATATATATATTCTACATATATTTCTTTCTCTATCACCTCTGTCTGTCTCTCTCTTCTTTATCTCTATCTGTATTTACCAATATAGACCAATTAACTAATAGCTATTTAAGCAGAAACTGTTGTCACAATCTCTTGAGTTACCAATTAAAAATGAAAGATAGTCCTACACCCAGAATAGTATGCTATAATATGCTAGGAAGGAGGAAGGGGTGGACAGAGGAGGGAGAATGAGGGAGAGGGAGAAAAAGAAGGGGGGTAGATAGGGGAGAACAGCATTGTTTCAATGTTTCTGAATCTTTACTAAAAAAAAGCAAGAGGAAATAAACTTTTTCTTAAGAATACTTTCTCTTAAGCATATTTTAATCACAGAAACTCAAGAAAATATAAGGTTATGGTTTCCTGATATCATTAAAAAATCAAGTGAGTTCCTGTGAAAAATTACACCCAAAATATTTGTAATGTTTGGCGTGAGCTCAGGAATCATCCTCCTCTTCATGTTTGGAGGAGAACAAAATTAGTCCACTGTTCTATGTCCTGCTTAAACTTGGATAGGAAGATACACATTCCTTTGTAAGAAAATCCTGTGTCATCCCACAGACAGTTGACACAGAAGAAAACTAATGTTTAATTCCTATTGAAAATATGAAATAAATGTTTTCAAGATATTCCTTATGCTAGCTCATTATAGTTATTTCTTATAATAATAAAACCCAATATTGTTTAAATTAAAAAATATTTATCATATAAAGATTTTAGTGCTTCCTTGATATTTTACAAGTTCACAAAAATATAGTATTGATAACATTTATTATTTTTATAACAATAAAATAAGATATACCATGTCTGGCATTGTCCAGTATAATACATAAATGATCATTTTTAATGTTATTCTCAGGAGATGAGATGTTATTTAATGTTATTTTACAAAAGAGATGTAGTATTCCTATGTTTTCTTGATTTACAGATGGTAAAAACAAGGCACAGTTTTACATCTCTGCAGAGTTCACACCTAGTAAGTATTAAAGCAGCTATTTATAGTTAAGAAAATTGCCTTAATTCACACAACTAGTCTATATGAGAGTCAGTCTCCAAGTCTGATTACTTCCACTGTTTTTATTGGCAGGATAATTTTTTTGTTGCAAGCACATTAAGTTCCTAAGATTCCTTTAGGTAATGATGATAAAAGCACTCTCCAGTTCTAATTAACAAACTTGCCTTAATGTTACATAATGCAAGATCATAGATTAACATATTGGATAGCAGGTGAAAATGCAAAATCATTTGGCAAATTCTACAAGGCATGAAATATTTTAGCTTTTCAGTTTTCAGCATTTTGAGAAAATTTCCCCCATTTTTGTGTACAGAACCTTTCATTGAAAACATTTACTTCAAGAACAACTGATCACCTTCATATTTATGTAATAAAAATGAAAACATTTACTTTAAGAACAACTGATTAACTTCATCTTCATGTAATAAGAAAAAACTAAGTTTTACTCTGTTAACACAACCACTCACAAAATCACCAGAGACATTTGTGAACAAATTTCTATTTCAAAGCATGTAATTGCAAATTATTACAAGATACTTTATTTTCACAATTGTAAAAGTAATGCAGCTTTGTAGAAAATTAGATGAAAAATAAAAACTAGGACAAAAGCTTAAAAATGAATTACTTCACTTCTCCTAGACAAACCAGTTAAAATTATATTTCTGTATGCCTGTAGAATTTTGTGGGCTGTATATTGTGTATTTAATATTTCCTCTAATGTTATGCATAAATGCAGTGATTAAACAAATGCTTCCAGAGTAACAAGAAAAAACTGTCCATCTTTATTGCAATAAAATACCTTCTCTAAATATTTTTTTTGTTGTTGATGGTGAAGCACTTTTACAATTCTCTAGTTATTCACCTATTTGTTATTTAAGTATCTAAAATGGAATGAGATTTATATTAGGTCTCAGAGTACATGTGTTAAAAAAAGAAAAGAAAAAGTGGACATTGAGGAATAGGTGGACAGTAACAATAAATGGAGATAAATAACAATAAATATAATAATCATATGTATAATATAGCTTGTATATTATGAAATAAAAGGAAAAATAGAGCAGAATAAGAGATTTTGCTAGACAGAATTTTGGAACAACCTCCAGCAACCCGTGTGCTTTTACACCCTCTCCATGAGTGTGGAGAAGACCTGTGTATATAATTCTATAGCACTCTCATTATATGACAAAAGGATTTCACAGATGTAATTAAGGTTCCTAATCAGTTGATTGGGGGTGAATAAAAGGACACTTACTTGAGTAGGCTTGGCCCAATCTCATGAGACCTTTAAAAGATAATGAAACATCAGAGGAGTGTTCTCCCTCTGGCCTAGAAGATAAAGCCAATACCATATTGTGAGTGAAGGAGACCACATGGTGAGATATTGAAGGCAGTCTCTAGGAGTTGTTAGCAGTCAGTAGTAGTTGACAGCCAGTAAGAAACTGGGTCAGGGTTACCCTCCAAACACAAAGAAATAAATTCTACCAATAATCTTGAGCTTGAAAGAGGACTTTGAGCACAAATGAGAACCTCAACCCTGGCCAGCACCTTGATTACAGCCTTATGAGACCCAAGCAAAAAGGATGCAACTACGTGGTGCCTGACCTCCAACCAATGGGAACTGTGAGATAATAAATATGTACTGCTTTAAGTTGCTATGCTTGTGGTAGTTTATTATACAGCAATAGAATACTAATATAGGGGAATTCAGTGAAAGCTGGCCTCTTTGTGAAGGTGAGGTGAGCCAAACAAAGTGTGAAAAAGAGTGAAAGAAGAAGCATTTGATGGTTTTATTTGTTTGAGTGTAATGCTGTAGCAAGTATCACAATTCTTGGCTTCACTTATAAATTGAGAAATAATAAAGAGTCATTTTATGGTAAAACAATGAAAAATTATTTGAGAAGATAAAAAAATTATTTCCTCCTGAGAAATACACAGTAATCATTATTCTCAGAGATGGTATTTCATATTACAGAGATATTAAGAGAAAGGTATTCTGGAATGATAAAAACCAAGCATCCAAAACTGTGCAGCAATAAATGTTAGTAGGAGGTGAAGGTAGGGGTGGGAATAGAAGGAGATATTGTTTACTTTTTACATGAAGGATATTTAAAAGAAGCATGACCTGAAAATGAATTACTTAGCAATCTATCAATTCACTCATTCATTAATCGATAAATAATTGGAGTATTTTCTCTATGTTCACTAGGCATTCACTTGCACAAACTGAGAACACCACAGATATAATATTAACATTTCTAAGAGTTTAAACTCTATTGAATAAAAAAAAACATGTGGGGTAATTATTTATAAAGCCACATGCAAATAAGACCTAATCTCTTATGCAGTGTGGCCACAAGTTGAGGAATAACAAAAATATACAATAACCCAGACTGCAAATACCAAGGAAACCTTAATGGAGAAAGCGTAGTTGAATCTGGGTTGTGAATGGTATTGCAGAATTACTCTAAGCAATGGGGGTTTAAAAGCATTATGAAAAATGGGGATACTGTGACTAAGGAAACCCAGTATTCTGATGGCAACTTCAGATTTAGAGATGAAAGAAATTATAACCATGGGAAGATGTGTCTAATCTTTTAATTTCCTTTTGTGGCAGGCATGAGGCATAATGCATTATTCTCCAATTCTCCTGTCTTGATTCCTTTAACTGTCTTCTATACTGTAGAGCAAATCGCAAACATCTTATTTAATTCATAAACACTATGTTCTATTAAAAAAGCATTGTCGTGAATATACATGCATAAGTACAATGAAGTCATGATAGTGAATAAATTAATGTATTCCAGAAGATTAGAATATATGTAAAAATAGTTTTCAAATTAAATATGGTTTTCTACCAGAGCTAAAGTTTCTTGAAAGAGTACATATATTTTGAGTCAGTGTCTTCAGCACCCAGGACAGTTGCTACCATTTTTCTAAATGGATTAGTAAAGAATGATGAGTGAATGAATGAATGACAATCTAGTTTATATGCATTTCAGCAGATGGTGCAATTTAGAAGTTCATTTTTCATCCTCATCATTCTTTTCAAAACCTGCAAGCCTCACTCTAATTTCCTCATGCCTGTCCACACTCTTGAAATAAACTGTCTCCAGGCCCTAGCCATGTTCTGAAAGAAATACCACCAGTTAGAGGCACAGCAAATTAAATAAACTGATGTATCATACTTTGAATGAGTGTTGGCAAACATCAAGATTGGCAGACAGACAGGATTCCACAGAGAAGGTGCAGATGGACCAGTCAGCCCAGAAGGGAAGTCCTTGAATGTTTTTCTGGAAAAGCAAATGTTTCATTTCTATATAACTTTCATTGTTGTATTATTGTAGTTGATATTTTCAAATCATGAAAATATCTTTAAAAATATGAGACCTTTTATAAATACTTCCTTAACTTATATCATTTCTTCTTGGTCAGACTTCCAGAGAGGTTTTATTTATTTATTTTTAATAAAATAGTGTCTTGAAAACTTATCTGTATTCTATTAGTGTTACTATTCCTTAATTTAGAGGTAAATAAATATTTCTGGAGTATCATTAAACAATTTTATTTTACCATAAGAGAGTTTTTCTGAGAAGATATCTAGGTAGAACAAATATTTAAGTTCCAGAAATAGAAATAGCAAATTGTTGCAGGATTAGAAAACACCATCTCTGACTATTTGATTATTTTTAGATATATACAGCATGCAATCAAAAGTGCTGATTATAAAAACATTCTCTATTTTATGTGTATTAACCCCAAAAGAGACTCAACTAATTACGTAAGAATGTCCTAGTCCAAATGACACATTTTATTTTAATTTTGTGGGTCTTCTCAGCTGAAACTGAGTGCACTATCACAGGTGTTATTGTATTGCTTTCTCTTTAGTACTGTCCTGGGAAGCAGTGGAATGTAACTGTGTTTTGTAGAGTTAGCACTTGTTAGTGCTTAATAAATATTTAATAGTACAATAGTACAATATATTACATATACTATTCCGTTGACTATTTTAATTTTCTACATTCCTGTGTGACTTAGTAAACATTGTATATTAAAAACGCTTTTGGAACTTAAATCTGGGTAAGCATATAACATTGGAAATCTAAGTTGAGACTGCCAACCCAATGGCCAACTATCTCTCAGAGCAGATAAGTTGTCCAAATGAGCTGATTTGCTCAATAAAATAAGTTTACTCATTAATCATATTCACATGGAAGCTCTCTACTTTTAGAGGAAAAAAAGTGTAAAAGAATGACCTTCATTTAGAACTAACTCATCAAAGAAATAAGGTGATTAAAACACCATCGTTAGGGTTCATAGTGTAGATATATTTTCAGGACTATCCACTTGTTTTAAGTCAAAGCTACTTACTTCATCAGGTCTAGGTGCCAAATACTTCCTGTTGTAGCTTCTTCCACCTCAGTGTTTCTCAGACTTTAATGTACATATGAATCACTGTAAAAAAGCACATTCTGACTCAGTAGGTCTGGGCTGGAGCTGAGATTCTGAAATCCTAAAAAAACCTCTCAGGCAATGCTTCTGTTGCTGCTGGCCTAGGACAACACTTTCAATGACAAGAATGTAGAACACTGGTTTTTAAGTATGGATATGCAACATAATCATATGTGTGGCTTTTAACAAATTATGAATGTGATTCAACAAATTTGGGGAGACTTACTTATATTTCTAAATCTTTCCAGGTCATTCTAATTATTGGTCAGGTATGGCATTCCATTATCAGAGATGTCTTACTATTTCTATCTAAAAGTGTATAATTTTCTATGCATTGTTTTGAAATTAGAATATCATGAGTATACATAAGAAATTAGGGGCAAGGAAATGGTGATATCTCATCATGCAATAATAATAACAAATATGTATTGATTTTCCCTTGTGGTGACACAACAATTTTACCCTGTTTCATACTAGTTTATTACTTTATCTAAGTGATGAGGAGTGGGGAAGATAACTTCGTTCCAGATAAATGAGGCAGCAAAAGAAAACTTGAGAGTGTATTTTGTTCAGTTCAGTTTCAAAAAGCACAACAGGAATGGTGTAGTGGTGGTATTGAGGAAGAATCTAAACACTGTAAATGAGAGAACACAGTTACTTTTCTAAATTTGTCCAGAGCCATAAGTAGAATTAGAATAAGCTATTCAAAGCTGAAAAGAAGAAAAAGAGTCAGTTGTCTGTGCTTAGGCTCTCCTGTGTTCATGTATACAGATGGTCTGACAGGAAGCAGAATGGGAAAGCGCATCTGCTGAATCATCCGCACAGACCTGCCTCCTTCCACCTTCACTTCTGAAACCCAGGGCAGCATCTTTTCACTCATTGTGTTAGTTTACATTCAAGCTATAAATTATATGGTAAGTGCCAGTGGGGAATAGTGGGGAGCATCTGCTGCAGTTGGCCTTTAACTGATTCGGTACCATCTGTCTCTTGGGATTCTACTCCTGAACTTCCAAGGTAACCCTTCTTATTGTGGACCTAATCTGAATCTCTCCTAATGTAGTTGAAAACACAAAATGTGAAAAGTTGCAATGAAGTTTTTCAAAAGGGAAATTCAATATGAATGCAGAAATAGCTCATTTAGTCTTTGAAAGCTGTCCTTTGGGAAAATTGCTGAACAATATTGATCTATATAGACATTTATTTCTCAAGTTATACCAATTGTGTTATTATTTTGAGGTGACATTTTGGACCTTCCAAATGTATAATAAATGTACAATGGAAATGTATTCTTAATGGAGTCAGGACAATATTCAACTGCAAAATTTTTCTGGTATTCTTCCAAAGACACTATCAAAATCAACTGTAGGTATATTTCCTTTGCTTAAAATTACTTAAATTCTGCACATTTTCCCAATACCATTACAAATACTACATAATTTATAGCATGCTTCACTTTCTCCTTTGTTCAAGCTGGTTTATTTCCTAAGTTCTGGCAAAAATAGCTACTTAGAATGCACCATTAGGTATGATTTTCAGAGAATATTTCCAATGGAGAGAGAATCATGATGAGACTGGCAATTGTTTTCAAATAAAGTCAGCCACTCAACCTATTATTCTGGGAAGGAAGTGACACACATTTTACTAAGTTGGGAAAGAAAAAGAAAAATTTTGAGATTATGTTTAGTGAAGAAAAGACAGATTACCTGTAATATTTATTTTTAATTGCCATCTTTTGACAGTCCAGGCTTTACATTGTCAAATTACTAGGGATTCTAATAATAGAATAAACTCTAGAATACTAATTTTTTATTTTGTCCTTGTAAAAACATGATTTTATTATCTGCTTTATTTGAAGAACTAATTACATAAATAGTGTTTAAGATTTACAAATCAATTTAGTGTTAATATTCTTTTAATTAATTAAGAAATAGTAAGGCAATTCCTCTATTTTTCATTAATTCTCATAACACCAAAAAAGTGCTTCAAACTGTCTCTTAATTGGTTTATAGTGAGGGAAAAGTTATAATACCTTTGATTCCCTTCACAAAATTACACTACGTGAGAGTTCATGGTTATATGAAAGAGAGAATGGCAATGCTACAGGAAGTAGACTATATGGGAAATGATTTTAAATAACCAAATGGTGGGACATAGAAACTGGCTTCTTGGATAAAAGTCAGATTTACTCCATTTGGTTGTATTACGACATTCTAAACCTGACTTTGTTCAGTATGATCAGTATGTGAGTAGATTGCATAATAGAGAAATTTAATAAATAACACTATTTTAAAATAAGTCACTGTTTTAAGATTTGAAATATAATAAAATTAACATCAAAACTTACCAGATGCTTTAAAATTATTGTATTCGCTGTTATATTATTATTGATTAGTATGGTACCTATGAAAACTTCCTTGCAGCTATTAATTATTATGTGACTATAGATGTAAACTATAAGGAATTGACTGGATAATTTGAGTTAACAGCTGATCCATAATGTTTGTTGTATAATTTTTGTCTTAAATAACCATTACTTATCTATTATTGTATGATACATGTAAGTAAATAAACTTTTGTACATTTGTCCAATCTTTGGATAGAAAAATGTATTAAGTCATATATATAACCTACCTTATACTACAATATAAAACACACTTCACATGATTTAAGTGATATAATAAATACATACACACATACACATACTTAAAATAGTAGAAGAAAATAATAAGTATTATTTTATTAGTTTAGGTTGGAGGAAGGTTTTTTTAAGCAAGGTACAAAATGAAATAGAAGAGAAAAGGTATTTTGAACATGGCAATTATTGTTAATTTTTAAAGATAAGATGATTTTAACTGAGGCTATATTTGCAATATACATGAATAGGATCAATTATTACTATTCTGTGTACTTCTATAAGAAAAGAAGCAAAGATAAGAACCTAAGAAAATATGGTGTTGTCTCTGCAAAGATAACTCACAGAAGAGACGCAGAATATTGAATTTTATTAGATTATTTGTAGCCACAGAAATGCAATGAAAATAAAAATAGGCTACTGATTTTCAGTTTTTAGCACGAGGAACTGTAATGAGAATAATCTTTTACGTGGTTAGTAGGAATGTGGGTAGGTACTAGAGTTCTGAAGGTCAATCTGAGTACTCAGCAAAGTAGTAAAATAAGTACTTTTCTGTATTTTTTAGTTTTATTGTGTTTTTAATTACCATTTAACCCCTATATAGCCCTTCCCCTTTGCCATTACCACACTATTGTCTGTGTCCATGAGCCCTTTTTCCTTTTTGCTCAGTCCCTCCACTTCCTAACCTCCCCCTGCAATCACTGTCATCTTTATCTCCATCTATAGACCTGGAGAGCGTTATGCTAAGTGAAATGAGCCAGTCAGAAAAAAGACAAAAAGCACATGATTTCACTTATATGTGGAATCTAATGAACAAACTGAATGAACAAGCAAAATACAGACAAACTCATAAATAAGTACCTTTCTGAATATGGATGTAGCTAAAAGCCATGGCAATTCCTGAGATCGAGGTCTCAGAATACTTGCTTCAAAAACTATGGAGAAAAACAAGAGCAAAAATAAACCATGTAAAACTATGCCTATGGCAAAACATAAAAAAGACACTATACCAACTTCAATATAACTATAAATAAAGCAATAGAAAACACCACATCACTGCAAGTGATCTCCCAAATATGACTGTTTTAGAAAGAAAAAAATGCTGAAAAGAGAAAATGAGTTGCTAGCCTAAGACTGACCTAAAACCATTCTCAAAAGGTGTGAGGATATCCTAAGTCTGAAAATGCAAAACGAATGTCCTGGTAGATTAGAGCATTGTCTTTAGAAAGAGACAAAATAATATATTGATTTGAAGAGGAAATTTTGAAATGGATAGTTTCTGTGTAGAAAAATGAATAAAGAGCAATAGAATTCCTTTGGCCATTGGGAAACTGGAAAACATTATGCTGACTGAAATAAGCCAGGAAGTGAAAGACAAACACCATATGATCTCACCTTTAACAGGAAGCAAAACAACAAAACAAAGAAGCAAGCAAAATATACTCAAATAGAGAACAGGCTGACAGTGACCAGAGGGGAGGGGAGAGGGAATTTCAGGGGGAAAGGAGAAGGATTTACAGGAACAAGCGTAAAGGACACATGGACAACAACTAAGGTGGGTGGAAATGGGGAGGGAGGTGGGGAGCACTGGGGGGGTGGATGGGATGGGAGTAAAAGACAGAAAACTGTACTTGAACAACAATTAAATAAATAAATTTTAAAAAGGAAACATTTCCACTAAGATAAGAGACCAGGAAAAGATATGCGCTTTTTTCTCTACTGTTCAACATTGCGTTATAGTATTAGTAAACACAATTAGTAAATNAGACAAACACCATATGATCTCACCTTTAACAGGAAGCAAAACAACAAAACAAAGAAGCAAGCAAAATATACTCAAATAGAGAACAGGCTGACAGTGACCAGAGGGGAGGGGAGAGGGAATTTCAGGGGGAAAGGAGAAGGATTTACAGGAACAAGCATAAAGGACACATGGACAACAACTAAGGTGGGTGGAAATGGGGAGGGAGGTGGGGAGCACTGGGGGGGGTGGGATGGGATGGGAGTAAAAGACAGAAAACTGTACTTGAACAACAATTAAATAAATAAAATTTAAAAAGGAAACATTTCTACTAAGATAAGAGACCAGGAAAAGATATGCACTTTTTTCTCTAATATTCAACATTGCGTTATATTATTAGTAAACACAATTAGTAAATCAATCAATACATGTGAAAGGGTAAAAAAGTTCAACTTTCTGTTTTCAGATGATATAAATGTATACTTAGAAAATTCCAGGTAATTAATGGTAATACAACTCAAACAATAAAAAGTGATATAGTGAAGTGGCAGATTATAAATTATGAAATAAAAGTCAATAGTCTTTGTATAGACAGACAATAACCAGTTGGTGAACATAAGGGTAAAGAAAAAGCTTATTTAAAATGATAGCACCCAAGAACACTAACACTTAGGATTCAACTTAAGAATTAGGTGCAAAATATATGCGAGGGAATTGCTAAAACATTCTTCAAAGACCTGAAACTAGATTTGAACAAATAAAAAAAATGTGTGCTGATCTCAGATGTTTCAACATTGTAAAGATATCAGCTCTACCAAATTTAATTTATATATTTAATTCAACCCCAAATATAAATCCAACAAACTTTCTTATGAAGTTGGACAACATGATACTAAAGTTAATGTAGAAAAAAGAGGCACATAAGAAAAGCCATAAAGAAACACTAAGAAAGAACTTAGAGGAGGGCTATGCCAGCTACAGATAAAAGTATGCCATAGAGCCTCAGTAATTAAAACACTATGATATTGGCACATGATGGACAAACATGATAGTATAACAGTGAATATAAATACTGAATAAATAAATCTAGATATAAGCCCAAGAAAAGTAAAATATTAGTATACAATAAAGGTGGTTCCCAAATCACTGTACCAATAACTGGCTTTTTAAAAAATGGTCTGGCAAAATTGGGAATTTGGAATAACATAAAATTACAACTATACCTTATACCACATGCAAGAATAAGCTACAGATGTTTTATGACTTCAAATGCCAAAACAATAAAACATGCAAATTCTAGAAGGAAACCAAATAATCTGTAGCTGAAGTTGTTTAAAAATGTGATAATTAAGACTAATTGAGGTAAATTTGATTTATGACAAACATGTGTTTATAACAATTTATTTATTTATTTACTTACTTATTTACTTATTTTCATTGTTGTTCAAGTATAGTAGTCGCCATTTTCACCCGACCATACCCCCCACCCCACCCATCCACATCTCCCCCGCTTGGACCCACCCATCTTTGGCTTTGTTCATGTGTCCTTTACATATGTTCCTTGATGGCTCTTCCCCTTCTATCCCCCTCTCCCTTTCTGGTTACTGTCAGTTTGTTCTTTATTTCAGTCTCTCTGGTGGAATTCTGCTTACTTATTTGTTTTATTGATTATGTTCCACTTATAGATGAGATCAGACAAGGGTTTGATCTCCAAAATATATAAAGAATTCATACACTCCCCTACAGGAAGACAAACAACCCAATTAAAAAATGAGCAAAGGACTTGAACAGACACTTCTCCACAGAGGACATACAGAGGGCCAAGAGACATATGAAAGGATGCTCAGCATCACTAGTCATCAGAGAGGTGAAAATTTAAACCACAATGAGATACCACTTCACACTGGTGAAAATGGTAATCATAAACAAATCAACAAACAAGTATTGGTGAGAATGTGGAGAAAGGGGAACCCCTTTTGCACTGTTGGTGGGAATGCATACTGGTGCAGGGACTGTGGAAAGCAGCATGAAATTTCCTCAGAAAAATTAAAATGGAACTGCCTTTTGACCCAGCAGTACCACTGTTGGTATTTATAGCAATTTAAGTTGGGCTTTAAAAATGTTGCTTAGTAGCTTATTATTTTGCTAAAAGTTTAAAAATCAAATATACATATTTTATACATAAATTTGATAAATTATGGATGTAATTAGACGTTGACATATTAGGTCTGGTGGCATTCTTCAATTCTTTCTACTATCCATTATTTTTTCACTGTTCATGATTTCATATAACAAAAATAAACTTAAGAAACCATATTTTTTACAAAGAAACAAAAATAAATCTTAACTAATATTTATATAAATGCATTCCATTATAAATAAAATAAGACTAATTCTATAGGTACAAATTATTTGGTTTGATGTGCAAATATGTGAGGTACATACAGTTTCTCCTCGCAAAGAATTTGTGAAATACAGAAGTCAATTAGACATCAAAATGATCAGCCTGCATTCACAATATTTTGTTTTTTGTTAAGATGAATTGTTCTGATTTCCTGAGTCTGTGAAATTCTGGACTTAAAAATATCTTCATGATACCTCTAATTTTTCTGACACTATATTGGACCTTTGTCAATTGGTATACAAGAACTGCACACAACTGATGTACATCATTTAGTGAGTTCAGACATAATAGGAAACTATTCTGTGTGGCATGGGCCCAAATCTCACTTGAAGATGCACAGGACCCATGCCAATGGATAGGTTCTCCTGTGGGGATTTAGGCCTGCATTGTACCTAGGCCACTTTGAGACTTGCTTTTGCTAAAACTCCCTTATCCTTAATTGAGGCAGAGAGTGCTTACTGTAACTTCCTAAAATCCATGCTAAACCTTCCAAGGATGCGTGTAACCAGTTCAACCACTCTTCCCTTTTCATCTGCAAATATGCTTCTTCTGTGATTTGATTAGTGGCATCATCTCCTCTGTTTTCTGTAATAGGTAACAACCTCAAGTGAAACTGGCCATAGTACATGAGGACCATAGCAATGAAAGGACCACTTACTATTTTTATAATAGTCATTTGACATTTATATGGTGATATTCTATTATTCTTTTTATTTGTATTATCTGATAGTTAGCAGTGCTGTGTATTTTTCAGATACCTGTTGGTCCTTTGCATATCTTCTTTGGAGAAATGTCTATGCAATGTCTTTGCCCATATTTTAATAGAATTATTTATTCATTGCTATTGAATTTTAGTTGGCCCTTATGTATTTCAGAAATTAGCCCCTTATCATATGTACAGTTTGCAAGTATTTTATTTGTAGGTTCCCTTTTAATTGTGTCTATTGTTTTCTTTGCTGTATAGCTTTGTAGTTTGATGTAGTCCCACTTACCCATTTTTGCTTTGTTGACTGTGGTTTTGGTATTACATCCAAGAAATCATTGCCAAGACCGAAGTTTTTCCATTATGTTTTCTTCCAGGGATATTACCATTTCACATTTTACATTTATATTTTCAATCCATTTTGACTTTGTTTTTGTGTATGATAAAATATAAAGGTCCAATTTTATTCTTTTAGATGTGGATAGCCAGTTTTCCCAGTATCATTTATTAAAGAGATTATTCTTTTCTCTCTGTATATTCTTAATACCATTGTTGAAGGTCAACTGAACATATATGTGTGAATTTCTGGATGTTCTGAATTCTCTGTTCTGTTCCCTGGTCTACATATTTTTATTTAATACCAGTGCCATGCTATTTTAGTTAATGTAACTACATAATATATTTCATAATCAATATTGTGATGCCTTCAGTTTTGTTATTTTTGCTTTAAATTTCTGCCTCTGTCAGGGTTTTTTTCTGGATCCATATAAAGTTTAGGATCATTTTTTCTATGTCTATAAAAAATATCTGGGATTTTGATAGGGATTGCATTGAATCCATAGATTGTTTTTGATAATGTACATTATAATGATATTAATTCTTCTAGTTCATGAATATAGAATATCCTTTTCTTATTTGTATCTGCTCTAATTTCTTTCATAGGTGCTTCATAGCTCTTGGTGTACATGTCTTTTATCTTCTTCATGAAGTTTATTCCTAAGTAATTTTTGATGCTATTGTAATTGAGATTGTTTTCTTAATTTCCCTCATTGAATAATTTGGCATTCACAATTTCATCTATTAAAAAACCTACAGATGAATGACATTATGAAATCAAAATTACACACTTTGAATTGTTTCAGCCTTGGTTAAAATGGAAAGAAATTTAAAATAACAGACATATTGAAAAATAATTAAATTTAAAAAAATAAAAATTATTTTACATTGGGAAAAAATAACAGACATATTTGGTGATATATAGTCTAAAAAAAGAAATTTGATAAAATAAGCAATTTATACTCTAATTGCTCTTCTCTATAAGATAAGAATGAGAAGACTAGATAAAAAGACACTTTCTAGTATCACAAAGTAATAAATATTCAAAAGTTATGCTGGACAATATGAAGATACACCAAAAGTTTCATTTAGAAATAAAGCTTATGTGCTTGAAGTTTTTCTACTATTATTTTTGTTCCCCTAATTAGTCAAATTCATCAATGGATTTTTTGGTATTTAAGGAATGTAATTTTAATCTAAAAATTGTAACCAAAGGGTTTATAATACATGATTTTATGATGAATTGTTACTTATGTGATTACTATTAAAATATTTCAATAAAATTGAATTTTGTTACTTTAGCTGTAAATATAAGACTTTTATTACTTAACTGAATGCTATACACTCTTTGCACAGTGTAGTTTATTGTGTTTGTCAGAAATTATCAGGAGGATCTGATACAATTTTCTCTTTGTCTTCTTTTAATAAAGAGGTCCTCTAATTCTGATCCAACCTTAGAGAAAAGCTTTGATCTACATTATCATATTATAATTTTGAAAATTGGTTATTTGGGATGGAGAAATCAGTTACTTACCAATGTATGTACTTGTATAAATATTGTTGAGTCTGTAGTAAGGATTATTCCTTAAGGCTAAAAAGATTACTTAGCTAATTTCCAGAGAAAAGAAGATTGACATATAAACTTTATATTGAAAAGGAGGACATCATAGTTCTAAGACAAAGATAGCAATAAAAAGATTCATAAAGATATTTCAGCAAGTGTTGGAAAAATTTCTTAATAGGAAAACAATGTTTAAAATTCAGAAATCCATAAGCTTGAACTGTGAGATATGTTCAGAGTAGAAATGTAATTTGGAAGAAAATCAGAAGTCTAGACAAACAGTTCTGGAATTTTTAATAGTGGTTGAGAAGTTATATCATTTCTCAAAATAGTCATGGTTCTATTTTTGTAGAATTCAAGTGGGTGTTGCCATTATTATGTTTAAAACATAATCATCATCATTAAATTTAGTGACATTTATAACCCATTACTTCACTTAGTTGCTCATCTGTCCTTTTTGAGTTGAAATGGGTCAGGGTTTATTTGATACACTAAAGTTCAGCACAGAAACTATGTTCTTATAGTTTTCTTTATTTTATACAGCAAAAGCTGCTATCAAGTGGATACTAATTATATTTTGATGATAATGAGAAACGAAAAGTGGTGACTCTTTACTCTGAAGAGACTCTATTTTCTTTTTCTTTTAAATTTATTTAATTATTTTTCAAGTACAGTTTTCTGTCTATTACTTCCATCCCAGCCCACCCCCACAGTCCTCCCCCCTCCCTTCCATTTCCACCCGTCTTAATTGTTATCCGTACATCCTTTATATTTGTTCCTCTAAATCCTTCCCCTATTTCCCCTGAAATTCCCTCCCCTCTCCCCTCTGGTCACTGTCCCTCTGTTCTCTATTTCAGTGTCTTTGGTTATATTTTGCTTGCTTGCTTGTTTTGTTGTTTAGCTTCCTGTTAAAGGTGAGATCATATGGTATTTGTTTGGCAATAAAGTATCCTTATTAGTTTTATCTTACTTTGTTGATGATAAAAACATTGGAAATATATATGAAGCCTAGGGGTCATGGTACATCTTTGCTTGTATAAAGATGTATTATAACAAACAAACTTAAGGTAATAACTCTAGCATTTCTTCAAAATATACCAGAGCTTAGTTTGGCTTCATAAACAGGAAAGAACAGTTGCATTTCTACTGAGATGATTTCCAAAGGACAATTCAAGGTGGATAAAAGAGACTCTATTTTCCCCAAGAGTGGTCCTTGGGAAATCATCTCAGTAGAAATGCAACTGTTCTTTCCTGTTTATGAAGCCAAACTAAGCTCTGGTATACTTTGAAGAAATGCTAGAGTTATTACCTTAAGTTTATTTGTTATAATAGATCTTCATACAAGCAAAGCTGTACCATGACCCCTAGGCTTCATATATATTTCCAGTATGTTTATCATCAACAAAATAAGGTAAAACTAATAAGGATACTTCATTGCCAAACAAAGGGAAGATAAATAGAACTTGAAATTCAAAGGCTGAATATCTCTTACAAGTATGGTGTTTACAGATGTAATTATGACAGAAATAAACTAAGAAATGCTTATAGAATTCTCTTAATTGCCTTGAATTCTTTGACATATATTTTTAAATATTTTCAAAAAATTTTCAAGAAGAAAATGTTTATTCTCAGAAGATAAACAGTTCAGTTGATATATTCCAATATACTCTGTTACATGAAAATGAAACTTCAACATAAAAATGAAATTCCAAAAACAAATTTATTTTTAATATTTTAAAGAATTAGTTAATCTAGTTACTTTAATATTTCCATTTTGCTCTTTTCACAGCCTGGTACACACGCATACATATTCACACATTTATGTTTGCAGTTATTTTAATAGTTACCACTAAAATTGTCTTTCTCCACAAATCATAACCCTGGTCTTTCTAGTCAATAACTTTTCTCAATAATCATCTTGAACTTTCATTGCTTCCTGTAGCAGTACTGTTATATGATCTTTCCCCCACTTTCTTCAAAATAAAAATATTTAAGTTTTCCTTTAGAACAACATTTTATTTTGAAATACTAATAAATCCACAGGGATTTGCAAACATATTGCAGTGTTGGCCCACATTCTTTCAATGGTAGCATTTTATACAATTATAGTACAATATTAAAACTAGGACTCTTACAATGCTGTGTGTATATAGTCCTATGCCATTTTATTACAAGTGGGGTTTCATGTAACCACCCATATAATCAAGATATATAACCATGTCGACACCACAAAGATGCTGTTCATGCTCCCCCTTCATAGTGCACTCAACCTTCCTTCTCCCAACTGTTCTGAACTGGCAACCACTCCCACGCTCTCTCCATCTCTATATTTTCCTCATTTCAAGAATGTTATGTAAATATAATTATATAGTATGTGACCTTTCATATAACTTTTTTTACTAATGCTTCTGCATAAAATTTGCAAAATACATTCTGCTCATTTTCAACTTTTAATTGAAGTTTTCAGATCATTTATATTTAGTAATTACTGGTATAGTAGAGCTTAAAACTGCCATTTGATTTTCAGTTTTCTCTTTTGTTTCTATTCTCTATCTTCCATGTAGTTTACTTGAATTTTTAAAAATAGCATTAGACTTATTTATAGTATTTTTAGTATATTTCTTAGTATAGACTTTTAATAGTTGCTCTTGGTATTGCATTACTTTGGCATAGTTTATCACAATCTAATGGTTACATATTTTACCAGATCCAGTAAAGTATAGAAATCTTACCTCTCTTTACATCCCTTTGCCTTTCCTCATGTATAATATACTTATTTTGAGGAACCATATCAGATAATAAGTTCTTCAACATACTCTAGGGTATCTAAAGAAAAGAAGCCTATTTAACTAAGTTTTTTTCTTTTTACTGTTTTTTTCTTCTTGATGTCCTAAGATTTTTTATCACTTTCTGTTGATTCCGAAACATTATTTAGCCATTTTTTAGTTTAGTTTGTTAGTTACAAAGTCATTTTCCCTTCACTTCAAAATATCGTTTCTCTCTTTCATTCCTGAACGTGAATTCTGCCAAATACAGAGTTGGAGATTGACAGTTGTTCTTTTTTACCACTTGAAAAATGTGCTGCTAACTTCTGGTCACCACTGTCATGAAGAGTGACTGTTGTCATTTGAATTGTCAGGTGTTATTTGTTATATTTCTTCCTCATTGATTTAAAATTTTTGTCTTTAACTTTAGCTTTCAGAAGTTTGATTACAATATGTCTTGAAATGAATGTCTTTGGATTTTTCCAATTTTGAGTTTTTCTCAGATGATAATTAATAGATATATGACTTTAAACAAATTTGAAATATTTCAAGCCATTATTTCTTGAAATGCTTTTTAAATTCCATTCGTTTCTCCTCTCTTCTTGGGACTATAATAACAAAGATGGTATACCTTTTATTATGGTACCATAAGCTCCTGAAGTTCTACTCAATTATTTTATGTCTGTTTTCTCTATGTGAGACACATTGGATAATGTCTGTTGTTCTAATTTAAATCCAGGTTTTTTCTTCTACCTCCTTCATTCTGATATTGAACCCATCCACTGGGTATCTTATTTTAATTATTATATTTTTCAAATCTAAAATTTATACTTGAGTCCATCCAAGCTGGCGACTTAGGTAAAAATGCTTCACCTCCTCACACAACAAAAATAAGGATAACAACCAATTTGAAAATAATAAATGACCAAAACTACCAGAATATCAAACTTCATGCAACTCTGACAACATTAATTTTGAGTTAAAGAAACATTCATGCAGACTAGTAGAAGGGGCAGAGATGGGCAGCAGGCTTGGATAATACACAAGGCAAGGTGGCAAACCGCACAGGTGAGATGTGCTGGCTGACTGGGAAACTAAAGACTCAAAACCTCCAGTGGAAAAATTCTGAGGAGGTTGCAAAGGCATGAGAAACTCCCAGTCTCACAGGAGAGCATGTTGGAAAGTGGGGCTGGACCAGAGTGAGTGAGGGGCATTGTGCCCTCGCTGACCCCTACCCCACAGACACTTCCATAGTGCCCCAAAGAAGGTTGCCCTGCCTTGGTGAATACCTAAGGCTCTGCTCCTTACAACATATCAGGTGCACTGAGACAAAGAAATATAACCTAAATGAAAGAACAGATCAAAATTCCAGAAAAAAAAGCTAAGCGACAAGGAAAGAAACAACCCATCAGATGCAGAGTTCAAAATAAAGATAATCAGGATACTCACAAAATTGATGGAGCTTGGTTGCAAAATGAAGAAAGGAATGAAGGCTAACTAAACAAAGTAAAATAAAGGAAAACATACAGGGAACCAACAATGAAGAGAAGAAAACCAAGATTCAAATCAATGATTTGGAATGAAAAGAAGAAATAAACATTCAACTGGAACAGAATGAAGAAACAAGAATTCAAAAAAATGAGGAGAGGTTTAGGAACCTCTGGGACAACTTTAAATGTTCCAACATCCTAATCATAGGGGTGCCAGAAAGAGAAGAGTAAGAGTAAGAAATTGAAAATTATTTGAATAAGTAATGAAGAAAAACTTCCCCAATCTGGTGAAGAAAATAGACTCCAGGAAGTCCAGGAAGCCCAGAGAGTCCCAAAGAAGTTTGACTAAAGGAAGCATACACCAAGGCACATCATAATTAAATCACCCAAGACTAAAGATAAGAAGAAAATCTTCAAAGTAGCAAGAGAAAAGGAGACAGTTACCTACAAAGGAGTTGCCAGAAGACTATTAGCTGATTTCTCAAAAGAGACCTAGCAGGGAAGAAGGGGCTGGAAAGAAGTATTTAAAATCATGAAAGGCAAGGACCTAGATCTAAGATTAGTTCATCCAGTAAAGCTATCATTCAGATGGGAGGTCAGATAAAGTGCTTCCCCGATAAGGTCAAATTAAATGAGTTCATCATTACGAAGCCCTTATTATATGAAATGTTAAAGGGACTTATCTAAGAAATAAAAAAAGATAAAAAATATGAACAGTAAAGCGACAACAAACCCACAATTATCAACAACTGAACCCAAATAAACAAAAAGTAAACCAAAAACAAAAACAAAAAAAAATGGGGGAGGGGCAGGGCAGGGAATATAAAACAGAAAACTGTACTTGAATAATAATTAAATAAAAAAATTTAAAAAAATTAAGCAAACGATAGAACAACAACAGAATCACAAAAATGGAGATCACATGGAGGATTATCAGTTGGTAGGGGGAAAATTGGGAGGCAAAGATACAGGAAATAAAAGCATAATTGGTAGACATAAAATAGACAGAAAGAGCTTAAGAATAATATAGGGAATAGAGAAGCCAATGAACTTGTATGTACAACCCCTGGACATGAACTAAGATGGGGTGGGGTGCAAGGAGAGAAAGGAGAGAAAAAATTATGATAACTGTAATAGCATGGTCAATAAAATATACTTAAAATAAAAATACAAATTAAAAAATTCTACTTGATATTTTATATTTTTAATTTCTTTACTTAGATTTTCTAGTTTTATTTGTTTCGAGCATGTTTGTAATTGCTTAGAGCATCTTTGTGGTGGATGCTTTAAAATCCTTGCCAGACAATTTCAAATTTAGTGCCATATTAGTTTTTGCATTTTTCTACTGTATTTTCTCATTCAAGTTGATATTTTTCTAGTTTTTGGTATAATTAACCTGGTAATTTTGGACACTAAATTATTATTATTATTTTAGTTATTTATTAGTTAATATGTATGTGTTGTATGTACAAAATTATGCACTTACGTATATTTTGGTTTCAAGGCTCTCTCAAAATCATGAAGCATGGCAATTGCTCTGCAAATTTTTGACATGTCAAGTCATATGTCGTCAATGGACTGACTGTTGAAATGAAAGATAGCTGCAAGAATTCAGCCCAGAAAATTTATTACACTCTGATCAAGCCAAATACTCAAAGTGGGAGCCTGGACAACTAACTGTAGTGAGAAAGTAAGACATGAGGTTAGCAAAGCTAACTCAGGATATCTCAAATAGATACGATTCAAAAACAGTTTTTTGAGTAATAAAAAATGTCTCGCTTCACACAAAAAAAGATCTCTGAAGGTTTATATTTTTAACGGATGAAGAAACTGAGATTCAAGGAATTCAAAAACTTCACTGATAAGTAAACAATTGTGCTGATTTTTACACCTAAGATAATGGTCTGACTCCAAAACACACATTTTACCCCAACCTCCTCATGCTATATCCCATGGTAGGAATTAAATCACAGACATTCAATACAAAAAATAAATGAAAACATGATGACAATCTTTAGTTTTCTAAATGTATGACTCTTTTCAATTACGTGTAGAGAAATCAATACTGAAATGTCAAATGACGACATCAGTGCCGATAACGTCTGTTTCTGCTTCTGCCACCCTCTGACTTTCTCACTGTGCGCCATTCAGTGAGTCCTTAGCTTCTCTACGTCTCATCTCCCGTAGTGTTTGGTAAGCGTTTCCACATAGGGTCTGAAATATATGGATTGTGAATATCATTTACATGCTTTTGTAGCCTTTTTCTTATTATATGGTTATAACGTATTCCTTCTGATATTTCAAGTTAATGCTACTTTGTGCTTTGGTGAATCATTACACTTGACACTTGACATTTATGTTTTTACATCAACAGTTTTCTGATTGTAAATGAGCCAGCTTCTCATTCTAATTAGCAGTTGTGCTCTGGCAGCATTGATTTGGCATCAGAAAGTCACTAATACCTAATTCATAAGACACTAATCCAAAAGGAAGATGCATGCCAGGTTATTATTTTAATCAGATCTCATGAGCTGAACTTTCTGAACCTCTTATTGCCAAAACATTTTTCCTCTTCCCAGGAGTAACTGAGAGACAGGCAGATGACTTCTACATGCAATTTGATGGCACAGAAGCACCTTTTAAAAACATATTTTCCAAGTGCTGTTTTCCAAGACCTTGGACAGAGGCTAACTTCAGAAACCGCTCTCAAGTAAAATGTATAAGGCAAATTGAATATGACTATGAACATGCACAGCATATGTAAACATACATGGTTATGTAAGTATATACATAGGTATCAAAATGGAAAAATGGAGCAAGTATATAGTTATGAAATAAGCAGTTTAAAGAGAACACAGTTTAATACACTAAAATAAGCATAAATTCTTCTAGTTTATATAAAGAATTTAATAGCCTGAAAAAAGAAAAAAATGAAGCTTAAATGCATTGGGAAATAAAAAAGTATAGAAATTAGAGGTAGTTAATCTATACATGCTAGCATTATCTTAGGGGATTTTATAAGGGGCATGCAGGATAAGTGTGCTTATTTTTCATAGTATGAATATCAACTTTATGTCAAAGGGTAATCTGTATCATCAGCACTAGCTTTCTTCATCCATAGTTTCAGATTTAACATCAGCGAAAATACTTTCTAATTAGTTGTCTGCATGTGACTGAAGGAGACCGACCTTACTGATCTCAGGAGGTGCAGAGATTTAGACAATATTATAACTTTGTTTTCTCACATGGTATGGTACTTTTTACAGTTAGCATATAATTTTTTTCCTACTGGTTTTAATTTTGTTTGCAACCTTGTTGTTAAAAAACAATGTGTGATTTAGTGGTAGTTTAAAACCAGTAAACAAATAAGCTCAGATAAGCTTTACTCGCTACACAGCAGTCTAAAATGCTAATTGGCCTACCTTAACTAGAATTCTAGTGCCATTTGATTTCAAGTATATCATTTTATTGTTCTGTCATTTTGAATTGTTTTTTATCATTCAGTATTTTACAGTCACTTTAATGACTAAGATATAGATAAGTAATTTGAGCCGAAAATTTTGAGATTTATTTTGAGCTTTTTGTTTTATGTGTTTTTAATTAATTTAAGTCGGGTCAAAATGTGAACAGAACTGAGATTTGTCTCGGCCTGTGAAAGGAAGGGCAAGATTGCCTCATGACACGGCTAAGAACAGACAATTCCAATCTGTGGTAAAAGACAAGTGTAGTTTCCCTCCCTCTTTTTTATATTAGTTTGCTGGTGGAACAGGCTTGCTCATGGAGACAGAAAAGGAGAAGAAGGAAAGAATATACAAATGTTGCAACATGGAAGTGATACTTATTTGAATTTTCTATTAATACATATAAAACACTCATGGGAGGTGAGAGTTAATAATTCTTCACATTAATCTAATTTAGCCAACTTTTACGCAGTCGTGCTCTTCCCTTAAGTGTTTCCATCACCTACTGTCACACGGATGGCTGGCCTCATGAGAAAATTAACTACCATTCTCTAAGATTCTGAAATCTGTAGTGATGTCTGGCTTTTCTTAAGTTATTCAATAAAACCCTAGGAAAGTCACAGCTACTGATAAGGAGAAAAAGGGAACATGAGTAGGGAGGGGTTAGGGTAATCTATTTATTGACTTTCTGCGTAAACGACTGATTGAATCAATGTCAACAGGTACATCATTTGTTTAAAAACATTTATCAAAAGTACTTAGTTCTTTGCAGAGTTGTTTGAAATCTTAGAGTTACAAATATGTAAAACTCAGAGAAATGCTGCACAGTCAATATGAGAGATATGATTATCCATATGCAGAGGTAAGACAAAACTGCAATAATTTATAAGCGCTTAATATATACCAAACATTATATAGTGTCTGGGATTGTACACTGATTAAAAAATAGTTTATTCACTGTGGGGTCTTCTAATTCCAGTCTTATAATAAAAAAAGGGAGTTGGCACAAATATAAAGTCGTAAGTGAGATATATTCAGCAGGAGTCATGGGAAGTGTGGGACAGGATTCTGCAACCAATATCCAGGAGAAAGATTTCTTTAGCCTGAGGAAAGGAAGTCACATTTGTAACTTCTAGCTTTAATTTATCTTCCTGGTGAGATATGGCTCACTTTAGTAAATTAATCTATAAGTAAATAGTGCTATAGTTTGAAAGCAAGAGTGGCAAGTCATTGTAACTTGTTTCTCAATGTCAAATGTCAGTTACTATGTTGTTTTTATTTTGGGTACTGCTCAAGGCTTGTGTGAGTTGGGTTAACAAATAAGTGTATCTCTTTGAAACAGGACCAGGATGAAGGTGAGGACTAGGATGAGGGTGAAGCAGTAAGGTCTAGGGCACAACTTTTAATCTTTTAAAAAGATTTTTATTTATTTACCTTTAGAGGGGAAGGGAAGGGCAGAGGGAGAGAAATATCAATGTATGGTTGCCTCTCGTGCATCCCCTGATGGGAACTGGCCTGCAACCCAGGCATGTGCCTTGACGGGGAATCGAACTGCAGTTGTTTGGTTCACAGGCCCACGTTCAATCCACTGAACTACACCAGCCAGGGCTAATCTTTTTTTAAATTGTTATTTTTTACAGTTGTTTCAATTTTTCCCCCTTTACCCTCCTCTGCCTATCTCACCCTCACTCCTGTGGTCAATTCCCACATAAATCAAGACAGAATCATTGTTGTCAATGTTTCCTTTTGCCTCCAACTCTGATAGGTCTCTGTTCTCTGCTGTCACTGATCCTGTCTTTACTTATATTTTGACTGTTTTGTTCATCATGGATTTTTGCATGAATTTTGATGTTATAAAGATTGTATTAAAGTATTACTTATCTTGCTTACTGACTTGGTGCTCCCTTCATTTTGCAGCTGAAATGAGTTGATGCATCCTACTCTGGCCCTGCCCTAAAATGCCTGGATCTAATATAGAATTTCTGACTGAAATACCGACTGCCCATTCCCAGAGCAAAGTGTCTTCATCGAGGCCAATTCATGCACCATACAATTAAACTGGCAAAACTTTGGAGTTTTTATTTTTTATTTTTGCCAATTTCTTTAACTTGTCAGATTCTTTCATATAAGTAGTGAATTATGTTTAGATTAAAATGTAGCAGAGAATTACTTTATATTATAATACTTCTCTAAACTCTGTGCTCGTTGCAAGTTTCTAGGTTGCAGTGTAACCCATATGGTAAGGACCAGGAAAAACCTTATCATACACATTGAAAGAATATAGAAACAATAAAATTGTATGGCAGAATTCACAAGTTAGTTTACATGAATGGCGAAAACAAAATTAATTTTAATGATGGGGAAGAAGCCATGGGAATTCGTAAAATATCCATGAAAAACACAAAATACTGAGTTTTTTATCTTGCAAAATGAAATAAATAAACTAAAACCCTTATGCCTATGGATTTAGTTCCCAACAACATCATATACACAATGTCAGTGTTTAGACTGTTATTACCTGTGTACCATTCCCACACAGTGCTTGAGTATTAAATACCTTTCTAACCTCAGGATTGGAAGCCCTGTGATGTGATAATAGGTATCTGTTTCTATTAAGACATTGACAATTTTACTAAATTGCATATTTCACTCATTCCTATCCTAACATCAACCTTCATTTCCTAGAAATTGAGTCTTAGAAGGTGGACATAGTTGATTTTGAGAAGATCTTAAAGACAGACAAAATGAGAAATAAGGGGAAAATTGAGACACTGGTAAAGGAAAATCAACAATCAGACTGGGGAAAAAATAAAACATGGAATCATTGCAGAGGCCATATATGAAGGGGGACCCCCAAAATGAAATTATCCTCTGGAGGGAAAGCCCCTTATAGTACAGGTTGTGCTGGGTGAGTGTTCTAGGAACCCATCTGTATTGGTGTACCAACTGGCATTGTTGTGTGGGGCGGTGTTTGGCTCAGTGGAATTTTTGTAAAGACTGTCTTAACAGGTTTTCCCATTTCATGATGGGTGATTTATGAACATACATGCCCACACTGCACCAAGTGTTCAGCAGTTTTTGAACTACCCTTCCTGCTCACCTGATCTTGCCCAGAGTGACTTATTTTTGTTTCCCCAAATTAAAAATGTTCTCAAAAGGAGACATTTTGCAGATGTGGAAGAAACAAAACAAAAAAATGGCAGAGTGTTAAAAGGCATCAACATTGATGAATTCAAAAACTATTTTGAGCAGTGGTAAAAATGTCTCAATAGGCATAATGCATCAAATAGAGAGTGCTTTGAAGACAACTGAAGTTTAAACATGTAAGGATAGAAATATAGTTTTTTATAAAAAGGGCTGAATTTTGTCTTAGGTTAATTAAATCCAACCATTGCAAGTCTCAGTTCCCTTGTTTGAAAACTGGGAAATAATAGACTCCTATTGTCAACATACTAAGACAATGTTTGTAAAACCCAAGTAGAGTGTCTGGCAATGACAAGTGATCAATAATTAATTATTGCTCATATTGCAGAAAATATTAAACTTGAATATACAACAATATATATGATATGGAACAAATACAGAAAAATTTAGAAATGGTATGTTTGCTCACATGTGTGTATGTATATACGTATATGCAAGCTCTATCCAGAAGAAGGCCAACCATTGTGAATATAATGAGAATGTTTTTTGAGACATCAATGTAAACTGACAATCAAGGAGAGTGGACTGGAATGCCCATGCATGAGCAACCATGACTTCATTGTACTAGTCAGTGGGGGCAGTAATCACTGTTGAGTGAGCATATATACTATGTGGACCTCCCATTCAAAATGACTGAGTGAGTACAACAATGAATGTGCATCAAATTTTTCACTAAGATTGAACATTTCTCTGCAGAAATTATTAGGATGATTCAGAAGGCTACAGCTATGGGTAACCAGTAATGGACAGCTTCACCATGACAATGTGCCTGCTCATGTATTGCATTTTGTGCAGAGCTTTTTAGTGAAACATCAAATCACCCAGGTGACTCAACCCCGCTATAGCCCAGACTTTGCACCTTGTGACTTCTGGCTTTTCCAAACACTAAAATCACCTTTGGAAAGGAGGAGATTTCAGACCATTGATGAGCTTTGGGAAACTGTGATGGGGAAGCTGATGGTGATTGGGAGAACTGTGTGGGGTCCCCACATGCCTACTGTGAAGGGGACTGAAGTATCATTCAGTCCCCTATGTTCAATGTTTCTTGTATCTTGTATCTTCTTCAATAAATGTCTCTATTTTTCACAGTACATGGCTGGATAGTTTATGGATAGACCTCATATACATATGTATGCACATTGAATATATACATACCCAAATGTGTGGGAATGTATGTGCATATATATATGTATATACAGATACACATATTCCCTCCCAAAGAAGGTCATAAACCACTGAAAGTATAGATGTTTTGCATTGTTATGATATGCTGATGTACTAACAAGTGCATTCATATAGCTGGTTTTCTTTGAAATGCATTTCAAATATTTATTCACAAAGAAGTTTTATTTTCCTGAATTATAAAGGAGTGTGAACATCCTTTTCTAAACATTTGTTGGTGGGGGTATCTGAAAGTCTTCCAGAGATCAAATGCTCATTCAGCAGTTGAAGTAAAAGAACTTGATCAGGAAAATAGCAGGGTTACTAGTGTGAATATTCACAATTGCAAACAAAGAGGGCAAACGACCCTTTGGTATCCAGAGACGTGATAACTATGAGTAGCCCTCATGACTGTCAAAGGTTGAGAGTGCCCAGGACCAACCTGTCTTTAGCATTTTTGTCATTAGTTAATGTATTTTCTTGGCTTTGATGCCTTTCCTTAGGCAAAAGTCTCTGCTTAGTGACAACAATAAGAGGAAAAAAGTCAAAAAGGGGAGAGGAAGGAGTGTGCTGAAATCAAATTTGAATCCAGAAAGCAAACTGCCATTCAAAATAGACAGAAACACAGAGGAACTTCATAATTTTAACCCATTAAAGCTAATAAAAACTTGTGCCAGAAAAGAGATTACTATACTGAGGAACTAACTAATGAGTCTAAGATGCAATTAGCTGAGTAGCAACAATGGCATATATGACCTGGGCATTTGAAATATATGAATATGTAAATCAACTTGGAGACGATTCAGAATGGAAGATCATTCTTGATGTCATTTCAGCTTTTTATTTATAAGTGTGTTTACTGAATACTTATTGTATGACAACCATAGCCCTTGACACTATGTGTGATGAGTATGTGGGTAAATCTGTTAAGCAGACACGGTGTCTTTGTATCTTCTTGTCTAAAACTTCAAGCATGTGGTGTGGCTCATAACTCAGAGTCAAAAGCTGTTTGTTAAGTTAATGTAAAATAGAGTTACTGTCTCTATAAGCATGCAGTCAGATGGCAGAGGAAAACAAATATATGTAAGAAGTGGCACACAAAGTACATACTTATAAAAGGTGAAAGCAGTGAGTGCCCAGGTTTGGGATAATCGCCTGCACTCAAAGCCTTTGCGAGAGAAAGGAAAGGGTAACAGACTGTGGTGTAGCAAAAACAAATGTCCAAAAGAAAGACTATGGTTTGTGCTCAACAGACAAGTTCAAGAGAGCAGCTGGATGGAAGATCTCTGGGGGTAAGAAATGGTAGACAAAGAGAGATAGCTACACTGGGACTAGATCAGAAACTTTGGATTTTGTCTTTTCAGGAACTGGAGCATTTAAACATGGAACTGTAAAATGGATATGTTACAGCATAAGAATATTAGAGGCAAATAGGAGATTGCTTTTTTAATACTTCAATAGTGTTAAATAAGGAAATTGCATCAAATAGTGTCAAATAAGGAGGTTGTATCAAATAGGAGATTGCTTATTTAATTCAATAGTTAAATCAAGTGACACATGTATAAGGATCTAACTTAAGGTATCTTTAGTGGATGAACTTTAAAGGAAAACAGACATGGATTTTTTTTGAACATGGATGTAAGTCTTTCTGGCTATATAACTTCGTAAAAATAGTTTCATTTTTCTGAACTACAGTTTCTTCATCTGTAAATGGATATGAAACTTCACAGTAGAATGTCTAACAGTACAGAGCATATTAGATGCTCAGTGATGTTAATTGTGTTCCCTTCACCTGATCATATCCCAAGTAATTTGACCCTTGCCAAAGATTCAGTCCACAGAGAGCTTTGAAATCAACCCTGCATGTAATAATCATTGAGGAAGGTTAGTACAGCATTCAAGTGACTTGGCACCTTCACAATTTTACTCTCTCTTTCGGTTTGTGCATATTTTCCTTTATTCTTTTCTCTCTGGAAAACACAAACACACCCAAACACAGACACACACCTCACACTCATTATTCAAAAATAGTACCCAGATGTTTTGCATTTGTGACAGGAATACCTTCACAGGTAGGTGATGACTGCCTTTGTTTCTCTCTCCAAGGCAGTAGAAAGTGATAACTATTACAGAATATCTTTCAACAGAGAAGGTAATGTCTCACAACCTTTCCATCCCTAATCAGAGGAGTGTATTTTCTGCTTACTTTTTTTCTCCCTCAAGAAATTTAATACCCCTGCAAGGAGAAGCAGCTTTATTTGCATACAAAAATAATGATTTTTTTCTCAAAGTAAAAAGAAAGATGGTATAGCAGAAGGCACACAAGATTTGGACAGATAGTCTTGACTTCAAGTGCTTTGCAACTTAATGCCAGATATAAAATGTTAATATAAGTTTTCAAAAAGTTGGGCTTTAGAGCCTTGGTTTTCTCCCGGCTAAAAAGTGAAGAAATGATAAATTCTGGTGCACAGTCATTGGATTAAGTGAGACATCTTATGTAAAACTTCTCACGTAGTATCAGTGGCATTACAATCTAAACTGGCTTTGGTGGACTATAATGCCATCTACCTATATAACAAAAATACCTTCCTTTAGCAGCAGGAAGAAACGTTAGGTGATTTCTTACAGTTGCTTGATTGGCTCCCATAGATTCTTGGTGCAGCTGAAGAATTAATCATAAGGCATACATAAATGTGACTCAAAGAGGGCCCTATTAAGGTTAAGACTCCCACTCAGGTCCCACCCCTGTCCTGTAACTCCCCGTTTTACTTATCTCTTCTGTAGTTCATGATTCTCTCTTCCAGAGTTTTCTTGTTATTTGGGTGGCAGGGTAGAAGCATGGCTGAACATGGGAGAGAAGCTTCTCAAATGTTTCATTACTTTTTGCCAGAAAATTGTGGTTAGGATAATTAAGACAATTGTTTTAAAAAAGTCATCAATATGTCTCTTCAAAACAAATCCAACTTAATAGAGCTAAAGGGAAACTTAGCTTTAAAATACTAATTTATCCATCATTTAATTGTTATTTACTATTTAATAGGCAATAGCAGTATAACAGACATCACATAAACGTTTATTATACTCATAGTATTTCCAAGTTTTGTACTCAACACAACTGGGAAATTGCACTCCACATACTGGCAGTATTTCATATTGTTCAAGAATAAAGTTTTTAAAATCAAACTACCTTTGTTTAAATTAGTAGCTCTTCCACTTATGAACTATGTGGCTTTGACCAATTTCTTTAACCTCTGTGCTTCCTTTCCTTTACCTATAAAAGGTGGATGATAATGAAACCTACCTCACTGGATGTTTGTGTTTATTAAACGTATTCATGCAAGCAAAGAGTGTAGAAATGCCTCGTCTAAAAAAGAGGAAAGAAGCATAAAATGGAGTAAAAATGGTCTCTTTGACAAACCTTGTTGAAGATCTGGACAGCTACGTGCAAAAAAATGAAACTGGACCACCAACTTACACCATACACGAATTAAATTCAAGGTGGATAAAAGACTTAAGTATAAGTCACAACACCGTAAAAGTCCTAGAGAAGAACATAGCCAGGAAAATCTCAGATATTTCATGCCCTTAGAGCAAGGGGCATAAAAGAAAGAATAAACAAATAGAATCTCATCAAAATAAAAAGCTTCTGTATGGCTAAAGAAGACAGCAGTAAAATGAAAAGGGAACCAACTCTATGGAAAAAATGTATTTGCCAATGACCCCTCAGAAAAGGGTTTGATATCTAAAATATATAAAGAACTCATATGACTCCACTCCAGGAAGATAAACAACTCAATTAAAATGGTCAAAGGATCTGAACAGACATTTCTTCAAGGAGGTCACACAGAGGTCTCAGAGACATAGGAAAGAATGCTCAGCATCTCCAGCCATCAGAGAGATGCAAATTAAAACCACAGTGATATACCATTTCACACCAGTCAGAATGGCCACCATAAGAAAAGCAACAAACAACATGTGCTAGCGAGGTTGTGGAGAAAAGGGAGTGCACTGTTAGGAATGCAGGCTGGTGCAACTACTGTAGAAAATGTTATGGAACTTCCTCAGAAAACTGAAACTGGAACTGCTTTATGACCTGGCGATTCCACTGCTAGTATTATACCCTAAGAATTCTGAAACACCAACTCAAAATAACGTATGCACCCCTATGTTCATAGCAGCACAATTTGTAATAGCCAAATGCTGGAAGCAACATAAGTGTCCATTAGTAAATGAGTGGATTAAAAAAAAAGTGGTACAGTTATACAATGGAATACTCCACAGCAGAAAGAAAGAAATCCTACCTTTTGTGACAGGATGGATGGAGCTGGAGAGCATTATGCTAAATAAAATAAGTCAGGTAGGTGGTGAAGGACAAATATATTATCTCACCTATAAGGGGAATTTAATCAACAAAACAAGCAAGTAAAATCTAACCAAAGGCATTGAAATAAAGAACAAACTGACTGTAACTAGAGGGGATGGGGGAGGGAGATAATGGGGGGAAATAGTGGAAGGGACATCAAGGAACATGTATAAAGGACCCATGGAAAAAGCCAATAAGGATAGGTTCAAGGGTGGAATGTGGGGAAGGGTGGGGTGATGTGGGGGACCCTGTCCAGCAGTGTCCCCCAGAGTCACTAATGAAATGAGGCTACCAACTCAAGATCTGCATGGGGAGAAAATGCTGGCTAATCTCTCAGAGGAGAAGAGCCTGGATATCCTTTCTCTTGAGGCTTTTATTGAGAATGATAGGTGCAGGGGTATACAGCATGCAGGCAAAGCTCATCAATTAAAGTCTAAAGGCCATAGTTATAGAAAACAGATATTATCCATAGATAACAATTGAGAAAACACAGAGATTTGCCTCAGGTTAGGATCTGTTACATATGCTGACACCAGAGGGTCCTTAAGGCATTGTTCATGAGGTTAGGAGTTCACTCCTTCTGCTTTGGATTTACATATATGATTCATGGCATCAGGGAAGCAAAGCATGACAAAGCAAAGCAAGTCTCAAGAGGTATAATGCATTTTTCAGGCCTGAACCCTCAGTGCTAGTGTTGGGTCATGCCTGCCTCCCAGCATTCCCAGCATTCTGGTCAAGACTTACAGGCCCTTATTCAAGGCTTGGCCTGCTAGGGACTATAATTCCCGATACCACACAAGGTGGTCCCCAACAGGGAGGGGGACACAGCAGTGGGGAAATCAAGACAACTTTCCTTGAACAACAATACAAAAAAAAGTGCCTGGTCTAAGACATTTACTGAGTGTACCCTCAATAAATATTAGTTATTGCTATTTCTTCACTGCTTTGTTTATAGCTTTGCCTCCAGAATTCACTTCTGTTATATTTTCTTTTTTAATATCACTCTTGCCTTCTCCGAATGTTCTGCCTCTTCTGATGACTAGGATCTAGGTCTGAGCTCCTAGACCTTATCTCAAGATTCCTATGTTTCCAGGAAATTCTCCCCAGAAACAAGCCTCAAAGCAGAAGACCTGCAGCTGTGTCCACCCAAATATCAGGCTATAGTAATGAATTATTAATTTCATAAATTGCTGGCACTAGGGGTTTCTACCTGCAATAGTAGATGACCCAACAGTGAGGTGGGATGTACCCTGGCAGTCCTGGAGCATTCGTCATCCTAGGCCAGCTGTCTGAATGTCAATGGCAGGAATGTCTGAAAACAGTAGGTAAAATGGCCTCAGGAAAGGCATTGATGCTCAGTATCAGAACTCCAGTTTCTGCCTGGGGAAAATACACAGGAAGAAACCACTCTCTTCATTTGGAAAGATTAATGGTAACTGAGATACAATCAGTTGTGGAACCAAGGAAGCTTGTTCTCCAGAATCAGCAACAAGACAAAAACAGAAAGGTCGAATGCCAATTTACTGAAGGTGATTCATGAGGTTTCCATGATTTAGAGGAAAATCAACAGTCTACATAGGCCTCCAGATTTGGGAGGAATAATATTAAAAAAAAAATAGAAGAACTGCATCACTGTAAAACCAGATATGAAAGAAAGGTGTGCCTGGAGATGGATCAATGTGTCAGTATAAAAGCCTTGGGCAATGACAAATTAAGGTCAGAATTAGGAGAGTTTTAAGAGGAAGGCTTAATAATTCTCTTTTAGGAAGCATCAAGACATTAAGATGTTGAGCAGAGGGATGGCATAGACAGGCAAGGTTTTAAAATGTTACTTTGCATGTGTATACAGCATGTATTAAAGCTGTGAGAGACTGTGATATGAGTTAAGAAATAATTCTGTCAATAGTCCAAGTCTGAGAAAAAAGTGTCTTGGGTTGTTGAAGTGAAAATGAAAAATCTTAAAGATATATTTGGACTTTAACTTATATTCAGTATTTGTTAATTTGAAACCATAACCAATGCAATCTTATTAGTTTTTACCAATAAAGTGAATAAATTTTATTCTTTTAGGATTATTAAAACTTACAAATAACTACTACGTTAAGATAAATTACAAAACACAAAACTGTAATGATGAGCAAGGATACAAAGAAAAGGGGAAAGTTCAGATGTGGTAAGTTGCTATGATATAGTGTGAGGCAAGAGTTACTCTGTATGACAGACTGAGTGCACTATGCTATCAGACCTGTTGCTGACCTATAGATGAAAGGTAACTCAAAGACATGACTATTCATCCTTAACTGCAGCCTGGTAACTAATGGAATCTCGGGTTTCGTAAGTAACTGTCCTATTGCCTTTCCTCCAAACCTTGTAAGAGGAGATCTTTTCTTTGTATTTGTCAGTGGTTAACCTAATGATCTCAAATATCTTGAAAAACTATTTATTACTTTTGGCAGAAAATCTAAAAATATATGTTATGAGGACTTGGCTGGGTGGCTCACTTGGTTGGAGCATGGCCCTGTACACCAAAATGTTTTGCATGGATTTGATTCCTAGTTAGGGCACATACCTAGGTTGTAAGTTCAATCCCCAGTTCAGGGATGTATAGGAGGCAACTGATCAATGTTTCTCTCTCACACCAATTTCTCTCTCTCAAATCAATAAACATGTCTTTGAAGATATATATATATATATATACATCATAAGAAGAAGAGACTATGCTTTAGATAAAGAGTGGGTTTTTCTTTTAAGCTTTTTATAGAGTGTTGAGTTGTTGAGTTCTTTTTTTTCTTTTTAATATACTTTACTGATTATGCCATTACAATTGCCCCATTCTTCCCTTCATTTTCCTCCATCCTGCACACCGCCCCCACCATTTCCCCCTTTAGTTTATGTCCATGTGTCACAAGTTCTTTGGATTCTATATTTCCCGTACTATTCTTGCCCTCCCCTGTCTATTTTCTACCTACCATCTATGCTACTTATTCTCTGTACCTTCTCCCCCCTTCTCCTTCTCCCACTCCCCTGTTGTTAAACCTCCATATGATCTCCATTTCTGTGGTTCTGCTCCTGATCTAGCTGTCCTCTTAGTTTGCTTTTGTTTTAAGTGTGGTTGTTAATAACTGTAAGTTTGCTGTCTTTTCACTGTTCATATTTTTTATCTTATTTTCTTAGATAAATCCCTTTAACACTTCATATAATAAGGGCTTGGTGATGATGAACTCCTTGAATTTGACCTTGTCTGAAACGCACTTTATCTGCCCTTCCATTCTAAATGAAAGCTTTGCTGGATAGAGCAATCTTTTTCAACAGTTCCTCTAAAAGAAATATGTTTTTGGCTCCCTGAGTAAAGAAGAAAATATAGGAAATAAGTTATGGCCTTGTAAAATTAGTGATTCGGTTGCCTTCATGCAACTGAGGATGTTTTATATTAGCCATCATCATTACCCTGACAATGAGCTTTAGCAGCAGACATGGAGGAAACAGATTGACATACCGCAAATTACCGTATAGTAGAAGCATCCTGCACAGTGTTTCCCAAAGTGTATACCTTGGTGACTTCAGAGAGCTTCTTAAAATGGATTAGAATCCCTGGAGTTGGGCCTTAGCATCTGCATGTTTAGTAAGGTCCTCAAGCAATTTGAATCCATGCTTAAATTTTAAAAGTCTCTTTTCCTGACATACATGCTCCATTCTCTCTTAAGACTCACTAACAGTGTTCCCTACCCCCACCCCCCAGGTATGAATTATGCCATCTAGAGTGGAAGCTTTCTCAGAGACTTTCAAAACTGTAAATGCCAAATTATATGTGTTGTGTGCTTTGCTTGCACATGTACGCATATGAAGTGTATGAAACATACCTCACTGTTACATTGTTCCCTGCTCAAATGATTGAGCTTTGTTGTGCAACTTTTATATAATGTTTTAAGCAATCAAAATTGAATGAGTCTAATAGCCTCCCTTGCAGGAGATTGGGGCCTTGCAAATTGATTCTGCCCAATGAAATGGAGGGAGAGTTTATGCTCACCATGTCCAAGATTGGTTCCTAAAATAGTCTAGAAACTCTGCCTGCGTGTTTCAGGGACTGGCAGTGGAGGGCTCCAGGGCAGAAGGGTTTCACAATCTGTGACCTACTTTTCTTTAAACATCCACTTTCTCTTCAGATATTTGAAATGCTTGGGTGTTCTTAATTACTCCCATAATATGCAAGTATATCCATACAATACATTATTTTCCTTCCTTTCCATTAATGTCACATTTCTTCTTCAGAGTGTAATTACCTTGCTGAAATTTGTCTATGTCCTTGTTGACCAGCCTAAAGGCTAACTAGTCTAATAAGCTTAATGGTTAATGAGTGTTAATAGCTTAATTATTTCTTATTATTTAATTAATATGTTAATTATCTCTCACTAATTAAATATGGATTTAAACTAAATATTTTAACTAAACACTCTTTGAATTTATTTCACGACTTTTTAAAAAAATTGAATTGATTCTAGAGAGAGACAGTGACAGAAACACAGATTTTCATATTCACTTATTTATGCATTCATTGGTTACTTCTTATATGTGCCATGACTGGGAATTGAACTCACAACCTTGGTATATCAGGATGATGCTCTTACCAACTGAACAACCTGCCAAGGCCTGATCTTTTTTCCAACCCCAACTCTAATTAGTGTTCCAGTCTAATAGTGAGTCTGCTTTGCCCCTTTTACTCATATTGTCTGTTTCCACGTTTTTAATTCTAGGCTTTCTTAATGCTGGCTGGAATGGTCACTAAAGCTTTTCCTCAAATAAAATTTATTTACAGACTCCATGACTCACCTCAATTTTTAAGATATCCCTTGATAATTCACGATTAAAACAATATTTTCTTTATTGCTACACAGTGCCTATTAAATATTGCTAGACATTTAAAATATCCCAGTGGGATACAAAGAGAATAAAATTAAATCTCTGTCTCCCAGAAACAATATGTCAGATAATGGATATAAATAACAACTATAATATAATGAAAAGAGGGATGATAGGTTAGAAATTATGAGAGTTGAGTGGAGAAGTGCAACCTCCACTAATTAATTAACATGTGAGGGTATGACTTTCTGATGCTAAGTCTCTGTCATGAATGATTTTGTTTGTTTTCTTTAGAGCTGCTATGTATGAGAAATATAGGCTATGCTTTATTAGCTATGCTTAGGAAAATATTATAAAGCTAATGAGAAGCAGAAAAAACAGGGGATGTCACAATCCTGAAGAATATTAAGATTAAGCCTCAGGAGAAAAGGAGATCATCAGTGTAGATGTGATGTTATGCCAGTTATGAGCTCAGAATTCAAGCAGTTTTCCCCATGTCCACCAAACCTCTACGAACCTGCACCCATTTAGTGAACAAACCCACACTAGCCTGGAAAATGAGATGGGAGGCCCCATAACCACTGTCATTCTAATGAGACCCAACTCCCAGACACTCTGCCGGTTGACCAAAAATAGAACAGCAAGCTCAACTGAAATCAGTGAAGTCTGGCACATATCCACAGAACTGCCAGGCTCTTTTATGGACTTATTAACAATAATTAAATATTATTTGTTATTTAATCCACAAAGATGAGAGGTGGTATGTTATTCAGCAAACACTAAATACTAATTTATACACTTGGTTGATAGTTAAAAGGATTTAAAGTGGGAAGGTGAGGAGAAACTTTCCCGCAAGTCCCCCCATCTTCCAAGGATGAAAGTAACATTTCCAAGACATGATCTGCTTGGGGAGGAGAGGTGGCCAGTTTCCCAGGGGAAAAAGGCCTGGAGCTCCTTCCTCCAGGGGCTTCTATTGGGTTGTAATACACAGGAATACAGGTGGCAAGGATCGAGCAGTAGATAACATTTCAAAGAAATTTGAGGGCTTAGTCTGAGTCAGTGTCTGTCAGGAAAGGGGGTTTGCAGAAACTTTGGGAGACATACTCATTTCCTGCTTGTACCCTTAACGTATGAATGAAAGCACTCTTAGCAAAGCAGATTTCACAAGATTTTTTGGAATTCTTTCTTATGCCAGATTTCTCCCCGGATACCGCTCTAGCAAGGCAAGGAGCTGCACCCCTCCCCCATCAGGTTTTCAGGCTTAAGTGGATTAGAGCCAGGAAGCGCTTCTCCCAGAGGATGTGGGGACTCTGGCTATGTCACATATATGGGGGGTAAGGGTCCATTTCTCCCTCTTTGTTGCACCCCCTCGAATCCTTCCATAATGGCCTCCCAAGTGATTGTGTTTGGCTTAGGTTCTCCATTGCTGTGAGAAGTTATACATATCATCAACATCAACCATGCTTTGGGGGGCAAGGGGAGGAAGCTGAGGCAGTGTTCACCACCTGAGACAAACTTTGTCTCCTGTGGCTCATATACTGGAGGTCACTCACTCATCCTTAGCCTCGGAGGGTAGTTAAAATTCCTGAAACCAGGCATAGCGGTCTCCCACAGGAAGGGATGATATAATAATAATTATTAATAGCTCACACTTACTGAGCACTTACTATGTGTAAATCAATATATGTATATCTAGTGAGTATTACCATATATGTGTGTGGATGTGTTTGTCTGTGTAAACCACCATGGATGGTAAACATATTATTCTTCTGCTTTCCACAAATGAGGAATTTGAGACCTGAAAGTAGTTAAGAGAAAAGATCAGATCCGAACTGGTACAAGTGTGTGTTAGAACACTCCTTTAATGTGCTTCTCATGGGATGTGTCTGGCTTCTAAATGGGTCACATTAGGGGTGATCCTCTCATCTATCTATCATCCATCACAGTTTCCATCCTGGTTTCTTGTTCTGGTTTCTTAATCAAAAGAGAGGTACTGATGAATGTTTCAAGGCCAACAGCAAACCATAGAAAAAGATTTTTGAATAGGCTTTGCTTGAGTTTCTTCGATATGTGGTCACACAGTTACAACTGTCCTGCTGATGCCCAAGACAACTCCGAGTATTCACCAAGGTAGTTCTGGATTTCTGAAATAATCAGGTAATAATAGTCCCTTTTCTCACAAGTAGAAACTGTCAAATCATATGTTATCCCAACATTCAAAAATTAACGTTTATTTACTTTTTAATGAGTACCAATTTACTAAGGTGATAGTTGATGTTTTTCGAAATGAGTTTTCCAAGGGTATCCTTTGATTATGTTAATTTATTTTAATGTGGGGTTTTAAAAGATAATTTTATATAGGTGTTCAGTTTCATGCATTTTGATAAATTTCTATGATCATGTAATCACCAATACAATCAACATATAGAATATGTTCTCATCAACCCCAAATTTCCTGAATGGACTTTTGTATCCAATGCCCTTTGCTCACCCAGCTCCAGGAAAACACTGGTGTGATGTCTGTCCCTGTGGTGTTGCCTTTTCTAAAATGTCACATAAACAGAATCACATGGTAGTTGCTTTATCTGTTTGCCCCCTTTTACGGAGAGCAATGCTTTAAAAGTACATCCACACTATTACATATCAATCACTTGCTGTTTTCATTGCTGGTTAGTATTCCATTTTACAATTGTATCACACATTGTTCATCTCCTCTCCACCTGAAAACATTTGGGTTGTTTCCAGTTTTTGGCGATTAAGAATAAAGCCTCTATAATCATTTATGTACAGACTGTTATATGGATACACATTTTTCTTTTTCCATGCAAACACCTACTCAGAGATTGCTGGGCACCATGGTTTCATAGACTGAATATCCGTGTTCTCCACAAGATTCACATGTTGAAGCTCTAACTTCTAACATGATGATATTAGGCCAAGAGTCTTTGGTAGGTAATTAATTTAGGATGAGAGTAGGACTTCCATGATAAGATTATTGCTCTCATAAAAAGGAAAAAAGACACCCAAACTTTTCTCTTCCATATAAGGATACAGCCAGAAAGTGGCCTTCTGCAAGCTGGGAAGTGGACCCTAACTCAATCTGTCAACATCTTAATCTTCAACTTCTCAGTTTCTAGAAGTGTGAGAAATAAATGCCTGTTTTTTTTAAGCCACTCTGTCTATGATATTTGTTATTGCAGCCCAAACTTACTAAGACATATGGTAAGAATATATTTCACCTAGGTTTTTACATACTCATATTTCAACTTTTTTTGTAGGACTCTATTTACTTTTATTATTTATGTTTTATTTATACCTTAAATTTTAAATATTTCCAAAAGTAAGTTAAATATACTCTTAATATAATTTAATTTCCTTCCTTGATTTATTAATGCTCAGAAACAACTCTTTAAACTGAAACATTTGCTCTGCCTCATAAGTCAGATATGTGACCAATTACATTTTTCAAGAAACAATGATCAATTACTCTATTTTCTTTAAAATATTTAATTTATAAATTGAAACATATGCTTCATGTGCTGACACCAAAGTAAGTATCTTATGAAAGACAGTAGCAAGGCAAATTAGTTGATGAAGAAACTTAAAGCAACGTAAATGTCAGCCAGCTCTTCCTCATGAGGACCTAACTTAATCATGCACCTGCAGCTGGTTGTTGCTTTTTAATGTATATGTCATATAGCACACACAGAGTGAGGAAGAGGCCCATCACTGTTGCACCTTGAAATATAAACAAAAGTAAAAATAGGGAAGGAGAAAAAGAGGTTAGAAGAAATGATGACAGCATTTTGAAGGAAACTAGCCAGACGGGTTTTAAGTATATTTTAGATCTATTGAATTAAACCATGAGTGAGTCACTGTCTGGGAAATAATTTATCATTAAGTGTCAACGTGTACCTTGTTGGCGTAGGAATCAATTGGCTAATGCATTCTATAGCAATCAAAACCAAAAGTTTTTTGGAATATAATTATATTATATTAACAAAAGTAGGAAATGTTTTGCGGAAGGAAAGAATAACAAATGTACGCCATTAAATAGACTTCACAGGCTTAAAACTGCATTAAACAGATACTAATGAATATATCAATTAAGAGATAGTCAAGAATTGCTTTGCCCTGAAATAAAAGAAGAGTTAAATTAATCAACTCAAATGTATCTTTAGGAGAATTCAGTTAGGAAAGTGTCATGATATCTAATTTAGCTTTAGGGACCACAGCATATATTGAATTTCTGTATTCCCTCCCATCTAAGGCAGGAGGGAGAGCCAAGGTGACAGCTTTCAGTGTGACAGTCTGGGCCCTGGAGTCCCTGACTTATTTTTGAAGTGATGTCTGCTGGCACTGGATTGATATAGTTACTTTCTAAATGATTAATTCTAAGAAGGTTCTGATAAACATCTTTACAAGATAATTAGGCATATTTTAGAGATGGACATTTGCTTTCCCTTGAAATAAACTTGGTCATGTTGCAATATCTATTTTGCAGAAGAAAAAATGAGTTCTGAGTTGATAATTCACTATAGGTCAGTCAAGTTAATAGCACATGGCTTATTTGAATTGGGTCCTCAGGTCTGCCTTGATGATATATCTGGTGGACACTTGATTTCATCCAAGAGCACTCTTTTCCTCTTCTTCCTCATTAATAAGCACCCTGATATTTTTCAAGCGCTCATTCTTTCTCAACTGATAACACTGCAGTTGCAGATCCCAGTAATTTTAAATCATTTGAGATACAACATTTTTCTGGCTACATTTATTGGATAGAAAATTGACATGTTACTAAGGTAAGCTCAGCCAGATCAAAGAAAGAGATTAATATTCAATGCTGAGATGTTTTCCCAGTTCTTATAAACAAGGAAGAGTTTGTCTCAATTGCTCTGGATCAGATATGTTGCGACAATAAACCAAGCTAGGCTGAGGATGAGGCCAACACCCTAAGAATGGTGGAAAAGAAAAGGGATAAAAAGAAATATGGTCCTCAACATTACCAGGCGAAGGGGGGAGAAGGTACAGAGAATAAGTAGCATAGACTGTAGGTAGAAAATAGAAGGGGGGAGGGCAAGAATAGTATGGGAAATATAGAATCTAAAGAACTTGTGACACATGGACATAAACTAAAGGGGGGAAATGGTGGGAGGGCGAGTTCAGGGTGGAGGGGAATGAAGGAGGGGGAGAAATGTGGCAACTGTAATGGCATAATCAATAACATATATTTTAAAAAGACAAAAAAAACATTACCACTGGGCCACTGAATATATAAGCCCTAGAACATACTCTTTCCCTGAGCTTCTTGTTATATGAGTTAATAAATTTATTTGTTTTGAAGGCCCATTTTGTCTAGTACTTGAATTTAAAAGCATGCTAACTTATATTCAGTTTATATAACCTCAATAACTAATCTATACCTGTCTCCACCCTCTGTATAGAAACATATTCATTTCAATAATGTTTCTGTGTATCTCTTTGCAAAAGAACTAAAATGTAGATGTAGCAAGTGGCCTCTCTCAATTGCAAAGCAGTTTAAATAACGATTGCTTGCACAAGATTCTCATTTTATGACATTAAGTAAAGCTTGTACACACACTTAGGGCCATAGCCATGCATTACAGTTTATTCCTGCACATAGCTCTGTGTCATTCGGAAGAAGTAGCAGAGAAATGATGAAGATTGCTCTCCAGGAGCATAGCTGCAATGAAGATAGCCAGTCACTAAGGCCTAGTCACCAGTGCACCATCTACGGTGAAGGCCTGATAAATTAATTCACCTTGTGAATGAGGGCATCACTCCTTGCCTTCAAATATATCCAGTTTATCTGCCATCATCTGTGGGAATGAATCACTGGGCGACAAGCTATCCCCAGAAACATTTTCAGATAAGATGATGATTTTTCCCCCAAAATTGCATTTTTATGTAAACCACAGCACAAATATAGTCAAACTGCAGTCAGAGAACACATATATCTCCAAATTATGCATCAAGATGCAATTGATAACCTTGAAGGTATATCTGTTTGGAACGGTTTAGTGCCACTCTTAAATAAGTTTATATTTTTAAATACATTATGTTTCTGTATAAAAAGAACACAATATATGTGGCTATTAAAACTTAAAATTAATGCTTCAAGTCTGATACCATAAAAAAGAATTTCCCTAAAATATGCAGAAAAGAAATATGAATGTTGAAGATAAAAAAGCAGATAGTTTTGTGGTAAAACATAAGTGCTTATATCATTTTGTTTTTTTCTTTCTTTTTTTTTACATAAAGACTTTCTTCTCCCTAAAGCTTCTGAGGCAGAACAGTGTATTTTTGTCATTGTTTTCTAATTTTTAACAAAGTGAAAATATTGTAAATAGTCTTTGCAAATAAACTGAGCTCATCTTCTACTTTTCATAAGTAAATAAATAATTACAGTTATTTCCTTTCTCATGTCAAGAGGGCTACAGATTCTAGGATCTGCCTATGTCATCACAGCCATGTGGTAGTCATATGTATGTTGTGAGAAAAGCTCATCAACAATTAAATTCACATAAACAGCCAGTAGTTTTAATAGTACACTGACTTTTGCATTTTTTTGGAAATAGTATTTTCATAAATTCATTTAATTTTGTTTCCTGAAACAGCTTGAAAATGGAAAGCTAGTTTTTTCTCTTCTAGTTATAAATGAAACACTTATACACACTAAGAAAATTATACTACCTATTATTTCACTATATTATGTTAGAAGAATAAAAGTAACTGGATCATATTCTTAAACCCCTGCTTTGAGAAGATGTCTATACATCCTTTGAATATATGCTGAGCTCAGTCTTTCAGGTACTTTTTAAGGAACTTGCACTGAAAGCTTCCTCACTGAGATCTAAGGAGACATTATTTACAACTATTACAAGTTATCTGAGACAGCTCAGAGTGGACTAACCCTATGTATTACCATTAATGGCCAAATTTTCTTTTTTATTATTTAATTATTTTTCAAGTACAGTTTTCTGTCTATTACTCCCATAACATCCCACCCCCCATGCTACCCCCTCCCTCCCATTTCCACCCTTCTCAGTTGTTGTCCATGTATCCTTTATATAGGTTCCTCTAAATCCCTCCCCTATTTCCCCTGAAATTCCCTCCCCTCTCCCTTCTGTCAGCTTGGTCTCTATTTCAGTGTTTTTGGTTATATTTTGCTTGCTTGTTTGTTTTGTTGTTTACCTTCCTATTAAAGGTGAGAACATATGGTATTTGTCCTTCAACACCTGGCTTATTTCACTCAGCATAATGCTTTCCAGTTCCATGCATGTTGTTGCAAAAGGTAGGAGCTCCTTCTTTCTTTCTGCTGCATAGAATTCCATTGTGTATATGTACCATAGTTTTTTGATCCATTCATTTACTGATGGGCACCTAGGTTGCTTCCAACTCTTGGCTATTGTAAATTGTGCTGCTATGAAAATGGGATCTCATCAAAATAAAAAGCTTCTGCACAGCTAAAGAAAACAGCATTAAAATAAAAAGACAATCAACTGCATGGGAAAACATATTTGCCAATGATACCTCAGACAAAGGTTTAATCTCCAAAATATACAAAGAACTCACACGACTTCACTCTAAGACAACTAACCCAATTAAAAAATGTGGAAAGGACTTGAACAGACACTTCTGCAAGGAGGACATACAGAGGATCCAGAGACACATGAAGAGATGCTCAATATCGCTTGCTATCAGAGAGATGCAAATTAAAACCACAATGAGATACCACTTTACACCGGTGAGAATGGCTATCATAAACAAAGCAATAAACAACAAATGCTGGAGAGGGTGTGGGGAAAAGGGGACTCTGGTCCACTGTTGGTGGGATTGCAGACTGGTACAACCATTATGGAAAACAGTATGGAATTTTCTCAGAAAACTAAAATTGGACCTGCCTTTTGACCCAGCAATTCCACTGCTAGGATTGTATCCTAAGAACCCTAAAACACCAATCCCAAATTTTCATTAAGGCTTTTACTCCATGACTGGAAGATACAGCTCCTCCCATTAGCCTGGTATACAAAGAACTTCCTGAAAGCAGATGTTGGTCAGAAAATTTTAGGAAAGGTGTTTTTTTTAAGTTTATTAATCAAATTTAATATGCTCTAAAAATCTACAATTTGTGGTTCAAAAATAGGCTAGAAGTACTATATTATGCAAGAAAAACCTCTATTCTGTCTAACTCTGAACAACTTAAATTTGGAGTTTCCTTTTTTCTTAGTAAAATCGCTACATGTTTCTTTTTTAACTTATTTTTTCAACGTTTTTATTGCTGTTCAAGTATAGTTGTCTCCATTTTCCCCCCACCACTCTCCCCTACCCCACCAACCCCCACCTCCCACCCTCAGTTCTAACCCCCTTTAGCTTTGTCCATGGGTCCTTTATACATGATGCTTGATGACCTTTTCCCTTCTTCCCCCATTATCCCTCTTCCCCTGCCCCTCTGGTTACTGTCAGTTTGTTCCTTATTTCGAGGTCTCTGGTTATATTTTGCTCACTAGTTTGTTTTGATGATTAGGTTCCAATTATAGGTGAGATCATGTGCTATTTGTCTCTCACTGCCTGGCTTATTTCATTTATCATAGCACATGTTTCAATAACTTTTATGTCATTCCAGAATTTTGAAATTTTGTGATCTTTGCCCCCAAATTCTTTATCCAAATCAATCATGTTTACTGTCAACCTTTTATTCAGATCAAATATCAGTATGATTCACTTACTATTAACAGAAAACTCACTGGAACCAAGCAGAAAAAGAAACGATAAGGAGACAGTCTAAGTTTAAGACAGTAAACACTCCCAGTGAAAGAATTTGATAGGCCTAAGGATTCCTCTAATACTTGGGAAGGGTTTGCTTTGTGCTGTCCACTACTCAAGGCATTTTGACTATATTAATTCAGTTCAGAGCTCTAGGGGATAAAGTTTACTAGTATATTTCTACTACCTATTAGAACACATTAGCAGGTGAACTAACTGAGCATTTACTCAGGTTGCTAGTGATAAAACCATAATTAAGTCCCACCAGACCACTTCCCAAATCTATGGATTTAATCTGATTATAATAGTTTACCAAATTGCTCTTTATAAATCTTTCCCTAAAAGTAAACTTACTATGTAAGCAAAGCTAAAAAATTGTGTAAGCAATTTTACACTTCTGCAAACAAAATTAGAAAGATTGTATTTGTCCTTTTATTATTTTAAATCCCAGCTATATTTTTAAATAATCTTTCTTGCCATAATTTTGGAGTTTCTAGATTCCATGAGTTAAATGAGATGGTATCTTTTTCTTCTTGTGAATGACAAAAAAACAACCTTGTCAGGCAAGTGCACCTATACAGAACAAGAAAATGGTTAAATATGCAAACCATTCTGCTAGGTCAAAAGCAATAGATGGAGGGGCATTTAGTGATGAATTTAAATCATACAACTACCAAATATAAGGAAAATCTTTGCCATGGGTATGTATTCTTATTTGGTCACCATTTTAAAGTTGCACTTCGATACCAAAACTGATCCTTTTATTGCCTCAAGATTCTGACCTATTTACCTGAAAGTTTGTTTTAAGCAAAATATATTGCAATTATATTCATGGAAGTCAGGGATCCCACCAATAAGTGTAAGTCATGTTTTTTGCCCACATGAATCTTAAAGTTCAGTAAAAGACCGAAGTACACCACATGTGCAGAAAATGAGAGACTCTATAGGATGAATTTATTTGCCTCAATGTGTTAAAAATGAAAGAGTCGAATATATGTGGATTGGGGTGGGGCAGGTAGAAGTGAGTTTCTATGAAAGAACAACTTTAAGGAGAAGAGATAACTAAAGCTGGCTAAATATAAGTTTAGAAGATAGCACATTTTTTATCTGTGTGAACCTTCGTAAGGAAAGCTATGGAAATGAGAGTAAGCGTAGTTCATTTTTGTCACTTTTAAGGAAGTAGAGAATGTGAGACAACTAGGAATGGTGGAACTGGTGTGAGGTAGATTGGTATATTTCCTTGAGCTCAGAACACTTGGCTATTCTAATTATTCTGTTCCTAACTACTCGGCCTTCCCTGAACATACTAGATACACAAAAACAGCTTTGCACCTTTGGTAAAACTATTCCTTCAGCCTAGATTATCTTTTCTCCATCCCCAGCATAATAAAAGTAATATTGCTTCATGTCTCCAATTAAACTCTTCTATATGAGTTATTTGCTATGTCCGCAATTAAACTTAATTATTTCATTACCTTTACTGTACAGTATGTGACAACTGCTATGAGTAGGCTGTTCTGTCATGCTGTATGTCGTTAGCTGTTTGCACAGCTCTCTCTTTTAGAGAGCAGAGTTTAAGTTTTTGTATCACCCCATGGCATAGGTATGTGCTTTAAATAGAATTTTCTTGATAATGTATGTTGTACTAAATGTGAAGAGTTTGAAAAAAGGTCTAGGGTAGGATGGAAAGTTCCTGATGAAGGAACATATCCAAAAATAAACTAGAAGGAAGGTACTTCACCTAGGGTCAGCTCACTCTTTCAACACGTAAAAGTGCAAATCAATTGTGCAGATTTGATCTGTTAGCTTTGCACTGCTCCATAATTATAAACAGGACTCTCTCCATTCCAGCCAACTCCCTTTAATGGGAAAATGAATGTACATTTCTCACAAAAGAAAGGAAAAACAAAACAAAACCAAAAGATATTCAATTTCTTGACTTCTTTGTAACATAGATGTTTATTATATATATGAAACTCTTCCCAACATTAGAATTCATTTTTTTCTCCAACTTTGGATTTTTCAAATGCTAGATGGTTTTAAAAATGCATGTAAATGTCAGAGAGACCATAAAAATTTCATTATATATAAACTTATTTATTTTAGTATGGATTGTCTCATTTAGCCCACTCTATTAATGAATCAAAGCTGATTCAGGACAGAACCTTTGTCTTAGGTTCTTCTTACTTTAGGGACTGGCAAACCATCTCAGAGGCCTAACTGAAGGGAATCCTTTAGTCCTAATAAACTACTTTCTAGGTCCAACAGAAGCCAGAAGCACTTTCATTTAGTAAAAATGCACATTTAGTAGGAATTCAATATCTGGCTGGTGTAGCTCAGGGGACTGAGCATGGGCCTGTGAAGCAAAGGGTCGCTGGTTCAGTTCCCATTCAGGGCACATGCCTGGGTTGCAGGCCAGGTCCCCAGTAAGGCATGCATGAAAGGCAACCACACATTGATGTTTCTCTCCAACTCTTTCTCCTTCCCTTTCCCTCTCTCTAAAAATAAATGAATAAAATTTAAAAAATAAAAAACCCTTTTTATTATTAGATATACAGAATAAAACACAGTATTGTAATTATTTCCTTTTTCCCCCAAAGAGGCACTCCAATTCTGATTCCTTTGGAGTTAACGGAGGTCTTGTGATTGTCAATTAATGGAATGTAAGTAGATAGTTTATGCTCTAGTCTTAGGCCAAGCTGGTGGAAATCTACCATACATGGTCCACCCAGCTCTTTCCTATCTGCTGATGACATCAAGTCAGGGCAGTCTTGAAAATGGCAGAGCCACCAGCAGCCTGGGTCACAGTGAGAGACAAGCACCATGCCTCACTTGTCCCCATTCAGATTCACACTAGACTGTTTTAAAGCAGGAAATACACTACTCTGTTCTGCCACTACAATTGTGGGTGGGTATTTTTAGTTTTCTTTTTCTGGTTTTGTTTGTTTCTGTTTATGTTTTTGAAAAGAAGTTAGCCTTCCTTTTAAACAATAGAACCTCAAAAAATATTTTCTATTATGAACAGTGATTCTCAACCAGGAACTATTTTATACCCCAAGAACATCTGGCAATGTTTAGAAAAATTGTTGATTATCACAAGTGGGTGGAGAGATGTTGATGGCATGTAGTGGGTAGAGACTAGGGATGCTGCTAAATATACAATGCACAGGGTAGCCATCACAGGGACAAATGATCTGGACCAAAATGTCAGTTGTGCTGAAGGTGAAAAGCCTTGCATTAGGAGAATAAGCACTAGAGAAAGTATAATTTTTCACCATTAGCTGTTTAAAAATGCAGTACTTTTACCTTCGCACAAGTTTTATCACAAATAGACTATATTAATAATTAATTAGTCTGATCTAATAGAATTTGAAATTTAGGACATTCTTCTGTTATGAGTCAACATTATATCATCACAATTGCTAAAATGAAATTTAAAGTAATATGAGTTTCTCATTAGAGCACTTCCCATCCTCCCTGTTGTCTTTCTGAACTGCCTTTTCGGTGCTTATTTATCACAGCATTATGCATACACATGTGCATGCTTTACCAGAAATGCTTGGTGTCTAAAACCTTTATGTTTACTCTTGATAGGCTGTGGCATCTCAATGGAGAACCATAATTAAGAAAATGGTCAGGCATCAACCTACATCATATCATCAAGTGACATATCATCTAATATGTCACTTCTTATATGTCTGATTATCCACAACTCATTCTCTCAAAGCCTTTCACTGTAATAAGTTTATAGTACAACAAACAAAATATAATACATATTAATGACTTCATGTTGCTTTTATGCCCTGAATATGCACTAACTTTTTTAACAGGGTCATATTATTTTTGGAGTATAATATCGCGTTATGAAAACAGCCATGAATTGTGGAGATCCTACCAGTAGCCTTAGACTACAAATTCACTAGAAAACTAAAAATTAGGCACTGACTTTTCTATACAAAATTTTTGTTGCTTGCAATATGAGGAAATTTAACTGATTTCTGAACTTCCTTTGAGCTAATTGGCTTAAGCATATATTCATCCCACAAATGCTTACTGAATACTGTTTTGCATAGGAATTGTGCTTGTGTTGAAGGCTAAGTGGTGAGGGAGACAAAAACATGGCTGTTTCCCTAACGAAATTTACTGTCCTCACACTGTTTACAGAGCACAGTTTTAGGTACTACGGAAGCTACAATAATCTAATAGACAATGCACTTGCTGTTAAGGACTGGAAGTATATTAGGGAAAATGACAAATAAATATATAATTATAATATGTATCAGGCTGTGGTAGTTATTTTGCCAGAGTTACAAATAAAGTTTTATTGCTGACTAAAAGAAGGACAATCTTCAAGTTTCAGAATCTAGGATATATCCTAGAAAATGGCAGCATTTGAGCTAAGCATTCAGGATAACAAGTATAAGGATAGTGAAAGGCCTAAAATAGCAAAAATAATGTACAAAATTCTGAGTAAGCCATATTATAGCAAGGTTTGTATACATGTTGAGTAGTACGGTTTTACTAAGTTTTAAAATGTGTATTAGTTTCCTAGGGCTTCCATAAAAAAATACCACAAAGTGGACAGCTTAAACAAAAACTTATTTTCTCACAGTTCTGGAGGTTAAAAGTCCAGAATAAAGGTGTTGGCAGGCTTGGTGTCTTCTGAAGTGTTTCTTCTTGGCTTGGGATAGCCGTCTTCTCCCTATGTCCTCACGTGGCCTTTCCAATGTGCAGGTACGTCTGTGTCCAAATGTCCTTATCTTATAAAAACATCCGTCGGATTGGATTAGGGCCCACCCTAATTACTTCATTTTAATGTAATCCCCTCTTTTACATTGTATCTGAAAACAATCACATCTGAAGTATTGGGAAGTAGGGCTTCCAGCCCTGTTTATGAGGGCTGTAGTGAGAGGTAAGGCTGGGATTTGGTTAGAAAGAGGTTTAATATCATTTCAGTAGACTAAACTTTCTCTCTAGGTCCAATTCAAGTGTTTGGAGCAAGATATCCCCATCATCCTGTTCTACTTTAGAAAGGTAAATGAAGCAACGAGAGAATAGTGGGGATAAGAATAAGTTAATCCTCTTTGAAGGTTAAAGCTGGAAGACATTGAAAACTTACTTCGTATGATTTGAAGAAGAGAAAGAAAGTTCAGAAGTTGGTGCACATTTTCCTGCATTTGTCAACAGCAAATAGGGACCAGTAATAACAGTATGAAAGTCAGAAGACAAATGGTTTTGTGTGGCATGTGATGCTTTGAGTTTCAGGTACATTGAGATGGAATTTTTGCTCACTATCAAGAATGATAAGATCTCACCTATAAGTGGAATGTAATCAACAAAACAAACAACTGAACAAAATCAAAATAGAGACATGGAGATAAAGTGACCAGAGGGGAGGGAGAAGGTGGATAATGGGGGAAATAAAAGGAAGGGTCAAGACATCAAACATGTATAAAGGACCTGTGAACAAAGACAACTGGGGAAGAATTGAATGTGGGAGGGGCAGTAGGTAGGGCAAGGGAGAGTAATGGGGGAAAAATGAAGACAACTGTAATTGAACAACAATAAAAAAATTTTAAAAAATAAAATAAATTTCATAAGAAAACAGAAAAAATCAACTAAGAGAAAGAAATGATGTTTGTAAAACAGTTGGTACAAGTATTAAAAGCTGTGGGTAGAAAGAATGAGTTGTCAGTTTAGAGCTAACATGGGCAACTTTAGAATGTGTTAGATTGCAAACAGTTCCTGTGCATATGAAGAAAAAGAAAAATGGACTGGGGCACGCAATGACGTTGTGAGAGGTTTCGCACTATCATTAGAAGGTTTTGTTTTTTTTTTTAAGAAAAGTATGTTTTGTGTCCCTCGACCCCCACTATATAGGCAGCTGCCATATTTTCTCATAAAGAAGAGAGTACTGGCATCTGAGTGGGACTCACTAAGATGCTGTCTGCTCACAGTGGAGCCCTGTGGTCTGACATTTCCCAAGGAACCTTCTCAGGTTTGGAAGAAAGGACTCGCCCAGCCAGTGTTGATTTGGATCAACAATCACTTAGTCAATCATTTCAGAGTAGTATACATACAACCTGGAGATTCTTATCCAGTACCCTTGAAAGCCGTCACCGTTCTGAACTTTGTTTCCTGGCTTCCATGAGGGTGGGTCATATTTTCAGTGAAAATTCTTTTATCCGATCTCATTAACATTGTCAAATAGATCTGTCTTCAATAAGTCATTATTTTATTCTGCTAGAGAAAACATACTCTGGTCTATTTAAATTCCAGAAGATTTAGACTTTGGCCTTTGTTAGTCTATAAAACTTAACTACATTGAACGTCTCACTTTGCCCTGCTTGTTACAATGTTCATGTTGGAAAGTAGTGTTTTAATGCAAACAAATGCAGCATTATCTCCATTTTCCCATTCAGCCTCCATGTCTCTTTCTTGTTTTTGAATGCAATTTATTTTAAGTACCCCAAAGAGATGCTTTAACATTTGTTGATTCTGAGTCTTTCTGATCTTTCCTGTCCCTCTCCGCAAGCTCTGTGAAAAAAAAAATTTCAATTTCAAAAAAAGCAAATAAAAACATTACCAAATTCCTCGGGGAAGCTAATTAAATGATCAGGTGCTGAGCCAGCAAACTAAATGACCAGAATTCTCTTAAGTGTATGTCTGACGATCTTCTTATTCCTTTCACTCTCCTATTTAACTGACCTCCAAATACCAAATTAAATTTATGCCTTTTCATATAGAACCAGTATACCTCATTATAATTCCAAGTCCCAGCCTTGGATTATCAGAGAAACTGAGAAACAGCATTCATCACTCAACTACAAGTTTAAGCACCATACAGTCACACTAAGGATTTATGATCAGCAACTTCCCCAATTAAAATGGATGATACCTTTATATTTGTGTTTACCACTTTGAATAGTGAGTTATATAATAAAATCATCAAGCAGGTAAACATATTAAAGCAATGGAGATGACACAGAGGACAAAGTTTATGTGTGGAAGTGTGTTACACTCTCTTTGAAAACAAACAAAATGTTTTGTTTACTGTTAGCTATGAGATATGTACTTTTTAAAGGTTAAGATGAAGAAGGTATGAGAAAACAGCTCTTTTATGATAATTAAAGTTAAAATTGTGAAAGCCAGCAAATATAAAAGAAACATCTTAAAAGGACCAATGTATGTAAACTACCAACATACTTTCCCTTAGTAAAAATTAATTTACTTAAACCAGTACAAAATCTTTCAGGTCTTTCAGATTGAACCATATGTTCCTGGAGACTTTATAATGATAATATTCCCCACCCCTCAACTTTGAAGTAGAGCAACCTGTGTTGACTTGCTATCTAATTGAGCAGACATCAGGAAATAAAAAAGGTCTTCATATCTAATATGGCAATTTAAGAGACATATTTCTTCATGGGAGGATGTTGGAAGCATGATGAGTGAGAACTTTTCCATTATGTCTTGCATCATTGCAGTTGAAGCTTCTCCGTCTTTTATTCTTTTGTTCTTTTTAAATAGGTTTATTGAGGCATTATTTATGTATAGTAAAATTCACCCTATTTCACATACAGATCTGTGAATGTTGAGAAACACACACACTACTGCAACATATACACTATTCCCAAACTTCCCTCATCCAAGAAGATTCCTCATGTCCTTTACAGTCAACCTCTCTTCCCCAATAGCTCTCAATAACCAATGGTGTGTTTTCTGTTTCTATAGTTTTATCTCTTCCAGAATGTCATTTAAAATGGAATCAGAGTATATGCAGCCTTTTGAACCTGGTTTCTTTCAGTTAGACTAATGCATTTGAAATCCATTTCTATGTCCTGTTTCACTGCTGACTAGTAATTTGAAAGAACCTATGCACCCCAATATTCATCTTTTATTCCTAATTGGCCATAATAACCTAGACTGTTGGTCAGCCACAAAAAAATAGCTTGGTTTAAAAAAAACAAAAAAAAAATCCCCACAACTATTAGAGTAAATGAAAATTTTCTGTGGAGAGAAAAAAACTACAAAATGGTTGTGGAACATAAAATTCTAAATAAAAATTATTTTAATATGTCTTGGATGTTGAAATGGAGGCAGTGCAGCAAGTGGAGTTTGTGTGTTTTGCAAGCAGTTTCTGAAAATGACAACGCCAAGCCTATTCCACTCTTATAATTACTTGTCACCATGCTTCCAGAGACTGGGTGGAGAAAAGGGAGCTGCCCTCCTGGATGTGCAACACTGACTGAGAGATAAAAATTGGGGTCATGCCTGGTGCTTGCCCCACCTGACTGTACTGTGTGGGGAGGTGTATCTACAGACCTATTCTCCCAATGGCAAAGCAGTTAAGTGGCCCCAAGCAATAGTATCTACACTCCAGGGTCAAAAGAAAGTGTCAGAGGAGCTCAACTGCAACGCCAAGATCAGAAATTGGAGACACTTCTATTTTTGCATGAACTCAATATTTTTAAAAAGTTTAAATCTTACCAACTGAGTCAGGTTGATTTATCAGTTTGTGTAAATTATCTTTTTGTTATAATGATCAGTTTTACTTTAGAATTTGAGACTCTCATGCCATCCTATTTTTACCCCCAGTTTGAGAATTAATTTGTCTCATTGTTGAATATGAACATTTCCCTGGAGTGCTACACTGTTCCTCCTTAGACATACTTGGCCATTTTCCTGGCCTAACTCTGTCCAATTTTTGGTCCTGAGTACATTTACTGTTGATGATACCATTATTGCAAAGAGAAGGTGACTCAGGGGTATCAAGGGCTGTCCACTGAACTTGCCCTTTAGCTCTAAATTACACCAATAAGTAAAAGAAATTAACCTGAGAATAAGAAGTCTCAATTTTATTATATGATCCTCAGAAAAATTACTTCTTTGTTTTTCATTGTATAAAACATGAAGTATAATCTTTTGCCTCTCTGTTTCTGAAGCTGGCCACCAAGTATAAATGAGATAATACAAGTAAAGTTATATTTTGATCTCTAAAGCACCATGCAAAACATAAAATGTAAGCATTCAGAGCAGGAATGCTCCCAGCTTCCCCAAATCGGAAACCCTGTTAATAAAAACTTATCTCCTTCCCTAAAAATATAATGTAATAATAATAGTAATGTGACAAATAGATTTATGGCAAACAGAAAAAGAACAGTGGGTTTTGTTGTTCTGCTGCTTTGTCATTTAGATATGTAATTAATTTAATTTAAAATTAAAAGATTAAGGTGAATTGTTTCTGTACGTGACTGTAAAATATTAACTAACTATACAGCTGGTTAATAATATTCACATATGTCCATTCATATATTTATTCATTCATTTATTTATTTGCTCTCTAGTGGATTTTTAGCCTGTTCCCCCCAAAATAAAGATCTCAAGTCCATTTCTTGAGTCCCTCTCACACCATATCAAGTGGAAAAATGACTCATGGACATGGACAACAGCATGGTTATTGTAGGGGCATATAAAGGGGACAAATGGTAATGGAAAAATACAATTAAAAAAAGATTATGTGAAAATTTAACTTCTGAATGAAGACACCAGATACACAGGAGAATAGATAAATCTGTTTATTATACTGAATGATAGTCCCTTTACTAAAAGAGTTTACTATAAGGTACAAGAAAATAGGATTATAAAAGATAGTTTTAAATTTATATTTTGAGAAAGGCCAAATAAAAGTGGACCTGCCAACACATAGCTTGAAACATGGAAACAAAGAAGTTCTAGAAGACCCTATATGGGCTGTTATCTATCATGTGTCTGTGTGGCTTTGTCACTGGGCCTTCACCTAATTTGAATATGCCTTTGTTTTGCATTGAACTGCCAGGAAGCATATTATCATAATAAATGCATGAAATGCTAAAAGGCTAGGTTGTGAAGATTCAGATTCCTAGGGAGATATTAAGGTATTATTCCTGCTATGGAAAGGATTTCTATAGGTGAATGGGCCAGTCACATCTTTCTTCCACAAAAATTGACTGGTGAAACTGTGAACTAATGGATTCACAAGATCAGCATGTTTTCAGGAGAATGGACTACAGACAATGCTGCTAAAGTAGAGTGAATCTGTGAACCAATTAAATACTGTCTACAATGTACTAACACAGTTTAAATTTCACAAAAGTATGCAACTTAGAATTCAAATAGGCTTCCTGAAGACTTATATGTATTTTTATTGTATACTAGAGATATAGTAAAGCCATCACTTAGAAATTACTAGAATATAATAATTTAAGTAGCCTGAAAAAATCTGCCAGTAAAAGGGAAGAAAAAGATTTCTTCACTTAAATAGTAGATTTTTATGTCAATAAAATCAAGTGACTAATAGATTGAATTAGAAGAATCAGGCTAACTCCAAGTGATCCTCATTTTGAGGAGGTATGTATAATCAACAGGATGTGTGTGGCATTCTTCAGGAATCACAGTTAAACTCTAATCCTTTAGGTTTTGTATATCAATGACATATCAGTGATAGCACTGTAGATAAGAGATGTGTTCAGATTGTGATGCTCTTACAAGGATGGAAGGAATTTTTAGTGGATATTCTGGATACAAGATACCACAAGGGGAATTGAAAATTAGAAATAAATATTTTTAACTTGCTATGTAGGTAACAATCATAGAATGGTTCATTAATACCAGAAAAATATAGTCTTTTTTGGTAAATAATTAGCTTAAGCTAAATTTTCTCTGTCTCTCTCTTTCCCTCTATGTAAACTGTGAATATAACTATGTAATGACTGATGTTGAGGAACAAGCCTGCTACACTAAAGTACTAGCACAACTATCTTGTTCTTATTCAAGTTTCATTTTGTGCTCTGTAATCAGCATTGCCCACTAATATTGACCAGAAGTTGTGGTCAGGTGGTGTGGGTAAAGAGAACTACTGAATTCTCTGAGTACTGATTTGAGCCTGCTAACCATACAGTGACTTTCTAGCACTTACTATGTTAGAAGGCACTTAATATGTGCCTAGCACATATTAAGCACTTAAGAGCACTTAAGCACTCTAGCACTTAATATGTGTTTTCAGAATCAATGCCTTACCTTGGTCTACATCTGTACACCAGACTAATCATTTTACATTTTATTACTTGGCATTAGAGTAAATATATTAACCACAAAGCATTTTTGCCACCATTACATAATGTGTTCAAAATTGGGGCTTTAAAATTTAAAAAAAATTATAACCCCAAATCATATTATTATTCAATTGTCTATAATGCCCTAGCTAGGTGTTTTAATTCTTTATTGCTACACTGGGTTCCAGACAATATAGAACATGTCAGTTGTTTCACCTGGAACACCTGTAAGTGTCTGATGCAGTTGCAGTGGGGAAATTGATTGCTGATATTTCCTAGGCTGTTAACTGGATGATATCTCTATTCCCTGCCATTAAATCATCCCTCAGCTTCTGCCACTGGGGTTAAAATCTACTCCTTTGCACACAAATGCACTTTCCCATGATATTGCTATTCATTCATTTTTGTATGTTGTACATGTTGATTATAATAGAAAAATCTGTGGCAAATGATACTGTGAATAAGAAACAAAACTTATATTTCATTTTTCTTTTTCAATTGAATTTATTTAGGTAACATTGGTTCAAAAACACGCATATTTCAAGTGTATAACTTAACAAAACTTCATCTGCACACTGCAGAAGTTGTGCATCCATCCATCGCTCCAAGTGAAGTTCCTTTCTATCTATACCCACCCCACCTTTGCCTGCCTCAACCTACCCACAGCCCCTATTCCCTCTTGCTATCACCACACTGTTGATTGTGTCTATGTGTCATATATATATATATATATATATATATATATATATATATAAAGTTTTTGCACTACTCTATGTGTCATATATATATATATATATATATAAAGTTTTTGCACTACTTTATATATATATATAAAGTTTTTGCACTACTCTTTCTCTGCCTGGCTTACTAAAAAGGTAAGGTTTTTTTGTTTTTATTTATTTATTTATTTATTTATTTATTGCTTATTTTTTATTTATTGCTGCACAGTATCTCATTGATTAAATGTACCACAGAGTTTTTATCCACTCATCTACTGATGGGCACTTGGGTCATTTCCAGATTTGGGCTATTGTAAATAATGCTGCAATGGACATAAGGGTGCATATATTCTTTCAAATTAGTGTTTCACTTTCTTTGGACATATTCCCCAAAATGGGATCATTGGGTAAAACTCAGTTCCATTTTTAAACTTTGGAGGAAACTCCATACTGTTTTCCAAAATGGCTGCACCAGTCTGCATTCCCACCAATAGTGCATGAGGATTCCTGTTTCTCCACATCTTTACCAAACTTGTTGTTTGTTGATTTATTCATGTTAGCCATTCTGGCAGGTGGGAGGTGATAATATATCATTGTGATTTTAATTTGCATCTCTGTGATGGTTAGTGAGAATTTTTTCCTATTAGCCATCTGTTAGCCATCTGTAATGTCCTTTTTGAAAAAGTGGCTATTCAGGTCTTTTGTCCATTTTTTAAATTGGATTGTTTGTCTTTTTGTTGTTGAGAAGTTCTTTATATTTTTTGGAAAATAACTCCTTACTGTACTATCGGCAAATGTCTTCTCCCATTTAGTGTGTCCTTTTTTTCATTTTGTTCATGTTTTTTTTGTTGTTGTTGTGGAAAAGCTGTTTAGTTTGATGTAGTCCCATTTGTTTGTTTATTTTTTCCTTTGTTTCCCTTGCCCAAGGAGATATACTAGCAAAAATATTGCTACAAAAAGTGTCTGAAATTTTACTGCCCATGTTTTACTTTAGGATTTTTTATGGTTACAGTACTTACATCTAAGTCCTTAATCCATTTGGAATTAATTCTTGTGTGTAGTATAAGTTGGTGGTCTAGTTTCATTTTTTTGCCTGTATCTGTCCAATTTTTCTAACACCATTTACTGAAGAAACCTCATTGTATGTTCTTGCTTCTTTTGTCAAATATTAATTGACCATAAAGTCATGGGTTTATCCTGTGCTCTTTATTCTGTTCCATTGATCTCTATACCTGGTCTTAGGCTAGTACCATGCTGTTTTGATTACTATAGTCTTGTAGTATAGTTTCATATCAAGTAGGGTGATACCTGCAACTTTGTTCTTGCTCAAAATCACTGAGGTATTCATGGTCTTTTGTGGTTCCATATACATTTTTCAAATATTTGCTCTAGGTCTATGACACATACCATTGATATTTTAATAGAATTTCTTTGAACCTGTATATTGCTTTGTATGGTATGGATATTTTATGATGTTAATTTTTTCTATCCATGAACACTGTATATGTTTCTACTTATTTATATCTTCCTCTGTTTCTTTTCAAGATCTTATAATTTTCTGAGTACAGGAGTTTTACCTCCTTAGTTAAATTTATTCCTAGGTACCTTATTTTTTATTGCAATAGTAAATGGCATTGTTTTCTTAATTTATCTTTCTTATTGTTCATTATTGGTATATAAAACGCCATCAATTTTTAAAAGATTTTATTTATTTATCTTTAGAGGGGAAAGGAAGGAGAGAAGGAAAGAAATATCAATGTATGGTTGCCTCTGGTGAGTCCCCTGCTGAGAACTGGCCTGCAACCCAGGCATGTGCCCTGACTGGGAATTGAACCACGGTTGTTTGGTTCACAGGCCTGCACTCAATCCACTGAGGTACACCAGCCAGGGCAAAAAAATGCCATCAATTTTTGATTATTAATTTTGTATCCTGCTACTTTTCCAAAATCATTTTTTGGGTCTTGTAGTTTTTGGTGGACTTTTTAGGGTTTTCTATATACAATAGCATATCATCTAAGAATTATGAAAATTTTGATTCTTCCCCTCCAATCTGAATGTCATCTCTCTCTCTCTCTATTTATTTATTGTTGTGTGATTGCTGTGACTTTCAGTACTATGTTGAATAACAGTGGTGAAAGCTGACATCCCTGTCTTGTTTCTGATCTTAAGGAAAATGCTTCTAGCACATTGAGTATGATATTGTATTGATTAATCATATACGGCATTTACAGTGTTCACATATGGTCACAAAATTCCCACTTTGCTAAAAGTTGTTTTTATCATAAGTGGGTGCTAGATTTTATCAAATGCTATTTCTGCATCTATTTATATTATCATATGATTATTATCTTTCATATTCTTTATGTGATACACAGTATATTGATTTGCAAATACAGTACCAAACTTGCATCCCCAAAATAAATCCTACTTGGTAATGGTGTATGGCTTTTAAAATGTATTGCTGGATCCAGTTTTCTAATATTATTTGAATATTTTAGTATCTATGTTTATTAGGGATATCATTCTATAATTTTATTTCCTTACAGTGCCACTATCTAATTTTAGAATTGAGATAATGCTGGCCTCATTAAAAGAGCTTGGAGGCTTTCTTTCCTCTTGAATTTTTTGGAATAGTTTGAGAAGGATAAGTGTTAGTATATCTTTGAATATTTGGTAAAATTTGCCTGTGGAGCCATCTGTTCCAGAACTTTAGTTTGCTGCAGTTTTTTGATTACTGCTTCAATTTCTTTTCTTCTTTTTAAGTATATATTATTGATTATGCTAAACAGTTTTCCCAATTTTCTCCTCTTTACCCTCCCTCTACCCTGCATTTCCCAACCCTCCAGCATTCTTCCCCCCTAGTTCATGTCTAGGGGTGGTACATACAAGTTCCTTGACTTCTCTGTTTTCTATACTATTCTTAACCTCTCCCTGTCTATTTTATGCCTATCAATTATGCTATTCCCTGTTCCTTTCCCCCAATTCTCCCTTCTCCTCCTTCCTGCTGAAAATCCTCCATGTGATATCCATTTACCTGATTCTGTTCCTGTTGCAGTTGTTTGCTTAGTTTTTGTTTAATTTCATGAAATTGTTTGCATTAGATCTATTTAGGTTTTCTGATTCTTTCTTATTCAGTTTTGAAAGATTGTATGAATTTAGGAATGTATTCACTTTACCCAGTTGTCTAATTATTTGGCATAGAGTTGTTTATGGTATTTTCTTAACAATACTTTGTATTTCCATGATGTCAGTTGTTGCTTCTCTTTCATTTCTTATTTTACTTATGTGAGTCATCTCTTTTTTTTTCTTGATGAATCTGGTTAAAAGTTTGTCAATCTTGTTTATCTTTTTGGAGAAGCATATCATGGTTTCCTTGATCTTTATATATTTTTAGAGTATGTCATTCATTTTCTTGCAAATCTTTATTATTTCCTTACTTTTACTTAATCTACTTTTCAACTTTTTTCCTAGTTTTTTTATATGTAGAGTTAGAATGCTTATGATTTTTCTCGTTTTTTTGTGGTAGGCTTGTGATGCTATGAACTTTCCTCTCAGGACTGTTTTCACTCTGTCCCACAGATTATAGTTCATTTATTCATTTTCATTTCTTCAGGTAACTTTTAATTTCTTTCTTGATCTCATTGTTAACCTACTCTTTGTTTAATAACATGTTATTTAGCCTCAATTTGCTTGAACGTGTTTCATTTTTTTTATTGATATTGATTTCTAGTTTCATATATTTTTGGTCAGAGATGATTGGTATGCTTTCAATCTTCTTGAATTTATTAAGACTTGTTTCCTGTACAACCTGTGGTATATGTTTAAGAATATTCCATATTCACTTGAGAAGAATATATATTCTGCCACTTTGGGACAAAATGTCCTGTAAATACCAATTAAATTCCATCTGATCCAGTGTGTAATTTAAAGTCAATGTTGTATTGTTGTTTTTTTTGTCTGGAAGATTCAGCCCTTTCAGTCAATATATTTTAAGTATGTTAAAACCCCATACTATGACTGTACTTCTGTTGATTTTTCATTTAATATCCATCAAGATTTTCTTTATATACTTATATGCTCCTATATTAGGTGCATTTATGTTACAAGGGTTATAACCTCTTATTGGACTTATCCCTTTAATCTCATGTAGTGACCTTCTTTGTATCTTATGGCCTTTGTTTTGAAGTTTGTTTTTTTAAGATACAAGTGTTGCTATCTCAGATTTTTGTGTTGTTTTGTTTTTATTTACATAAACTATTTCTTTTATTCTTTCAATTTCAGTTTGTGTATATCTTTTGTTCTGGTGTAGGTCTCTTGTAGGTAGCATATATATGAATCACGTTTTCTTATCCATTCAGCTACCCTAAGTTTTTACTAGAGCATTTAATCCACCTATATTTAAGGTTATTATTAATAGGTTCTTATGTATTGTCATTTTGTTTTTTATAACTAGCTCTCTTAAGATCTCTATTTCTTTCTTTCTTTTTTTGATCTTCTTAAAGCAGGCCCTTTAATATTTCTTGTAATACTGGTTTTGTGTTCATGCACTCCTTTAGCTTTTTGGGGCTCTCTTTATTTTGCCTTGAATTTTAAATAATAGTCGTGCTAGATAGAACAGTCTTGGTTGTAGGTCCTTGCTTTTCATCATTTTGAATATTTCATGTCATTCCCTTCTAGTCTTAAACATTTCTACTGACAAACCAACTCACAGCCTTATGGGAGCTCACTCGTAGGTACGTCTCTCTCCTACTGCTCTTATAAGGTTCTTTGTTTTTAACTTTTGCGATTTTTAATTATAACATACTGTGTGGGACTCTTTGAGTTCATCTTGACTGGGATTCTGGGCTTCTTGAAATTGTGTGACTTTTTTCTTCACCAGGTTAGGGAACTGTTTAGCCAGTATTTCTTCACACAGTTTCTCTGTCCCTTGCTAAGTCTCTTCTCCTTCTGCTTATGACACAGATGTTGTTACACTTGATATTGTTCCAGAAGAGCCTTACACTTTTTTCATTTTTTAAATCTTTTTTTTATGCTCTGCATGGGTATTTACTGTTGTTATCTTAACCTCTAAATCACTGGTTTGATCCTCTGCTTCATCTAAACTCCTGTTGATTCCTTCTAGTGTATTCTTTATTTCACACATTGTATTCCTTTTTTCTGGTTCTTTTCTATGGTTTCTATGTCCTTTCTAATGCTCATTATCTTTTTGTTCAAGATCTCACTGAGATCATCCATTCTTCCTCGAAAGTCCTTGAGTAACATTATAACCATTGTTTTAAATTCTGCATCATGTATCTTGGTTGCTTCAATTACATAATTCTCTTTTCTGGAGATTTCTTCTTTTCTTTCACTCGAGGAATATTTTTGTCTCTCTTTTGTTTATGTGTGTTAGACAGATCTTCTATGACTCCTAAACTTGTTATGATGTCCTTATGATGTAGGTGTCTTGTTGGACTCAGTGGCACAATCTTCCACATCACTTGAACTCAGTGATCCAGGAATGTTTCTTGTAGCTTATGTGCACCTTATTATTATAGTTGATTCTTGAGTGCTGTTGACCCTATCTTGGGTAGAGCTAATCCTCCTGGCTGGCTGACTACAAGGATAAACCTCGATCACCATTTAGAAGTCGTTATGCAGGGGCTCCCCCCTGGGGAGGAGTTGTTTCCGGTAGGGTCTGATGCCTTCCAGAATCCATCTTTGGGCCTGCTGTTTGTGTGGCTATTTGGGTCAAATTCTGATGATACAAAGTACACCATTTGTTGTGCTGGTTCTAAATCCACTTGGGAGAGCTTCAGGTACAAGTCTATGTTAGATGTTGTATGTAACCAGCCTTAGGCTACCTGTTTGGAGCTACTGTGCTGTTCACTTTTTGTGGCTTGTATCTGCTGGGTCTGGTTATACATGAAGGGGGTCTATCTTTATACAAGTGCTGGCTTTCTCCTGCTTATTATTGGGGGAAGATCTGTAAAAGGTCTGAGTCTTCATGAGGTCTACCTCCATTAGTCAGCTACTCTACCTCATCCTCAGGTTGCCTGATCTTCCTCCAGAGGCTTTTGAAAAAAAGACTGTAGTGCACACCCAGACTGGACTTGACCCACAGACCCTTCCACAGACCACAAGCTTCATACAGCAGGGTGACTAGGGTGGGGGAAATAGGGCTAGTGAGCCCCCTATTTGGGGGCCACTTGGTCAGGCCCTCAATGAGAAGCAAGTGGCCTCAACTTCAGATCAAAACCATTCAGTTTCAGCCAGAGTCTTCAACTTTAGCTCCCCCATGAAGACTACACCGTAGGTTCAAGTTGTATGTAGCCAATCGTCTTCTCTTCAGGAGCAAGCTCAACAGTGTGATGCTCACAGGGGATAAGAAGGACAAATCAAAACAGTTTCTTATTGGAGGTGGTGCTGGCTGAGCCCACAGTAGGGGCCAAGTGCTTTGTCCTTGTTCTAGAATGTAGGAGACCATTCTGCCTGATGTGGGCCCAGCCCCCAGTGGCAAACATTTACTGCAAAATAACTTCCTAAAAACCATGCTAAACCTTCCAAGGACCAGTGTAACAGGTCCAACCCCTTTTGCCTTTTCATTTGCAAATATCCTTCTGTGATGTGATTAGCGGCATCAGCTCCTTTGTTGTCAGTAAAAGGTAACCACTTAAAGCAACCTGTGATCAGTAAATGAGGGCCATCATGTAATGTTCTGAGAAACCCAATGAAGACCAGTCACAGCAAGGGCCAAGGCTTTTGCTCCCCTTGAGAGAAAAGCTATACTGTTCCTTTTCCTCCACAGGACTCAGTAGTCTGTGTGAATGTCTTATTTCATCCATAATGACATGGACAGTGCAGGCCAGTGTCCACATCAGCAGAAAATGTTTTCCATGGGAGACACACTCCAAAGGTCTTAGCTCTGAACTACATACCCTTTCCCCCGTGGAACTAATCTCAGCAGTGCGGGGTCACCTGGATTTGATAGGGCAGATTCAAACAAACTCTCTTTGGGAGGGTTTCCAGCAAGCTGTAGGAGGGGAGCAGGCATTTCTTTTCCTTCTTGAAATAGTGTGAGCTGGGCTTGCAGGGGAGATAGGAGTGTCCCCCACATGATGAAACCCCACAACCGTGCACCCACCTATTTGATTCCTGGACAAAAGCCTCTATGTGTGATACACTCCGAAAGTCCCTGCATTGTGTGGCACTCTGGTCTCCCTGCACAACTGAACTCAGCAGAGCAAAACCAAAGTGTGGCAGGGCCGGCTAATCATTCAGTAGGTGTAGGTGGTGGGTAGGTACCAGCTGTGTGCTTGCAGTGAGAAAGAATGGTCCCCCTTCCAAAGCAATTGTTCAATAACTATTTGAGTCTCCATCAAGAGCTTTTCCAGAAAAAGAGCACCCCAGAGTTCCCTGCTGGGTGCAGCCAGCAGACTCCTCTGCAAGACATGAGTACATTGGAGTGGTGTTTTTACCGAACAGGGGTCCAAGGGGGGGGGCAATACTTGGCCCACCAAGGGATGCCAAAAACTGCTACAGAAAACAGAGGTCCCTCCCAAGGACAGTATACTACTATCTACTGGGCTCTTCTGTCTGCTGCCAATTGGAAAGACATCTCTCAATGCCAGAAATTTGTGAAAAGGAAACAGAATGTTTATTTAATGCTATTCAGGCCTAATGCCTTCATTAAAATATTAAAGTCTTCAAGGGCATACACCTACACCTACACACACACACACACACACACACACACACACACAGGGCTTCCTTCTCCCACTGTCCCAACTCCAGGTACCGTAAATCAGGAAAAGAGCACACATCCGTTTTTCAGGTTGCTGGCACTGAGGGCTGTGTCGCCTGTCCAGGCAGTATCTCCAATTAATCCAAAGTCATGCAGCACCTTCCACTGGCAAGAGTTCTTTGTACCAAGTTCCAGTCAAAGTCTCTCTTGCTTTCCAGGCCACATGGCCAAAGGGAGCACCCCAAAGCTGTGTGAGCCTCTTCTACCAAAGCTGCAGGGGTCCTCATTCCACCAAAAGCATGTGTCTTTCTTCTTCACCTGGCTGGAGGGGTCCCCATTCTGGCAAAGCTACGTGGTCTTCCCTTTCACCTGGGAAAGAGGGGGTCCTAACTCTGTTGAAACTGTGTGGCTCTCTTTCATGACTGCAGGGGTCTAAAAAAGCATGGCTTTTTCAAAAGAAAAAAAGCGTGGCTCTCCCCCTCACCTGGACAAGAGGGGGTTCTCACTCTGCTAAAGCCACGTGGCTCTCCCTCCAATGGCTGCTGTGTCTGCCTTCTTCCAAAACAGCGTGGCTCTCCCTTTTCACCTGGGCAAGTATGGCCCCAGGTCCTAGAGCCAATCCATTCCAAGCTCTCACACAGGCACTGTCTCAGAGCATCAGCCCCCAGTTACATCCCAGGTAGAAGCCACTCACTTCTCCCTGGCTCAAAACTTGGCCACAGCTATTTAACATATCTATGAAACCAGTTAAAGGTTATAGATATGTTAAATGACCATTCTGGAGGCTAGCTGCACAACTGTTGCTATGCAAAACAACTCTCAATGGCCCTGCTCCATTTGTCCCTTCCCCCAACTGACACCTGCGGGGGTGGGGAGTGGTGGTGGTGAGGACATCTTATATGTCTCTCCAATATTCCTATACACTTTGAGGTCTGGACACCATTCCAAATCTTTTTTTGCCCCTGCCCCCGCCCCCGCCAGGCTGTGCCCTGTATCAGTATCACTAGTAGTTGGAGGACCAAGCAGTGCACTCCCCACACTGGTGCTCAACCCTCAGAAGGTGCCATCTGGGTCTCCAGCAGACTCCCTTTTCTATGAGGCAGAATGAACCCCCACTAATTTTCAACACCAGATACTTGAGAGGTCTTCTTAGGCTTTTCCGATAAAGAAATGCCAATCAGCCATAAAGTAGGCAATTAAGAGCTTTATTGAGATTAGTGCACCTGGGCGAGGTTCCCTGGTCTGCAGAATCAGGCCAGGGAAGTCGCACCCAAGCAGGAAATTTCGTGGGGTTTTATTTTCGTTGGCTCCCCGTGGAAGCTGGGGATTGGTGCCCTCTGAACAAAGCAGCAATACAGCATTGGTGGTCTCTTCCTCAAACTCAGGTTACTGTGAGGATGTCCATCTTGGCAAAGTCCAGCCGGAGCTTCCTCCTATCCCCGCCCACCCTAACAATACTATGCGGGCTCTTCTTCCCATCTCTGTAGCTCTGGGTTGAGGATACCTGCATGGGATTGAGATCCCATGCTCCTTGAGGAGAGAGAATTTTGGAGACTACATATAGCTCTCATTTTCAACTGCTGCACTTGGGCGTGGAGCCAGCCTTTTCCAAATTTCTGTCTTTCTTACCAGTCTCTATATGGTTTTTACTGTAAACCCTTAGTTATAATATTTCAGCTCAGCTTTCCTTCAGCTCGTTATTCAGGTTGATTGCTCTATAATTTAGCTATAAATCTGGTTTTGCACCAAAAGCAGGTGAGTGTAGCTTCCACTTACTTTGCAGCCATCTTGGAATTCAATCCATATATCTTTTCTTATACAGCATATGAGTACATCACATACTCTGGCATCTCTTGTTTATTTTAAGAAAGCCTTTATTCTTCTGATCAAGTATATCTCCTGTGACATCTCTCTTTATTGTGGTTGCTTATTTTCTGTTTGCCACAAATGGGATGTCATTATGCTGATAGGTAGCTATTACATTGTTCATGAGGAGAGTTACTGTGTGAGGAGGATAACGAGAATGCAGCAACAAGAGGGGGCAGTGCTTTGTATGTACATTTTTGTTTTTCTCTGCTGATTACTTCAAAATCCTCTGAGCTCACATTATCAACTCTGGTTCAGGGATGGTTTTGTGGTTCTGCATTGACTAAGACAATGCTGCATTTGGTTGACTTTTCTTCCAGCTGAGAAGATAAAGTACAATAGAATCACATTGGAATTAAGCAACATGCAAATTGTTTAAGTCAGGCCCATGGTCAGACAATAGCCTTTCACTCTGGCTGCATTCGATAACCTAGTGAAGGAAAACTGTTCTCGGGTTGGATTAAACTTGTGCTTGCGAACACATACAAAGCTAAAATTAAAGAGAATAAACAGAATTGTCTGTGGAACAAAGGGAGGTTTTCTGAAAATAGTTAGGAAAAAAAACACCTTTTCTCCAACACCTTCTGCAAGGGAGAGTGGCTCTCAAAAGAACTTGAAGAGTCATTGAAATGTGTACTTCATAATAGATCTGTTCTTTGACCAAAGATAAATTAATGAGGTGAACTTTGGTCAAACAATGGAAATAGTGTCCCATAAGGAAACAAAACTGTATCTAAAAGGGAAAGGAGCTTTATTTGCTAGCAATTGGAGGAACTGAAATAACATGAGAAGTTCTGCAGAGCCACTTTCCCCAAGGATATTTTTAAATTTTCTGTGATAAAACCTTTGACTTGGGCTTGATTCATATATGTTTTTGAAGCTTAGCCATTTTGCAAGGTCATTTAAAACAAGATCAGACACATGGAAAAAGAAAAATTACCAGAAGAGGATAAACTGAAGAAGGTCTGAAAATAATGAAAAAGTTAGAGACAGAAATATTTAATACTATGATCATCTAGGATTCAATTTATTAAATTAATTTAAAAAATAGTGATGCTTTAAAATATTGAAATTGTGATAAACTCTTCACATATATTATTGTATTTGGTCCTTGCAACATAATCACATGCAGCTATTATTCTTTAAATTTTACACATTACAATCTAATTTGGACTATATTAGCACTTACTTCAATAGTTCATGTGAGCTCACAGCTACTAAGTAGCAGAGAGAAGGTCAAACACCATCCATACTCAATAGTCTGTACTCTTAGTCTGTACTCCTATTGAATTATCCTTTCTCAAAATGAATTCTGTAGCACTCAGTCCTTAGAAACAATGTGCAGTAATAACTAATAAATTAGAGAAATACTTTAAGCTATAACCCATATCCCTCCAATATCAACTTGGTGAATCACATCGGATTTTTATCTATTAAAGCTCTGAAAGTTTTGAAGTTAGGAAAGCTATTATACTTTTGAAAAATCCAATATTTCTTTAACATGATCAATGATAAGACTTTTATTTTCTCTGTATTACTAAACTGCAACACACTTGCTTTGCTATGATGTTGATCAATGATGCCCTATTTTAAAGAAGTTGTATGGAGAGCACTTACAAAGTCAAGGTCTCTGTATTAAGCATTGTTGGCAAATGTAGCTTCTGCTGCTAAAGAGTGTACAACCAGGTGAGAGGTTAAGAGTGCAAAACATAAGTCCACAAAAATCTATAATAATAATTGTAATTAGATAGAAAGAAGCTAGTGGCCATTGGGAAAATGATGATGGAGCATTTTGGTGATTTTGAGGAACTGTTATCAACTGTTGATATAGTAGGGAACAAATAATTAGTGCATGGGTGAGAACGAAGTATCTGAAGCATATTTTAATTGCCAATGACTTTGGTATCATCTAATAGAAAGAAAATTTTAAATTGTGTTCAATTCTATGGTTTATGACCAGTAATGAAGCATGATAATTACATGCTATCCAAATAGAGATTTTCTTTGTCAGGAAGATGATTGTTATTATTAATGTGTTATATCCAGATCAGGAGGTATATGTTGAATATTTCAATACTCTTTTATGGCCTTAATAAAGAAATTCATATCCAAGGCAGGTTACTCTCTATACAAAGAAAATAATAATTCTGACCAACTTTATTCTACCAATCTCGTAGAATCCTTGTAATCCTCTTAAAAATGTGGGTGTGTATGTTTTGGCCTAAAGGGCTACTTTAAATATACATGCTTGAATTACACTAGATAATGGAATGATTATAAAGCTCTATCAGAAACAGTATGCTTATTATAAAATTAAAAATATATGTTTCAAATACATGGCTCTCTCAAGAACTTTATATTTTAGGTCAAATTGTATATATTTAGGTCAATTGAGAATTAAAAATGAAAGCCTTACAAAAAGTAAGCTCAATCAGATGTTATGCAAAGTGTGACTCCACTAACCATGTACTAGAGAAAATACTTGAGTGAATCACATGGTATGCAACAGAGGAGGAGTATTCATCAAATCTTAAACATTCACATTCTAAAAATCAATTTCTGGCAAAATCAGAATAAATAGCAGTGTCAGGCAAGGTGAACTCTAGAATTTTGCATTGTAGTCTATAATCATGCATGAACTTATGACAAGAGAAGTATAGTAGAGTGGTGCTTTTATTATTTTTGAAGGCTATATGTCCTGTCTCCAAGGACATAATTTTTTTCAGTCTTTGGATCTAGATATCTATCTGTTAAAAGGTAATTACTAAAAATTCAAGGCTTGTCTGGAAAAATTCTGAGATAGTCAATGTATATCATACCTATTGTTGACTTTTAAACCACCAGTTTATGGAACAGCTACTTGATTTTAAACATAACACATACAATCAGATAAGGTACATTGTATTATGCTCTTTCTGGAGTTCTGGCTGTTAAAGAACTTTCAGCATTTGAGTCCTAAACAGGAGATCAGTGTTTATACTAGTCTTATTGTGAAGGTTCTTTATGAAAGAAAGTCAGTTCTAAGATGATCAGCGTGGTTCTAGATGGTATGGTTTTCCATTCTTTATTCAAATTTGGCTTTCTATTATACTATCATGCAGACTGAAATTACCACAACATAACAGATTGGAGACTGTTTGGAGAGCACTTACAAAGGTTAGCCTGAAACTCTCAGTATAGTCTGTTACACCAAGCAGACTAATTTATTCTAGTACTAGAATGAGAATCAGAAGAGATCTGACAGGGATATGTGCCTAAGAGTTGTATGAGCTCTTGACCATTCAAGATAAATTGAGCACAAAGTATTGGGTATTCATTTTTAGTGACATTCCATTACATATAGAGATGAAAACTTGCAACTAGAATAGTTGTCTTGAATGGAACTGACTTATATAGTAGATGAAGGAGGGAATGATCTTATCACAGTTTCATCAAGCTACCCATATAGAGTAATGAAATTAAGCTGTTCAGACACCCAGGCTTAGAAGCAGGGGTTGACTTATTAGAAATAAAATTCATAAGTGAAAAGTAGTGAGGTGGTAAAATTGAGGATTATTTTGATTCAAAATCTCAGAAACCCATTTTAAACTGACTTCAGATTAAAAACAATGGGAGATTTTAATTTGCCAACATATCCAGTGAATACAAGGGTTGACAATACTCTCAGATGTAAAGAATAAAATAATGTTGCTAGGATTCTTTCTCTCTCTCTCCAATTTTTCTTTTTCTTTTAATTCTAGCTTTGCTTATCGTTTTCTGTGCGTTGATTTCATTCTAGTCCTGCCATGGCTAGCTTGTGCCACATGATGAGGATAATGTCTGCAATATTTCTAATCCAACAACCTTACAATAGATAACTTCAAGAGAGGAAAATATTTCTCTTTCAGCAATCACCTACCAAATCACTTAGAGAGACCCTACTAGCTCCCCTTTCGGCCTGTATTTAACTCTTGGACAAATCACTGTGCATAGGGTAAGGACTGTCACAATTAGCTAGGTGCACATCCTTCTGGTGAGGGGAATTGGATAAACCCATAAACTTCAGTTTTACAAGAAACAAGGAAGAGGGACAGGTATGGTTCCAGTGGTTTAAAACAAATTAGGCAGACAAATACAACAGATTACTTCTGACATCAGTTTACAGTGTTCCCACTTATGCGACCTTTGGATACAAGACAATATATTTTCACAATTATGAATTTAGCTGGCTAATAACAGATTGATAAATATTACTTTAGGACCTTGCCCTGACTAATGGTAAGGGCTTTTCCTACTTGGTTGCTTGTGTAATGGAAAGCTAAGCAGTCAAACTGGATCTCAAGGCATCATTGGAAACAACAAAAACATATACAGCATCAGCCCCAGCCTGTAACCAAGTTTCAGTCTTGCCAATGTGTTTCCCTGCAGACTCATTCATCAGAGACACAGGCCTGCTGCATGTTCTTTTATCTCTCCTAAAACAGAAACATTGGTGCAATGTTTTATTTCACATTGATCTAATTCTTTTATCTTTCTTAGTACAGTAAAATTCACCAACTAGAACAACTAACATATTTCAGGTAGGCAGTAATGATTACAAGGTTGTTAACACTGCTCTCTTGTCATGGAACTTGCAATTCTAAAAGAACTGGATGCTCACTCTCCTTTATCTTTCAAAGCGAGATAATCACAAATAAAATACTCAGGAATTTTGCCAATAGATTTTGTAGCCTCCTGTGTATTTGCCAATGCACAGGTTTCTTACCAATAGATTTTGCATCTTCCTCTAATCTTTAGAATACAGAAATTGTGTGATATGTTTTGCTCATAATGTAAACTGAACCAAAATAGGAAAGATAAGTTGAGATATCAGGTCTACTTTGACAACTGAGGTATATTTGCAGATCTGTTAACTAACAGTAGGTATTTCCAACTTTTGATTTCACGTACAAAATGTTCTGTCCTCTCTATGTCCTTAGAGTATTTACTCTTTGACGTTTTCCTTTTCAATTCTATGTGAATTTATTTTATATTTTTGTATAAATTCCCATATAAATTGAAAGTAAACTAAAGTTAAAGACCAGGAGGCAGCTTTCTTTTTCCTTTCTTTCTTCCTTTTCCTTTCTTCTTTCCTTTCCCCATTTTCCTTTTCTCTTTCTTTCTTCTTTCCTTTCTTTCTTCCTTCCTTCCTTTCTTTCTTTCTTTCTTTCTTTCTTTCTTTCGTGACCTTCACTTGCCTTTCATTCCAAATGCCAGGTGTTGGAGAACCCAACTCATGTTTATTTTTAGGTTTTGTTCTTCTACAAATCATTAACAGACATTATAATAGCTCTCATTTCATTCTGTTTTATGCTTTATAACATTCAATGCACATTGGGTTTTCAGTAAATATTACTGGCAAAATGTTTCTGTTGACTGCACAACCCCAAATTTTTAAACACCATCTACATGTAGTCTTGTACTGGAGGACTTTTGGTCTGATTCCAGGGTCTAGTACTTACTCTCTTTGCACAAATCCTTCTAAGTTTGTTTGCTGTCAAGTTTTGTGATGGGTCACTTCCTTTGCAATTAATATTAATTCTTAAACTTCTGAATTATCATGTATGCAGTGTAAAATGAGGGCATGGACATTTTCTTTTGGCAAGCTAGAAAACTTGTTTGTAAATCCAGTGTAGCTCCTCTCAATGGAAGTGCCTGGTGTGGTTTAAGATCATGATTTTAAATGTGTCTCTCTCACAGGGACAGTACTGTGAAAGTTGCAAGACACTATAGACACATTGAGCTTATTGTAATGCTACAATAAGTAGTTTTGTTTTTAAAATATTGCTATTTACTGCATCTTTTTTATTATTATTCCTGCACCTGGAGGCTACTTGGCACTGGGTGCACATATATAAAAGAAACCAGCAAATTCCATTGCATCATCATAATCTACAAAAGGCAAACACCAAGACAGAAATGTCTCCCATATCACTGCTTTCTCACAAAATGCCCATGCTTATATTTGTAAATCAGTTTACTTCAAGCTTTTAGGACAAGAACAGCCCTGGACTGCTTCAAAGAATCACAGTGTAAAACCTAAGATAGTACATACAGTAAACAGGTGCAATTCACTTAGCTCTAATTCATGAGGAACATGAACTACCCTAGCCGAGAGGCATATTATTAGCTCACTTATAATTATCGCATTTAGAATAGAGGGATGTGTGCATCCACAACTGCTGGGAAATAAAATCACTTGTTAAAGGCAGAACTGACGTTTCTTTGCTTTGCCTTAGAACTGTTCTTGAAAGACACTAAACTAATAATTAATTGTCCTACTTTCTTTCTTCCCAGTTGGATGATCAACTAAACACCTTGCTTTCTGTAATTCTCTCATTTTGGTCATTGATTAACGCTGTGTGATTCTATATTTAAATTCCATGACACACAATGGGTTTTGGCATCATACTGACCTGGATAAAAAAATAAAGCCAATGTATGTCATGATTTTCTTAAGAAATGTTGTAATAACTTAAGTATTCTGTTTTGTACTTCCATGTTGAAAGCAAAGATTGAACTGTAATTACTAATAAAATACAAAATACCTATAAAAAAGAACCAAACAAGACAGTTTCTTGGAAAGTGAGTTAGTTGTTGTTGATCTTTTTGTTTACTCTTGTTGACTATGAATCAAACTTATGAAATAAACACTATATAACTTGTGAGGTAGTAGTTCTAACAACATGGACAAAAGATAATATGGTAAACCTGTAAAACTTTCCAAACTCATTTGTTATTCATAAATGTTAATGAGTAACTAATACATGCTAGGCACAGCACAGTGCCCAGGATTGAGAATGTGTTTTTTAAGTTGAAGTCTCAAAGAACACAAAGTACAGTCTGAGTGACAAACAAACTAATAGTCAGTAAAATCAAATCTGTGCCACAATTCAAGAAAATGTGGAGTATAATGAATCCTGGCTAGTGGGGAAACAGGAAGAATGGTAAATAGAGATTTAGGGTAAATTAAGAAGGAATTTCTGAAGAGAATGGGTTGAGTTACAATAAATTAATGACACATTCAATAATAGCAATAATAAGATCCAGTAGAACATATGGAGTTTCATATATTTTAGACAATACTCTATAAATGCTATTTTATGTAACTAATTTTTAAATACAATTTGGTATCAGAGATTTAACATTTAATTTCTGGTATGAAAATTGGTCTAAGTATTTGTTTTACCCAGATTTTTTGTCCAAGTATCAAAATGGAATAGTCAGACAATTCTGTTATGCCTACCCAAAACATAAGGAATAGACTGTGAAAATATACTTATTCAGTCATTTTTTTTTATTCTACAGACATTTATTGAGTATCACAAAGTGCTGTTACCTTTCTCTATTGGGAAACATAAAATCAAATGCATAAAACATTTATTTATTTTTAAGTATATCTTATTGATTATGCTATTACAGTTTTCCTAATTCCCCCTGCTCTTTATCCCCCTTCCACCCTGCCCCCCTAACCCTCCAGCATCCCCCCACCTTAGTTCATGTCCATGGGTAGTACACATAAGTCCTTTGAGTTCTCTGTTTCCTATACAATTTTTGATCTCTTCCCATCTATTTTATGCCCACCAATAACACTTCTCACTTCTTCTTCACTGTACTTTCTTCCTGCTATTCCTCCCTTCCTCCTCCCCACTGAAATCTCTCCATGTGATGTCCATTTTTCTGGTTCTGTTGTTGATCTAGTTGTTTGGTTAGTTTTTGTTTTTATTGTTTGTCTTTTCTTTCAGGTTCAGTTGTTTATAGTTGTTAGTTTGTTATTTTACTGTTCATATTTTTATCATTTATTTCTTAGACAAGTCCCTTTAACATTTCATATAATAAGGGCTTGGTGATGATGAACTCCTTTAACTTGACCTTATCTGGGAAGTGCTTTATCTGCCCTTCCATTCTAAATGAAAGCTTTGCTGTATAGAATAATCTTGGATGTAGGTCCTTGCCTTTCATACTTCTTTCCAGCCCCTTGTTGTCTGCATGGTTTCTTTGGAGAAATCAGCTGATAGCCTTATGGGAATTCCTTTGTAGGTAACATTTTTCTTTCCTCTTGCTGCTTTTATGATAGTCTCTTTGTCTTTAATCTTGGGTAACTTATTGATGATGTGCCTTGGTGTGTTTCTCTTGGAGTCCAACTTCTTTGTGACTCTCTGGACTTCCCGGAAGTATATTTCCTTTGCCAGATTGGGGAAGTTCTTCATTATTTGTTCAAATAAGTTTTCAATTGCTTGCTTTTGTTCTTCTCCTTCTGACACCCCTATAATTCTGATATTGGAACATTTCAGGTTGTCACAGAGATTCCTGAGCCTCTCTTCATTTTTTGAAATTCTTCTTTCTTTATTCTGTTCCAGTTGGATGTTTATTTCTTTCTTTTGTTCCAAATCATTGCTTTGACTCCTGGTTTTCTTCCTATCACTGTTGGTTCCCTGAATATTTTGTTTTATTAATTTTGGGTATCTTTCCTTTTTTTTTCATTTTTTAACCAATCTCAATCAGTTCTGTGAGCATTTTGATTACCAAGGCTTTAAATTCTCCATCAGAGAGTTTGGCTACCTCTTCATCACTCAGCTCTCTTTCTGTAGTTTTGCTCTGTTCTTTCATCTGGGCCATATTTCTTTGTCCCAGTGCACCTGTTAAGTTGCAGTGGGGCAGGGTCTCAAGTTTTCACCAGGGCAGGGCAACCCTCCGTGCTGGGCTGTGGTGCTGCCTATGGGGGAGGGGCCAGAGAAGGAACAATGCAGCTTGCCTGCTCAGTGTTAGCTCACTTTCCAATGAAGTCTGTGTGAGACTGGGAGTTTCTCTCACCTCAGCAACCACCATAATCTAGTCAGCTGTCTCAGTTTCCCATTTAGCCATCCCCACCCTCACTGTCCATCACTTTGCCACAGGTTCTTACCAGTCTGGTTGTTCTGTTTGACTGTTTCTTTAATTCCTTGGTTGTAGGAGCTCTACACAGTTTGATTTTCTTGTACTTCTGGTTGTTTATTGATTTTAGGTTGGTTGTTATTCTTCTTTTGGTTATGCAAGGAAGTAAAGGGTTTCTACCTACACCTCCATCTTTGCTGGAACTCTCCTTAAATGCATAAAAACATTTAAATAAGACAAAGGATATCATCCATACACCAAAAATAACTGCAGTAATTAAAAAAACAACAAAGTTTAGATTGCAGCCAGCAAAATATCAACTGTATTTTGTACTGATCAGATCACCAAATTGCTATCCAGTAAGAAGAAAAAATAAAAAATAAATAGAACAAATTCAAAGTTAAGCAACAAGCTTCAGTAGAAGAAAAAAAAAGGCATCCCTCTACTGGGTGAAACTGGACTCAGATGGTCAAAAATAACTGAGTGGTCACCTATCCAAATCAGTTTCTTGAATAGTTGACTCACTTGTTTAATTCTGGCACAAATTCAATTAAATTAAAAATTAAGAGGACTTCTGGCCAAAATGGAGGCATAGGTAGATACACTGTGCTGCCTCGCACAACCAAGAAAAGGACAACAAATTTAAAAGCAAAAAACAACCAGAACTCACAGAAAATGGAACTGTATGAAAGTTGACAATGAAAGAGTTAAAGAAGAAGCATTCATCCAGACTGGTAGGAGGTGCATAGAAGGGCAGCTGGGTGGAGAGGACTCATGGCACGGCTGTGGCTATAGGACTGGGGAGGGCAAGGCAGCAGTTGGCAGACCAGGCGAAGCAGCTGCTGGCAGAGTGGGAAGACCCACATTTGTGTGTGGATAAACCAAGAGAAACATGGGGGAGCAAGACAGAGACTGCTCAACCCAGGGTTATAACATGGGAAAATAAAACCTCAAAACCTCTGGCTGAAAAATTCTGTGGGGGTTGAGGCAGCAGGAGAAACTCCCAGACTCACAGGAAAGTTCATTAGAGAGACCCACAAGGTCCCAGAATGTATACAAAACCACCCACCTGTGAATCAGCACCAAAAGAGTCCACTTTGTGGGTAGGAGAAGAAGTGACTGAAAGCCTGCTGAGAGCTGAACAGGAAACAGTGTTCCCTCTTAGATCTCTCCCCCACATACAGTGCCATAATGCAACCACGTGGGTTGCCACACCCTGGCAAATACCCAAGGCTCAACCCCTTACTACTGTGACAGGCACACTGAGCCAAAAAAATATGGCCCAAATGAAACAACAGATCAAAGCTCCAGAAAACATACAACTAAGCAATGAAGAGATAGCCAACCTATCAAATGCACAGTGCAAAATACTGGTAATCAAGATGCTTACAGCATTGGTTGAGTATGGTCACAAAATAGAGGAAAAAGTGAAGGCTATGAAAAGTGAAATCAAGGAAAATGTACAGGGAACCAACAGTGATGGGAAGGAAGCATGGACTCAAATCAATAGTTTGGACCAAAAAGAAGAAATAAACATTTAATTAGAATAGAATGAAGAAACAAGAAATGAGGAGAGGCTTTCAAAAAAATGAGGAAAGGCTTAGGAACCTTCAGGGCAACTTTGAACATTCTAACATCTGAATCATAGTGGTGTCAGAAGGAGAAGAGGAAGAGTAAAAAATTGAAAACTTATTTGAATAAATAATGAAGGAGAACTTCTCCAATCTTGTAAAGGGAATAAATTTCCAGGAAGTCCAGGAAGCTCAGTGAGTCTCAAAGAAATTTCACTCAAGGAAGCACACACCAAGGCACATCATAATTACATTACCCAGGATAAAAGATAAGAAGAGAATCTTAAAAGCAGCAGAGAAAAGGAGACAGTTACCTACAAAGGAGTTCCCATAAGACTATCAGCTGATTTCTCCAAAGAAACCTTGCAGGCAAAAAGGGGCTGGAGAGAAGTATTCAAACTCATGAAAGGCTAGAACCTACATCTAAGATTATTCTGTCCAACAAAGTTATCATTTAGAATGGGAAGGGCAGATAAAGCACTTCCCAGATAAGGTCAAGTTAAAGGAGTTCATCATCATCAAGCCCTTATTATGTGAAATGTTAAAGGGACTTATCGAGGAAAAGCAAGAACATCAAAAATACAAACAGTAAAAACAACAAACTCACAACTATCAACAACTGAACCTAAAAAAAAATCAAAAATGAACTAAGCAAACAACTAGAACACGAACAGAATCACAGAAATGGAGATCACATGGAGGGTTACCAGCAGGGAAGGTGAGGGGAGGGAATGGGAGAAAGGTAAAGGAAATAAGTAGCATAAATGGTAGTTACAAAATAGACAGTGTGAGGTTAAGAATAGTATAGGAAATGGAGAAGCCAAAGAGATTATATGTACAACCCATGGCCATGAACTAAGGGATGGGGAAATGTGGGTGGAAGGGAGTTTGCAGGGTGGAGGTGAATAAAGGGAGGAAATGAGACAACTGAAATAGCATAATCAGTAAAATATATTAAAAAGAAAAAGAAAAAAGGAAATTAATGTGCTTGTTAATGTTATATTTTTCCCTCACAGAAAAATACTTGGGGGAAAACCCCATATTCTTCATGTAATTGTAAAATTAAAATTACCATATCTGTAAAAGAGAACAGATGTTGATTTATTTTTATATACTCTCCAAGTGTCGATTTTAATTATAGTGTATACGTTTTTAATTTGGTTTTAGCTATTTCAGATACTACTTTTTCTAAAAACTGCTCTGGGATCTTAATAGAAAATGAAGTGTACGTGGCTGAATGTTCCTTGTTTTAAATGATGGAGAGAATACTCTGAATTTTGCCAACATCATCAATGACATCCATGTTATCAAGTCCAAAGAAAATTTCTGAGCCTTGTGCCACCTGTTGACAGCACATCTTCTTCTCTTAGCTTCTTTTCCATTTTGTACACTTTTCTTTCTTTTCATTCTGGAGTCTAAAGGCAGGAGAAGAAGGCCTTGGTCTTGCTAACTCTTGTCTTCTCTCTATATATTCTCTAACCAATCTCATCCAGCTCAGTGGCTTTAAATTATCACCTCCAACTGATAATTTCCAAAGTTTTCTTTTCTCCAGTCTGGATATTTTTCTGAAATCTAGACATATGTATATGTCTACCACTTTGTCATCTCCATTTAGGTGTCTAAAAAGAGTCTTAAACCTGTATGTTCAAAAATAAACTTTTAGTTGAAAATGTACCTAATCTGTTCCTCATCTTTTCAGTTGACTCTCTCACTAGGTAGAACTCCATTTTGCCATTGTATCTGACTACAAACTTTGCTATCCACAGCTACTCTCTATCCCAAACTAGAGACTTATCTAACATTAAATTTGCCTTTGAATTGCTCCTATAAAAAAATCTCACAGTTATTAGCACTAACCCTTCAGATAGTTTCCCAACATACAGCCTTGTCCCCTATTATCATTCCTTCCCACCTCAGTGCGATGCTAATATGTGTATATATAAGATCATAGTACTTCCTTCTCAAACCTTCAGCTCACTGTGGTGTTGTCCCCATACGCTTTAGCTTCCACCAAACTTTTAGATAACATCTTTTATCACTGTCCTACAGACATCATCCTTGTTTGCCTTCAAATACACTCACGTCAGCTCTTTGAGTACATAATACTCTGGTTATAAAGTTCTTCCCTATGTTCATTTATTGTCACTTCCTCAGTTTCTTTAGAAAGCTCCACGAATAACCATTTTTTCAAAGAAACTTTTCTGGACCACCTCATCTAAAACAGTATTTCTCATTTTCAGTTTCTCTCTAATTATTACCACCTTATAGATTTTATAATTTACTTATCTCTGTCTCTCATTCCTAGAACGTAAGCTCCATGAGAATGAGCATTTGGGTTTTATTTACTACTGTGGCCCATCACCTATAATAGTACACTAAACAAAAAGAGCAAGCATTAAAAATAAACCTCTGTTGAATAAATAAATTAAAGTGTATTCAAGTTTAGGAGTTATTATCTGGCTCATTGTATTGTCTTTTAGCCAGATTAGTCCTGGATGACAATATTTTTTATTTCCAAAATGTAACCAGGGTGAGAGGGATAAAGATTCCTTCTCTGAGCTGAAGGAATATTGATGATCATGCAGTGTTGGCATATTATAGTTTCCTGTTTGGGGTAGAAGCTTCATGGGGAAAAACCCACACTGACAAAACTCCACAAATGATTAATGTGGCTCACCTGTAACTCACAACCAGCAATTTCTCATAGCTCCAGAGAGCAGCTCTGCTGACTCTCAGGAATTATCCCAGTCAGCAATAAATCACAAAAGTAATTAAAATGCCCCCTTAGAGTTCAGTAAACTTCTGTATCCAACCCAACATCCAATTGCCTAGAAAATTTATTGACTCAGATTAGAATCAGAATATATGACAAAGCCACTCATATGAAGTACTGTAAAATACATTATTTTCCATTTTTCCTCCCCCCCCCCACTTTTTTAGTTTCTATTTTTAAGAGTATGACCTTGACGTGGAATGACATAGAAAAGTGTTGGTATTGAATGGACAAGAACTGATCTACTCCCTTAAGTGTAAATCTATCTCCTTAAAACTGGAAAATAAAACTTGATCTGGGTATCAGACTTACAATTGAGATTAACGGCACCTTACTGACAAATAAAGGATGGGAAGGGGAACACATTAATAGGATTGACATATTCCTTGATGCTGGCTGAGAGGTAGTCTGAGGTGAGTTGTTTGGTGGAATTCTAAAAGAGAGCAATGCTTTGTAAGTTCTTACTCTGTTTTTGTCTTTCCTCTCAGTTTTCTCCACACAGATACTGTGCAATTCTAAGAATTACACATTTTCCCTTTCATCACCAGGCCAATGCCCAATTTCTCTTTTTAGATTACACACTTGACTTGAAAAATAGTCTTCTCCTTCACTATGGGAGATTTTCAAGGCTTTTATATTTTTCTGCGTCTATTTAATTCACTTACATCCTTTAAGATGAAACCTATCTTTTATACTAGGAAGTGAATTGCTTAGAAGTAGAGGGGGAAAATGAGAACCAAAGGAAGCTGTGTTTGTAAGAACACTGCACACCCGAATGTCACATGGGAGGAAAAATTTCTTCAAAAACCTGGGACTTAGTAAATTTGCTAATATCTCATTTGTTGCAGCCCTTTTTTCTTTGTCTATTGTGCCCCTCATTGATCTCAAGTTATTCAAGATCTTAAGATGCCTATACTTACAATGAGCTCTCCTTTACCTTAGAGGAAGTTACGGGGGCATTATGAGGGATAGAAGTGTTGATAGTTAATGTTCATATTTTCCATCCATATTCATCCTCCCCACCTTCCTACAAAAAATGAGGGGAAAATTGGGGATATCTTTTATCATTTCAGATTCTCATTATAAAAATTGTGAAAGGATCTGTTGAATAATAATTAAAATGATAGTCTTCAGGCTGTTGAAGAATGGTGCTATATTTATAGAAAGTACCATGTCATGATTTTTTCCTACAAAACACTCCATGCTACCATAAAACACCTCAAGACTTTAGTTAAACTATTTATTTCTGCACACCTCTACAGGAATATTTTTAGGTTTTTCAAACCTCCTTTTTTTCTCTATTGCCTCTCTATTTTCTTTTTAGTTTGCCTGTTTTAGCTACCTCCTTTAGAATTCTCATTATGAGAAATGTCTTCCCAGTTTGCAATTTAATAACTAGGCCAATCAGATACTCTCAGGGTTAGAAAAGAAATTAGAGGTCATCAAAAGTAGAGAAAAGAGAAAAAAACAACTGATGGATCTTTAAAGTAAACACTATTTTGAAGTTATTTATTATTCATATTGTGAAAAACATTAAAAGGGTTGGAAGCAAATACTCTGTGTATATATATACTGTATGCATGTATATATATACATATATACACATATATACAAACATATGTGTATATATATATTAAAACTACAGATGTTATAAACATCTGGAGACAGCCAAACTGAAACAGCTAGAGATTTTAATCCCCTAAGAAAACTGTCTCAACAATTCATCTGCCCATCTCGGGTTTGCTCATTTTCTGGTTGTAAAGGGAAGTTTACAGCCTGAATCATCACAGAGAGAACAACTTTTGGGACTGAGTTGCTCATCAAATCAATGTGAACATGGAGCTTCAAGGGGTACCAAGGTGTCTGTATTGGCACTAGCGTAGGCAATTTGTTAAATGGCTTCTGGTGCTGTGTTAATTTGTCTCACATCAGGAACCACTGGTCTCAGAAGACAGCACATCATATTCTCTTGGCTCACAAGGGGTGGGCCTGGGGGAGGTAACCAAGCATGGTGAGTCAGGCCACCTAAGGCACAGTGTAGGAGAGGAGCAGAAAGGAAATCTTGAGGAAGTTCCTATTTAGTGGTGATTGTTTCTATTTCACTTTGCCTGTGAGCTGATATATGACCTTGTATTAACCTCTATCTCAAGCTTTTAGCAAAAATTTCTTTTGGTTTATAAGCCTAGCAGTTTCTTTTTCACGCAAACCCTAAAAAATAAATGAATAATTTATTAATTTACATGATATAGTGTATTATATGTTACATTTAATATATAATATATATAACTAAAATATTGTTCTTCGTAACTGCTTATGTATTAAAATGATATATTTTAGTAACCTTTGAGTACTCGAGTGCTCGAAGAAGTAGGACATCTAAGATCACATTTGGGAAAAATTGTTCAAACTGTTGCCAATTATTGCCAGCATTCTTACCTTTATTTTGTAGATGGAGAAACTGGGGCTCACATAGCTATTAAGGAGCAGATCCGTAAACCTTCATTTGACTCCAAATCCAGTGCTATTTCCACCATACATCTCCATTTTTCAAGTGAAAAAGTACTTAGTCTCAAAACAATCACTTTAGAAATAATTGTTAAGTCACAAGAGGGTAATCATAGTAGTTGTTTAAGATGCTGTTTACAGTGGATCTGGGATGCAGTGGACATAATACCGACTCGTTTACTTCTACTTCCTTGCTGTTTCATCAACAAAAAGGGTGACAATGAAAAATTACTTCACCTCTCTGTGTCTCAATTTGCTTTTTAATGAAATCAGTAAAGGTGTTAGTTTATGCCATCAATGCCACCTGCTATGAGTCGGGCATGACACTTGGCTCTAAGATCAGAAAGAAAAACAAGGCACCAGTCACCCCAAAGTGCTTAAAATCTTATTGAAGGAATTAGATTTGATGAATTCTACAGTCCCTTGGAGCTTTACATTTCTAGGGTCTGAGAGCTGCAAGATGCTACAATACATGCTGTTCATCATTGGTGATTCAGACAGATTTTGGAGAATTTATAGAAAGTTTGACCAGAAGCATTGCCACTGTTGCCATACAATTGAACATTCAGCTTGGGTTGAAATCATTTCTCAAGGGTAAATCATACTTGTTTCCAAAGCCCGTGATAAAGGGAGAAGGCTTTACAAATGTTGAAAATGAACTCAGTGATGGAAGTGGAATAAATATGTAGAAAGGAGACTCTTGGGCAGAATCAGCATGATGACTTAGACCAATATTCCTTTAAGTTTGTTTTCCTTTTAAATTCCTCTCACTGTTTCTATCTATCAGTGTAGTCGTGTTTAAAGTTGGGAACAAGAATTCCCCCAAATCCCCAACCTGGGCAGCTATAGTTGTTTATTCCATCCCCCGCTTGCAGAATTCATCCAGAAGGTTTTACAGCACTCCCGTGGGAACTGTGCAGAATGCGACAGACACTGGTATCGCAGAGAAGACAAAGGAGGATTTGAAGTCTGGGAAGGCTTTTGTTCAAAAAGTTATGGGGAAAAGTATATGCGTGCATGTTACTACGATTTAAAAGGGATATTTTTAGGAGAGTCGTTCATAAACAATAGTCAAATTTGAGCTATTTAACTCATTTTCCCCTGGGTACAAGGTACACTTCAAAAACAAGAGCAAATTCAATACCGAAATGCACACTAAGTTCTTTGGTAGTGCCCAAATCCAAACTCTGAATGTAGATGTGTCCAGTAATTCCAAAAGTCCAGAGGCATAGGCAGGGAGAGTGTAGGCATGTCTTTTAAGTAAAGGAATGCTGACAATGCTTTAAATATTGGGGTCATTATTTACAATGTATATTTAACTTTATTTTCCACAATAAATTTATGAACTACAAGCACAGACACACTATGCGACCTAAACGCAATTAAGTACACAGTCCTGAATGAGCGTGTCATTTCCCCTGAATGTGTTCTTTTTGTTGTTTTTATTTGATTTGTTTTGTTTCATTATTTAAATTATTTTACTGCTATTGAAGTACAGTTGTCTGCATTTACCTCCCCATCCAAGCTATCTCCACCTCCCCCCCCCATGCCACCCCTCCCTTGGTTTTGTAAAGGGTTTGTGCCCTTTACAGTGGTTCAAATCTTATAAATCTTTTGTCTTTTACCTGAAAATATTCTTGGTAGAAGAGTGTTTTCACTAACCTACTGATAGAGTAAGCACATTTTCCGAAAGGGGAGGCTCTGTGCTTTGTAAAGGGTGGCTAACCTATGCACGGTAGGAAACCAGAATGCTAGAACCTAATCAATTTGAACAATCTACTTAATATGCATGTTAGAAAAATGAAATCAATGTCTAGTTAAAAGAGTTAAACATATATTGATGAAACGGGAACACACTGCATGGTAATTCCCAAGTGATAGGACATTTTGTTTTTACATTCCTTGTTTTAATCCTAAGTTTTGCAATTTTTAAAATCAAACCAACAAAGTTTTAAACCATAGAAACAAAAAAAGAATCGACCAAGATAGAAAATACTTGGCAACTTAAAACTTTCTAAATTAGAAAATGCAATCAGTTTGTTTCTAAATGTCCATGGTCATATTTTGACAGAATTAGAAGATGGATTGACCTTGGAGAAGATTATTGAACATGCTAATGGCTAACAAGGCTAAACATCTGCTTAGCCTGAGGATTACTCTTAAAATGATAAGTGTGATGACAAAGCCCCAGAAAACTCAGCAAATAGTTTATATAAACAACACCTACATGGGAAAAGCAGCATTGAGTTAATACATTAAAATGATATATTTTTTTGTGTTTATATGGAGAACTTATGGAGTCTATTGCATAAAAAACAAATGCTAGACTATTGTAAAAATTATTATTTTCAAAGTCCACTTTTGCTGATTTTGATAGTTCTACTGTTATTATATAAGATAATTCACAAACTAATGTATTTAGGGTTGAAGAGACATAATTTATGCAGCTTATTTTTAAATGAAAAGAATACAGAGAAGGAGAAATGAAGGTAAGGAAGAGATGGAGAAAAAAGAGAGAGGAAGAAAGAGGAGAGCTATAGAAGAGAAAAAGAAGAAAAGATAGAAGTGTTTGGGTGAAAAGTATATGAGTTCTTGGTGCTATCCTTGCAATCTTTCTGTATGTTTTAAATTAATTGAAAATTTTAAGAGTCACTAGCAAAGATGTTAAGTAGTGTAGGATCTACTTATGTGAATTTATAATAAAATAATTTTTTGTGAAAAACCAAAATATGAAAAGCTGACATTATTAATAATATCAATCATGCACACTTTTTTTTCCTGCTCTCTATGGCTAATGAGGTTCAACAGTGCCTAACCTCACCAGAGTGTTCTAGAAGAAAAGCTTCATTTACTTGGCTTTCTTGATATTGCTGATTCACTATCATGTACACAGTCTAAAACTCCTCTCTAATCTACCATCTGCAGTTTGCAGACAGGATGTGTACTTCATACTTCATGAAAAGCAGAGAAGAAAGTCTTGATGTCTTTGTATGTGTATGTGTGTGGACGTGTGTGTGTGAGCTACTTTTAAAAATAGTTTAGATCATTGTATAGCAAACATACAGGGCTTTGATTCAGGCCCTGGCCAGTGTGGCTTAGTTGGGGCATTGACTCAAAGTCAAAGGTTTGAGGGTTTGATTCCCAGTCAGGGCACAGACCTAGGTTGCAGTTTCCATCTTGGGCCAGGGCAGGTACTTGCAATCCCCAGTCTGGATTCAGGCAGTCTCTGGTCCAGGCACCTTTGAGAGATAACCAACTGATGCTATCTCTTGCTTTGATGTTTCTCCATCATTCTGATGTTTCTTTCTCTGTCTTCCCATCTCTCTAGAAGCAATGAAAGAAACATGTCCTCAGCTGAGGACTTTTTAAAAAGGAAATAAAAACAAACAAAAAAAACCCTTGATTCAGGCCTCAGATGATGTGAAATTTATGCCTGGTTCTCTGCCAATCTAACTGAACAATTGGGGCTAATCATTTAAGGTCAGTGTTTGTTTCCCTAATGATAAAATTAGTAGGCTTGTATAGATTAGAACTGAGCAAGAAAAATTTCTGTAATGAAGTAAATGTTCTATAATATGCCCTGTCCAAATTGATGGCCACTAGACATGTGGTTACTGAACATTTGAATTATATTGTTGTAACTAAAACTAATTTTTAATTTTATTTAATTTTTATTAAATTTAGTCACATGTAGGTAGTAGTTAATATACTGGTGAGCAAATGATTATATCATTTTTACAATGATGTGATCCTATCTTTTAACATGGTGTTGCAAATTGTATGACAGACTCACCTTTATTTCTGAAATTTGTTAAAATCTTTTGGATACCTAGAACACTCAAGTTAAATAAGTAAGATAAGGGATTTTTCAGAGAGAGTGAGATTTTACAGGAATCTTATGGAATTCAAATCTTATGAAAACCCAAAATGACAAACAAATAGAAAACAACTTTATGGCCATGTGTGCATATATGATATTAGCCTGAAAGGAAAGCTATTGATTTATTTCCCCCTAAGTTATATTATTTGCTTTAGTAGAGACAAGATGTTTATATTTAAACTTGGATTCCAATTGTTTCTTAAGATGCCTTCAAAATATTACACTTTATGCTCATAGAATTCAATTGTGTAAATGTACCACAGTTTTTTGCTATGCTAGCAGAAGGAAAGAAGGAGCTCCTACCCTTTGCAACAGCATGGATGGAACTGGAAAGCATTATGCTAAGTGAAAGGAGCCAGGCAGTTCAAGACAAATATTATATTATCCCACCTTTAACAGGAACCTAAACAACAAAACAAGCAAGCAAGCAAAATATAACCAAATACACTGAAGTAGAGAACAGACTGACAGGGACCAGAAGGGAGAGGGGAGGAAATTTTGGGGGAAAGGAGGAAGGGTTTACAGGAACAAGTATAAAGGATACATGGACAAAAACTAAGGGGCATGGAAATTGAGGGAGTTGAGGAGCACTGGGGGGTGGGCTGGGATGGGAGTAAAAGGCAGAAAGCTACTCAAACAACAGTTAAAATAAATACGTTAAAAAATAAAATATTACACTTTAATATTAAAAGAAAAGAGGAACTGTTTTTGCAGAAAGTATTTAATTCAATCTAAACAATAATAATGTAGGCAGAAATTTCAAGTCTCAAGAATACATGAAGATAAAATAACAATCTGTGTGTCATGAAATCCTGACCTTGTTCACTGAACATGTGTCTATTAGAAGCTCAAAATGATTTTCAAAAGAAGCTTTTTGAGTTTCAGGGGGAAAATGAAGCTATATATAATGAAAGAGTACATTTCTTAAATCTGTACTGTCACCTTAAGAATGACGAAGAGGTGAAATCCATGAACTTGGTCTAAAACGATGTGCCACCGAGTCACCATCTGTCAATGCACGTAGCCAAAGGTGATTCAAACAAAACTGTGAACTCAGACTGCAGGTGCACAGACTTTGATCACGTTGTTCAAAAAATGGAAGTTACATGGAACTGTGAAGCACAGCACAGCTCATCTGCTCAGGCCAGTTGGTTGGAGCATCGTCCTGCACATGAAAAGCCTGTGTGTTCAAATCCTGGTCAGGACACTTACCTAGGTTGTGGGTTTGATTCCTGGTCAGGGCACACACAGGAAACAACTGATCAATGTGTCTCACCTAAATGTTTCTTTCTTTCTCTCTCCCTCCCTCCCTCTCATATATATATGAGAAGGATATATATATATATATATATATATATATATATATATATATTCTTCCTCTAGTGAAGATTAAAAAAACAGCTCCTCTCTGCATTTGATGTGCGTGTGTAATAGGGTTAAAAGTCAACATATTCCACTTACTGATCTTTCTTTACATTTTCTTGTTCAAATTTCCAAGGAAAAAAATGTGTTGGTTCATGCACTGGGCCACACCAGGTCACTCACCAGAACGGAGATTAAATATCCTGGTCTAAGTTCCTAACGTGGCTCTAAACATATGAACTTTCCTAGGCAATTAAGAAATATTTGATAAATAAATGAATAAATAAGTAAATGGTGGTTGAGGTCTAGAAAGCACCATCAATGATTTGCATAATTCACAAATATATTTAATAAATTTTATTCAGAAACTGAAATACTGACTGGCTCTGTACCAATTGTAACCTAAGTTACAAATGGAAATACAGTTGACCTTTGAACAAGGTGGGTTTGAGCTGCATATATCTACTTATATGTGTTTTTTCAATACATACTGTGTGTGTATTTTCTCTTTCTTGTGATTTTTAAAATAACATTTTATTTTCTTCAGTTTACTTTATTATAAGAGTGCAATAATACATATAACATACAAAATATGTGTTAATAGATTATGTTATTGGTAGGGTGTTTGCTCAACAGAAGGCTATTTGTAGTTAAGCTTTTGGGGAATCAAAACTTTTATACCGATTTTTAACTGCAAGGGAATCAGTGCCCCTAACCCTTTGTATTGTTTGTTAACTGTAATATGTTCTTAATAGTAAATATCCAAGTCTGAACCTTGTCTAATCCTTCCATAACACCTGAACTTTTTCAGTGGATGAACTAATATTATAGACATACCCTGAATTGCCTAACTCATTGATATAACTTGTAAATAGAAGGAAATATTCATGCTATATAATGATTTTGCAATAACTAGCATTTGAATTCAACTTTAGGAAAAATGGGGATAATAGTGAGTAACTTTTTAAACTATTTCTGATAAATCTACGTGGTTTAAGACTCATTTTGGAGAGCTAAAGAAAAGGGAGACAAGAAGAAACATTGTAATGGGCTATTCTGTCTTTTAGGGAACCAGTGGTCCAGTTGAGCAGTGGAGTATATTACTTGTGCCTCCGTTCCTCATGGAATTTTCTAATGTAATCATTGGATCATTTTGCGCATCTGTTTCCTGAATCTACCTTTTTATTCTCACAACCTCTCTCTTCTCTGCCACCATTTCTTTTAAATACCATGAGAATGTCAGGTACTTGCTTTAGAAAACACACCGTACTTTCATATCCCATCTCTGGAGACAGTCATTTTTGAGTAACACATCTTGTAACCAGTTTCATCTTGACTGCAGCATCTGTCTCCCAGGCTGTGGCTGTGTACCCCTGACTCAAATCACAAAGGCAGCCTTTCCTGTCAGGAAGACTGGCTCCAACCCCTATGGCAGTTGATATAAAGTGGGAAAAACTTGAAAGGTTAGAGAGGGAGCATCTACAAACACACAGGCACACACATTGTAAATAACTGCCTTTTTTTTGAAACAACTGCCTAATAGGAAGCCAGTTTGTAATTAATTTGTAATCAAAGTTGGGAGTGTCAGAGTTCCCTGTAGTTGTTGCTACTGAAGGAAGTTGCAGTTAGTGGAAAGTGACTTGTTAATATGCCAGCATCTCAGTGACTCAATAAATGTCCATATCAAATGTATAAGGTATATGCAAGTGGGTGATATGTGCTCCACATAAAAGAGAGATTGAGAAGACAGTTGGAAAATGGAATAATTTATCTAGAAAGAAGGTGCAAATTTTTAAAGCTAGGAAGACTACTGGGCTTTTAGATGCAAAAAGACAATGTCATTGTGAAAGTTGGCCAATTAAATTCATACTTTCTTAAACTCAGTTTGGAAGATGTACTTTAATCCCTAAAGTTAAAATCTGAATGATCATTATAAATAATTGGGTAACAGTAGCTTAAAATCAATCTCCATTAGTCTATGACTGTCTTGAAAATAAAATATGCATATTTTAAAAACACATCTGCAAAATGTATAATCAGTGTTCAAAAGAATTTACCTTACAAATAATCATAAGTTGAGATAAATGGTATTGAAAAATGCAATAAAATAAAATAAAAACAAATAATCATAAGTTGCAAATGTCCATCTAGAAATTCTTTATTTCAAAGGAATATTGTGAAAATAATTGTAAAAAATGTATACTGGCCCTGGCTGGTATAGCTCAATGGATGGAGTGCGGGCCTGTGAAGCAGAGGTTCGCGGTTCGATTCCCAGTTGGGGCACATGCCTGGGTTGTAGGCCAGGTCCCCAGTAGAGGACACATGAAAAGCAACCACACATTGATGTTTCTCTCCCACTCTTTCTCCTTCCCATCTCCTCTCTCTGAAAATAAATTAAAAAATATTTTTAAAAATGTATACTGCATTTTTAAGAAGTAAAAAATAATATAGTGCCTTATACATATTAATTTCACCATATATTTAGTAAGTAAATTACTATATTATTCATTTTTTCAAGAATTTAGTTGAACAAATATTTATTAAACACTTACACTTTGATCAGAGATATTGTAGGTTTTACAAAGGAATGTAAACAAATTAGGTGAAACTCCCTGCCCTCAGGGACATTTTAAATGCTAGTGAGGCTACCATGCAGAGAGAAAGCAATTTTACAGGAAAAAAAAAAGAATAATAGTAAGAGCTAACACTAAAGTGCTAAACTGCACATTACTGATATCAAAATATAACATATGTGAAGCATTTACTATAAGTCATCACAAAATGGAGAAATCAACATGAAACAAAGTATCAGCTTTTGTGTTTGTTTCTGAGAAAGGGTCAGATTTTGCTTTTACTTCATTCTGTGCTTCAAATATTGTGATTGTTATACTCTAACTTCTATAAATTACAAAAGTAGAAATTACAAAAGTACCTTGGCATTCCTAACAGGGATATGAAAAACTACTATATATATATTTTAAAGGTTTCTCAGTTTATCAAGTCTTGACACCATTTTCCAAGAAAAATAAAGAAACTTTAAAATATTCAAACTGTTCACTTGCAGAGCTGACTTTTTTGTTTGCTGTTTTCTGTCATAGCCAACTGAATATTTAAAGTAGAAGAAAGTACTGGAGCAAGAGAAAAGCAGGGAGTTGCGTACAGCGGAGTTCCCACAAGACTATCAGTTGATTTCTCAAAACAAACTTTGCAAGTGAGAAGGGACAGCAAAATGTATTCCAAGTCATGAAAAGCAAGAACCTACATCCAAGATTACTGTATCCAGCAAAGCTTTCATTTAGAATGGGAGGGCAGATAAAGTGCTTACCAGACAAGGTAAAGTTAAAGGAGTTCATCATCGCCAAGCAATTATTATGTGAAATATTAAAGGGATTTATTTAAGAAAAAGAAGATCAAAACTATGAACATTAAAATGACAACAAATTCACAACTGTCAACAACTGAATCTTAAAAAAAAAACTAAGGAAACAGCAAGAACAGGAACAGAATCATAGATGTGGAGATCACATGCAGAGTTAACAGCTGGGAGAGGAAAGGAGAGGATAATGGGGCAAAAGATGCAGGGAATAAGAAGTATTATCTGTAGGTACAAAATAGACAGGGGAATTAAGAATAATATAGAAAATGGAGTAGCCAAAGCACTTATATGCACGACCCATGGACATGAAATAAGGTGGGGATTGCTGGAGAGAATGGAGGTATGGAGTGTCGGGGGTTAAAGGGGGAAAATTGAGACAACTATAATAGCATAATCAATAAAGTATATTTGAAAAAATAAAGTAGAAGAAAGCATTTAGGTAATAAAATTGTAAGCATGTTTTGGAAATCAAGTGATATAAAGCCGAGGAAGGCCATATATTCTTTTCTGATGCTACAAGTATTGACACCACTTTACTTTGTACTCACACATAAATCTTAATGGTTAGGCAGTCTGTTAGGTTCGCATTCTCCAAATTAACATCATTGCCTGCACCTGTATAACTTTGAATTTCACCAACACTATTACAAATAGCATCTTTCTGCAATGGGTGCTTTTATGTTACTAATAGTAATATAGAATGTGCATGTTTTTGCATAATATATTCTCATAAATTATGGTAGAAAGCAAAGTACCTTGAAAATACATTGACAATTTATCACCTTAAATATCTTAGACTTTATTTCTTCAAATGTCTTTAACCACAATATTTAGTAAATCATGAACTAAGGAAGAAAACATGTATTTGATTTTGGTTTCACTATTACCATTTATTGCAAGTGAAAACATTCATCTACAGAAAATGAATAAACATTAGTATTCGAGAAATACTTACTAAGCACCCTTACCACTAAATTTAAAAGCCAATCTATAATTCTCTGGATATGTATTCCTAGACAGATGGCTTTGTCTATATCACAGGTGGGTTGGTTAGTGAAGGTGTTTAGGAAAATTGATATTGTGATCTGAACGTTACTGTCTTAAATCAGGTAACATTGGTCCTTCCAGTTCTTTAACTTTAGTGATTATCTTCCCAAACAAGCTTTAAGTGAAAAGAAATTGGGGGGAAACATTGTAAATGGCTCAAAAAAAATCTTATGGTCTCTACAGAAAAGTTTGTCAGAGTGTTGATCATTTTGAGATTCACAGTTATAACAAATACTTTTAAAGGTTCAAAGCTGGCCCTGCCTGCAGTGGCTCAGTGGGTTGGGTGTTGTGTTGCCAACCAAAGGGTCATTCGCAGGTTCAATTCTGGGTCTGGGCACGTGCCTGGGTTGTGAGCATGTGAGAAGAAACTGATCAATGTTTCTATCTCAAATCAATATTTTTCTCCTCTTTCCTCTTCCCTTCCAATTAATCAATCAATCAATCAATACCTTTGAAAAAGTTTGAAGCTGATAATTGAAGAGAAAATTGAAGTTAAGCTTAAAATACTACACTTCAGAAAAGTAAATCTGTGCTTTTAAGAATGGTTGGTTGGGCAAAGGGGAGTGCTGGGAGATGGGGCTAAGACTGTGTTAGAAGGGACACATTAGAGGAGTCAGAATATTTTTATTTTAGATTCTGGTCCACTGTCACCATAGGTGAAACTCAGAGATCTGACACTGCATGAGAAAAAGGATTGTGTTGCTGAAAGGCTGAAATCAGGGGTGATCCCAGGCAGAATGGAAAAATAAAGATGCCTAACGTTTCTGCCCTGAATGTCTAAATTATTTTGTATCTGATGGTCACACAACAAAACTTTCATGTAAACGCCATTCTGCCTTTCTGTTTTACAATTAGAACTGCTGAGGTCATGAACAACAAAAAGTCTCTGACAAGATAAATTCTCTTCTGTTAAGAAGGGTAAGAGCACACGATATATAAAATACACCTTAAAAGAAAAATGAGTTTTTCTATCTCAGAGTGTGAAGAAAGTAAAGATTTCAAAATAATTAGAGTAAGCCAAAACATAAAATTGCTTGGAAGAGGGATGCCTATGGCAATGAAATTTTTAAAGTTTTTGTGGTATAATATCAGGATTATTCATAAATGAGTTGTTCCTGCACTAAACAATTGAATCAATTGACCACCAAGTTCAGTCATATAACTTATTTGATTCATCTGCCCACTGAAAACATCTGCCATAATGAATCACGTGAAGTAAATAGGAAATAATTGTATGTTTGCTGAAGAAGAATAAATTCTTTGAACAATAACTGGTGGTTTTGACCTTGTAAAATACATTCTAAATATATTTTTTATAAATTTATTTTTTGTTTCCTTTCAATGTAATTTTTAATCAGTAATTGAATATACCTCAAGAGCTATACTGTCAAAAGGAATTCCATATGTAAATTGTTCACATTTTAATTTAAAACTTTATTGTATTTTTCCATTACCATTAGTCCCCTTATATGCCCCATCCTCAAGCAATTACCACACTTTTTTGTCTATTCCCATGAGTCCCTTTTCCTTTTTGCTCAATCCTTCCACTGCCTTAAGGTGTGAAGTAAGGGTTCTGATTCATTTTTTACATATTCTTATCCTGTTTTCTTTGGCACTTTTTTTTCATTATCTTTCTCCACTAAATTGCCTTGGCAATGTCATGCAGGTCTATTTGGGGACTCTCCATTTTCTTCCAACAATATTTGTGTCAATATTTGTACTAAAACCACTTGTTCCTGATTACTGTGACTTCATAATAACTCTCAAAATCATCTAATTTAAAGTTTCCTTCATTAAATAGTTTTCTTCATTTCCTTTTTTTACAAAATTGGTTTGAGTATTCTAGGTCCCTTACATTTCCATCTAATTTTTATATTTAGTTTGTCAATTTCAACAAGAAAGCCTGATAAAGTTTAGATTGAGTGCACTAAATCTAGCAATGTCATTAAGAACTAATTTTTAACAATAAACATAGTATAGCTTTCTATTCTGCTAAGTCTTATATAATTTCTCTTATCACTTACAGTTTTTCATTGTTCAGATCTTGCATATATTTTGTCATACCTATACCCAAGTATTTCATGTGTCTCTATTACATATAAATAGCTTCATTTCTGTATTGGAATTTTTAAATTATATTTTACTGATTTTGTTATTACAGTTGTCCTGCTTTTTCCTCCTTTGCCCTGCCACCAACCAGCATGCCCAACTACCTCAGGCAATGGCCCCAACTCTTGTTCATGTCCATGGGTCATGAGTATAACTTCATTAGCTACACTGTTTCCTATACTTTCCTTTACATCCCCATGTCTATTCTGTAACTATCCATTCATTCTTCTTAACTGTCTACCTCTTCATGTATTTCCCCATACTCCCCTTCCATCTGGCAACCATCAAAATGCTCTCTGTATCCATGATTCTGTCTCTGTTCTTGTTTGCCTAGTTTGTTCTTTAGATTCAATTGTCCATAGATTTGTAACTATTGCCATTTTATTGTTCATTGTTTTGATCTTCTTTTCCTTAAATAAGTACCTTTAATACTTCAAATAATGGTAGTTTTGTGATGATGAACTCCTTCAGATTTTTCTCATCAGGGAAGCTCCTTACCTGCCCTTTGATTCTAAATGGTATCTTTTCTGGGTAGTTCAATCTTAGCTATAGGTCCTTGCTTTTTGTCACTTTGAATACTTGCCAATTTCTTCTAGCCTGCAAAATTTCTTTTAAAAAATCAGCTGACAGTCTTCTGGGAACTCCCAGTAGGTAACTAACTTCTTTTTCCTTGCTGCTTTTAAGAGTCTCTCTTTAACTTTTGGCATTTTAATTATGATGTATCTTGGATTTGGCCTTTTTGTGTCCATCTTGTTTTGGACTCTCTGTGCTTCCTGGAACTGCATATCTATTTCCTTCACCAAAGTGAATAAGTTTTCTTTCATTATTTTTGCAAATAGAGTTCCAATTTCTTGTTCTTTCTCTTTCCCTTCTGGCACCCCTATGATGTGAATATTGGAATGCTTGGAGTTGTCCCAGAGGCTGCTTATACTATCTTCATTGTTTTGGATTCTTTTTTCTTCTTGTTCTGATTGGGTATTTTTTGCTTCCTTATGTTCCAAATCATTGATTTGATCCACAGTTTAATGCACTCTACTATTGATTCCCTATCAAGTGTTCCTTATTCCAATTAGTGTATATTATGTTTCTGACTGGATCTTTTTTATGCTGGTGAGGTCCTCAGTAATTCCCTTGAGTGTCCTTATAACCAGTGTTTTGAATTCTGCATTTGATAGATTGCTTATCTCCATTTCATTTAGTTCCTTTTCTGGAGTTTTTATCAGCTCTTTCATTCGGGCCATGCTTCTTCATCTCCTCCTTTTGGCAACCTCCCTGTTTGTTTCTATGAATTAGGTAGAGCTGCTCTGACTCCACATCTTGGTAGTATGGTCAAATGTAGTAGGTGTCCTGTAGAGTCCAATAGCACAGGCTACCCTACACCCAAGTTGGGTACTCAAGGTAGGCCCTTTGTGTGGACTGCATACACTCTCCTGTTGTTGTTGAGCCTTGGTCACTCTTGGCAGATCAATGGAAGGAATTTACCCAAGCCATAGTTGTCAGCTGCAAGTATTGTCTGTGAACACTGACCACCAACCTCCACCGGCCATGGAGGATCAGCTGTGGAGGAGCAGGGTGGTGGTGCTCTGAAGTGGTCTGTAGTTGTCCACTGAGTGTGCTGGCCCTGGGGTTTCTCAGGTGGTGCAGGCCAAGGTCAGTCTCAACCTGTGTTTTGCCCAGGGCCACTTTGCCTGAGCTATAAAACCATCTGAGATGGCACTATTTGAGCTGGGCTTGGAGATTCCTAGGTAAAGCCAAACTGTGATTCTTGGCTGGATGCTGCTACTATGGACCTGGGGCTCACTGGGGACAGCTGTTACTTGTTGATAGGATTTAGGAAGTTGTGAAGTATGTACCAAGACCAGTCATTAATATGGAAAAGCAGCTTGGGTTGGACCATAAATTGGGTGGCATAGAGCCTCTGTGGATTTCTAAGGTGGGTCACACAGCATTAGCCAGGTTGATGGAGTCTCAGATATGGCACTAGCTTACCGGCTCTGTGTGGGGAGAGTTTAGCACAGGGACAGCGGCCTCTGCTAGCCTTGATGCCAGACACTTCAGTTTCTGCCTCTATGCTACTGGTGCCTTTCAGCTGCCACCCCAGTGCTGGAGCTCAGAGGGAGTGTCTGAGCAGTTGAGTCATGTGTGGGTTCTTTAAGAGGAATTGCTCGGGGCTCCAGGAGTTTCTTCCACCAATTCAAAATCCACTGGTTTTTGTAGCCAGAAGTTGTGGGAACTTATCTTCCTGGCACTGGAAATCTGGGTAGTGCTAATGTCGGGTTGGTACTCCTTGCTCCCAAGATATCCCTTCTGAATTTTTATCTACCACACATGGGTGAGCAGCCAGCCTGGTCTGTGTCTGCACCCCTCCTACTAGTCTGGATGGATGTGGTTTCTTTAATTCCATAGTTGTCAGACTTCCATTTAACTTTATTTCTGATGGTTCTGAGTGATTGTTGTTCTATACTTTAGTTGGAATTTTGATACAGTTGTGTGAAGAGGTGAGTCATGTCTGCTTATGCCACCATCTTGATCGGAATTGTATATAAAGTTTTTATTGACTATTTTCATAGTGTCATTTTTGTTGCAATGTGTGTATGTGTGTGCAAGGGATGGGGGCATGAGAAGGTTATGAGAAGGTCTTCCAAGTTTAAAACAAAGATGATGTCTAAAACAAAACAAATAAATGGAAAACCAAAAGTATAGAATTTGTTGCTGACACCTAAAATCAGGAGAGTCCATCTCCATGGCTGGCTAGATTATGCACCACTGTCAGCTGTAAGGAGGCACGCCCTTCCCTGCTGCTTTGTTTTTGTCATTCTCCTGGTTTCTAGACATTTGAGTCTGCAAGTCTTGATATTAGTTTTCAGAAAGATCTGAACAAATATTATTAAAGGGATGATTTATGTGAACTTAGAAATGAAATCACTGATCCCTATTAGGTATAAATCATGCAATCCAAACTAATTTTGTCTTATGCTAGAGAAGCTAGTCTCAGGGATCAGAAAATAATCATTTAGCAAACAACATTAACTTATTTTATTCCATTTTCCATCAATATGTTTTGGTGGCGTGCATAGATAATCACATTTTTCATAAGGAAATATTCTCTTTTAGTTCAACAAATGGGTTTGTGGAATTTTATTATGGTTGCATTACATTGTTTTTCTTTGCCAGTCACATGAAAGTCATTGCTTTGCTCAGTTATGAATGATACTATTGTGACAAGTAGCTTATTGAATGGCTTTTCCCAATTTTTAAAATTTTCAGATTTAATTTTAGCAGTTTCTTATTCTTTCCCATGTTATTTTGTGAAGGGAAAATAAAATTATACAATCAACATTTATTTTTATATTCATGGATATTGCATATTTGTCTTAATAGCTGCATTTCCTACCACTGACATATTTGCTATTAATGACATATTACCAAAGATATTAAACTAAAATCTGAACATTAAGCATTTTTTGCTTCATTAGTAAAGCTAATAAGTATAATGCAGATTTATCAGTACTTAATTTAATTAAAGTTATAATACTTTTTTAATAAGTAAAGCTTATAAAAGTAAAGGCTTAGCAGTTATAGGCAGCTTCTAAATTAGGTTTCTCTAAAATATAATTTATTTATTTTAAATTTCACACTTCAAGTGACATCAGTAAAATAATTATTCAGCTGTGATGTTCTTGAGATTATACTAGAAGTTAAAAAAGCATGCTACCTTTTAATTGTATTTAATGTTATGATTTTTTGTTGTTATCAAAGAGACACAAATTATCAATAATTTATATTTAGAATTTTAGAGTCTTTCCTAGCAAACTGAATTTCAAGGAAATACACATATATTTTGTTGCTCTACTATTATAATTTAATTGTCATTTTTATAATACTTATGCATTATTTAACAACTTACATTAAATATATTTCCATTTTTTGGAGGAAAAGGGGAAAGAGAAATATCAGAATATGGTATTTCAGAGAGAACAAGATAACTACAGATAAAGAGTACTTTGATGAATAAAAAACCAAATGAGTGAATTTTTAAATTTGAACTTATAAAATATAAAAAAATTATAAATATGGAGAGAAGTGACCAAAGACAAGAATTTGATCTTGGAATCAACACAGAGTATGTATAATCAAAGTGATTGCATACACATACTCAACAGCAAATGTAGGGAATGAATGGAGGACATTTGTGCCCAGGTTGCCAGTTACTGAAACATCTGAGGTGAATTCACTTGTAATCACAAAGACTCAGAGAACCGCAGAGAGATTGTAAATTCCTAGGGCAGTGTCCATGCACTTTTTAATCACCATTTATTTACCTAGTCCAATATTCAAATGCTCAGTAAATATTTGTTTATTGAATGATGGAGACATACTTGCACACACATCACACTACATATATATCATAAAATAATAGTATCCCTTTCCCTGATCCTCTCCCCCTCTCTTTGACGTTTTTCTCTCATCTATCTATCTATCTATCTATCTATCATCTATCCAACCTATCATCTACAAAATAGGCTTTGGTCTATAGCCAACAGTTTCAAATACAGCAGCCACTTCCATGTGTGACTAGTGAAATCAGAATAGTCAGAGTTAAAATGTGTTGTTAGTAACTGTAAAATATACATGAAAAGGTAAATACTTCATTAAAATGTACAATCTCTAACTGAATAAAACACATTTTAAAATTAATTTCACCTATTTTTACTTTTTAATGTGGTTACTAGAAAATTTAATTTTCAAATGTACTTCGTGTTTGTGGCTGGCATTATATTTCTAATGGAAGGCGCAGTCCAACAAGAGAAGAATCTTGAACTTTCCCTTCTGATATCAAAAATTTCCATAAATATGAGAGTAGCTAGAAAATGGTTTTAGATTAATGGATGCATAATGCTACAGAGTAGATTTTTCCTGCAAAAATATGTCTTGTTTCCATTTATAGATACAAAATTGAAGTTTTTAGTGTTAACTTGATTTTTTTAAATATCAGGAAGATATTTTGACTATGCCATGAAACTCTAAAGTACAAAGACAATGAAATATTTAAGATGGCTTTCATTAAAATGATTTAACTGAAGAAAAGCTGAAATTAATTTTAAGATCGTATCTGGGGTTGTCTGGTCAAGAGAGACATATGTGTTAAGGGAAGCAATTTAATTTGTAGCAACTCATTGCTAACTAAAATCAATTGAATATTGAAAATATTTAAGATTTTTTGACAGCTGTCTCCTCAAAGATTTCACTTAATCAATTTAAATTAATTTCCCCAGAATACCTGTGTACCTTCAAGTGATAAAATAATAAGCATAAAATATTATTTTATTACAGTAAACATTAATACTAAACTGAGGGCTATGTAATCTGATCACCAGTCATAGTTTAATTTGCTATGACTCACAATTTTGTTCTTCCACATTTACATTTCTATACCCAAATAACCAGCCCTGTTTATTAAATTATATCCATTGCATCATCCAAAGTCTAATTAGATCCGTTGAAATACCCTACATGTTCACTTGTCACCCCCACTGACCCTTTGAATATTCTCTGCATACAATACTCTTCCTTCCCACTTGTCTTCTAGGTAACTGCAACAAATGCTTCAGAACTCAACAGGAGTGTCCCGTTTTCTATTATTTGCTCAAATTCCACCTATCCAAAATTTTATTTGCAGAACTTACTGTATGTGTGACATTCTCTGCTCCTCTGTAGTCATTTTCTTAATGTGCTTCTTTCCATCTGGAGTGTTCCTTTTGTCAAGGTGCCATCTTTGTGATGTTCATTGTCATATCCATAGCATCCCACATGGTGTCTGACACACAGTGGAGACTTAAATATTTGGTAAAGAGGAGAACATCTATGTTCATATGCTCTAAAATAAAGTGTCTAAACATCTTTTTAGGTTTCTTGGCCAATCGCTACTCTTTGGTAATAGATTTTGTTTAGGAAATTAAAAAAAATAATTGATGCAAATGATTTAGTCTGTGTTATAGTTCTTTCTTTTTCAAATGCTTTATTTCTGCATGTAGGGAGGTTTATTTTGAAGGGTAATGAAATAACTTTACCCTCATAGTGGGTAACTGGCATAAGTATAAATAAATCCTCCAAAAATGTTAGAAATGTGCTAGGTGCTACAAAGATAAACTAGAAAGATTTATTTTTCTCAAAAAGCACGTAGAAATAGGTAAATGAAGACATATAATATAAATGCTGGATAGACAGTGATTTTTAGCAAAGAGGTATAAAGGCTTATAAGTCCAGATGATGAAGTGTCTATCTCTAACTAAGATTACAACCAAGAAAGACTTCTTGAAGGAGAAGGCCTTGAACATAAGCTTTGAAAAATAAAATTGTTTCTTATTTTATCCTTCCCCAAAGGGTTTGGGTTTGTAGAGGTACTTAAAGAGAAAATGCATTTTCTTTGAAGGGAAATATATAAGCAATTGCATGGGGGATTGGCATTGAGGGACACATATGAATGGTGAGCGGGTCACTATTTCTCTCACACACGTAAGGTGTGGATGTCAAATACAGTATGGCCAAGTTGCCCAGATGTTGACTTAAATGGCAGATGATGATGACTTTAATACCTACTCTGGATCTACTGGCCATCAGACTTTATACAAATGATAACTCTTCTCTAAACCTCACTTTCTCCAACTGAGAAACATAAGGCAATAATGTCAGAACTTCTGTGGATCGCTGGGAGAAGTAAACAAAATAATGTTTATTAAAAATTCGAAAGTCAATTTTAAATAAATTACTTAAAGTGGGAGCTCTGAAAAGCATTTTGGAACAAAGTCATAGAGGATCTTAAATGTCTGTACTTTTATTCTGTAGTCATTAGTTCTGACTACAGAATAAAAGTACATTGCTCATGAGTCACTTTAGTGTAGTGGTTAAATGCACAGACTTTTATACTAGACTATATGTTTGAATTCTGATTTAGGCAATTTACTTGTACACTTTGTGCCTCTTTCCTCATCCATAAAATTGCAATAGTAATTATTATAAAGAACAAGTAAATTAATAAATGCACAAACTATAGAGCAGTATTATGAAGTACTATGTATTCGTGCAGGAAGTTCTATATAAATATTAGCTATTACTATGCATTAGTGATCAAAAGCACTATTGAAAAATTTGTCTGAATCAGAGATGTGCTTGAGAAAAAAATTATATGTCAGCCCTGTATAAATTGTAGACAGAGACACATTAGGAAGCTTTTTCAGTCCTCCTAATTGGAGAAAGTGAGTGCATGAACAAGAAAAGACATAGTGAAAAATGAGAGTTGAAGGAAGATTTAAAAAGAAATAACCCTCTTTATTTCAATGAAGTCCAATTTGTTTGTTCTTTCCTTTATGTGCCATGCTCTAGGACACATAATCAGTGAAAACATTGCTGTATGGAACATCTGAAATTTTCCTTCCTATGTTCTCCTCTAGAACTTTTATGGGATCACTACTTGTGTTTAAGCCATTTATCCACCTTGTATTTATTTTTGTGTATGGTGTAAGTTGGTAGTCAAGTTTCATTTTTTGCATGTAGCCTTCCAGATCTTCCAAGAGAATTTGTTGAAGAGGCCATTTTTGCTTTATTTTGTACTTCTGCCCTCTTTGTTGAACATTAATAGACTATAGAGCATTATGCTAAATGAAATAAGCCAGGTGGTAAAAGACAAATGCCATACTATCTCACCTATAAGTGGAACCTAACCAACAAAACAAACAAGCAAGCAAAATATAACCAGAGTCATTGAAATAAAGAACAAATGAACAGTAACCAGAGGGGATGGGGGAGGGAGATAATGGGGGAAAAGGGAAGGGTCATGTATAAAGGACCCATGGACAAAGCCAAAGCGGGGTAGGATCAAGGGTGGGAGGTAGGGATGGGTAGGGCTGGGCAGAGTGGTAAGGGGAAAATGGAGACAACAGTACTTGAACAACAATAAAAAATTATAAATAAATCTAAAAGGCAGAGCAATTGGAACTTAGAGGACATGTGGAAAAGGGAAAAGTGAATGATAGATGTAAATACTGAGATTTTCCATCTGAAGATTGAGAAATGATGCTTCAGACAAAAATAAGAAATTAGAAAAATAAGCATATCTGAGATGGACATATTTTGGATGTGTTGTGCTTACATTGTTTTTGTCATTTCCCACTGGAGATGTCTAGGAAGTAAAATTGAATGACTGGAGTCTAGACTATTAACATAGATTAATAGGTGATAGTTAGAGTTTGAAAAAAACAAGGAAGAGAGATTAGACATAACACAGTAAGGTTGAGGGATGTCATTATATGAAAAATGTATCTACCAGGTTGGAGGATAAGGTGAAGTTAAAGGAGAAAGGAGTAAGAGGGAACCTAAAGCCAATGTTTTTCCTTAATTTTATTTTTTTTGTTTTACTGAAGTATAATTGGCAAATAAAAATTTTATATATGCAAGGCATATAAATGTAATTTGATACATGGATACATTGTACACCATCAAGTTTGTTAACATATTCATCTCACATCATTAACATATTTTTCTGTGTTCATAGTGAGAATACATGATTTATTCTAAGAAAATTTTAAGTACATAATACAGTATTATTAACTGTAGTTATAACACTGTACATTAGAGCCCAAAAACTTTTTTATTTTATAACTAGAAGTTTGTAACTTTTTAAAAAAATATTTTATTTATTTTATTTTCAGAGAGAGGGGAAGGGAAGGAGAGAGAGAGAGAGAGAGAGAAATATCAATGTGTGGTTGCCTCTCATGTGTCCCCCACTGGGAACTGGCCCACAACCCAGGCATGTGCCCTGACCGGGAATGGAACCGCAATCCTTTCCTTCACAGGCCTGCGCTCAATCCACTGAGCTACATCAGCCAGGGCTAGAAGTTTGTAACTTTTAATGAACATCTCCCTGTTTTCCCCACCCCCATGTCTCTGGCAAACTGTTAATATAAATCCAACTCTTTTAGATTGTACATATAAATGAGATCCTATAATATTGGTCTTTTCATGTCAGGCTAATTTCATTAGCATAATCTCCTCCATTTTCACCTATATTGCTGCAAATGTCAAGATTTCCTTCTTTTTTATAGCTGAATAATTTTCAATTGTATATACATATATAATCATATATATTCATATATATATATATATGAATGTATATATCATACAGTCTTTACCTATTTGTTTGAAGGAAAATAACTGGTGTAAACCAAATTGTTAGCTAGTCACATCTAAAGATGCTAAGATAGTTATAAAATTCATGTGATCGCCTTGCTTTTTTTAACTGCGTCTTGAAGAAAACCAATGACAGATTCACTTTTGCCAAATACTCAGGGCATGCTGTGAAAGCCTCAAGGCAGTATTTCCTGCTATGTGTATCTCCTACACCTGGGTTGCAGACTGTGCCAAAAGTAAGGCACGGGATTTAATCATAAGGTGGGAGAACTTGTAAAGGAGCATGTTCTGTCACTTTGACAGGCTTCCTGCACAGAAGTCATGACCTGGGATAAAGTACATGAATTTCTTCTGCCTGAACCTGAGAACCTTAAACATTCAGATACTGATGAACTAACTTTCTAGGCTTGACAATGTAGACCTCCCTGCCCTCTCACTAGATGAGGTCAGCATTCCTGGCTGGAGATAACAATAGAGGTCGTCTGAGATGAATGTCTCTCAGGATAGTGCTTGTTCTTCTCAAAATCACTCCTGTCTACCTTCATGGCCTCAGTCCTAGTCCTCAGTCCAAGGGGGAAAATGAGAGGCATTGTCTCCCTCTCTCCTTCCCTTCCCCTCTAAAGATAAATAAATAAAATCTTTAAAAATGTATTTAAAAAAGAATGGTTTAGTGAAGGGGTACCAACATTACTGAAAATAATGGTAGTGGTTGTTCTCTGCTGGTCAGAGTTAACTTTGGAGATGCTGTTACAGCCCTGCATTCTCTAGTGTCATAAGGTGTACAGGACTCCATTACAGCAGAACAGATGGAAGCACTCAGCCATCAGAGGCAAGGTGAATGTAGTTGCCATAAAGAGTCCTAGGATTTAAAGGCAACCGGGCTCCCCTTATTTACAAGTATCTATACAAAGGCAAATGGACAAAGATGATCCTAGGTATGAGATAGAAGGACAGACAATCGGGATGTTGCTTGCTTTATATATTAGACCCACTGAGTTGGAAGCAGATGCCAGTCTATCATGGTTCTTTGCCTAATTTCATGATCTATTCAAGTTCTTAGACTTACAACTAATCACTTGAAGGTGAGTCTAGGTCCCCTGGTGGAGGAACTCAGCTCTACCACATCAGTGTATAACACACTATAATTAGTGTATAGTAGCAAAAATATGGGATGGGTGGGTAAAAGTAGGCTTACAGATTTTTGCATGGAACAATATTCAGGTATGAAATTTATAATAGCCTTATTAGCTTAAAAGAATGTCACTCACAACTGAGAACCTACTTTTGCCCACTCCTCTATAGAGTTAATCATTTCACAAAGGGACCTGAGGCAACATACCAGAATAGTTGTACACTGAAGAAAAGGGACTATCTATATTTTCAAGTACATTTGAATGCAGGTATGCAGCTGATACTGAAACCAGAAAAGTCAAGATTCTTTCATAACCTCTAAGTCTTATAAAATCTAGAATATATAAAAGTTCATGACAAATACATTCCATAGTGATGCTCATATTCACATAGCCCCACCACATGGTAAGTTGCCAGACTTTCAAGTGTGTTATGGAGATGGACATATTTAGCAGTTGGTAAAACACTCACATTGATCTCTTGATCTGTAGAGTAAGAAGTTTTATGCTAGAAAAGCAAAGTAGAAAAATCCTGAAACTGCCCATATTTGTAGTTAAGATAGTAAATCAGACTCCATGATTCAATCCTGGGTAAAAAATATAGAGACCAGTGTGATCCCCAAATACAAATGGATTCAGGCTTGTGATGCTTATTGTGTCCCCATTTAATATCTCTGTGTATAAATGGCAAAAGGCAGACAGATCGTGGTAAATATCGAATGATCACCATAAACTTAACCAGATATTGTATTCAGTACCAGATATGGAATCTTTAACACACAAATAGGAACTATTCTTCCAACATTTCACAATGCTAAGTCAACAAAAGAGATGAGTTATCAGGTGAAGATAAATCCTGTAGGACTGGTTTTGTAGGGAGAGAGAAAGGCTGTATCAGATAAGAAAAAGTAGTGTAAAAAAGTGAAAAGTTATAAAAAGCAAATATTCTCAAATTAGAATTGGGGTAGCACTGAAACTGATAGAATTGGAGAGTAGTAGGAGTGTTCTTTGACATATTTCCAAAGAATGATGAATAGGTCTTTTGAGTAGGAAAGATAGACATGAAGTAAGTGAATAGTTATCAGCTTTATAGTAAAGTAAGAGTATTCTCACTCTTTGACAGATAAACCATTGTTATTTATCATTAGGCTTGCACTTTTGTTTTTATAATGTGGTAGGTAAAAATACTTTGTTACCTTCTCAGTCATGTAGGCCCTTGAGCCTACACTTTCTGTTATATATGCTATTTTTAATAAACATAAGTTTAATTTTGAGTTTTTTCCTGGTGGATGTCACTGATCAAGAGCAGACATGAAGAAAAATAATGGTAGCATCTCAGGACTTCAGATTGGCCAAAATTATTTAAAAGAACCATCTGGTAAGGAAATAAATTCAAAGACATATCATAGGACATCATTTAAATTGTTAAAGATACAAAATAAGGTAAGAATGGGAATATAATACTCAAAGGGCACTAAAGCACTAAGGCAATAAAAGATACATTGAGGAGATTTAAAAAAAGGGATTAGAATAAATAATAAATATGTGGCCAATAATTTTCATTTCAAAATTTGGGTGGTGGATCACTGCAAGAGTTGTCAAAATTCAAGGCATAAAGCTGTGACTGTGGACAGATAAGTTGAACAAAAACAAAGGATAAAGAGTTGATGAAATGAAGGAGCTACCAGACTTAGAAAATCTCTTGATGAAAGTATATAAATGTAACCAGAAAATGAGATGTATTATTTCAGAATGAAGGTAAGAAGGAGCTCTTGGAAATTGTAGCAGATTGTTTATAAATTATGATGGCTCCATTAAGAAATGATAGAAGAGAAAAAAGGCAGGATTCCAAAAGATTTTATTTCCCCTTATGCCAAATCAAACCCCAATTTCATGTTATGAGAACAGTAAGAAAAAAATATTATGTTACTTTGATACCATCTCCATAATATATTTCTGCTCAACAACTTTTGTAGTTGTTTTATTGTAATGAGAAAGTAGTATTCCTATGGCTTAGGTTTTAATGCAGCATTTTATGTATGTGTGGTTTATAATTGCCAGTATCATATTATTGTCGATTTTATTGTTATTCTAGTATAAAACAACAGCATCTAATTTTTATAGAATTGTTAACCACTCCTCTGGTACCCGAGTTAAGTAAAACCCAGTTTGAAAACCCATGTCATAAATTTTCTTTAATCCAGACAAAAAATATTATAAGGTATACTTTGTTATATAAAATAAAATTAAATCTCAATGAGTAAGCAACTTGCCAAAAAATTATGCAGCCTATAATAATTATGCTGGACTCAAATTCAAGACTGTGACATGAAAACTTTTCGGAGAGTTTACTTTAGGTTATTGTTTGAGTGATACTTTTCTTATCTATTATTTAAATCCTGGATGGCTATAGAGTCATTGATTTAGTTTCTTCCATCTGCCCCCATAAATATAAAGAAATCTGCATATTTTGTTCTCCAATCATTTGTATATTCTCTGCCCAACCCACACATGCTGTGTTGACATGAAGTTGTGTTGTTTACTGATCAAACTTTTTTCAGGCATGTCACAACTTAACACCCCCTGCTCTAAGAAATATCTACCTCATAGGATGCTGCGCCCATTATTTGCTTTTTAGAGACACTCATACATGTCTTTCAAGATGGGACCTCTGTACAGGTTGCTCATTAAGGTGAAGAATGACATGAGATACTATTAAGAACCATCTTAGGCTACCTAAAATGCCTAAGATGCCACATTCATTGTAAGTTGGAGGAGGAAGAAGTCACTCTAAAGTAGAAAAAAAGTAAGGAAATGAAATGAGAGATGCAAAGAAACTAATCTTTGCCTTTTTTACCTTTTTTTGTCAATCTGCTATTGAATTTAATTCTGGTGTTAAGACATTGCCTGCTGCTGCATATTTATATGTATTTTTGTATGTGCTTCATCTTTCTGCGTCTCTCCACAAACATGTATGGAAGTATATACAGAGAGAAGAGTAAGCTGGAGAACTAGATGGACAAAAGAATCTCTGCAAGTAAAAAAAGTTAGCAGTGGGGATGGGAAGCCCTTCCTGAATAACATAGGATCATAATTTAAAAAGTAGAGACTTGCGATAACGTCCATTAAAATTCATACCCTGAAATCCTTGTAGAATTGACATGAGTGTAGGGGCTTAGTAGCAAAGGGTGGTAGAAAAGGAGTGACTGAGAGCCTGAATGGAGGGAGGCCTGGGCAAAGACTCTGTAATGATTCCAGTTGCATCTTTCAGAGAAGTGGCAGCAGGTAGTCTGGGCTTTCTGCTTCTCTCCAGGGTGAGGTGACCTTGGTGTGTGATGTGAAGAGGGAAAGAGCTTTTTCTAATAGAGACGCATCCACTGTGGGCTTTGAAGAAAATGAAGAGGGCTTCTTTAGTGGAGTTCTAAAAAAAGAGGGCATATACCAAAAAAAAAAAAAAAAAAAAAAAAAAAAAAAAAAAAAAAGCAAACAGAAAACAAACTTCTTTAGGTGGTGAGAGGAATGAATATGTTTTGTGGAGTAAATTTTTCACAGCATTTCTAAATGCTTAACTAGAGTAGTATTTAGTATCCTCCACAATGGAGAAGCCCCAAAGGGGTTGTGCTTTAGAGGGATGAATGTGGTTGTGGAATCAGGGTGTGGAAAAAGAGTCACCAGAGGTGGAGGGAGCACTAGGAAGTTTTTACAGTCTTCCAGAAGAGAGGTAATAAAGACCTGGACACTTAATTCTGAATATACATGTTATGTAATATTTTCTGTTAATTAAACTTCTCAGTGTAATGGGGCAGCAAGAGAGATTGTTCCATATTTTATGCATTTCCAGGAGTGCTAGGAAAATGGGAAAATACTCCACCTAGCAATAGTCCATTAAAATTAATTTCAGCAGAAATTCATAAAAGCTGGAAGGAATAAAGTTGTTATATATGTACCTTAAACCACTCCCTGATAAGCCTGTTTGGATATATGCATCCAAGAATTATATAGTAAAATATAGGTAATATTTATGCGATAACAAATATGGTCATATCATAAAATAAATGTTAAGAAAAATTTTCCTCTATAAATAAGCTACTCTATAAAGTACATAGACAGATTCTCTTAATGTATTCAAATATTAACATCTTATGCATGAATGGACAGATTATCAAATAATGAAATTAAGTGTAATTGAGAGACTAGAAAAGTGGGGGTCTCTGAAGTTAATCTACTAATTATAGAACAAAATTAAGTGATAAATTAAATTCCACCTTGTTGGAAGGTTGAATTTGGCTGATTCAATTTGCAAGTAAGTGTGGAAGATGTACCTGAAGAGTAAAATCAGGCATTTTTTCCTTAGATTTTAAAAATATTCCTTATCATAAAAAAAAACAGAAATGTGGGAAAGAATTATAAATAATCACTCAGCGGTTTTCTGAACATTTGAGTATAATGGCTACAATCATTACTCAACCCATAACAGTGATTGAAAATAAAGAAATGAATTGATTTAAGAAAATAACTCTACTTTTGTTGCTTCAAAATTAAGAGAGTTGATATTTTAAACTTGTGTTTGAAAAGATGAATCAAATATTTATTTATTTTTTAAGATTTTATTTATTTATCTTTAGAGGGGAAAGGAAGGAGAGAAGGAGAGAAATATCAATGTATGGTTGCCTCTCCTGAGTCCCCTGCTGGGAACTGGCCTGCAACCCAGGCATGTGCCCTGACTGGGAATTGAAACACGATTGTCTGGTTCGCAGGCCCGTGCTCAATCCACTGAGCTACACCAGCCAAGGCAAGATGAATCAAATATTTAAACAAAATGTTTTAATTGCTCCCATTTTAAATACAATTTACTTATAAGTGCAACATACGAAGTTTTTATGTAAAAATTGTGTCAGAACATTTCAGGTCATACACTATGAGGCTAAACCATGCCTGTGGCCCTTCCATTAAAGTACATGCATTTTTGCTCCTGTGGGGTCCCGTTTCACAAGGAAATTAAAAACCAAGTGACTGGTTGCTTATCAACTTCTATATATTAATTCTGTCTCTAGAGTTTGGTGATAGCGTTTCTGTCCTGCAAACTAAAGATTGATGCCAGAGTGGAGAGTGCCGGGATCATTAATTTATTCTTACAGTTAAAGCGTAGTTTCTTGCCCTGGCTGGTGTAGCTCAATAAATTGAGGAAGGGCCTGTGAACCACAGGATTGCAGTTCAATTCCCAGTCAAGGCACATGCCTGGGTTGCAGGCCAGTTCCCAGCAGGGGACTCACGAGAGGCAACCAAATATTGATATTTCTCTCCTTCTCTTCCTCTCTAAAGATAAATAAATAAAAATCTTAAAAAATGTTTTTATTTACATGTAGAGCATAGTCTTTGTTCCCAGTTTTGCATTTTATAAAATGAGATAAAACTATGATGCAAATTCTTTAAAATTAAGAAGTTTATAGCTCCATGATAACAGAATCTAAACAGATATATGAGTAAATTAGCTTAGTATTATCCAAATGCCCCATGTGCTTAAATCCAATAAACACTGTATGATAGTTATATAAGCAAAATTTTAATGTTGTATTTAATATGTATTGCATGTAATATTATTAAAATTAATTTGAAATTTTATTTTAGAATATTAAAAGGTAACAAAAGTATATATTTGAAATTTATAAAACTGAAACAATTTTGATACATCACATTCTTCAGAGGCAAATAAAATAATCGAAGTATACAATAGGTTTTACATGTTAGGATGCTAAGTTTTATCTATGCAAATTCAGGTACAAAGCCCAGATGAGAAAGGGAGAGAAGGATGGAGAGAGGAGAACATTTTGGGTACAGGTGATCAGCACGCTCTTCCTCTGGACACCAGAAATAAGCCTGAGAGAAGGTGGGGATCAGTGCCCTTCCCCCTGCTGGTCGGTGCTCCCTGATTCCTCTCAGGGTGTGCATCACTGGCTCTACCAGGAGTGACTTTAGTGCTTAGAAATATCTACTTATTTTTCAATCCATCTTAGCTCCTAAACACAAGCCAATACTGAATCCAATACTCAATAAAGAAAGATTGATCAATCCTGAATCTGGAGTGAAAGCAAATATTTCTGATTTTTGTAACTGGAAGATGGCACTCAATCTTCTAACCTGGTGCTTCTGTAAAGGGTATGTCTGTATTGGTTTGCTAGGACTGCCTAACAAAGTACCACAACCTGGGTGTCTTTAAACAACTTTATCCTCTCAGTCTGGAGGTTAGAAGTCTGAATGAAAGTGTCAGCAGTACCTTGCTCTCTCTGAAGGCTGTAGGGGGAAATCAGTTTCATGTCTTTCTCTTAGCTTCTAGGGTTGCTGGCAATCTTTCATGGTGCTTGAGGGAACACCTTTTCCATAATGTTGTGCCTTAAGCAGAGACTGTTCTATATTGCCTGTTAATTTTAGTGGGCAACCTGTCAGTTGTTTCAGTGCACTTACATCGGTGCCATGGTTTGCTGCCTGGAGGTTTATTCTGGATGTAAACTCCATTCACCTCAAACCAACAATAACAATAATTCCAATAATTTTCATGACATACTATAGTGACTTAACCATCACATAAACAAAATTAGTAATCAAGCAGGTAGCTTTAGCTTTAAGGGGTTTTTCTGCACTATGCAATGTATCAGGTCTGGGACTGCTCTCCAATTCCCTCACCTAATTCTGTACCCAGTGCTTGGGAGTATGACAAGGCCAGTTTCCATGATGCCACGAAACAAAGTTTGTAGAGTCATAGAATCCCACGTGGTCTTTCTCCTACAGCAACTGAGACTGCATTCAAAGTTTTGGAAACCAACCGCTCTTTGCACTGTCTTTGGATTCCTTTCCTGGGAAGATACCTTATTGGGTTCTGGTAATATGTAGTCTGCTGTGATATTATCCTCGGAATAGGCAATAGTCAAAGGGCACTGATATTTTCCAATATTTTATTGCTTTACTTGGGCCACGTTTGGGTTTCAGTGTTCTGACCAGTTTATCTGAATTGGTATGTAGAGTTTTATATGTCAACCTGGTTAAGCCATAGTAACCTCATATTTGGTCAAACACTATTCTAGATGTTTCTGTGAAGGACTTTTTTGATGAGATTAACATTTAAGTCAATAGACTTTGAGTTAAGCAGATGTTCCCTAAAATATCAATGGGCTTTGTTCAAGCAGTTGAAGGGCTTAAATAAAAACTGATTTCCCCTAAAGGACAGGGGATTCTGACAGTAGACTGCTTTTAAATTTGAGTTGCAACTACTTCAGTGTGTCCAGCCTGTGGCTTACATGTAAGTATTAGATTCGCCAACCTCCACAATCATGCAAACCAGTTCTTTGAATTTTTCTTTAAATTTGTCTCACTCTCTCTCTTTATGTATATACCTATGACATTCTTTCACTCTTATGGCAATATAAGAGCGAAAGAATATAGAGTTCTTATACACTACTTTTCAGGTAAGAATTAAAGTCATGCCCTAGGGAATCTGTACTTAATAAGGAGGCCATTAGAGCAGCTGTGCTCGAGCCCTTAAAAAACTACTCCTCTGATTTCCCCTTTTGGGGAGAGGAGTGTGAGATGTGAGATATCCACAACAAGAGTAGGATGCAGGGGAAAATGAGAAGCAAATTTCCTGACCTGTATCTAGTCTAGATTGTAAACAAATGTTGAATAAGTCATTATAAGTCACTTAAGATCTATGTTTACCATGTTGGGAGACTAGAGAAAGATTTGAACAAAGATCCCTTATAGAAATAGAGGATATATTTATGAATCTATATCACTTTATATGTATACTCACATAGGTATGTATGTATATATATATATATATGCACATACATGAATGCATACATATGTAGATAGGCATAGTAATATATGTATTCAAACATAGGTAGGTAATTAGTAAAGGATAGATGATTTCAGGATTCTGGTTATTTTCTCCTAGAAGACAAAGTGACGGTGATAGGTTCTGGCAAAGTTGTTTGTTGCAGTACAACCATATGGTTCTTAACTGTTATTAATGACAATGAAAACACCTGTCCAGAGGCAGTTCATGTATGTTCTAGGTAGGTGAATTGATTTATTTAATGGTTTCAGGAACTGTTCTGAAAGAAGCATTATTGCCAGAATTTTATAAATGAAGCAATTGAATTTCAAAGTAGTTACATAACCTTCCCAAGGTTGTGTGTGATTATATGTGAAGAATCCCCTTGACATTTATCAAAACTCCATCACTTTCAACTTCTTTCTCTCTTTATTTTTTTAAGGGCAAGGGCAAGTGCCAGGACAAATCTTTTAATAAGCTCAAGTTTCTAATCATAGTGCCCCAATTCCCCTTGGTCTATTTAGCTTGATCTCTGGTATTTATTTCTCCAATACATGTATATATATATGTATATATATGTATATATCTATCATAATATTTCCTGACTCTCAATCTAATTAAGGAACTTGCCCAAGATTGCACAGAGATTAATGGTGGAACCATAAATTTAAAATTTTCATACCTCTATTTTTTACATTATTGAACTTTGTTGCCTTCTGAAAGATATATTATGATAACACATCTTTTCCAGTAAAGGAAACTCATATATGTTTCCAGTCTTGCAAGTCTAGATAAGATTTGCATCATAGACATAACAAAGTTATTAGGTTAATATTTTTGTGATTATAGTTTTCTCAAAAAGTATTTTTAGCCCTGGATGGTATAGCTAAGTGGGTTGAGTGTAGGCTGTGAACAAAAGAGTCACTGGTTTAACTCCCAGTCAGGGCATATGCTTGGGTTTTGAGCCAGGTCCCCAGTTGGTGACACTTGAAAGGCAACCACATGTTGATATTTCTCTCCCTCTCTTTCTTCTTTTCTTCCCCCCTCTCTAAAAATAAATAAATGGAATCTTTAAAATTATTTTTATTCTTCCATGCTCATTCTCCAAGTAATCAAAGGACATTACTGCTAAAGAGTGAAGATATGTATTACATTATTATACACTAGTTCTATATTGCCTAGAAACTGTCACTTATTGCTTTAAAAGTTCATTTAAATTTTTGTTGAATAGAAATTATAGCTAGAAGAAAAAAATCCCCTCCTGCAAAATTAAACAGAAAACAATTTAGATACAGAGAAAGAAAAGGGTTAATCAAACCATCACATTTAGAGTCACTTTTTATGACATTTCCTTTTACAGAGCTATTTGAACAAGGGTATGCAAATTGTATGTGAATTTTGTGAGCAGTTAAAGGATATTTTAAAACTTCATTAATTATAAATTCTATAGAAGAGGCAAAATGGGCTTTGAATGAACTGAGACCATTTGTTTCATTATGTACATTTGTCTAAAGTTTGTGGAATTTACAGACTTGAAATTCCATTTATTGGACACCTGCTCCATGTCACCCAGGCTGAGAGACTTGCATTTGCTACTTCATTTAACCTTTACATTTAATCGGTGAGATTATTTCTTGTATTTCCCCATTTTATATGTTAGAAAAATGAGGCTCAGAATATTCTGCATAAACATGTGCAGTTTTAAAGCAGCAAATCAGGCATCCTAACCAGTAGTTCTGACTTACTCTCCAGCCTCTTCAAGTGCCATCTTTCCTGTACATATCCCTTCCACATACCTTTATCTCTATCTAGTCATTCACCCACCTATTTATCTATTACTTGTGACTTTCCTCATGTATCTGAACCATTTTTAATTCTCAATTTTAATGTAAGTTATACTGTTTGTTGTATTTTGAACAAATGATTATTGGTACAATTCATGGACCAAAATGAACCTTTCAACCTGTCACCATTTACTCAGTCAGCCAATATTTATCTTTAAAAAACATGTTTAGTGTGTAGTCTAGATTCCTTTCATTTTTAAACTATTAAAATATTTAACAGGAATAGATGATAAATTTTATTAAATAGTATTATGGTGTATCTACTGAAGTAAAAGTATTTTTCCTCCTTCTTAAACTTTCATGCAGTGAATAAAATCAAAAGTCCTCAAAATGTTGAATCATGGGAAATTATGTCATTTTATACCTTCAATGAACATAATATCTATGATGTTAAGTTTAGTTTGAAAATATTTTATGTATAAGTTTTTACATTTGTGCTGCTGTCACCAGAGGGACAGTGATTGACAAAATAATGGAAATGTAAGTAAAAGATGTAAAGAACATGAGCACATAGCAATGGGTCCTGAGATTATGAGACTCAGTCACCCTCATCCTTTGTGAGGACAAGTTTCCCTGGTATTTAAACCCCGTGAAAATAATCTGCCACCCGAGTGCTAGTATACTTGAGAATGGCACCTTCTGGGAGTAGTGTGGGTGTGTTTGTGTTTGGAGGAGAAGTTATATGTACACCTGTGGTCATTCCCAAATTTTCTGAGAATCTGTAAGTTTGCTTACTGATCTGATAATTGGAAGATTAAAAAAAAAGGTACAGAGAATAAGTAGCATAGATGGTAGGTAGAAAATAAATGGGGGGAGGGTAAGAATAGTATGGAAAATGTAGAAGCCAAAAAACTTATAGGTATGACACATGAACATGAACTAAAGGTGGGGAATATGGGTGGGAGGGGGTGTGCAGGGTGGAAGGGAGTGAAGGGGGAAAAATGGGACAACTGTAATAGCATAATCAATAAAATATATTTAAAATTAAAATATCAAATTAATCAGGGAATAGTCATGCCTGTTAGCAGTTCAGAAGCTAATATTAACCAATTCTGACACATTAAACCACAAATACTGGCTGGGTTCAATCGGGAGACAATTCATTGAGTTCCCCTAATCTCATGGAATAGTTTTTAGGACTATCAATGTCAAAGCATTTATATTCAATGGCTCATTCATGTTGGTGCTGCAGTTGTAAACTTTTTAAAATCAGTATTCATGGACTGAGTTATTAAAACTGTATGATGTACGATATCATCATACTCTATGTGCTCCAAGAAGTGAACTGGTGAGATGTAAGGCTTTACTGAGATGTTGATAGATATAGTAGTCACTATTTTCCATCACTATAGAAGTTGATGATACCCATGAATTGATTATCAAAATGTGATCCAGAATTATTATTTGTAGGTATATATTTGTATTTGGATAATTCTTCAAAGTAAGGTTATTCTGAGTATCATCATTAGAAATACATACTTAATAAATTAAATGCAGTCCACAGCTAAATAATTACTGGAATTAATTGTTCTTGCCATTAGAATATGGCCATCGGGGTGTGATTACAGTTGCTAGCACACAGCTTTTCCTCCTTTTTTTTGGAGAAACAAGATCATACAAAGTTCACCAAGAAATCATCAATCCCTCTTCTTTAGGGTTGTCAGCTCAGCAGCACATTTTCATAATTGATAATTTCCAACAAGGTTACTTGGCAAGATTCCTACTTTTGGCATTGTGTTAGAAAAAGTGAAGGATTTTCCATCTTATTTAAATGCTACTTAACCCATGGATGACTTCATGTGTTTTTTGATCACCATTGGTAGATTGTACTAGTAATCCCAATACTTTTGTTTTGATATTTGGAAATTTTATACAATAGATAGTCCTGAGAGAGGTGGAAGTTTGTTAATTAAATTATTTTAAAAGTTTACATTTGTTGAGTGCTTAATGAGGCAAATCTGAATTTAAATTTGAAGTAAAATTAGAATCCTTTACAAATGCAAAGTATTTAAAAAGGAAAGCAAAAATGCAAGGTGAGGAAGAACAGAGAGGAATGGTTTAAAAATATTTCAGGGGTTCCTTGATGTTCTAGTTGTACAAGGTAAATAAATTAGAGATGAGTGGTTTGGGTTCATATTCTCAACTATGCTGGGGAGATTGTACTTTGCTGGGGAGGATGACCTTATTTTACATTGTCATATATATATATATATACATATAAATTTTCCTTTTGGCCCTGGCTGGTGTGGCTCAGTTTATTGGAGCATCATCCCATAACTGAAAGGTTGCAGGTTCAATTCTTGGTCAGAACACATGTGTAGGTTATAGGTTCTATCCTCAGTCTGGACCAGGGTGGACGCATATGACCCAAGGTCCAGACGCATATGATCTTGGATCTACCCATATGGGAGGCAACCAATCAATGCTTCTCTCTTTCATTGATGTTTCTCTTTCTCCTTTCCTCCCTCCCTTCCTTTCTCTCCAAAATCGATGAAAAAAACATCCTCAGGTGAGGATTAATTTTTTCCTTTTTTCCCCACGGTACTATGGCTATTTCAATTCCCTTTAAATTAATTCATCCACGTGCATAAACATACTATAAGGTTTCTAAATAACCTTAACCCAGTGGATCTGCAACAAAAGAAAGTCAAAGATGTCTTATAATCAGTGGCTTTACAAACCTGTATTCCAGTTTCTAATTAGTGTACAGAAGAGTGTAGCGTAGAAACACGCCAGAGATGCTATTAAAATATTCAGTGAGTATATTCAGTGACTTTGTGCAGCCTATTTCAGAACTCCATTTTAAACTCAAAATGTTCTAAAGTAGAACATGAATTATGTATCATTATTTGATAGGGAAGTTGTCTTTTTATCTTTCACAAGACCTTTTACAAGGTCTTTTAAATTATCTTCTAACTTTAAGGATATGGAAGGGGTATGCGCATACGATATAGCTTCATCCACACAGGTGTCCTTCCATGTGGTCTGGAATGCTGGCTAACTCCTGTATGTGAGACAAGGTATTCTTGGATAGCTGTAACTTTTCTGTGTGTTGTTGCCCAGAGGATAAAACCATGTCACCAAACAGAAAGTTAGAGACTGTTATTTCTATAAAAGGAAAACTGCATGAGAAATAACCACCAAATTATACTCACATTATTTATGATGTACTACTTAACTTTAACTTAGTAGAAATGAGCATTGGGTGAGGAAATTAAACTCAAAGATACTTTATTATCAAGGCTGTTTTTCAGGATTGCTGTTCTCGTTAATCATTCTACATAATCATTCTACAAAATGTCATCATCCTGAAAGACCCTAGAGATGTTATTAAAATATTTCAAGAATAATTTTAGAGACCTAGCACAGCATATTTCAAGATTGAATCCATCTAATATTGATGCATTGTAGAGGGTACCTAGTAAATATCTTAAAATAAGCTTTATTTTACATTGGTAAGCTAATTAATAATTTTTATTATAAGTTAAAAAGAAATTGGTAAAATAGAATAATTTAAAGCCTGCTTAATTCATCTTTGCTTTTAGTAATAAGATTTTCCCCACTGAGCCCTGCCTCTGACCTTGCTTTTTAAAAGCATATTTATCTCATGCTCCGTCTTATTGGGTAACCTAATTGGAATTGTTAGTAGGTCATGAAAAAAACTAAGGCACTGAGTTTCAAAGAACTTTTACTGATTGATCCAGGAGGTTAAAGAACTAAAAAGCAGGCGAGCATACTGGTAATTATTGAGAGAGCTTTGACCCAATGTTTACTTTCTCCCTTACATTACATCAATATCTCTCAAGAATAGGGGGAAAATGCTTCCAGAGACAAAGAGCACGTGGGTATAGGCAAAAACAGGATGCTGCAGAGCACTTTGTCAAAACTTTGGGAAATTTGCTTCTATGTCTCAAAGTCCTTTGTTTCATTCTGAACTCAAAGAGTGCTTAGCAACTGGAGAAAAATAGTGGGATGGGTCTCTTGAAGAGCCACACAAGCCCATGGAAAGTTATGGCTTTGAAGCTCAGGTGTTATTGTCCAGTCATTGGGTTAAGAATGTTTTCAGGAAGTTATACTATTATCCTTTTAATAAATCCTCATAGTTGCAGTGAGGCGCAAGTTAGTACAGGATAGAACAATTCCAAAGAGTATTCCAAGCAAATAAGAAGAAATTATAAGTATATGTGCACTGAACGGAGATCATTATGTGAGCCTTGTGGATTTTACCAATAAAAGCTGGAAAAGAATTGAAAGAGTTTCCATTTTTGTATTATATTCCATAAAGAGGAAATGTAAAGGTTCTGCCACAATGCGTTTCTCCAATGAGTCTGGCCTGTGTAAGGTAAGCCAAGCATAAGGAGGAATGTTTTCCTTCGCAATATAAAAGTTTGGAAAGACTTGGGTTTACATGTTGACTGTAATACTTTCTAAGTGAAAACACTTTGAATATGTTAACTATTTCTATTGTGAAATTATTCATCCATAAAATAAGATTAGTTAAAATTATTTTCCTGCTTCACACCAGAATTTCTTTTAGAGAATGAGAAGTTCCATTTCTAACGGGGGTAGGGATTGTAAACCTTCAAGTACCTGAGTTTATAAGAGACAGGTAAAGAATGTAACAAGCTACCCATTCTGATAGGTTGGTAAAAATTGCCAAGGGAGTTTATTTGTATCACAGAAAAGTATAATGTTCTATTAAAATCATCTGCTATATAGCTTTTCAATAAGTGCCGCACTTAGTTACTCCCTTCAGCTCTTCTGCTCAAAAGTCTATAGCAAACTCTCATCTTCACTGAAGGGCAATATGCAAGCAGGAGAATGTGGAATCAAGAGGTGAATGCAGGGTTGTATGAGGCACTTAATAAATAAGTAGCAATAGGGTGCATAATACAAAACTGAGAATCCAGGAGGAGCAGCAAACAAATTTTGAACTGAAGAAATTAGCAGAAATGTTGTACAAGGCACTGGACTTTCCTAGGATGGGCTTTGAAATAACTCCATATGGCCTTAAGGAACAGGATGACTTGCTATATTGATAAAGTAGCTGATATGGTTGTATAAATACAAAACTAAATTAAGATAATATAAATAAACACTACGTCACCTACACATTTTTATAAATCTGTTGCTCCTTCTCTTTCTTCACTTCCCCTGGATTTTTATGCCTTCATGTTTAGCATGGCTGTTCCAGACTTCTACTCTATGATCCTGCTGGGATCTGCTCCTACTGAAAATATCCTATTGTGCAATTTTCTGAGTCTGTAAGTCGAAAATGATGTCTTCTTCAGAAAGTTGTGAGAATTCACTAAAATAAAATATTGGAAGGGGACAATTTGTATAATTCAAATATTAAATACTAAAAACAGGTTTTTGTATTTAAGCAAGAGCTCACAACTGCTTTAATAAGAGGAGAATAAAATAAAAAAGAGTAGAGGCTCTTTTTCAAACAGCTACCACCTTCCCTGGACAACAGAGCTGGACAGAACCTGTGGGAGTCCCCAGCACTTTTTGATGGGGCCTTTTGTTTCACAGCATATCGGAACCGGAATTCAGTTCTCTCCACTGTAAGGTCAGGGCCCCCTATCTTTTCCTGAGGACTCTGCGCAGAAAGGTGTGTTCTTGGTACCTCCATACTAGACACTATGATAATAGGCTTGAAAATAGTACTGGTCCCTAAACCTGACACATCTAGAGTGTCCTTTAAACCTAACTTTCAACTGAGTGATTAGTATCACATGGAGATGGATGACAGGCATTTAAAACAGGTTCTTACATTGGGTAATTTATTTTCATGGTTGGACTTGAACTATTTTAGAATTTACTGAATGTGAAAATGCCCTGATTCTTCTCATATTTTTAGTATGAGAATTTGGCAGCATTGATTTAGGATTGGTTGAGATTGGGGTGGAAGCGAGGCCTGCCTTTCTCCACATTTTCCTGCAGCCATTTAACTCACTTCTTGCTGTTTTTCCTCAATGGCAACCTGTCCTCTGATTTTCTTTCACATAGGGTGGCCAGCTTCGATGTTTCCACTGTGTCTTCTGATATTCCCCAGACAGAGCACACACAATTTTCTCAGCCTTCCTCCATAGATCTTATTTTGTAAATTCTCTACCATTTTGTATTTTGTGACTTACTTCAAAGACTCCCTTTTGTTTTCTCATGTTTTTTCGTTATTTAAATCAAATTATTGAGGTGGTGGAATCTAACGAACAAACTGAACAAGCAAAATGGGTGCAGGGAAGACTTATACATGGAGAGCAGATGACAACTAGTGGGTGGGGGGATTCTAGGGGGTGGAGGGATAGAGCAAAAAGGAAAAAGAACTCATAGACATGACAACAGTGTAGTGACTGTGGTAAGGAGATGAGGGGAATATAAGGGGACTAAAGGGTAATAGAAAAAATACAACAAAATCAATTAATTAATTAATTAAAAATAGCAAAAATAAAATAGATTTATTCAGATGACATTTGTTACTAGTATCATATATTTTTTGAGTATGTATTTCTATGATACATGATCTTTATATTGCATTGCATGTCCACCACAGACAAATCACTTTTCATCACCATGTATTTGTCCCCTTTACCCTTTATTATCCCCCAGCCCCTTCCCTCTGGTAACCCCCATACTGTTGTCTGTGTTTATGAGTTTCAGTTTTATATTCCACATATGAGTGAAATCATAAGATTCTTAGCTTTTCCTGACTGACTTATTTTGTTTATCATAATATAGTCAAGGTGTATCTGTGTTGTTGCAAATGGCAGTATTTCATCTTTTCTTTTTTTTTATTGTTCATTTACAGGTGTCCCCATCTTTCCCCCATTACTATGGCTGGGTAGTATTCATATACATATATATACATACATACACACACACACACACACACACACAAGGTCCAGCAGAAGTAACACCTGGTTGAGTGTGGTTGATAGGGTAATAATACGGGTGTAGTAATTTATAGTTTTAATTTGAACATTTCACCTAAAACGTCACATGATATGCTTGAGTGTGATATTGTTATTTTACAGAATTACATGCTTACAATTTTCTAATAAAATATTTTGTATTAAAAATAGGCACTATTTGTGCTGGACCCTATGGTAAGTCTATCTTTACGTTTTTGAGGAAGTATTATACTGTTTTCCACAGTGGCTGTACCAGTTTACATTCCCATTATCAGTGAACAGGGGATCCTTTTACACAACCTCTACAACATTGTTATTATCTGTTTGACTGATAATAGCCATTTGAACAGACGTGAGGGGATATCTTGCTGCAGTTTTTGATTTTCATTTATCTAATAGCTAGTGAAATTGAATATCTTTTTATATATTTGTTGGCCATTTGTCTACCTTTTTGGGTGTGGTATCTGTTCAGGTTCCCTACCCATTTTTTTAATTAGATAGTTATTTTGCTTCTTTGGTATTGTTATATTTTAAATATTTACATAAATATATTTCTTTATTTTGGATATTAGTCACTTGTCAGAGTTATTATTTACAAATATCTCTCATTTGGTCGATTGCTTTTTTGTTTGCTGTTGGTTTCTTTTGCTGTGCAAAAGCTTTCTAGTCTCATTCACTTATTTTTACTTGCCTTGCCTTTGGGGTCAAATTCTTAAATGTTCCCCATGACCAACATTCATAATATCAATATCTATGTTTTTATCTATGTAATTTATTGTTTCAGATCTTATATTTAGGTCTTTGATACATTTTTAATTAATTTTTGTACATTGGGAACAAACTGTGTTTCATTCTTTCGCATGTGTCTTTCCAATTTTCTCAGCCCCATTTACTGAAGAGGCTTTCTTTTCTGCACTGTATGTTTTTGGTTCCTGTGTCAAAAATTAATTGCCCATATACATACAATTTAATTTCTAGGCTCTCAATTCTGTTTCATTGGTCTGTGTGTCTGTTTTTCTTATAATACCATGCCATTTTGATTATCATAACTCTGTAGTATAATTTGAAGTCAGGTAGTATAACAGCTCCAGTTTTGTTATTTTTCTCAAAATTGTTTTAGCTATTTGAGGTCTTTTGTGGTTCCATAAAAATTTGATAATTTTGTGTGCTATTTCTTTAAAAAATGACATTGGGGTTTTAATGTTGATTTTTCCAGTCCATGAAAACAGAGTATCCTTCCCTTTCATTGTGTCTTTTTCCATCTCTTTTCATAATGCTTTGTAGTTTTTAGTATATAGGTCCTTTACATCTTTTCTTAAATTTATTAATTTATTCTTAGGTGTTTTATGCTTATGGTTGTAACTGAAAAATAAATTTTTTTCACTTCTTTTTCTAAAGTTTCATTATTAATATATAGGAAAGCAGTGGATTTTGATACATTGATTTTTGTGTTCTGCAACTTTGTGTTTGTTTACTGTTGCTGATAATTTGTTGGTGGAGTCTTTAGGGTTTTCTATATAGAGTCATGTCATCTGTGAAAAGTGACACTTTCATTTCTTCTTTCGTGTGCTGTCATCCTTCAAGGCCAGGCAGGTTCAAGGTATTTGTGAAGATGGAAAAATGTTCACGGAGCCATTGGGATGTCTGGCATGCCTTTATTCATGGGTGGGCAAGCCACTCATGCTGCAAGCTGTGTGTGTATCTGAGTGTCTCATGTCATGGTCCTTACTCCCCAGCGTGGCACCCACTGTGGTACCTGTTCCCTCGTGTGTCTCTATCACCATTGCCTCAGCAGGGAGTCCCTCCCTGTGTCAGTATTAGAGGATAAAAAAGCCAGAAAACTGCCAGAACATTATATAAAATAACATAATTCTGTGCATGTGAACCCACTTCATGTTATAGGAACAGGTTATTGGACCCATTATCAAGGCTATGAGAACACTAATTATCAGGTGCCTCCAAGGCTATGGGAACACTGCTTCCCTTGGTTACCCAGACACCTGGGCAAGGAAGCCAGACTGCCTCCACTTACCCTACATTTCCCAGTTTCAATACCTTTTATTTCATCCTTTTGCCTTATTGCTCTGGCTAGGGCTTTTCCAGAACTGTGTTGAATAAGAGTGATGAGAAAAAATTTATATAGAAAATCAAAAGGCCAAATAAAAATAAAAGGGCAAATATGTCTTATTCTGCTTTTCTTATTTACTTTCTCTTCTTGTTTGTTCATTAGCAGAAATAGTTTACAAAAAGGCAGTAGGAATGATGTTTAAAGGATCAACTGACTTTTGTCTGCATAACACCATGGCCAAGTCCAGTGTCTTTTTCTGAAAACATTATGGGTTAGATTTGGCACTGAAAGTGAAAGTACTTAAGTACAAAAAAATGTTTGCTTTTAATCCCATTGAAAAGAGTTCATTAGATTGGATATATATTATCTGATCTGAATGATTCAGATGTGAACATGAGTGTGGATGACATTTTTCTTTAAAATCCTTTATCTCAGATGAATACAAGATAACCCTAAATTATGCTTTATGAAGGTATCCTTGAGAGGCAGAATAGATTTTTAAGTATTTTACTCTATGGTGAGTGTTGCTTATACTTTGATACTGAACTGCACATGAAAAGTTTTTACATGTTATACACACATACTTATATCTGTCTATGTATATATCTATCCATCTACCTATTCACATTTTCCTGGTACATTTTCACAATGTTGGTATCTGAATCTAAAAAGTTGATTGTCTCAGCTATCTCTGTTCTTTTTTTTAAACTAGAAATGCTAAATATATCTTTTTGTCCATTTATTTTGTTGGTGAAGTTTGTCTGATAATAGCTTTATTAACAAAAGTAGAGCAAAATACAAAGTAATGTCTTTCTGTCAAAGCTGGCATTTTTAATGTTTTGGTTTATCCAGAGTTGCTATCCTACTGTTGACTTTCTACATGAGAGATTTTATGAGTTCACAGAACAGAAATTTTTTTCATTTCCTTTTTCAATAATGCACGAGCATAGCAAACAAAAGGATTGATTCTGATTATCATTGTAGTCCCTAGGGTATTGTCAACAAATAGGCTTGTGTAAAATAATCTCAAATGCAGTTTAATCAATACAATGTACAAGCATCTTGCTTATAACAATAATTTATTGCTTTATAAAAAAGTTCAAAATCAATTTAAAATTAATTTATAGAAAAAAAGTTCCTTCCTCTGTTCTCCTCCTCCTCAAAAACTTTTTAGTTCTGGCTGGTGAGGCTCGGTTAGCTGGGTGTCATCCTGCAAAAAAGGGGTGCCTGGTTGGATTCCCAGTCAGGGCACATGCCTGGGTTGTGGACCTTGTCCCTGATTGAGGGGTGTGTGAGAGGTAACCAATCGATGATTCTCTCTCCCACTGATGTTTCTCTCCACCTTTTTCTCCCTCCCATACCCTTTCTAAAAACTAAATAAATAAAATCTTTATTTTTTTTCAGAAATGTGAAAACTTGCTAATATACATGGTGCTCTGTGTAAGTACACAGAAATGTAGGAGGCTTGCTTCCCCAAATTTGATATCAATAAAGCTTTTAAGTAATCTTCATTAACATGATGGTGAATTTCGTAGGTACCAGTAACCTTGACCAGGCCATCGGGTACCCAGATATTTGGTTAAATATTATTTCTAGTGTGTCTGGGTGAGTTTAATATTTGAATTGGTGAATTTAATATTTTAATTGATGAATAAGGCAGACTGCTCTCCCTGATATATATGAGCCTCATTCAATCAATTAGAGGCCTAAATAGTATATATTCTAATCAAATAGAATAGAATAGAAAGGCCAATGAATTCCTTCTTCTTCTTTACTTTTTTTTTTTTTGGTCTTTGAGCTAGGGTATTGGGTTTATTCTGCCTTTAGAATGGGACTGAAACTGGAACTTATACCATCACCTTAACTGGTTCTCAGGTCATTTAGTCTGGAAATATAACATGAGGTCTCCTTAATTGTGTGAGCCAAATTCTAAAAATAATTTATATTATTAGGAACATTATATTAATATTAATACTTATGTATATAAGTATGTAAGTTATTATAGATTATCATATATAATATATTGTAACTTATATAAGCTTTTCAGTTTGCCACCTATGGCAGCTTTACCTACTGTATAAATTCTGGGGATAAACAGTTACATTCTTTTAAGATTTAATATATATTATATGGGAATATAATATATATTGTGCATTGGTTTCACAGAAGAACCCTGACTAACCCATGTAAGTGATTTGAATGGTATTCAATAACAAAAATATGAAAGAGAAAATCAAACATATTATTTTCAATGTACATCATTTTCCTCATTTATATATATATTTTTTAATTCTGAATCTATAACATATTCTATATATTTTTTATAAAGTAAGTCCACAATATATTATTGTAATGTAGTACATGTAACCTTTTACATAATCTTACCATGGCAATTTCAGTACACAAGTGCCTGAAATTTTATTAATAAAATGGAATTACCCGTTTCTTTGTCACAGATGAGGTTCAACATATAAATACTTTGGGAAAAAAATATTTATTGATTTCAATTTGTGTGAAAGTAAATGGGTAGTATCAGATCCCTTTGAGTTTTGTTTTCAAGAAAGTGATGGATTAAAGATGCAAAAATAGCTGAAAAGTGGAGAGTATTGCAAAGGAGAAAAATACAGAGAGCAGTCACTAAGTGTTCTGAAGTTTCTTTAGCTTATTTCACATTTACATAAAAACCAACCTAATGAAGACCACTCTCTGAGTAGGGAAATCACTATTCTGCTGGGACCCTAAAGAGTGGTTACACTGGTCACCTTCTTTAAAGATGTAATCTGTTCTCTAACAGAACTGTATGAAAATGTAGAATACTAAACAGATGCTTCTTTTTCATCTAGGGCAGCCTGACCCACTATATAAATTGTAAGGAGGCTAAAGAGAAGCCTCTTTTTTTCTGTTTGTGTCTATTGTAAGCACAGATACCAGAATATTCTTCAAATAATGAGTGGAGTTATATCTCAATTATTTACTTGTCAGGATCAACTTGACTGCTTCTTGAAGATTACTGTGACACAGTAAATGTTAGAAAAAATAATATAAATTATCAAAAATAAATGAATAACAGCCTGAGATTTTGTCAGCTATTGAAAAGTAAAAATAAAACCCATATATCTTTTTTTGTCATAATATATTCTATTTGTTTACCTAATTCTTCTGAGCATTCCATAGAATAAGTGTTTTGTAATTTTTTTTTTATTTTTATGTTTTACAGTTGTTCTGATTATTGCCTGCCTTGTCCCCTCCATCCAGACCACCCCCCACGTCCACAGTCAATCATATGAGCAAAAATATTGCTACACGAGGAATCTGATATCTTACTGTCTATGTTTTCCACTAGGAGTTTTATAGTATCATGACTTATGAATCAATGGAACAGAATACAGAGCCCAGAAATAAACCCATGTCTCTTGGTCAAGTAATATTTGTCAAAGGGCATGAGCGTACAACGGAGTAAAAATAATCTCTTCAGTAACTGATGTTGGGAGAACTGGACTGGTACATGTGATAGAAAAATGAAACTAGACCAGCTCACAGCATACACCAGAATGAACTCAAAATTCTTATATCTGTTTTAATATCTACAAAATGATAATTTAATTGTATGCTGAATTGAATCATTATAGAATTAAATAGTTTGACTACTAGTTTTTAACATTACAAGCATAACATTTTAAACTTAACTTTTTGCATATCTGATTAAAAGCTCCAAATATTCAATATTATTTCATAGTAGTTTCAGACATACAGCAAAGTGGCTGGAAAATCGGGTACTGTACAAGTGGTCTCCTTGCTGCTTCAGGTGCCTGCCTGGCACTATACCTATTTATCTGGACATCATTGACTGTATTCCCTGTGCTGTAATCTACATCCCTGTGGCTATTAAATGTAAACTATAATTAAAAATGAATTAAAAAGATAAAAAACAATATAGAAACTTTGTAAATAACTTCAAATTATGAAAGTTGACAAAAACTCCAAACATTATGTTATCACATGTTAAGTTTTAACTTAACACAGTTTTGTTTTTATATTATGTAATCATTTCCAAAATCATCCAGAGAGAAGGAAATAACATTTTTAGTCATATGCCTTCTAGTTCATTCCAATGGGTATATAGAGGTCATAGTAAAAAAAATTACAGTGTAGGTCTCATGTGTATGAGAGATATTCATTGCTATGTATGTAATGAAAGTGAAAAAATTTAAAAACACTTCAGATGCATAGCTAGTCATCACATTGAACCTATGCACCTGATATATGTAATAATATTTAAGAAAATATTTAAGAAAAGAGTTTGTGTATATCTCTCAGCTGTGAGAGATCAGCTGTGACCTCCTCAGGGTTAATGGCTTATTTTTTATTTTTCATTTTTAGGAAAGTCTTTTATGATCTCCAACTTCAATTGATTGTTTTTTCATAATCTTTAAACTCATAGTTGCCTTATTTTACATATTCATCTATTCACTTACTTATTATGAAAACATTTGTTCAAGTTAGGAGCTGAAGAGGCAAACGTGAACAATACATGCGTTCAACTCTCAATGGTGTGCAGTCTTTAGAAAGGAAACATTTAAAAGAATCACAATGCTGTCCTAGCAGTCTAAGTACTACAGAGAAAGTATGCATCTGATATTGTATAAGAAAGTGCAGCAGTCCAGGGGGACAGGCATGAAATTCAGTTTTAGGAATAGTGAAAAGGTCTGAGAAAATCACTTTTACCTTTACATGTTAAGGTAAAGTGATGTGAATGACAGGAACAACATATTGGAAGTAATACAACAAAATTAAAAACAAATAAAATTGAAGTTATTAAAAATAAAGTGCAAGCCCTGTATGGTGTAGCTCAGTGGATTGAGCACGGGCCTGTGAACCACACAATCACGGTTCGATTCCCAGTCAGGGCACATGCCTGGGTTGCAGGCCAGTTCCCAGCAGGGGACTCATGAGAGGCAAACATACATTGATATTCCTCTCCTTCTCTCCTTCCCTTCCTCTCTAAAGATAAATAAATAAAATATTTAAAAAAATAAAGTGCGTGTGGCAATAATGGCTGCAGAGTAGCCGGAAAGATACTGCAGTCGCACAATTGACTAGCAATAACATGGTTCATGCCATGGTGACACTTTAGCTAGAGAAAATTAAATCAAGGAAGTTTAGGCAATATATTCACTGAATCTCAGTTAACTGGGTTCATGGGGATATATTCTTTTTTATAAAGATTTTCATTTTTTTATTTTCTGGGAGAGGGGAAAGGAGGGAGAAAGAAAGGGAGAGAAACATCAACCAGTTGTCTCTCACTCACCTGCAACCAGGGACCTGGCTCACAACCCAGGCATGCGTCCTGTCTAGGTATTGAACCAGAGTCCTTTTGCTTTGTGGGATGATGCACAACTCACTAAGTCACACTGGTCAGGGCAGGGGGACATAGTCTTAATTAACCCATATAATAACAAATGATCAAGTAAAATCCGGCTCTGGATTTCTAGTATTTATTAGAAAATAGTATGCTATATTATTCACAGAAATTTCATAATGAAATGGGAAATATAGCGTAAATACTCATTTAGAAATCTGATAATAACTGATTATCAGAAGTATGCTCAAACACTATAAATCTGTCATGTTTCCCCTAACCTATGTGGGTTCTTTGAGCCATGAAGGCTTTGAATACCAGGCCGAAGAAATAGTTAACAAAATAAAGAAACTATCTATTATCTATCTATAGTAGAAAGTATTTGCAAACCATGCATTAGGTAAGGGGTAATATACATTGTATATAAAAAAATCATTCAACTCAATATTAAAAAAAAGCAAACAAGCTGATTAAAAAATGGAAGAAGACTTGAATAGACAGACACTTTCCAAAGAAGATATACAAATGACCAACAAGTACATGAAAAGTGCTGAACATCACTTACTATCAGAGAGATGCAAATCAAAACCACCAGGAGATATTATATAATACCTGCTAGACTGGCTATTATTTTAAAAGAGAGAGAGAGAGAACAAATGGTGGCAAGGATCTAGAGAAAAGAGTACATGTTTGCACTATTTGGATGCTATTAGTGGGGATGTCCATTTGTAAGACACCCTAGAAAACAGTATAGAGTTTCCTTAAAAAAGTTAAAATAGAATAACCATGTCATACACAAATGCCACTTCTGGATATATGTGCAAAGAAAATGAAATCTCTATCTCAACGCAATATCTTCACCCTAATGTCTATAGCAACATTACATGCAATGCATGGAAACAACCTAACTGTCCCCTAATAGAAAAATGGGTCAAAGGGTAAATGTAATGCACACACACATACATAGAATATTATTTAGCAACAAGAAATGAGAAAACCTTTCATTTGCAACAACATGGATGGGCCTTGAGAGCATTGTGGTGAGTAAAACAAACTACACAGAGAAAGACCAATGCTGTATGATCTCATTCGTATGTGGAATCTGAAAGAACCAAACCATAGAACCAAAGAGTAGAATGGTGGTTGTTATGGACTGAGGGGTCAGGGAAAATGAGATATTGGTCAGTGAGTACATTTTGAATGTATTTTTGTGTTTAGTGTAAGTTGCTGATCCAGTTCCTTTTTTTTTTTTTGCATGTAACTGCCCAAATCTCCCAACACCATTTATTGAAGAGGCTCTTTCTACTCCATGTTTTGCTTCTGTCCTCTCTGTTGAGTATTAATTGACTGTAGAGACATGGTTTTATTTCCAGGCTCTGTATTCTGTTCCACTGTTCTATGTGTCTTTTCTTTTTTTAAAAGATTTTATTTATTTATCTTTAGAGGGGAAGAGAAGGAGAGAAGGAGAGAAATATCAATGTATGGTTGCCTCTCATGAGTCCCCACTGGGAACTGGCTCGCAACCCAGGCATGTGCCCTGACTGGGAATTGAACTGCAATCATGTGGTTCACAGGTTCACACTCAATCCACTGAGCTACACCAGCCAGGGCTCTATGTGTCTTTTCTTACACCATTACTAGACCGTTTTGATTATAGTGGCCTTGTAATATAATTTGATATCAGGTATTATTATCCCTCCTTCTCTATTCTTTTTCCTCAAAATTGCTGCAGCTATTTGGGGTCATTTATAATTTCATATAAATTTTTGAAATGTTTGTTCTATATCTGTGAAATATGATATTAAACCTAATCAACAAAACAAGTGAGCAATATATAACCAGAGAGACTGAAATAAAGAACAAACTGACAGTAACCAGAGGGGGTGGGGGAAAGGTATTAGAGGGGAAAATAGGAGAAGGGCCATCAAAAAATGTGTGTAAAAGGCACATAGACAAAATCCAAGGGTGTAGGTATAAGGGTGAGAGACAGGGATGGGTGGGGGGCATGTTGAAGGGAAAATGGGAGCAACTGTACTTGAACAATAGTAACAAATAAAATAAAATAGTAAATATTAAAAAATAGCGACAACTCAAAATGGAAGCAAGGATTCCAAAAAACTGGATCACTTATACACTGGTAATGGGGATGTAAAATGATATAGTCACTAGGGAAAATAGTATGGCAGTTTCTTAGAAGGCAAATATACAACTATCATATAGCCTAGGAACTGCACTCCTCAGCTTTAATCCTAAAGCAGTGACATCTCAGGTTCACACCAAAACCTGAACACAAGTGTTTATAGCAGTTTTATTCATAATAGCCAAACGCTGAGCAATCTAGATGTCTGTCCCTCAATAGGTGAAGGGTTAAACAAATTTAGTACACACATATTGTGGAATACTCAGAAATACAACACCCTCGGTGAATATCCACAGGATTATCCTGTGGGAAAAAATCCTTCTCAGGTCACATACTGTATGACTGCATTTATACAGTATATTTGAAATGGCAAAATTATAGAAATGAATGGCTTAGTCATTACCAGAGGTTAGGTGGTGGAGTCGGAAGGACATGGGTGTGATTCCAGGAAGGGTACATCCAAAAAACAACTGCGGTGCTGAAAATATTCCATATCTAACTGTATCAATGTCACTATCTTTTTTTAAGGATTTTATTTATTTATCTTCAGAGGAGAAGGGAAGGAAAGAGGGAGAGAAATATCAATGTATGGTTTCCTCTCCTGTGTCTCCTGATAGGAACTGGCCTGCAACCCAGGAATGTGCCCTGACTGGGAATCGAACCATGATCCTCTGGTTCACAGGCCAGCACTCAATCCACTGAGCTACACCAGCCAGGCAATGTCACTATCTTGATTGTGATATCGGGCTGCTGTCTTTCATGATGTTACCACTGGCACAGTGAGAGTACACTGACTGTGCCGGTATTATTTCTTAAAATTGCAATCTATGATTCTTTCAAAATTGAGAGCTTTATTTTAAAAAAGTGGGGAAGTGTCAGGAACATGTATAAAAGACACATGGACAAACCCAAACAGGGCTAGGATCAGGGGTGGGAGGTGGGAATGTCTGGGGAAGGGGAAATAGTGGAGGGGAATGGAGACAGCTGTACTTGAACAGCAATACAAAAAAACTAGATTGATGATAAAAATAAGACAGAAGCACAAACACTTAAAATCTTGGTTAGTGACCTATACAAAAGTGTAATATTTAAAATATTAGTACTATTTTACACATTAAGTGGTAAAAATACATAAGCACTAAAATTATGATGCTTTATTTTAAAAAGAAAAACTCCTCAAAGCTTAAATAATTTTATGTTTAACCAACCACTGGAAAAGGTTATTATGGTAATTATATGGTTTTTATGTTTTCAAAAATATTATGAAGTTCTGATGAGCTTTTATGAAAAGAAAAAGAAAAATCAGATTTTTTCTCAGTGAGTTTTAGCAACTATGTTTTTTATAGGTTATAGAAATAATCAACAGCATAATAGAAAGCTACACTGGGAAGACATTTCAGAGTGTTGGTAATCTTGTCATTTATACAAGGAACTTGGTCAGCTGTCTTATAAAGATAAATTCTGTACTGAGTCCTGAGTTGTCATGCACAAAGGATAAAAGTAATTTGGGATAGAAAGTACTTTTTTCTACTAACTCAACTTTCTACTTCTCAAGTAACTCTGGAGAGGCTTGGCCAAAAATGCAAAATGTAAGTATCTTAACTTCATTTTAAGCTGATCTTTGTAAAATGGAATTCTTCCAAAGTAAGCATTTATAGTAACATTTTGAAGGAAATGTTATATTGAAATCTGCATGAGTGTGCATTAATTTAATCCATGTTTAGCAGCCAACTAGGGAATTACTATCTACCCCTTCTATAGTGATAAAGACTCAAAATTTTCATAATATTATAAACCTTTCTTAACTAAAACATGGTTATAATAATAAATTCAGACACTGAAGGGCTTAAACTCAAGAGAATAAAGAACTTAATAATGAACATTAATGAATTATTATGCATTTAAATTGTGTATTTGGAAAGATTGTTTCACTGAGGAGCTTTTACTAACTTAATAAATGAGAATTTTTCCATCTTGCATGTAAGAAATAAGCCTGGTTAACCACACAAGCCAGGTCAGCTCACTGACCAAAACATTACACAGAAAATAGAAGGTGTTTGAAGGGCAATTTAGCTCCACACCTGGACCATGACCATCACATAAGGGCAACTTTTCTTTTATTAGAATATAGCCATTTGTGATAACTTTGTTTTAAGTTAATCATTTGGGAAAATAAGTGACTTCTCACACTGTAAGATGAAAAATATCTATTCAAAAAACCTCAAGTTATTTCCTCATTCATTTCTTGTTCATGGGTTTCAAAGACAGAAGCCACCTTGATGATTTAGTGAAAACATCTCAGGAAGTACAGGATTTGATGATCTTGGAGTTAGGGTTCCGGAATGAAGACATATAAACCCCAAGAGGTCCTCTTTGTTCTATAGACAAATCCATCACTTAACTGTTTTAGAATGTTCTGAATCTTCATCAGCTCATTTAAACTAACTGAACAGCCACTCTGAAACTGGCGCCCATCTCTGCCCTCGGTGTGTGTCTAAAGATGCTTGTGAGAGAAAATTAGAAATTAACATTGTGAGTCAGAAATGATGGACAATGTTTTTTTTGCTCAAGAAGTGCAACTGGAGGAGGGAATGTGACTCCCCTGAAGGAAAATTGCCATGAGCGAAGTAACAATCTGGGAAAGGGGACCAAATTACACATCAGGCCTTACAGGCAGAGACAGCAATGGATCTCTGTGAGGTTTGGGACCTAGTGTGGCCACCAGGCCATTCAAGGACGCACATGGGGCGTCCTTGTGCACACACACACACACACACACACACATCCCTTTCCCAGTTCTCTTCTTGAACATGTGTACTTGGGAAAGAGGAAACTGCAACCCGTTGGAAAGAAGTGCCACCCTAATTCAGTTTTGTAATGGCCCATCCTTTAGAAAGAGCTGGCTGTAAACGTGGAGGAGGAGAAAAATCAATATTCAGGAAAACTGCAATGAGGTAGTGGTGATAGGGAAGAAGACAGCAAAAATTACTGTTTGTATGTGCATATAGGACATAAAATTCAGGTATATTAAGAACTATAACTTATTTTTTCTATTTTTCAGTTTGATGTGTAAAATAGCCTCATTTAGATAGAATAGCAAAAACTAAAATAAAAATGTGTTAGAGACCCCCATTATCCATAACTCTGTGTCCAAGTTGCAGGAGTTTTACAGAATGCCAAAGGGTGGGAGAACCCTCTTGTCACTGCTTGACTCAGGTATTGTCTGGTCGCTGGCCAACAGGCCTTGTAAGTAAGTGTTCAGTTTTTCCCCAGCCTTTTTTTCCCCATTGATTGAAGGGACACATTTGTGGTATACCAGGAGTCATTAGAATTATCTTGCCATGCCCTGCCCTCCTGGGTGTGGGGGCAGAAATCTGGAGCAGGCTTGGATAGCTTCATCAGTCTAGGGCCATTCTTGGGGCAGAAGCATAAACTGACACACTCCTGGAGGACGTATTCCTTCCCAAGTTTTCCCAATGCAGTCCCCCTCCCCTTTCTGCAAGACCCACTAGCATCTTAATCTTCTCATTTTTCTTCCTCCTCTCTTTTCTGCTTCAATATAGTGTAGGCTTTCCTATTTGGACCACTTCAGCAATGGAAATAGATTGAACTGGGCCTTTTGGGACCATTATACTGCCATGGATAATAGAAGCCTAGGCAATAATTGCTGAACATTTTCTAATTTATATACCGGATGTCTTCTCAGTTTACATTAAGGACCAAAGCTTGCAGAGGTGGAATCTTAGAACATAATTCTTTTTTTTTATGAATTCTAATTTGTCTAATCTCTCTCCTAGGGCAAGAGCCTAGAAAGGGCACAACACTTCAATTTTGGGAAAACAGACGAGTAGAAAAACAAAAGGACAAATTATACAGAAGAAAGACAGATAGAAAGTATTTGAGAATTTTCTATAGCAGAGAGTCATTAAAATGTGATTTAACACTGGATCAAGTGGCAAGAAACCCTCAAATGAGAGAGACACATGCATTTCTTATTAAGAACAATGTTAAATGAAGTGAGTGCCTATTTGACAAAGACTGTGGAGATGACACAAATGTGGATCAAAGGCACGTAGGAATTTCATTCACATCCAATTTTCTTTTTTAGGTAATTTTTCAAATAAACATAAGACAGTACTTGAGACAGTTATTTCCTGCAATTAAACCTAACAGTTTTATACTATATCACTAATGCCTTTTAATTTGTACTAGTAAAAGTTTGTGCATTTGACACCAATTAAAGGTAAATACTTAATAGTTGTTTTATGCATGGAGTTAGGTATTCTTTCTTACTGACTTGTTCAGGTAGTTAGGGAAATAATTCAATCCTTACAGGAAACTCAATGTCTGCTACTGCATTCATCTAGATGAGAGCAGAATTGGTAGAAAACAAAGTAAAACACATAATATCGCAGTTTTAATAATATCAAATGTTTATAATGTGTCAAGTTTCGTTCAATACATAAATATCATAACATCACAGTTGTAATAGTATCAAATATTTATGTGTTAAGTTCTATTCAATACATAAACCATTTTATCCTTATTACAGTCTCACAAAGGATACAATATTATCTTGTGCAGGCAAGACAACGGAGGACCTAGCTACATAGTTTACTCAAGTAAGTGGCTGAGTCAGGATTATTTACACCCAAGCAACCTGGTTATAAAGTCTATGAATTTATCTCCCTCCCTCTAAATCGCAGAAGTTCCGTTTCCCTTAGATCTCATAAAGCCAGAAACAATTAGCCTGGGCACAGAGGCAGGAAGGCTTCAGAATGGTGTTTCACTGTAAGTATGGTCAAAGGCAACATGTCGTTTTGACCCAAATAATTGAAGATTTTTAGTGAGTTCATGTTGGTTTATTTGGACTGGACAAAATATTAATTTGTTCAATTGATTAAAGTCTTCATATGTGAGGATACATTATTTAAATGAATATAGCTATTTAAATGAATATAACATTTCTCTAAGGCCCTGTCTAAAGGCTTTCTTTTTTCTTAATTATTTGCTGTGGTCAATCTGTACCTACATACTTAAGATCATAGGCAAATGGAAAGCACAAAGCAGTAATGAGGGTCTTTAGAGAAAAACAAAATGATAAGTTTAAGTTATTTTCCTAAAGAAACTCACACATCATATCATCCAATTACACAAATTTTTTTCCGAAAAGGTAACTTGTAGAGAAGGAAATATGGAGTTGGGAAGACTGAAATGTGTACTTATTTGCACTGAGACCTTGGGAAAGTTACTTGATTTCTGTGATCCTTAGCTAATAATTTTAAAATACAAACAGAAATGGTATGTCAGCTGCTGTGAAGATTAAATGCTATAGAATATAAATCCACCTTGAACAATGGTAGCAGTTGCTGAATATTAGCAACTGTTCCAATTTAAGTAAGACCATTGTAATGAAACCTATGAAAACTGATATTTGCCACTGAATCTCTGATGGTGGCCAATAATGTTATCTGTTGAACGTGAACTGTTCTATGTTCACTCTCATGAGTTGCAGAACAGCATGCCCTATTACTTAACAGTAAGACTGGTGATTCTAGGCAAGTTGCTTAATGTCTCTGTATCTTAATTTACTCATATGCAAAATAAGCATATTAGTAGTATTTCTACTGGTTATTATGAGGTTGAAATGTTATTATTTATACATTTCTTAGAGCACTGACTTATGTATAATTAGTACTATATAGGTGTCCAATGAAAACCTTTACAATGTATTTCTTGATTTAAATTCTAATATTGGATAAGACAGGATAAAATTTTAAATTACATACACCTCTGGTATCCTTTGATTTATGATTCAAACAGAAAGGTAATTATTTTATATCTTATAGAGGTAATCAGATGCATGGGCTTTTTGAATATCTAACAAATTCTATTTTAGAAGGCTGATTAGTTTATCTTCATAATGTTTGCCTGAAGCTACCTTTTTTAATGGAATGACAGTATATGTGAATATTTTTAAAATCGAAATTGTGATGTACTTTGTGTATTTAAAGTGAAATAAAGTAAATAAAATTTTGAATTTATTGTATATTGCCCAAAATGTCTGACTTTACATACCTCCATAAGAGGTTGAGTTTAAGCAGGAAGAAAGGAAGGAGCCAGAATAAAAGTACAGTTACTTCAATGTCAAGGATTGTGATTATTAACCACAAAATAACAGTGTACTATAGAAATAGGTGAGCTGGAGTCCAAGTCAGTAATTCCCTCACATCCTCAAGAGTTCCATTGCATTAATCTACAATCTGTTGCCAACCAGCCAAGTTGTTCCCATTATGAACCCCATTCTCAACATGGGGTTATAAGTGTCCCAGACTTGTTTCTGATCCCAGTGTGTGATTAGATGCTGACTGAATGAGTCTCTCAGACAAGTGATGAGACATCTTGTCAAGGTTATGGTCAGTAACTCCGACACTCCATCTCATATGATTTAGAGTGGAAGGTGGTGGCTGCATTTACTTCTGTTAAGGGAGCATTGGACATAAATGGCAGAGTTCGTTTTCCAGCTTAACACTTTCGTTAGGATGAATAATGGATTGCTAAAAGCAGTTGAGATATCTTAACAAAGGAAGACTGGAACCTGGAATTTAGCTTACTCCATCTCTCTAAAACAACATCTCTTATTTTTACCTATTATTGCCATCTCAATGGTCCCTGTTCATTAAGCTTACTGTTTGGTAAAAACTAAGCACCAATTAAGGAATTATTAAATACAATTTTTGGAGTATAACAATGCCATATAAATCCTCAATATATTTTGTAAGAAGGTAACATCCAGCTTGAAAGTGAAATTTAAAAATAAATTTTTAAAAAAATATAGCACAGCATGGTACTGGCATAAAAACAGGCACATAGACCAATGGAATAGAACAGAGAGCCCAGAAATAAACCCCACTCTCTACAGTCAATTAATATTCGACAAAGGGGGCAGTAACATAAAATGGAGTAAAGATAGCCTCTTCAACAAATGGTGTTGGGAGAACTGGACAGCTACATGCAAAAAAATGAAACTTGAGCACCAACTTACACCATACACCAAAATAAATTCAAGGTGGATAAAAGACTTAAATATAATCTGTGAAACCATTAAAGCCCTACAGGAGAGCATTGGCAGGAAAATCTCAGATATTCCACGCAGCGATATTTTTACTGATACATCCACCAGAGCAAGGGACATAAAGGAAAAAATAAACAAATGGAATCTCATCCAAATTAAAAGCTTCTGCATGGCTAAGGAAAACAGTATCAAAATAAAAAGAGAAGCAACTGTTTGGGAAAACATATTCACCAATGACACCTCAGACAAAGGTTTAATTTCCAAAATATACAAAGAACTCACATGATTCCACTCAAAGAAGACGAGCAACCCAATTAAAAAATGGGCAGAGGACTTGAACAGACACTTCGCCAAGGAGGACATACAGAGGATCCAGAGACACATGAAAAGATGCTCGATAACACTAGCTATCAGAGAGATGCAAATCAAAACCACAATGAGATACCACTTAACACCAGTCAGAATGGCTACCATAAACAAAGAAACAAACAACAAGTGTTGGAGAGGCTGTGGGGAAAAGGGGACTCTAGTTCACTGTTGGTGGGATTGTAGACTGGTACAACCACTATGGAAAACAGTATGGAATTTTCTAAGAAAACTAAAAATGAACGTGCCTTTTGACCCAGCAATTCCACTGTTAGGAGTATATCCTAAGAACACTGAAACACCAATCCCAAAGAACCTATGCACCCCAATGTTCATAGCAGCACAATTTACAATAGCCAAGAGTTGGAAGCAACCTAGATGCCCATCAGTCGATGCCTGGATCAAAAAACTATGATGCATTTACACAATGGAATTCTATGCTGCAGAAAGGAAGAAGGAGATCCTACCCTTTGCAACATCGTGGATGGAACTGGAAAGCATTATGCTGAGCGAAAGAAGCCAGGCAGTGAAAAACAAATACCATATGATATCACCTTTAACAGGATTTTAAACAACAAAACAAACAAGCAAGCAAAATGTAACCAAAGACACGGTAATACAGAAGGTGCTGACAGGGTCCAGAGGGGAGAGAATCACAGGGGAAAAGAGGATGGACTCACATGAACAACTATAAAGGACACATGGACAATAACTAAGGTGGGCGGCGGAGATGGGAGGGAGGTGGGGAGCACTGGAGGGGGCAGGGCTGGGAATACAAGAAAGAAAACTGTACTTGAACAAGAGTTAAATAAAAATTTTAAAAAATAAAATAAAAATAAAATTAAACTATATGTGTAGTTATGATTGGAATCTTAATAGGAATGCCTATCAGTTAAAACTAGAAGATGGAGTCAAAAAATATAAGGTAACTGAAATATAGTTATGCTTCAGAAAACATAGACTATGCTTGATTTCTGTGTGGGGGAGCCAGAAGCAAGCAGCACAATAACGGATTCAGATGGTATCAAGAGAGGGTAAGAGTCTTTCTAGTTTCCTACACAATGACTGGTATTGACCTCCAAAACTTCAGTGAAAAGAAATGTGAAATCTTTTTTCTCTGCCAGCTTTTCAGTGGTGATTCTGTTGATTTGTGCTAAAGATGAGAGAATAGAAGGGTGGTTCATTGTGACTAACCCATTGACATTAGAGCTCAACGATATATGAATTTTTAAACTTCTTGTTCCTTTTGGCTATTTCCGTCTCTTGGTTTAGCTATTAATCTCGTTATCAAAACCAAGTTAAATTTCTTACTTACTAAGACTTGTTAGGAACCACAGCAAGGGAAAGGTTAGTGGTACCCATTCCTTGATTGCTGAATGCCTGAGGTCTTTCAGTATGGCAAGATGATGCATTGATCCCTGCGTTTTCCTTGCTACAATCCTACTTTTCTCACACCCAGTGTAGAATTTTACAATCTTTCTCATTATTAGCGCATTACAATAAAGTTCAAATTTGTGTAGCCTCAAAGCCATTAACATTTTGTAACATATTCTGAGTGGCACATTTCTCATTCAATAAAATGTCTGCAGAGAAATACTCTTCTGATATATTACACTCCTTGGTTCATCATTTAAAATTTGAAACATCCACCAGCATATACATCTTATTTAAAGTGTCAAAAGAGGGCAAAAAATTGCACTGACTTATAGAGCCTTGTTACTTAAACTTCAGGGATCACTGCATCCATTTTCCTTTTTTCAGTGTTAACCATTTTTTCCCTGTTGTTCTTTTCATTCTCTTTTAAATGAGGCTCATAAGGAGAAAGAGAATGGGTAATAACCTTTTTAAGAACAATATTAAAACCCAAATTTTGGGGGAAATCACCAAACTTGTATTTGTCTCTGTGTGAACAAGGCAATATAAAACATCTATGTACTTAGGAATATTTTATTTGTAGATTAATATTTTTGCAAAATAATAGGCCTTTATTTAGATGAAACTAAAAACTTGAAATTTATCACTTATGTAAAATGACTCAATGAAACTAAAAGTATAGAAACAGGTTCTTAGAGTTGGCAAGTTAATGTTGATCCCTTTTGTCACTCTTTAAAAATTCATTATAGGGTAAATCACTAAAGAACATCAGTATCTTATGCTGGGTAGAGGCTCAGTATCACTGTTTATATGCACCTAAGTGCACTTGGAATAGAATGGATGATCACCTTCAAATTGTGTTGGGAGAGAGGCTTCTGACTGATTTCTCTATTTCTTTTTTTCCTTTGACAGTGTAAATATAACCACCTGAGATATAACTTTTCAGTGGTTTTTGCATTCTTCTGAACTCTGATTACTTGGTATGCCTTTTAACATACAACAAAGATGACCAGTGCCCACAAGAAGAAGAGTCTGTTTGCAAGTAGTCTGGGGTTGAGCCTTCACTTCTCCATTTTTTTGTGCTTCTTATGTGATTGTGATAGACATTTAGTTTGGGAAATAATGAGTTCAGGTGATTCTTTAAGAATTCATGTTAACTACAAATTCCCTAGAAAATAAGATATTATCATACATGTAGGTGCTAGATTAAAGTAATTTTTCTAATTTATTTCTGCCTCATAGGATTACCCTCAGAGAAAAAAGAGCAACATTGTGAAAATAAAGTGGCTGAAGATGGGGATGCATGATGGGTTTCTGGATTAAGTGGATGAAGCCCTGATTTATAGCATTTGCCAATTTCTATAGTGAAAATTTTCCATCACTGGCTAATTTCAAGAACTAGTAGATTAACAATAATTTGACAAAATTTCTGATTATTTAACAATCATCACTTGTGAATGATGAGATCTGGGTCTTGGATACTGCCAAGGTGACAAGAAGCTATTTATGAGAAAGAAGGAAGGTAGATTCTGAATTTAAGGTCCAGAACTAATGAAGTGAGGCTGGGGTGTGTTGCTCTTGTCCAGGTAAGAATTATGGTCAAATGCAAACAAGCCAAAGCATACAAGAAGAAAGATCCAGGTTTTTTTGTTTGTTTGTTTGTTTGGTTGTTGTTGTTGTTGTTGTTTGGACCTCTTAAAGGGTCTAGAGAACTCCAGGAGGAAAACTCCAGGAGGAAAAACTCCAGGAAGGTGGCTGAGTTCAAGTTTTAAGTTAATGATAACATGTAGGCAGCCCCCCCCCCCAAAAAAAGGCATCTTAGAGAACAGTTGATGAGCTACTTACTATGAAAATCTAACAGGTCCACACATAATCATTAAGTAGGTTAATCGAGATACCAAAACTAGATGAAATTCAGAAATGAAATCTCTAAAGTAGGGAGAAGCAAGCAGAGAGAAGACAATTTGGGGGTAAAGTTGAAGGATAATTCAGGACAAATATCAGGAGACCGGGTAGTGGTTGCCTTGCTTCATTTACGTAGCATTGGCAGCAAAAAAAAGCAGCTGTATGGATAATTAACACTGTTGAAATATAGAGATTTAAAAGGAACCTCAAATTATCCTCACTAGAGCAAAGACTTCCTAAACTATCTATGTGATGTTAAATAGTGCCACAGCTGTTAACGTCCTCACATACACCATAGGAAACTCTCCATTTCTAGTGTCCTCAACTTGGAGTCCACTTTCCAATTTAGGATGTTCTATGTAGTGTAATATTCAACATTCCCTTTTCAAATAGAACCGTATAAAAGTGGCTGCCTACTAGCTTCCAGAAATGTCACCAAGTTATAATTTCTCTGGCAAAGGGCAGGGATCTTCAACTCAGATAATAACCTCATGCATGGGGAAGGGGCAGACCCTTCGAGTGCTCACAAGCTTTTGCTCTACTGTCTGAAAATCACTTGGAGAACAGGAAGGCTTATTATTTGCCTTTCCAGCTGCCTCAAACTAGGAGAGTGGCCTCCCTCACCCCAAGCAGAAAACTAGTCAATGATTCAGTGACATTTTAAGAATACTTTGGGTGTTCATAAACATATTGGAAGGACAACCAGTTTGCTTTCTCTTAAATAACACTTGATATAACTGTATGTAAAGTAATATACTATGTTAAGATAAAGATAATATTTCAAGAAATAATTTACATCTTTATTATAATGACAAATACTTGATTTAATGAATTATAAAGAAAGGGAAATAGAATTGATTTGTATTCACAGAAACAAATGCTGAATAAATAACCTTATTGTAAATGTATATGCATTGTCTGATTTAGTCTAAATGATTCTTCATCTGACACTCCTTTAGCAATACAATAAAGCATTGTAGAGAAAGATAACATTGTTTCTCATTGGTATTTTATGTCAGCTGTATCCCCAAACCAAACTGATTCAACAAAGGTGATAAATAGAATTGATACCATAGAATGAAGAAGAATATGCTATTTATAGCTTCCAGGCTGAGAGTCTAAGATCAAAAGCCAATTTTAAAAAAAACTTCCTGGAGATATTCAGGCAGATTATTTTACTTCATATATTCTAATAACATAATTTCTTTTCCACAGCCCTCTTCTATCTTTTATTTTAAGACCCTACTTAATTTAAACTGTATAATTTAAACCCTTGTATAATTAAATAGAACTTTAATATATTTATTTTTAATATATAATTTTGTATTATATTTTTTCCTTTACCATTTTGTCTCCTATGTCTCTCTCACCCCAGCAATCAACATCCTGTTGTCTGGTGGGTTGCAGTACAGTGCGGTCATTTTTGTCAAACAATGTAAGAATAATTGAAAATAGCAAGTGCAAAAGTGCTTTTATTTGCCTGATCATTGAAAACTAATAATAAAACAATAATGTGAAAATATAAAAACTGCAATCCATGAAAAAAACAATTGTACTTATGATAAAGATCAAGATAACTTGACCCAGAATTTCCTAGCAACTGAAGAAAATAGAAAACATTACTGGATTTATAATGATCACCAGAAAAGAGAAAGGAAATCAAAACATTCAGGGAATAAAAACATTTCTTTCTCTTTAGATTCTACATACATTGAAATAGTGATAATGAATAATATTCCATCCACATTCCTCAAGGACTTAGAGTAAATCCAATATGCACTTATGGTGATTGCATAGGAGATGAATCAAATATAGTTCATACATTGACCCATTGAATTGATCAATAGATCTTAGTACTATGTAGAAGTCAAATTTCATAGTATCAAATTTATGTTTAAAAACAATCTCCTAATTTATTCACACTTTGCTTGTTTTCTCATTTAAAAATACCTTTTTTCTTTGATATTATATATGAGGACCCATGAACATAAGAACATCTTTTGACAATGTTGTATGATAGAAGTGGTAAAAGAGATTTACCTTCTTCCCACATTGTTTTATGTGAAAATCTGCCCACTATTCTGTGAATTTTCCAAAGCCATTAAATTAGCTGTGGAATTTTCCAAAGGGTTGTGAGTTTTCCAAAGCCATTAAAATTGATATTTAAATGTACCAATAGATTTATACTTAAAAATTTCTTCAATCATATTATTTTAAAATGAAGGAATTCAATTAAATGTATATGAGATTTATATAACTTTATTTGTTTTTTCCCCAGAAATACATCCAAGAAGTCACTTTCATGTTCAAAACAACATAATTGTCATCTAAAATAATTTCTTCAAAAGCAGAATAAAAACAAGTATAAAAATGAGGCAGATTCAGTTGTTTAGCAAACTGTATTTGCTATTATTTAAGATATAGGACTTCTCTGAATAAATTACATGGGTAAAAATAACTACAGATAATGGCTATAGAGTTAATATAGTTTCAAGTACTAGATTTTAAAGCTGTTGTTTGGTTCTAAGTACTTAATGATTTGAAAGAAAAAGACAGAATTTCTATGTCTAAAACAGAAAAAATACAATTTTTACAAAATGTTACCAAAATTATACTTAATGGACAAAAACTAAAAGCTTTCCCACTAAGATCAGGAACAAGACAAGAGTGTCCACTCTCACCACTCATATTCAACATAGTACTAGGTGTTCTAGCCGCAGTGATCATACAAGAAAAAAAATAAAAGTCATCCAAGTTCAAAAGGAGAAAGTAAAACTGTCATTATTCACAGACAACATGATACTGTATCTAGAAAACCCTATAGTGTCCACACACACACACACACACACACACACACACAAAGGCTTGACCTAATAAGTGAATTTTGCAAAATAGTGAAATACAAAGTCAACACAGAAATTGAAAGCATATTTGTATACCAACAATGAAGTAGTAGAAAGAGAAACTAGAAAAAATCCCATTTACTAGCGACAAGAAAAATAAAATACCTAGAAATAATTCTAACCAAGGAGGTAAAATATCTGTACATGGAAAACTATAGAACACTGAAGAAAGAAACTAAGGAAGATACAAATAAATGGAAGCACATATCATGTTCATAGGTTAGAAGAATCAACATCATTAAAATGTCCATACTACCCTGAGTGATCTATAGATTCAATGCACTTCCTAATGGGCATATTTTACAGATCTAGAACAAATATTTCAAAAATTTATATGGAACCACCCTGACTGGTGTAGTTCAGTGGATTGAGCGCGGGCCTATAAACCAGACGATTGCGGTTCGATTCCCAGTCAGGGCACATGCCTGGGTTGCAGGCCCAGTTCCCAGCAGAGGACTCAGGGAGGCAACCATACATTGATATTTCTCTCCCTCTCTCCTTCCCTTTCCCTCTAAAGATAAATAAATAAAATCTTTAAAAAATTATCTGGAAAAAAATTTATATGGAACCATAAACAACCCCAAATAGCCTCAGAAATCTTAAGAAAGAAGAACAAAGGAGGAGGGATCACAATACCCAATGTGAAACTATACTACAAGGCCACTATAAAGACATAATAACAGACACATAGATCAATGGAACAGAATAGAAAACCAAGAAATAAATCCACGTCTTTACAGTCAATTAATATTCAACCCATGGAGGAGGAGCCTACAATTGAGCAAAAATAGCCTCTTCAATAAATGGTGTTGGGAGAACTCGAGTGGTGCATGCAAAAAAATGAAACTAGATCACCAGCCTCCACCATACCCCAGAATAAACTCATACTGGATAAAAGACTTAAATATGAGTTGTAAAACCATAAAACCCCTATAGGAAAACATAGGAAGGAAAATTTCAGATATCCCAACTAGCAAATTTTTGCTGATATATCTCCTAAGGCAAAAAAAAATAAAGAAAAAATAAACAAATGGGGCTACATCAACTAAGAAGGCTTCAGCACTGCTAAAGAAATCATCATCAAAATGAAAAGGAGAGAAGACAAAATATAGAAACAAAATAATAAGAAGAAGGTAAAATGGGCTAAGAGAAGGGAGAGGCAAAATATGTGAATTGAAATAAACTATAGTATAAAATCTAGTGACTTAATATGCACACACTTGAAGAATAAAAAAATGAATGTTAAAAAGCTATGCAGAAGAGAGAAATATAGCAAATCATGGAGAAGGCCATGGCAGATTTTGTCTCAGTAGCACCTAGTATTTACCACTGTTTTTTTTTGTTGTTGTGTTCTTTCTGGGTCCACATCTGGAGATGTCAGATGGTGCCCCAGTCTGGCCTTAGGCAGCCTGTTGGAGACTACCAGGGAACTACTGTCCGTGGCTGACTCCTTCCGTTGTTAATCTAGTCACTCTGCACTCAGCAGTCAGGCTTAAGCACCACCAGCCTGGCGGATTCTTCCTGGGTCAGGGCTATTGTTTCCCCTCATGCTCCTGCCTTCGGAGGGGAGCAGACTGCCTGAGCACAATGGCTGCCTCAGTATGAAGTTGACTCAGCACCAGGATCCCGGCAACTACTCTTTCAGTTCTTTCCCCACAGTCTGCGTCCCCAGTCTCTCCTCAAGCATCTCTAGTCCACATTTCCCCCTCCCCCCTTTGCCAGAGCCCAGGGTAAATGGCTGCAAATGAAAATGTATGTGTTGGCCCTTTAAATAACTTTGCCTCTCAAGTTACAGTCTCCACCAGAGACTAGCCCTGTAGATTTTCACAGATGGATATTATCTGGGTGATTTGGGGGTTCTGGTGCTCCAGGCTGGGGGTCCTAGCTGAGGATTTAGACCATCACTTCTAAGGGAAATCGAGCCATCTGATTAAACATCCCTCCGGTGATGCAGCTGCCACCTGTGGGTGTCCAACCAGCCCTCTCTTGTCTCCACCACACTCCTTACCAGTCATGTTCTGCAGAAGCAGATCCTTCTGTCTGTCTGTGGTAGTAAGGCTTCTCTATCACTATTGTTCAGTTGTTTGTTTCAGGTGATTTCTCCACAATTTAGATGTGATTCCAGATCAGTCCTGGGAGGAGGTTAGTGTGACTGCCACTCACTCCTCCGCCACCTGGGATCCCTTCCACTGGGAAGCTCTGAATAATGGTTTTTGGTATATAAACTAAATGCTTTTCACAATAATCATTAATTCTTTAGCATTTTATTCTGGCAGTATCATTTTTTCCTTAGATATAGAATTCCCCAGTGAAATCATCTAGGCCTGGTACTTTCTTTTTGAAGTTTTGTTAATTATTGATTCACTTTCTTTGAATATAACAATTCAAATCATTTATTTTCCCTTGTGTGAGTTTTGGTAGGTTGTACCTTTGAAGGAATTGGCCCATTTCCTCTTAAGTATAAAAATCATGGGTGTAGGCTTTTAAGTAATATTCCCTTTTATTCTTTATAGTGTCCATTGGATTAATAGTAATTGTCCTTCTTTCTTTTCTAACAATAGTAACTTACATCTTCTCTCCCTGGTTAACCTGGCTAGAGGTTTATCAATTTTACTGACTTTTTTTGTAGAACAATCTTTTGTTTTGTTGCTTTTCTCTATTAATTCTCTGTTATTAGTTTCATTGATTTCTGCTCCATTTTTTACCATTCTTTATCTTCTGCTTTGATGCAGACACCGGCCCGAAGTGTCTGTGTCATTATAGATGAAATGAAACATTCACATGGACTACCAAGTCTGGTGGAGGAAAGGGGACAGCCTGGCTTTTCTCTCAAAAGGAGCAAAAAGCTGGGGTCCTTGCTGTGACTGACCTTTATTGACTTTCTTAGCACATTATATGATGGTCCTCATTTACTATGCACAGATTCGCTTTAGGTGGTTACCTTTTACAGAAAACAAAGGAGCCAATGCTGCTAATCACATCACAGAAGAGGGATATTTGCAAATGAAAAGGCAAAAGTGGTTGAACTGGTTACTCTCCTCCTTGGAAGGTTTAGCATGGAGTTTAGGAAGTTATTTTGCAGTAAATGTTTGCCACAAATCTGGGTGAGGGAGTTTTTTTGCAAAAAGCAAGACTCAAAGTGGCCTAGGTACATAGCAGGCCTGATCCCCCATAGGAGAACCTATCCATGGGCATAGTCCTGGGCATCTCCCAGTGGGAGCTGGGCCCGAGCCCCTCAGAATGATCTCCTAAACTGTTTGCTTGGGGTTTATTCTGTACTTCTTTCTCTAACTTCTTTGGGTGGAAGCTTAGATGATTAATTTTATATCTTTTTTTGCTATCATGTACATTCAGTGCAATAATTTTTTTCTAAGCACTGCAGTTATTGTGGCCTACACATTTTCATAATTTTCACTTTAATCTAAAACATTTCAAAATATTTAAAAATATTTTTTCTTTTGAATCATATGTCATTTACAATGTTTTGTTTAATATTGAAATATTCTGGAATTTTATAGCTATCTTGTTAAAATTCTAGTTTAATTCTATTGGGACCTGAGAACATGATTTATATGATATTTATTCTTTTAAACTTGTTCAGGTCTGTTTTATAGCCTAGAATGTGGTCTATTTTGGTGAATATTCCATGTAATCTTGAGACGAATGTATATTCTGCTGTTGTTGGGTCAAGCATTCTAAAGATAACAGTTAGAGGTAGTTAACTGATAACACTGTTCATTGTGACAACATCCTCACTGATTTTCTGACTCCCAAATCTGCCAACTACGGATAGAAGGGAGTCTGTCCCTTTTCTTATGACACCAGATACTCTATTTCAGCGTGACCTCATCTGAACTGATCATTGCCATCTGCAACGATCCTATATCCAAACGCAGTCAAATCCTCAGGATCTGGGGTGAAGATCTCAACGTAGCTTTCTTTTTAAAAAGGGGTTGGGGGTTACAATTCCACCTACAAAAGCATCATTCACAAGCCATCCCCGACTAGTGGGTGGTGGGCCATGGAGCCTGGTGTTTAAAGCAGAGGCCCAGCTCCACATAGAACAGTTTCAAATCCCAGCCTTCTTACCAGCCATGAGACACTGGGGTGGTACGCAACCTCTTCCTCTGCCTAAGTGAGGACAAACATGAGTACCAACCAGGCCATTACAAAAATGAAACAACCTGTAAAGTCCCCAGCATGGAGCATGGTGCAGGGTCCATAGGTATTCAAATAAATTGTACTGAGTGGCCCAGTGGGGACAAATGAATGAGCAGCTGTTAGACAGAGACTCCTCTGTCCTGTGGGTATGTATCTGCCAGCTTTTATTGTGATGACTGCCCCAAAACCCTTAACAAAAATGGTGACTTTGAAATCTATCATCTCATCAAAGGAACTGTTTTCATTGGATCTTTGGGGCAAGTGACATGGAGCAAGTGACACTTCAAGGCCAAATGGACTTTGATGAGGCAAAGGCCTGGGATGGGAAGATAGCAGTGTGTTCCAGGCAGAGGGGCTTAACCACAGCACCCCTCAGACCTCGGATAATTGTGGCTGGAGTGTGGCATGAGGAGAGTGAGGAGTGAGGCTGCTGCAGAAGCAACAGCCAGGTCAAGAGCCTCAGCTGCCTTTTGAGGAGTGTGGGCCTTGCTGAGTGAACATGCAGAGGCTCTGAAAGGTCTTTGGTCGAGGAACAGAGAGGAGAGAGACTAGAGGCCGACCCACTAGGAACTGCAGTGATCACTACAGTGAACCCCGCAGGAGGTGGCTGCAGTGGCTCTGAGCTAGGCTGGTGGTAGTGGGGCGAAATTCAGCAAGTGACATTGGCAGGACTTGCCTAGTCCTGGACAGCCTGAAGGGCCAGTGGCTCTGTTGTGATTCATGTCGTGTAATCAGCCTGGGATTCACGTCATGTAATCAACACCAGCAAAGCCTCCTGCCCCCACATGAGCCCCCAAGCAAGATTATGGTTCTGTCTGTGGTCCAGTGTGCCCCCCACTCTTCCTGATACATGATACACAGTGGGACAATGTTTCATGAGGTAACACCTGAGTTCTGGCTGGTGGCAGAAGGAGGGAGATTCTAGAAGCATAGTGACAGTCCCGGTTCTTAGAGGAGGATATGGGGCATCATATTGTTATCTGTTTGGACATCTTTCTTTATCACCAGGCAGCCAGCGCCTGTGGTTGAGATGTTGTCTTTATTCACTGCCCAGGGCGATACATACCTCAGTTCTTAAACTCAGGTGTGATGGGTCCATAGCTTCTTCAGTTTTTCCAGGGTTGAATTTTTGTTTTGAGGACACTTAGTCTTGGTTAACTAAGGAGTCATGTCCTCTTTCCCCAGGAACATACAAGTGTGGCAGGTGGGGATTGGGAGGGTGGGGGTGGGTGGTCAGGCCAAGGCTTCAGGGACTTTTTTGGTTCACTCTAATCAACACCCGACATCCCTGAGAAATCCTAGCCAGCCAGGGTCTGGGTCACCAGCTCAGCAGGCTGTACTAATGATACAGGGTACAGCCAAGGGGGTGGGGGTGGGGGTGCAGGAAAGATTTGGAATAGTGTCCAGAACTCAAAGTGTATAGGAATATTGGAGAGACGTATAAGGTGTCCTCACCCCTTCCCCCCACAGGTGTGAGTTGGGGGAAGGGACACATAGACCAGGAACATGCAGGGCTGTTTTGTAAAGCCACAGCCCTGCAGCTAATCCATGGCCTGGTCATTTAACATATCTATAGCCTTTGGCGGGTCACTTGGATATGTTAAATGGCTGTGGCCATACTTGGAGCTAGGGGAATGAAGTCACTTCCCCCCAAGATGTGACTGAGGGGCAGATCCCCTGAGTTACAGCGCCTGTGTGGGAGCTTGGAGGAGATTGGCTCTAGGACATGGGGCCATACCTGCCCAGACTAACAACGGCAGCCCAGTAAACTTAAAATAATACAGAAATACTGGCAAGTGTAACTGATTGTGGGAGGAGTAGGGAATAGGGGTACAGAGGAAGATGGGCACTGGGGGTTTAAACCCAGACACGGCAGCCATTAGGGGGAGAGACACGAGGTTTCAGCAGAGTGAGGACCCCCTGTAGCCATTAGGAGAGAGAGCCACATGGGTCTCAGCAGAGTGCAGACCCCCTCTTGGCCAGGTGAAAGGGAAAACCACGCAGCTTTGCCAGAATGGAGATCCCTGCGGCCCGGTGAAGAAGAAAGACGCGCTTTCGGTGGAGTGCGGCTTTGGTAGAAGAGGCCCATGTAGCTCCGAGGTGCTCCTTTTGGCCGAGTGGCCTGGAAACCAGAAGAGACTTTGACTGGAACTTGGTACAAGGAACTCTTGCCAGTGAAAGGTGCCACGTGACTTTGGATTAATTGGAGATCCTGCCTGGACAGGCAGGCGACACAGCTCACAGTGCCAGCAACCTGAAAAAAACGGACGTGTGCTCTTTTCCTGATTTACGGTACCCGGAGTTGGGACAGTGGGAGAAGGGAGCACTGTGTGTGTGTGTGTGTGTGTGTGTGTGTGTGTGTAGGTGTATACACTTAAAGACTTTAATATTTTAAGGAAGGCATTAGGCCTGAATAGCATTAAATAAACATTTTGTTTCCTTTTCACAAATCTCTGGCATTGAGAGATGTCTTTCCAATTGGCGGCAGACAGAAGAGCCCAATAGATATTATATACTGTCCTTGGGAGGGGCCCCTGTTTTCTGAAGCAGTTTTTGGCATCCCTCGGTGGGCCAAGTATTGCCCCCTCCCTCGGACCCTTGTTCGGTAACACTAACCCATCCGCAGTCCTTTCTGCTTAGATACTGACCTGCTTGCTCCCTACTCGCAAGCCCAGGGACAATTCCATGGTTTCTGATGTAGAACCTGACCATCCCTCCCCCAAACTCCAGGACTGGATGAGGCATTTGCTTGGGGACATAGTAGCACCTAGAGAAGACAAGTTCTTACTGGATTTGTGAGGTGAGTCCACTAGAACTCTAGACCCCCAGGTCTCTTCGCCCCAGGTGTCAGGCTCATGGAAGTCCTAGGAAAAATCATTCAGTCACATGAGGGAAGGTGTGGGTTTGTTCCTTTCCATGTCAGGTTTCCTGAGTCTGGGGCCCAGTACTAGGAAATTCCCATCATTGTCCTGGGAAGCCTCCTCAAGGTCTTTCCTGACGGGACATTACTGCGTGAGTGACAGTGACCGCAGAGAGAAGTTTCCTCCCTGACTGCTGTTGCTGGTCCTTCTCCTGGACTGGGGCAGGGAGCTGGGGAGGATGGTGGTGGGTGTGGGGCTTCTGCCCAGCTCACTGTGTCCTAGCACGCAGCCCTGGGAGGACTTAGCTCTCTGCGCTCTTGCTTCTGGAGCAACACTCACTGCTGCCCCTGGTGCCCTGGCTCCCCATCAGCCAGGGATGCGCAGGAACAAACAGAGCTGTCCCTGTTCATTCCAGGAGATTCCTGAGCCCAGACATCTTCTGGGAGCCCAAGCTCAGGGACAGGCTGAGCCCTTTGCTTCTCCCATGGAGGAGCTACTAAGAGAGGGTGGATGTGCCCAGAAAGGAGAGGCCACTCCAGAGCACCAGCCAGTCCCTCTCAGGCAGCCTTCCCAAACAGGAAGCAGCCTGGATGTAGTCCCAGCCCAGGTGACCCAGACTGTAGGAAGGATGTGCTCTGGCTCTGAGCCAGGCACTGCCTTCCACAGTCTCCATCAAGACCTTGGTTTGCTTATCTGTACAGTGGGCCCTCCAGGTCACTCTCTCTAGAATTCTCTGCTCCTGAGGTCACAGAGACAGACCCTGAGGGAACAGAGGCAGACAACCGATATTCTAGAACCCCATGCTTAGGTCCGACTCTCATTCTGTGCATTGGCAGCAACGATGAAGAAATGCATCTCTTTTGCTCCTCTCCCCAGACCACGCTCTCCCACTCCTCCTCCCTCTTCCTCTTCCCGAGCACCTGCTTCCCTCTTCCCCTGCCCTCCACAGGTCCTCAGTTCTGGACCTCCGCCTGTCCCTCCCCCAGCCCCTCCACCCGACCAAACCAATGTCCCATATCTCATCATCGGGCCCGCTCCCCTCCTGACAGCCCGCAAGGCCAGGAATCTCTGCAGGTTCTCTTCTGCCCCCTGCGCCCCTTGGGCCCCCTGCCGTGTCAATGTCCCTTCCTCTGCTTCACTTCCTGTTGTCCCTCTGGTCTCCCACATTGCCAATCAGTGTCTTCTCCTCCCAAACCCACCTCCTGGTCCTCTTCTGGCCTCTGGTCCCCTGGATAGAGAGCACAGTGGCCCTTTCCCACCTTCTGCTGAGTCACCACTTCCCGCCATCTCCCCTCCCTTGGACCTTTCTGCAAATTGTCCCCGGGACCAAGAGTCCCTGCTACAGGGGACTGCTCAAAGATTCAGGTGTCAGACATCTGCTGTGCATAGAGACCAGAATACAGTGGGAAGAAGCCACAGGTAATTCTGGTGAACCCCCCAGAAATCCAGGAAGTTCCCCCACCATCTCCACAGTGAATTCTCAGGCATGCCGGTGTCTAGCCCATGTCACTGAGTGAACGCCCCTCCTGAGCATTGGTGGAGGAGCAATAGTGCCCTGTGCCTGGTGTATATCCCACTCCCCAAACCAGCCTCCCTGGGAGAGAGTGATTAGGGTCCCTCTGGCAGAGCATAGACTGTCTGGGCTGGGGGTGGGGGGAGGGGACTGTGGCAGTGGAAAGAAAGGTGCAACCCTGCTATAAGGTACTGGGGCCTGGAGGCTGGAGGAGAACTGGGGACCCCGCTGGGACAAAGTGCCCTGTTCACTGTGGCCCTGGGCACTCAGAGAGCAGTTGCTGATCTCTTCAGTTGAGCTGGCCCTCAGTGTCACTGGGTCAGGGCTGTGTTCCTGCAGCCTCCCTGAGGTCTACTGTAGGCCTCTGGGGGTGAGGGAGAATGTTGTACCTGGAGGTAAAGGCTGTCTGTAGGCGCCCCTCTGAGGCCTCAGGGTACCTCTGACACCATTCTTTGCTCCCTTCCCTGCAGAGCCCAGGACAGCCAGGGCTACTCCCATTTCCCATCCCTGACACAAACAAGGATAGTGCTCAGTTGCCGTAACATGAGGAACCCAAGTTCCATGTCTTCTGTCTGCTCAGCTGACCCAAGCAACTTGAAAGTAGATGGCCAAAAATTCACAATTTTCCCCCGTGTCCCTAAGAAGGTGAGTCTTGGGAGGTGAATGTGGGGAAGGGGATCCCTGGAAACGCAGAAACCACACAGGACGCCTGTCCCTCAATGGGGGCCCACCTGGGCTGGCTGCCCTGACCACAGCCTGCTGTGCTCAGGGTCCAGAATGATGCTTGCTTTTGGCCCCTGTAGCCTCTCCAGTTTTTATCTCCACATTCAGGCCTGGTGAAGTCATGTGATGAAGACACACCCTGTGATTGGCGCCTCCTCACTAAGAAACACAGCATTTGCAGGCCAGGGGAGCTGGACCCCTCTTGTTTCTGGCCTCCAGTTTGCAAAAGATCATCAGGTGAATGCGGCCTGCCAGAACACCAAACTTGGGGTCTGTTTCCTAATGCCAAGAGCAGATGGGGAGCCAGGCAGAGCTTGAGGACCTGCTCCACAGGACCCTTCCTGAGTGGTTACCCCCTTCCCCCATCTGATATCTCCTGGGGAGGGTAGGTCTTATCACAAGTGGAGCCTCTGTTCCTGGTGGAGGCACAGGCCAAAAGCCAGGTAAGAACCCACTGCCAGAGGCTCCAGCATCCCCAGGCCCAGTATGACAAGACTGGAGGGTAGGAGGACTGGCTGGATCTGGGGCTGCCTCCCAGCTGCAGCCTGAGTGGTATCGAGTCAAGGGAAGAGTCATGGCTCGATCCTGCTTCCAGAAGAATGACCACTTCTCCTACTCCTGCACCTGACCCCCAAATTCCTCTTGACCATTCTGTCTCTCAACACAAACACAGCGGTCCTCCAAATCACATGTGGGTCACCTTGGTCCATGTGAGACCACACACTGCTTTATACACCTGGTCCCTCCCCATTCTCGATGGGGCAAGTGGGCACATTCGGGCCTGTGTTACTGCCAGAGACCCACAGACACTTGTGTTTTGGGGTTGACAACCCTTTGGTCTGCTCAGTGACTAGGAGACACCACTAAGAATGCCTGTGGAACCAGCAGTATGAGGTCCAGACTCCTGCAACCTGGGGGAGGGAGCTAGGTAACCTGAAGGACACACATTGTCCTTTCAGGGCCACAGAGGTGGACAGCTATGAACTGCTTCCCTGACACATCCACCCTTTTGGGTCTGGAAAGTCCTCTGGGAAACATCTGGGGTCCCAAATCACCCCACCCCTGAGTCTCTTGTTCTTAGTCCATGACCTGAGGCTCCCCCAGACACTAGCATCTCAGACAGAATGTACCAAGCACAGAGCTGAGCCTTGTCTACACAAGAAACCCATGATCCAGCTCCTTGGGTCATGTGACAGAAGACTTACCCCCTAGAGCTCCTCAGCCCCCAGCCCAGGGCAAAGGAAAGCCTGGGTTCTCAGAGGCCCAGCCCAGGTCTCAGGGCTCCAGGGCAATGGAGAAACCTGGGGAAGAAGCTTGTGGGGAGGGTTCGTGTTCAGCTAGTTTCCTGGCTCTCCATCTAACAAACTTGACCTCTCAAGAGATGCATCCGACCTCCAAGTTGGAGCCATGTCATGGCCAACTTTCCTTCCCAAGTGCTACCTAGGGGCAATGTTTTATGAGCTTTGAAGACAGTTCAGGCCTTCCTGCCAACAATGGAAGATGCCCTTTTACTCAGACTAAGAAATGATGCAGCTGGAGTCAATGTTCCCATGAACATGTGATTGGACTTGGAGGCTTTATTTCTTCTCACCCAGAAGGACATCCTGCAATTTCCTGAAAGTAATGAATAGGCATCAAGGTCATGAGACATCATGGAGAGTTCCAGGCTGCCCAAGGGCTGAGGGAGAATGACAGCGGTGCCAGCTCCCAGAGCCCCCTTGGAGCCCTGCCCCTAGGGCTCCCAGAGACTTTTGTATTGCCCAGAGCTGGGAGAATGGAGCCTAAAAAAAGCTGGTGATCTCCGTTGACTCTCCTCCTCACCCCAGGCTCCCAGCACCAGTCAGCCTCCCCTTGTCTTTCCTCTAAGTGATAGAAAATAGTTGTTAAAACCACTTCACGGAAGCAGAGGCAGAAGACCAGGGTATGGGGGCCTGGCTCAATTATTTTTTGTTAACCTGGTTATAGAAAGATAATTTTGATTGTTGTCCTTAATGTGTTTCATAATGAATAAACGATATTAAATGCTCTTTTGTAAAGAAAATTGATCCCATCTGAAGCCCATTCTGACAGCTTCACTTCCTCAAGCAGCAGCTCAGAAGGCCCTGGCCTGAGCTTTTACACGACCCACCCGACCGTCAGTGTGAGGATGACAAACCAAACTTTGGAGCACACACATCTCGCACCCTTGGTACATTTTCGCTAGTCTTTTTAGTGATCCAGCAGCATCTGTGCTGCGTATTTTACAGACTTTGACAAAGTATCAGTTATGTTCTTCTAGAAGAGACCTGTGTCACATGACTGTTCTTTCTGAATCAGTCAGGGAAAGACTTTTTTCAATGGCTTCCATTTTGACCCAGAATCCACAGAACACACATTTGCTAATTATTGTATAATATATTTTTATGTAATGTTAATTCTTAAGGCTCAAACTAAAATCAGGGACATCGTAGTCAAGGAAACCAATGTAAACATTGCTAAATTCATGTTTAATTTGTTTACACATGTTTTAAAATGTATCAATAAACTTAGGGGACCAGGGAGACAAAAGGAAGACTAGGGCAACATTTTTTGGCAAAGAGATCCAGCTCAGTTTGGACTCAAGATTCACCACTTCTAATCCTTTTCATGGAAGCTAAGAGGAATCATCATAAATACGGGCTCCTTGTCACATAGCCTGCAGCCAGACCACCAATATGCCCCTGAATTCCCCAACACTTATTTTCTATATGTTTGATTATAACCATCCTAGTGGGTTGGAAGTTGTCAAAGTATACTCTTTTGGTCACAAGCCTGAGATGTCCTGTCATCTGCTCTGATGTGTTGCCCTTTGGTCCTCCGAGGCCACCTAAGGCTTCCATTCTCCTGTAAATCAGGGGAGGCAGTGTTATCTTCGCAGTTATGGGACTCACAGGTGTAGGTGAAGAATCCTGTTGTACACTAAGCATGAGGTGAGCTGAATGTTTGCAAAACAAACAAACAGCAACAAGAAGCTCAAAGAATCAGACTTTTCCAGCATATGGTCTACTTACAATGTAGTGTGTGAGTACAAAACATCAGAGGTGATATTAATGTGGGGGATGGGTGTAAAATACTTGAGGCATGTGACCTTAAGGGCTTTTTAAAGCTACACTAGGTGTGTGGTGAGGGTGACTTGGCCCAAGCCTGGGGCATTCAAGCCTCCTGAGAAAACCACGTCAGTGGGGGAATCACCCTTCCTGGACCAGCCCCACCAGGGAAAATTTTCAGCCAAGTACCTGTTGTTTAAGGTCTTAGCAGCACAGGAATCAAACCTTGGGGCTGGGGACCCCAGTGTCAGAGCCTGAGAGCAGCGAGGGTGAGAATGACCACTCCCTGTATGTGAAGGACACAGAGGATGCCAGTTTCCACGATGGCCAAGAATCAAATCAGATAAAGTCCCAGAAAAATTAGGTCTGAAAAATTTGGTCTGAGGTAATCTTCCTTATGGCTGGTGGATGGTTTTAGTTATGGTTATTTCGCAGGCTTGGAAGCTGAGCAGAGGTCAGTAGAATTCATTCCACATTTAGATTTTCTTTTGTTAGCCTCAGACCAAGTAAAGCACCACCAAAGTTTGGAAGTGGAGAATTCCACCTGGTGGATCAGGAAAGGCTGATTTGTTGAGGGGGTGTTTTCAAGAGACCTTCCTTAAAAGAAGGATAGCATTGAGATGGAGGAGGATGAGGCAGGGAGGTAAAGGTGTGTCCCACATGCACGTATGGATGGCTGAGCCCGGAAACCAAAGGTGAGTGTCCCAGAGTAGAATGGACTTCTGGGATGAAACTGTAAATCTGGAGTGTATCCAACATTTTATGTCAAAAGCCTACTAGCCAAATTTTAAAAGTCTGAGGTTTGGGAGCAGAGATCATTATTTCTTGGGCCTGTTCATGGTGAGATTTCTCCCATAGTTACTCTGCTGAACATTCTCCAGAGCAAGTTTTCTACTGAAGCTGGTGGATGTTGTTTTCTAAGTAGGAGCAGAAGGTTCTGGGGGCACCAGGGCTACCCAGGAGCATCACGTTTACCCCCCAGAGTGTCTCAGTTTGGACAGTGCATTATAACTGTCATGCTAATTATCACGGATTATTTTTAAAATTGTAGTAAAATTTACCATTTTAAAGGGGTGTACAGTTTTGTGACATTAAATATATTCTCAGTGTTGTGTCACTGTCACTACCATCTGTCTCCAAAACTCTCTTCGTCTTGCGAGACTGACACTCTGTGCTCACTGGGTACCAACACCCGACCCCACCGCCAGCTCCTGGCAACCAGCACTCTGCTCCCTGTCTCCGAGGACTCTAGGTCTCTCAGGTATCCGTGATCAGTCACACGGCCTTTGTCTTTTTCTTACTGGCTTATTTCACTTAGCATAATGTTTTTCAGATTCATTCATATTATAGCACACGTCAGTTTCCTTCCTTTTTAAGGCTGGGTAATATTTTACTGTGTATATGTATAAATTCCATGTTGTTTATCCATCCACCTGTAGACGGACACCCAGTTTTTCCCAGCTGTTGGCTGTTGTGAACATGTGTTGTGTCTCTGCTTTCAATTCCTTTCAGTTCAGGAAGTGGCACTGCTGGGTCATGTGGTCATTCTCTTTCTAATTCTTTGAGGAACTTCCATACTGTCTCTGTTAGTGGCTACACCATTTCACATCCCCATCAGAAGAGCACAAGAGTTCCAATTTCTCCACATGCTCTCTAATACTTCCTTTAAATAATAATAATAGTCACCTTCGTGCATGTGAAGTGGGATATCACTGTGGTTTTGACTGAACTCTAATGATTATGACGTNCCCCCCAGAGTGTCTCAGTTTGGACAGTGCATTATAACTGTCATGCTAATTATCACGGATTATTTTTAAAATTGTAGTAAAATTTACCATTTTAAAGGGGTGTACAGTTTTGTGACATTAAATATATTCTCAGTGTTGTGTCACTGTCACTACCATCTGTCTCCAAAACTCTCTTCATCTTGCGAGACTGACACTCTGTGCTCACTGGGTATCAACACCCTAGCCCACCGCCAGCTCCTGGCAACCAGCACTCTGCTCCCTGTCTCCGAGGACTCTAGGTCTCTCACGTATCCGTGATCAGTCACACGGCCTTTGTCTTTTTCTTACTGGCTTATTTCACTTAGCATAATGTTTTTCAGATTCATTCATATTATAGCACATGTCAGTTTCCTTCCTTTTTAAGGCTGGGTAATATTTTACTGTGTATATGTGTAAATTCCATGTTGTTTATCCATCCACCTGTAGACGGACACCCAGTTTTTCCCAGCTGTTGGCTGTTGTGAACATGTGTTGTGTCTCTGCTTTCAATTCCTTTCAGTTCAGGAAGTGGCACTGCTGGGTCATGTGGTCATTCTCTTTCTAATTCTTTGAGGAATTTCCATACTGTCTCTGTTAGTGGCTACACCATTTCACATCCCCATCAGAAGAGCATAAGAGTTCCAATTTCTCCACATGCTCTCTAATACTTCCTTTAAATAATAATAATAGTCACCTTCGTGCATGTGAAGTGGGATCTCACTGTGGTTTTGACTGAACTCTAATGATTATGACGTTGAACATCTTTTTAGGTGATTGTTGTCCATTTGTATCTCTTTGTAAAAATGTTTATTCAAGTCTTTTGCCCATTTTCCAATAAGATCGTTTATTTATTTTGTTTTTATTTCTGGTTTTAGGAGCTCTCTATGTATTCTGGATATTACTCCCTTATGAAATATGTCATGGATTTTGTTTTACATGACTCTGCAACTTTAGTTCCTTATAAAATTCTGATAGAGTTTCCAAATTGGGCTTTTACTTGAATGACTCTATCTGAATGACAATTGAATTGTATCACTAAAAATTAGATACCACCTGTTTTTCAGCCTTTCAAGGCCAGGGAGGTTCACTCAAGATCCAGACAGAAGAAAATGGGCCAAGCCCTGGGAAACTCTGATGTGCCTTTATTTTAGCATGGGGCAATCCACACATACTACAAGTCATGTGTCACACAGCAGGAAGCCCCAAGTCCCTTATATAATAAATGTACACAAAGCTGTCATGGTGCCCAAACATTGTATAACACAGTGTGATTCCAAGCATGAGTCCCACTCAAGGCTATGGGAATACACTTTATTGGACCTTGTCTGAAGGCCAAGGGAACACTGCTGATCTTAGTTGCCCAGACATCTGGGTGAGGGAGCCTGACTGACACCATTCATCCTACACCATTTTCAAGTTTATTTAGTCTAATGTTACAAATTCAAGTACACCAGGCAATTTTACAAAGGTTATAATCCTAATAAATATAAACTTTATTTTTCTGCTTAATATTCTCATTTATATCTTTACATTTGTTGCACTACAAAAATATTTTTTTTCTTGGAAGAAGGCGGCAAGATAGGTGGGAATGGAGTCCACTTCCCACTGTGCATGGATGAAACACCTAGCCAATCTTCTGAGGAACGGAGTGAACAGCCAATGGTATCCTGATGCAGACACTGGCCAGCAGTGTCCACAGCATTGTGGATGAGATGAGATAAATTCACACTGACTACCGACTCCCGTGGAGGAAAAGGAACGGCATGGACACTCTCTCCCGGGGAGAGCGTGCCTACCCTTGACAAGATTTTATTGGCTTTCTTATAGTATAGGTCAAAAAAGGTTTTCATTCATTATGCTTAGGTTTGCTTTAGGTAATTACTTTTTGCAGATAGGAACAGAAGAGATGCTACTGATTACTTCTTACAGATTAACAAGAAAAAATATTGCAAATGCAAGGGAACGATAAGAGTGATTGGTCTGATTACACTTTGTTCCTTGTGAGGATTAACACAGACTTCAGGAAGTTACTTTAAAGATATGCAATAAGCATTTCTTGCTTCGACTCAGTGTGAGGGAGTTTTAGCAAGAGCAAGTCTCAAAGCGGCCTAGGTATAATGCAGGCCTGATTTCCAATGGGAGAATCAATCTGTGGGTTTTGCTCCTGTGTGCCTATTGGGCTTTTCAATAGGGCTGAGCTACAATTGCCATTGCCAGGCAGATCGGTTCCCTGTAGTATCCTAGCATATATGAAAATTGTAGACCAAAAAGACATTGAAAAATCGGATGGTAAGGAGAGAGCTTAAAGACAATAAGGTCCCTGGGACCAGCATGGGGACCAGGGTGGCTGTAGCCCCAGGCCCAGCACCTGCCAGGTCTGCTGCAAGAATCTTGGGAGAGAGCCAGGCTGGGTTATGTGAGAGGTCAGGTGCTTATTTGGACCGGCGGGCTTGAATAGGAGAAATTTTTCAAAAAGAAAAAGAGAAAAGAGGCACTGGGGGGCTTTCTAGGGAATTCTCCACAGCAGCCTCCCACCTCCTGTGCCCATACCCCTGCAGCACCCAGACAGTGTACACCTGATCTGTTGGCTGCTGCAGGCACCCACACCTGAAGCACCGGGAACAGAGCACTTCCCACCTGGATCCTGTACCTAAAGCCCTACTGAGCCGACTGGCTCTCTAGGAGGAAGGTGGAAACACAGGGGAGCTATGGGGCTGCATGAGTCAGCAGTCCCTACAAAGACTTGACTCAGTGTGGGGGCTGAACTACCCTCAAGGGTTGATGAGAGTCCATAGCATATAGGACAGCAAAGAGCAAGAAGGTGGTGTGTGAGTTGCCCCTAACTGTTGCACCTCAGGGACAGAGCAACTGGTGAACTGAAGGCCGAGGCTGGGCATAGAAGGGCACTGAGGAACTGGGTTAGAGGCTGGACAACAGTGAAGACTGTGGCTCAGAAAGGAAGTAAAGTGAAAACAGTCCCTCCTCAGACTGATGCATTCAGGAAGACCAGAAGAACTGGCTTGACTGGTTTAAAGCCAGCAGAAGGCTTTTTAAAAAATTCTCTTTCTTTCTTTCTTTCTTTCTTTCTTTCTTTCTTTCTTTCTTTCTTTCTTTCTTTCTTTCTTTCTTTCTTCTTTCGTCTTTCTTTCTTTCTGTCTTTCCTTCCTTCCTTCCTTCCTTCCTTTCTTCCCTTTTTATTCTTTTTTTACCTTTCATTTTTTTAAAAGTCCTTCTTCCTTTATTTTCTCTTCCTTTTATTTTTTACCGCTTCTTCTTTCCTCCTTTCTTTTACTGTTTCATTCATTGTTCTTTCCTTCTTTCTTTCCTTCCCTTTTTTCTTCTTTTCCCACAGGTGAGACAATAAAACCTGGAGCTGTGAAAAGACCAGAGTTAGACCCAAAGAAGGGTCATCCCAACAACTGAGACAGTGATACAAATATCACTTTGCTACTTCAGAGAATTTGCAAGGTAGGAGCTGTGAACACCAGTACACCTGCTGGAAGAGGAAACTCACCAACAAAGGGACCACCAACAGATAACAATGAAAGAAGGTGAAGGAAGTGGTGGAAGCCACACTAACCTCAATCCAGAACCAATCTGGAAATACAACTAAAAGGTGGAGAAATTACCCACAACAAACAACTGAAAATGAGCGAGAGAGAAGCCTCAATACTCTGTACACACAGAAGCATGAGCTTCAACACAACCTGTCCACACCTGCAATACAGAATATGAGATGTGATGGACAGAATGACCTTCAGTTAACCAGCTGGCAGAAAAACCCACCAAAGAAAGAACCAACAATGTTCAAAACTCAAAGACATATAGAGAGCCAACATAAATGACAGCCCAAGACCAGCAGGCTCAGGAGATTAAGGAGACTGCACCACTGAATTTTGCAGGTATTCTGCCATAAAAGTTCACACCATAAACCCAGGAATTCAGAACAGATCAATTTGAGAAGCAGAAGCTAACAAGAGGAGTCTCACAAACAGTGGGAAGACAAAGAACTAATCCTCAAGTGAAAGAAAAGGAGGAAGCACCAGAAAGAATGTTAAATGAAATAGAGGCAAGTCAACTATCAGATACTGAGTTCAAAGCCATGGTGATCAGGGAGCTCAAGGAGCTCACAAAAAATTACCAGAAACTACAGGGAACTACAGTGAAATTGCTGCAGACTATATCAACATAAAAAAGCAAATAGAAACTGTCAATACGGGCCAAGAGGAAATGAATAATACAATTTCTGAACTGAAGAACATAGTAAAAGGAATCAAAAGCAGACTCGATGAGGCTGAGGATTAGATCAGTGAGCTGGAGGACAAGGTAGAAGCAAATGCCCAGAAAAAGCAAGAAAAGGAAAAGATGTTCAGAAAGAATTAAGAGAGATAAAAGAAAATGCAAGATAACATGAAATGTAATAATATCTGTTTAATAGGGATACCAGAAGGAAAAGAAGAAGAGCAAGGGATAGAAAACCTGTTTGAAAAAATAATGAAGGAAAACTTTGCTAATGTGATGAGAGAAAAAAATCACACAAATTTGGGAAACACAGAGAGTCCCAACTGACTCCAAGACACATCATAACTAAAATGCAACAATTCCAAGAGAAAGAGAGAATCTTAAAGACAGCAAGAGAGAAAAAGGAAGTAACACACAAGGGACCTGACTTCTCAATGGAAATGCTCTAAGCCAGAAGACTTAAAGTGTTTGAAATATTGGCAAGAAATATTCCAAGTAATGAGAACCAGAGGCCTGCAACCAAGGATACTTTACACAACAAGGCTCTCAATCAAGATAGAATGCCAAATAAGAAGCTTCCCAGACAAAAGAAACATAAAAGAATACGTCTCCACTGAACCAGCTCTTTAAGAGATGCTAAAGGGACTGTTTTAAGGAAAGGAAGGAAGAGAGAGAGAGAGAGAGAACAAGGGTATGAAAAAATGGCAATGAATAAGCACCTGTCAATAATAACTCTAAACATAAATGGATTAAATGGTCCAATAAAAACACATAGAATAGCCGAACGGATAAGAAAGCATGACCCACACATATGCTCCCTATAAGAGATTCATCTCAGGACAAAAGATCTACACAGACTGAACGTGAAGGGCTGGAAAAAAAATTTCCCAAGCAAATGGACAAGAAAAAAAGTTGAAGCAGCAATACTCACTATACTCACAGACAAAAGAGACATCAAAAAAAGGGCCATAAAGCCCTGGCTGGTGTGGCTCAGTGGATTGAGCGCGGGCCTGCGAACCACACAATCACAGTTTGATTCCCAGTTGGGGCACATGCCTGGGTTGTAGGCCAGTTTCTGGTTCCCGGCAGGGGACGCAAGAGAGGCAACCATGCATTGATGTTTCTCTCTCTCTCTCTCCTTCCCTTCCTCTCTAAGATAAATAAATAAAATCTTTTAAAAAAGGGGGGCCATAAAGAGAGACCCAGAGGTCACTTCATAATACTCAAGGGAAGAATCCACCAAGAAGACATAAATATTGTAAATATATATGCACCCAATGTAGGAGCACCCAAATATATAAAGAAAATCTTGAAGGACTTCAAGAAAGATATTGACAGCAACACAATTATAGTATGAGATTTTAACACCCCACTGTCAAAAATAGACAAATCTTCCAAATAAAATATCAACAAAGATATTGTGGCATTGAAAAACGCCATAGATGAAGCCCTGGCTGGCGTAGCTCAGTGGATTGAGCGTGGGCCTGAGAACCAGACGATCGTGGTTCGATTCCCAGTCAGGGCACATGTCTGGGTTGCAGGCCAGTTCCTGGCAGGGGCCAGTTCCCAGCAGGGAATGCAGGAGAAGCAACCATACACTGATGTTTCTCTTCCTCTCTCCTTTCCTTCCCCTCTAAAGATAAATAAATAAAATATTAAAAAAAAGAAAAACACCATAGATGAAATAGACTTAACTGATACATATAGAGCTCTTCATCCAAAGAAGCTAAAGGCACTTTCTTTTCAAATGCACATGGAATAATTTCAAAGATAGACCACACGATAGGACATAAAAGAAGCCTCAACAAATTCAAGGAAATTGAGATCATATTATGTATGCATTTTCTCTGACCACAAGAGACTGAAGCGAGAAACCAACCTCAAGGAGAAAAAAAACAAAATACTCAAAATCATGGAGATGGAATAGCATGCTATTAAACAATGAATGGGTGAAGAATGAGATCAGGGAAGAAATCAAAAAGTTTCTGGAAACAAAAGAAAATAAACTCACAAGAACCCCAAACTTATGGGACACAACAAAGGCAGTCCTGACAGGGAATTTCATAGCAATACAAGCCAACCTAAAAAAAAAAAATAGAAACATTGCAAACAACCTAACCCTATGCCTGCAAGAACTCCAGAAACAACAACAAAGACAGCCCAGAGCAAGTAGAAGGAAGGAAATAAGCAAGATCAGAGCAGAATTAAATGACATAGAGACTAAAAGCACAAATCTAAGAATTAATGAATCCAGGAGCTGATTCCTTGAACAGATAAACAAAATTGACAAGCCTTTAAGCAGGCTCATCAAGACGAAAAGAGAGAGGACCCAAATAAACACAATCAGAAATGAAAGAGGACAGATTACAGCTTATACCACAGAAATACAAAGGATTGTAAGAAATTACTATGAATAACTGTATGCCAAGAAATTTGAAAACCTAGGTGAAATGGACAGATTTCTAGAAAACTAGAATCTCCCAAAACTCAATGAAGAAGAAACAGAAAGCCTGAACAGGCCAAAAATACTTGATGAAATTAAAGTAGTAATTAAAAATGCCAGACACACAAAATCCCTGGACCAGATGGTTTCACAGGAGAATTCTGCAAAGCATTTAAGGAAGAGCTAACCCCTCTCCCTTCACAGTCTATTCCAAAAAATCCAAAATAATGGAAAACTACCAAAGTTTTTTTTTTTTTTTTATGAAGCCAGCATCACCTTGACCCTAAAACCAGATGAAAACACAACAATGAAAGAAAACTTAAGGCCAATATTGCTGATGAACATAGATGCTAAAATCCTCAACAAAATATTGGCAAATCACATCCAGCATTACATTAAAAATATCATACACCATTGCCGCCGCCCGCGGCGGCAAGGTGGTCGCGAAGTGAGGCGATGGACTTAACTTAATTAAAATAATGGAGAGGTCCATGTGCTCCTGGCGGTAAATGGCAAGTTTATTCAAGAAACTGCTGGCTTATATGCAGAACTACAGTGGCCCGAGAACAATGCTGTTTTACAAAAGTTTGTACATTACCGAAGGCTATCAAGAGGGCAAGATGTTCTCACATCCTGAGAACATTTGCCCACAGATAGCAGTGTCCTCAAGATTATCTCTTTCCTGGAACATGACGCACATGCCAAGACCTTGTTCCTGCCTTCAAGGCTGAGAAGGAGAAGGTCCGGAAGATGTCAAGATACCCGCCGGCTCCGGGGACCAGAAACCAAGTCCCGCCACCGTTTTCACAGTGGGGGCTCTGTCCGTGATCCGCTGCGGCCTGGCGGGCCCCGACACACCATGACCAATTGAGATTCATTCAAGGGTTGTAAGGATGGTACAATATTCTCAAATTAATAAACATAATATATCACATAAAAGCAAAGACAAAAATCACATGGTCATATTAATAGATGCAGAAAAAGCATTTGATGAGGTACAGAAGCCATTTTGATAAAAATACTCAGCAAAGTGAGAATAGAGGGAGCATTTCTTAATGTAATAAAGGCCACATATAAAATACTACAGCCAACATTATACTCAATGGGCAAAAACTTAGAGCTTTCCCATTAAGATCAGGAACAAGACAAGGGTGTCCACTCTCACCACTCTTATTCAACATAGTACTAGGCGTTCTAGCTACAGAGATGAGACAAGAAAAAAATAAAAAGCATCCAAGTTCAAAAGGAGGAAACAAAACTGTCATTGTTTGCAGATGACATGATAGTGTGTACATAGAAAATTCTATAGACTCTGCCAAAAAACTGCTCGACCTAATAAATGAATTTGGAAAAACAGCAAGATTCAAAGTCAATATTCAGAAACCAAAGCATGTTTGTATACCAACAATGAAACATCAGAAACATAAATCAGGAAAGAAATCCCACTTGATATAGCAACAAGAAAAATAAAATACCTAGGAATAATCCTAATCAAGGAGGTAAAAGACCTGTACTCAGAAAACTATACAACACATAAGAAAGAAATCAAGGAAGGTGCAAACAAGTGGAAACATATACCGTGTTTATGGATCAGAAGAATTAACATCATGAAAGTGTCCATACTATCCAAAGGAATTTACAGATTCAATGCAATCCCTATTAAAGTACCAATGGCACAGTGGATTGAGCACGGGCCTGCAAACCAGAGTATTGAGGTTCGATTCCCAGTCAGGGCACATGCCTGGGTTGCAGGCCAGTTCCCAGCAGGGGACGCATGAGAGGCAACCATACATTGATAGTTCTCTCCCTCTCTCCTTCCCTTCCCCTCTAAAGATAAATAAATTAAAAATCTTAAAAAAATAAAGTACCAATGGCATATCTCACAGATAAAGACCAAACACTTCAGAAATTCACATGGAACTATAAACCACCCCAAATTCCTGCTGCAATTTTGAGAAAGAAGAGGAAAGTAGGAGGGATCACAATACCTGATACCAAACTGTATTACAAGGCCACTGTAATCAAAATAGCCTGGTACTGGCGAAAAACAGACAGATAGACCAATGGAACAGAACAGAACCCAAAAATAAACCCAAGTCTCTATGGTTTATTAATGGTCAATTAATTTTTGACAAAGGGAGCAGGAGCATAAAATAGAGTAAAAATAGCTTCTTCAACAAATGGTGTTGGGAGAACTGGACAGCTACATGCAAAAAAATGAAACTTCAGCACCAATTTACACCATACACAAATATAAATTGAAGGTGGGTAATAGATTTTAATATAAGTTATGATATCTTAAAAGTTTTAAAGGAGAACATAGCTAGGAAAACCTCAGATATTTCACGTGGCAGTATTTTCACTAATATGTCCCCTAGAGCATGGGACATAAAGGAAAGAATAAACAAATGGGATCTCATAAAAATTAAAAGCTTCTGCTTTTTATTAAAAAACATTATCAAAATAAGAAGAGAACCAGCCATATGGGAAAACATATTTGCCAATGATACCTCACGCAAGAGTTTAATCTCCAAAATATGTAAACAACTCACACAACTCCACTCTAAGAGGATAAACAATCCAATTAAAAATGGGCAAAGGACTTGAACAGATACTTCTCCAAGAAGGACATACAGAGGGTCCAGAGACCAATGAAGAGGTGCTCAGTATCACTAGTTAGTTATAAGAGAGATGCAAATTAAAACCACAATGAGACACAATCTCACACAGGTAAGAATGGCCATCATAAACAAAGCAACAAACAACAAATGTTGGAGAGATTGTGGAGAAAAGGAAACCCTAGTACACTGTTGGTGTGAATGTAGACTGGTGCAACCACTATGGAAAACAGTATGGAATTTTCTCAGAAAACTAGAAGTGGAACTGCCTTTTGACCCCACAATTCTGTGGCTAGGATTATATCCTAAGAACACTGAAACACCAATCCAAAAGAACATATGCACCCAATGTTCATAGCAGCACAATTTACAAAAGCCAAGTGCTGGAAGCAACTTAAGTGCCCATCAGCAAATGAATGGATTAAAAAACTATGGTGTATTTACACAATGTAATTCTATGCAGCAGAAAGAGAGAAGGAGCTCCTACCCTTTGCAACCACATGCATGGAACTGGAAAGCATTATGCTAAGCAAAATAAGCCAGGCAATGAAAGACAAACACCATATGATATCACCATTAACAGAAACCTAATCAACAAAACAAACAAGCAAGCAAAATATAACCAAGGACACTGAAATTGAAAACAGGCTGACAGTGACCAGAGTGGAGAAGGGAGGGAATTTCAGGGGGGAAGTGTGAAGGTTTGGCAGGAACAATTATAAAGGACACATTAACATTAACATTAACGGGGGCGGATGTAGAAACAGGAAGGAAGTGGGGAGGGCTGGGGTGTTGGGCTGGGGTCGAGGGGGGGGCAGGCAGAGAACTGTACTTGAATGACAATAAAAAATTTATTCTATTCTCTGAAAGAAAAAATAGTGGGTCAAAGTTCAGGAATAGCAGGAAAAGTCCTGGCCTGGTAATGGCCTGCAAAGAGTGAAAAAAAAAATGCATTTTTTTCTTAAAGTTTTCTAGCTAAAGCACTCTCTCTTAACCATCAGTTCATTTCCCAGTTTAAATATTGGTAGCTTTTGGGGTTTTTATTTCATTTTAATTTTTTTGTTGTTGCTCCATTTGTCCCCATTTTTCTCCTATTACTTTTTCCTACCATACCCATCCCCCATCTCCCACATTCAATTATCCCCCCTTTTGTGTTTGTCCATGGGTCCTTTATACAGGTTCCTTGATTTGACTCTTCCCCTTCTTTTCCCCATTATCTCTAACACCTTTCCCCCCTGGTCACTCTCAGTTTTTTTTTAATTTCCACATGTCTGGTTCTATTTTGCTTGGTGTTTGTTTTGTTGATTAGGTTCCACTTATAAGTGAGATCATGTGGCATTTGTCTTTTGCCACCTGACTTATTTCACTTAGCATGATGCTCTCCGAATCCATCAATGCTGCCACAAAAGCTAGAAGCTCCTTCTTTCTTTCTGCTGTGTAATACTCCATTGTGTAAATGTACCAGAGTTTTTGGATCCACTTATTTACTGATGGGCACTTCAGCTGTTTTCAGCACTTGGATATTGTAAATAAGATTGTCATTGACATTGTGGTGCATGGGTTCTTTTGAATTAGTTTTTCAGGATTCCTAGGGTATAATACCAGCAGTGGAATTATCGGGTCAGAAGGGAGTTAGAATTTTAGTTTTTTGAGGAAATCCCATACTGTTTCCCACAGTGGCAACACCAGTCTACATTCCCATCAACAGTGTAATAGGGTTCCATTTTCTCCACAACCTTGCCAGCACATGTTGTTTGTCGATTTGTTTGTGATGGCCATGCTGACCAGTATAAAATAGTATCTCATTGTGGTTTTAATTTGCATTTCTCTGATGGCTTGTAATGCTGAGCATCCTTTCATAGGTTTGTGGGCTCTCTGTATGTTCTCCTTGGAGAAGTGTTTGTCCAGGTCCTCTGCCTATTTTTAAATTGGATTGTTTGTCTTTCTGGTGTGAAGTCATGTGAGTTTGTTATATATTTTGGAGATCAAACCCTTGTGTGAGGTATCATTGGCAAATATATTTTCCCATATGATTGCTTCTCTTTTCATTTTGCTGATGTTTTTCCAGAGACTGGTGCAGACACTCTGGAAAACATTATGGAACTGAAGGTGGAACTGCCTTTCAACCCAGTGATCCCACTGCTGGGACTATACCCTAAGAATCCTGAATTATCAATTCAAAAGAACCTGTGCACACCAATGTTCATAGCAATATTATTTACAATATCCAAGTGCTGGAAACAGTCTAAGTCCCCATCAATAAATGAATGGATTAAAAAACTATGGTACATTTACACAGTGGAATACTGTGCAGTAGAAAGAAAGAAGGAGCTTCTACTCTTACTCATAACCCTTTCTGCTGATTTCCCATGATTCAAATGTATAATTACTGGTCAGTGATCCAAGGTTTTAAATAATTGTAAGTGTTCAAATTCTACACAACTTTATCATCCACTGAGAATTTAAAAATCAGTATTTGTTCATCTGTTAATGCTGAGATCCATGTTTATTTTTATAAACTTTTCCCTGTTTTTAGTTTTATTTTGGTTTTTGGCTCACAAATTTTATTTCTATTTGTCAATAAGAAATGTAGGAGTAGTATATTAATAAATTTCAGTTTAGTTTTGTAATGTCAAGAATTTAAAAATGAAAAAAACAGATTGCTTAAAAAATGCTTCATATTTGAAAAAAGTGAGAAGGGAATTGATGTCTGGGAGTACAGATTCACCAATGATTCATCAGACAGGGTTTAATCTCTGAAATTTCAAAGTTTCTCAAGACAAATCTCTGAATCTCTGAGCTGAGAGAGAAAAGATAAGCTTTCATCATTTTGGGAGTTTTTTTTCTAAAAATCTCTTTGGTTCTGTGCTGAATGCAGAAAAAAAATATATGTAGCCCAAACTTAAGGTGAAATAATAGTTGAGATTTTTACAAGAATGAAGAGTTTAAATCCAAGTCATTAATAACTGAAGGCCACTGCCAAATAATAACAATGTGAATACAATAAAAACACCATAATGAATGCATTATTTTCAGAAGAAATAATTCTGTGAGCAGGCAATAAATCAATAATGATTGTTATCTTGCAAGAGTATATCAACCTCTTTTCGTGTGAATATAATGTCCTGAACAAAAACATGTTGTGTCAAAAAGCAGAGCAAAGCTAATGATTTTTAAACAAACAAAATTCTAAACTCTGAACTCCAACACTCTTACTTAAAAATGAATTAAACTAAGTAAAACTGTGCCATACCTTAGTATTAGTCTGTAAACATGCATTTGAAATCAAAGATGAATATTCATATATGGATATACAACAGCCACTCACAGCCAATCAGGAGACTTGGGATTGGAATTTTTGCCATCAGAAATGAGCAGTAAAATTGTTATAAACTTATATTTGCAAATATTATATCACAATCTTGGGCACTGTTGATTTTCTAGTTATAAATATTGGGCTTTGTTTTTCTGAATGACCAAATTTGGGGCTCTTGGGTCCCTGAGAAAGGAACATGAGGAAAAGATGACAATTAGGTGCTATTGGGTTGCTTCCTTTAAAGGCAATATTGAGAGGTGTTGCCTCTGAACAGGAATTTCTGGCAAAGAGATAATAGGCTTAGGTGGCTGTTACTTAATTCTGCCCTACAGATTCAAAACTGTTGGGTTTTGTTCAGTGAAAATCAGAACAATAATAACAATAAAACATTTAACATTGAGCAGTTGTCTTTTTATGTTGGTCTGAACACTTGAGTGACAAAAATATATTAAACACTTTAGCTCTTAACCAGTTTTAACAGACACATAATAAAAACACTGCTTTGTTAAAAATTAGGTACAGTGAAGTGCTTATGGAAGTTTAAAACTATAGAACTTACATGTTTTGGTTAAATAATAAAGACACCATCCATTTGTCCTCAAAATTAGTTTTATAAATTTAAAACTAGATTATTCACTTTTTGTTTTGCTTCTCAATTTTACATATTATCTATTATCAACTTTGGTTGAGCGATACATAAGAGACATGGTATAGAAAATGAAAAACAATGTTAAAATTAGCAATGGATCTTCTGTAATATTTCCTGAGATTATACTTTACTGTTTCATTGTCACTGGTTCTCTTTGTCATTTTTGGTTTGTTTGTTTGTTTGCCCCATAGTTTCTTGTACTTTTCTGAACCTCCCACTTCCAAAGCTAATTCCTTATGTGCACATTCATATACATGCATGCATTGGGTAATATAGGAAATTGAGAGCAATGAGAAGTATGAAGTTTACTTGTGTATCATCCCAATTATCTACTGCTATGTATAACTACTGCCAAATTTTGTTGCTTAAAACAGTTACTTATTTTGCCCCACATATTTAGTTTGTGCAGGCTTTGTTGAGATGTTCATTTCAGCTATATAAGTGATAAGTCTGGGTTTCTCTGGTGTGACAGAAAGATCCATATTTAAGATGGCTTAGTCATGAGGTTGGCAAGTTGTCCCTGCCTGTCAATTGGAAGGGCAGTCAGGGCTGTCGGCTTGGAGCTATTTCTTGTCCACATCAGCTTCTTTGTGGTACCACTTTTACTTTCTCGTCCCCATTGGTTCAAAAAGTGAATGTTTCATGAGGCATTTAGTGGTAGCTGAGAGTCTCTTACAGATTTGGAAACTGGCACATGCCAACTTTCATCACATTCTTTGTGGTCAAGTAGTCCAGGCCACTCATGTCTAAAGGAAAGAACATTTATCCCACCTCTTCACGGGAATATATTTTCTAATTTAGGTCTGTTTTAATCTACCACAGCTATGTTGTGCATTTGGTTATTTCAGAATATTATTATGCTTCTTCCGACATGCAAAGTTTCAGTGGGTGGCCATGTACAATGTGATTTTTCTTACATTCAAATAATTTTTTTTTCAACAACCTGCCAGAGTACCTGAAGTTTAGTCACTGAATTTCAGAACTAAAACTTATCTTTTTCTGATTCGCCTCATTTTAACAATGAGAATAAAGAAAAAGAAAAAGAAGAAAAGAAAACTTGAGAGTTATATGCACAATTAGTCAATAGCAAAATTCAGGCGGAACTCAGACTTCTAGTATCAAGAGTTTAGTCTCTGAATTTTAGAGCTAAAACTTATTTCTTCCTTATTTCCTCATTTTTAGAATGAGGAAAAAAAGAAGAAGAAGAAAAAGAAAACTTGAAAGTCAATGCATAATTAGCCAAGAGCAAAATTCAGACTTCTAAGAGTTTCTTCTTCCATTTTTGGATTATGTGTTGTCTTCAGAAAGTTTCCATTAACACATACACAGGACACCTAGTCAGTTTTGCCATCATCCCCTTCAGGTGCATTTACTAAGTTGACTAGCTGTTCCCAGTGAATAAAGGGCTTGAGGAAAAAAGTGTGTACATTTGGAAGGTAGAAGAAATCTTAGAAAGACTGAAGACATATGGAAATACTTTATGGATAGCAAGTGGGTATAAATGGGGAATAGAATCAGTGAAGTAGAAATAGAAGGAAATATACAGACTCTGGGTGATTTAAACTTGTAGAAAAGAAAAACAGAAAATGAATTTTGAGGGAAATTGTTAGGTTTCACTCTAGTTACAAAAATTAATTATTGGCTTAGGATTTAGTTTAATTCAATCACTAACTAGAATTAAGATATAATGGTATATTTGATCTGTAAATACATAAAATGACAGCTGTTTTGCATCTGAAAATATAAAAATGATTTACATTATGCTTTGTTGAAGGGATGCCTTAAATATCACATAAGTTCATCTTAATGGCTTTTATGCAGCATCTTTCTTTATTCAATTCTAGAAGATTTTAAAAGCAGCTTGAAATTGATTAGGCCATCTTTGGTTCCCTAACACAATAAAGCTTAGAGAATAGCTTTCACTGTGCTGTGGTATATTGTAATTTAAAATGAGTGATTTTCAAACCCACTCAGGTAAATCACATGATGAGCCAAACCATATTATGGCCCTCGGTAAACCTATTCTACAAACAAGCAACTTAGATTTAACTTCTTTTAGCAGATAAAGCAGTAAGAGACACTGTTTATTTGTTTAATATCTTATTTATTTATTTTAGAGAGAGAGAGAGGAAGGGAAGGAGAAAGAGAGGAAGAGAAACATCAATGTGTGGTTGACTCTTGCTTGTCACCCACTGGGGACCTGGTCTGCAACCCAGGCATGTGCCCTGACTGGGAATCAAACCTGTCACTCTATGGTTCACAGGCCTGCACTGAGCTACACCAACCTGGGTGAGACACTATTTATTAACCTTATCCTCTGAAGGCAGAGGTTTTCTATGTTGAAGTGCAAAAGCATGATTGGACTAAATTGACAAATTTGGCCAAACTGACCAGTCACCTCACAGCTAGGAATGTGCAACCAGGCCTAATTATAATTTAGATGTATCTATCAACTTTTTTTCTTCTAGAAAAGTAAGAGTGGTTTTTCACTATGTTATTTTAAAACAGGGAGAGAGTTCAATAAACCATTGAACTATTTTTTGATAGAACAAAATAATCTGTATTAAACATTATCTCTAAGAGGTAATAATCATGATAATTAATTATAACATTAAAAAATAACTACTGATATATGCCAGGACAGTTAGCTTAAAACAACATACACTAATTCCAGTGGTTGTAAGCAGAAGTTGAGGATTCAGAGTTCTGAAAATGCCAGAAATCCAGGCTCAGAGAATTTGTGGCAGACATGAAGCCTCAAAATCCTACATAATGTTGGTCCAATGCTAATACCATTGGGGCACCACTGGGCATGTCCTCTACAGCCCAAACCACTGATATACTAACATGGGACCCCTGGTATGGTTTGCTGCATATCATCCAAACGAATTCTCATGGCTCTTAGCTTTTGTCCGAACAGATACAACTCACAGGTGGAGACAAAATGCCTCAGTCAGCTCAAGTTTCCAAACAGAATATCATAGATGGGTGCTTTCAAAACTAATATTTCACAATTTTGGAGGTTGGAAAGTTGAAGATCGAGATCTAGCAGGGGTTGGTTTCTAGTGAGAACTTTCTTTCTGGCTTAGAGATGGCCACTACTTCTTGCTGTGTTCTCACATGGCAGAGAGATAGGAGGGGGAGAGAGAGAGAGAGACAAAGAGAGTGCTCTACTCTTTTTCTCTTATTTAAGGGCACTAAAACCATTATGAGGGCTCCACCCATAACCTGATCTAACCCTAATTACTTCCCTGAAGACTCTACTTCGAAATGCCATCACACTGGGATTCAGAGCTTTAACATATGAATTTTGGGAAAAGAAAACATTTAGTACATAGCAATAAGCCCCTGACATCAAATCACTTACATTTGGAATTTGGAGAAGGCAGTGCATGGTTTGCTATTTTGAAGAGGCTAAGATAAGTATTCTGACTTTGTTCTCTCCTTCTTCCTCTTTGATCTAATGTTGAAGCTTCCCAGTGGCTAGAAGCTCAAGAGGGCATCAGAGCTGTGGTCCTTTGTCCAACTCCTTATGAGCTAAGCAATTCCAGCAGAGAGGAGTATAAAGGGAGTCAAACAGATCTGCAGGCATAGACAAAAGGTATTCACTTTAATCTTGTTTACCACATTGCCAGATAAGGTACGTGTATGCATATATAAATTATTCTTCATATTCTACATATATAAATTATTCTTCATATTCATACTGAATCCTAAATTCCTCTTGTCCATGAAATATGCGATATTTGCTTTGAAGAGATGGATTATAATAGAGCCAGATTTACAGTCACATTGGCTCTGACTTTTTACAAGTCCTCAAGGCTAGCATCTTTGGCATGAAGATATCTATTTTATACATCCCCCCTATTTAAACAAGTCTTTGTCCAAGAATATTCCCCACTGCAACTCTGTCTAGACCACAGCCCATCTGATTTTGCACTTTTCTTAAGCTCACTCTTCACTCAGGTAATATCCAGAGATTAGATGTAGAAGGACATATTTTTTCAGTGTCAGAATAGCTCTAGAAGTCTTTTATGGCCTGAAACTGAAATGTCTGTGGCCTAAAATGATAACATCATTTGAGGGGATTCCTTTACAATCTTCCATGACTTTGAATATCATTTAGGGTATACTAGCAATATGTGCCTACGGAAATTGCAGCAAGAATATACTGTACTTTCTGGACTATAACATGCAACCCCTTCCCCTAATTTGGGAGGAATAATGGTTGTTAATGCTGCTGTTCAGTTCTGTTTACATTTATATTGATGAAATATTATGTTATTTATGTTATTAAATATTTTACTACATTTTTTGCTTCAATTTTTTTCCTCCTCTAAAACATAGGTGCATCTTATGGTCTGAAAAATATGGAAATGTATTGAATAATATTACAGAAATTATAACAAGCATTTAATAAATTGTATAATATTTTAAAATCAGCCCTGGCTGGTGTTGCTTAGTGGATTGAGCATGGACTGTGAACCAAAGAGTTGCTGGTTTGATTCCCAGTTAGGGCACATGCCTGGGTTGTGGGCCAGGTCCCCAGTGGGGGCCACATGAGAGGCAATGGCAAAGTGATGTTTTTCTGTCTTTTTCCATCTCTTCCCCTCTCTAACAATAAATAAATAAAATCTTTGAAAAAGTGAAATCAAATCACATGTAGAAGTTTGATTCCCAAATTTATAAATTTTATGTTCTCATTGCAAAATATTTAATTAAATTTATTAAAATGGCATTAGTTAGTAAAATTATATAGGTTTCAGGTACTCACTTTTCTAATACAACATCTGTATATTGTATTGCATTTTCCGCCCCAAGTTAAGCTCAGTGGAAGTTTTTGATATAAATGTGATAAAGTGTATAATGAGGTAGCATAAATGAATTTTAACTCATTTAATATCTATTGAAACATTGTAAAATATTTATTGATTTGTTTGAAAAATAAAAGAAAACATGCATTTTTTGATTTCACAAAAATTTATTAAACAGAGGTGTAATTTAAATAGATATTTGAAAACTGTTAATTGGACTTAATTGATTAGTAAGACGAGAGATCTATGGAAACCTCAATATATCAATATTTGAGATTAAAAATAATACTCTATTAACTTTCCACAATCAAAACCACTATAAGATGTTTGTAAAGCATATAATGAATCGTAATTTTTCTGAAGGTTTAGAAGAATAGCATTCATTGTCTTCAGACAAATATTTCTTTGTCGTCAGGTACCTCCAGGTCTGATTGAAGTCTGTACCTGTGGAATATGAGAGAATTACACATGAGCAAATTGAGATGATGTGATATCGACAGCGTGTCAATTGGGAATAAGAAAATTGGGTTCATGTTCCAGACCTTCCACTAACCAGCTGTTTGAGCTTGGCTCATGGCTTTAACTTCTCAATTCCTTCATTTTTTAATGGAAAACAATGATGTTAGATTAGGTAATTCCTAAGAAATAAAAACATTAGCACACCGTGTTCATTATTAAATTGTAGCAAATCTTGTTTAGATAAATGCTTTCTTTGATTTCTACTCATTCATTAATTTTATATATTTTTCTATTCCTTCTTCTCTCATTCTGAAACTGTAGTATGCACTAAGAATTAAAAGACAAGTAATAAAAACAAGGACAGATATGTTAAAAATGAATAAAAGTTATACAGTAAAATCATGGTCTAAATATAAAATAAACTAAAATATTGTATGAACTTAACAGTTTATAGAATGTCAGAAGAGAGACTGTATATGTCACTGATTTTAGTCTTCTCAATAAGGGACTTAGGAGCTATAACATTGAACACATATATTTATTTATGTTGTAATGAAATAAACATTTTTATTTGGAAAAAAATAATAAAGATAGTTCTTTTAAAAATAATTTTGATATACTGATGAGGTTAATATACTAGATCAATTTGATTTTCAATTACCAAATATGATTATTAAGTGCCTATGCTACAGGAGAAGTAGTTTCCAATCTATGGAATTAATCCATATTTTCTATATAAGTTCACAAAATTAATTTTAAAGTGATTTAGAAAGTAATTTTTGTACAATCAACACTTTTTAGCTTTTTGTTTCTTCCCTTTCCTTTGTGGTCTCACAGGTTTGCATAGATAGCTCCATTCATGCCCCACATTGAATTTCTTTTTTTCCTTTGTGTTAAATTTATTGAGGTGACACAGGTTAACAAAATTATACAGGTTCCAGGTGCACAATTCCACAACACATCATCTGTACACTGCATTGTGTGTTCACTACCCCAAGTCAAGTCCCCAACCAACACTAAATGCTTTAAAAAGAATGTGTAATGCTGTAACATCAATAACCTCGAACTGAGCAACCTTACTAAAAGCAGGATGGCATGAAATTTGGTTTTGATCTTCACTTTTACTGACAATCTATGAGTAAATAACAAAAACTTGATTTTCAAAATGGAACAACATTTAGTTGTTAATTAATTTCTTAACAAATCTTTATTGTTTTAAAATAGAAAATACAGAGTAGAAAAACATGATAAAATAAACGGAGGTGGTCATTTCATAGAGTACAATAAAAATGCTGACTAAAGTTAAAGGAACAAGTACAATAAATATATTACTTTAATTTACAAAGAAAACAAGGGAATAAACAAAAATAATGGTATAAGAAACATTAGGAAAAGAGAGAGAATTCATACAGAGTGCTGTGTGAGAGTATTGATCATTTTGAAATGTGGAGAAAGTCATTAGAAAAACTGAAAACATAAATTGCCTAAATAAAGATTGCTTTTCAGGAACAGAATGAAGGATGGAGAAGAGTCATGTTGAAGATGGTGGCTTTTCATCTTGTTTTTCAGTTTTATTAGAATTGTGATTTATTTTTTACACTGAATAAAATAAATCATGTATATACAAGGTGGGGCAAAAGTAGGATTACAGTTATTCACATTGAAAATAATATAATAATTAATAAAAATAATAAAAACATAAACTCTGTGTTTAATGAACTCACAACAGTAAGCCTACTTTTACCCCACCTTGTAGGTATGTAAGCACTCTCTACACAGGTTATCTATTTACCTATCACCTACTTATCTGTCTATCTATCTCTGGGTCTCAAGTAGAATTTCTCAGGGAAGGTGAAGGTGATAGTTGTACTGAATTTCAAAAAGAGAAGAGTCATATTAGGCAAATAAAAAAGAAACAGAGGCATTCCAATCTAACTCTAGGGCTCTATTATTATGTATATGTATACATTATATATTTACATGTATAGGCTATATAAGAATATATCAATCATGTCTTTTGATTCAAACTATACATTTTATGTAATGATGTATTTAAAAATGCTGACTTTAGACAGTCATTCTTTCATAAATAAGACTGTCTTCTTTCTTTTTTGAACATTTTATTTATTTATCTTTAGAGGGGAAGGGAAGGAGAGAAGGAGAAAATATCAATGTATGGTTGCCTCTCATGAGTCCCCCGCTGGGAACTGGCCTGCAACCCAGGCATGTTCCCTGACTGGGAATCAAACCATGATTGTGTGGTTAGCAGGCCCGTACTCAATCCACTGAGCTATACCAGCCAGGGCTAAGACTGTCTTCTTTAAATATAAAAATGAACATAAAATTTAAATCAATATTCTGTCATGGAGAAGAAGACAGAAAGTAAGCTTGAGTCTGGCACGCTTGGTAGGGGAATCAATTCTCCACTCTGAGCTGAGTAAAATTTTTAGGAAGCAAAGAAACATTCAGGATCCTTGACAATCTAAGTTTGGGAGTATTGAGGATGAAGATTGGGGAGCCTTCTATGGTGTTAGTTCTTAAAGACAGATGAAGTTGGAATTTTCTCCGTGAGTGGTTTTGAAAGGAAATACGAATATTCACAACATTCAGTGTACAGCTCAGAGATACATAGAATGACAGGAGCCAATATTTCTCAGGTGTTCTGACCCACTGCCTTGGTTTAGGGTTTCTGCTTCAGCCAAAAATTAACAGCCCAGGATCCAGTGCATTTACTCGTGGCCAGTGAAACTAATCCTTGGATCCCTTGGCTCATTAATATGCCCTTAGAATCAGAACCTACTTGACATTGTAAGAAATTTGTTAGACAAAATGAGTCGACCCTAGAATCCTATGCTTGGCCATACCAGCATTCCAATATGAGGGATAACTGAGGTATTTCTGAAAAGATATATACCACAGGAAAAAATACTCACTTAGAAAATAAAAATCATGAGCTGCAAAAACAGTATGTAAGTCAATAATTTAGTAAAACTTAAAATTAACTCTAAGCATTTAAACTCTTAACTCTTAAATTATTTTACTTTGTACTGAAAAATATTGATGAAAATCTTGTTCCAACATCTAAAGTATAGTCAAAGCAAAGATCGACAGTAACAGTGTGCTTGCATTCTATTTGTATGGATATTTACTAGGTTTTGTTTAATACATATTCTAGAAATAAGAAAGTAGTCATTACATTACAATTCTATATTTACATCTTAAATTATTAGAAGAAAAATGTTTGAATTGAGGAAATGCAATCAATAAAAGAAAAAGCAGAAAAGTAACAAAAAAGTAAGAAAGAAAACTGAACAAAAATATATATAATGGCAGGAATAAAGCTCAATGCCTCCACGATTACATCAATGTAGAAAGCTACATTTTTATTTGGAAGAAAATTATTATTTGTACTTTTTGAAAAAAGTAAATAATGTATAAAAGAGACAAGGTTGAAAATGACACAAAATAGTACAATGTTAAAAGATTTATCCAGGAAGATGTTAATTAATATTATTACGATGTAGCAATACTAATATTTGGCTGAATATTCTTCAATATACTAAACTTTAAATGAAATTTTAAAATAAATAAAAAATTTTAATAATACATTATATTATTTATTATATAATAAATTTATACCTGACTAAGGATTTAGTAATTTACATGTTTCACACACTTTCTTTTTCAGTAATTAGATATCTGTGTTTCGTCAGATTCCTGAGATATCAATGCATCGGACTGAAATTCAACCAAATGGTGCATGTCCTCAGGTCAGCACTTTTGCAATTTTCTCTGTGTTCAGTTCAGTTTGGTAGTGAGTTGTATCTGCCTTATGGCCCACATCATCTGCATATGGGAGAAATATACTTATTCTTGGTGAGCTTCAGTTGAAAATACATTAAATTTTATTCAACTCATTTCTTCTAAGACATTTCATGTTGCAAAGATGTCATTCATAAGCATTATTTTTTAAATTTTACAAATGCTGTATAGTCTGAACAGTTTATTCACCAACAGTTTAAGACAATGAGGGTTTTATTTTATATTAGTTGAAATAATTCAAGTGTACAAGGCACCTGATGAAAATGTAAACATTATAAAGGAAAATAATGTAGTCATGTAAGTGTAAAACCTAAAGGCTCTTTGCCTGCATAGTTATTGGGGAATAGTTTTATGATTACCATGTGAAAGTCAGGAGGTATTCATGATTGATGGTGGGAAAAAACACTATTCGGCTAAGGACATATACACAGAACTGATGTTCTGATAGATTCTAAATGTTATTCACAGCATAGAATATGTTCTCTAATGGTTTTACAGCTTGGGCTGGCTTCCTTGGTCTCCTATTTTTTAACTATATCATTTGCTAAATATAACATTAAAATTGGGAGTACTTTGCAACCTAGGCTGATTGCTTAGGTCCAGGCCTAGACTGGATCATCACAAATAATTATTCATAGTTTTAATCATCTAAATGAATTCTTCATTTCTTAGAAAATTTAGAGGCTCTATCAGGGTCCTAAACCTCATTATAGTGTTCAATACTGAGGTTTTGTTACTAGAACATTGTGAGTGTGTGCAAACATTAGTTCATCTGTGTGCTTATGAAAAGAAAAGAGGAGAACACAAAATGGAAGATCATTTTTAACATTTTTCTTTTCTTCAGGATGAAAGATACTTGGAAAGACTGTCAGAATAATTGAGTTTCATTCTCTTCACTTCTGTCTTTGATTTTTATTTGTGCAATATTTTGTCTCAGTTGCTTCCATTTAGGACAAGTCAGGAAAAATGCAACAGGTCAGCAGAAACCTCCAGGGCTTTTTGTCAGGCTGATACAAAGTGCCTAGGTATTCCCAGCCTTCCCTGCTCCACTCTGCCAAACCCAGCCCTTGGCTGAGCAATCTAGTGGCTTAGATCTGGTAGCTTTCAGAGATAAAGTACTAGGAAATTGCAAAGATAACGATGACAATAGAAAGGTAATAACTACCATTCTTTGATTACCTTCAAAACAAGGTTGTACATATAAGGTTGTACATGCTTCTCCTGGCTTTCTTAACACTCATACCTAATAATTTTTGCCTAGGGCTGTTGTGGTTTTCTCAGTAATGGTAGAGCTAAGCATCCTCCACCCCAATCAGAAACAGCACTCAAGCGATCCATGCACGGAAAGTGGGGAATGTGACTATTTATATCAGAAGGTGGAATAAAACCAGGAAGTCATCTAAATGACCGATAATTACTATTTCAAATAGGTAGCTAAAAGTACATTCATACGAGGAATAGAGTGACATGGAAAATATTATAGAAATACATTTATTGGCACTCATGCTATATAATGGAATGAAAAGTATTTGCTACAGAGCAATCTATGAAATTAACTATAGGCTGCTTTTTGTAAAAGATATATGTCAGTAATTTCTGTACAGTAAAAAAGTGAATTGGAGAATAACATTGTATCTGTTTGGAATTTCTAAAAATGTCAGGGAATCTTTCCTATAACTATTGTTTCTCAAACATCTGCCACACTCCCTGGTATATAAAATACATTCAACATGCATTTTGATAACTAAATTACATTTATAAAGCAAACAGTTCTGTACCTATCAAGTAATATTTGGTTAATAAATGGAAGACATACCATATTTGCTCTTAATATACATCAAGAAACAAAACTAGAATAACAACTTGTTACTATCAGAATAATTGTTCAGCTCAATACCTTGTCCAAACAGCAACTTAATGGCAATTATATGAAGTCAAATAATTAAAACTTCCCATGAAATTCCATATAAGTCTTTAGTAAAGATTAAGGATAAGTTCAGCAGGAGAGAGAAAGCATAAGAAAATATCAGGCACAGCTCTGGGGACCTTCCCCAGTAACATGAGGGAATGTTTTCCTTTCAGATCATGAACACGTAAGAAGCATGCAAAATACCTGTCTCAGGGGGAGCCAAAGCTCCCCTACATTACTGACAAAGCTAGTAACATAGCTCAATCCAGTCTGTGGAACCATGCATGTCATTTTCAATTAAACCCCCCCACATAAACTGGTACAGGATACCTTGTGCTGGGTTTAGGTCTTTAAAAATGTCATAAATCACTGGTTAAAAACTCATACCTATTTTTGCCAAGGGTCAGTACCATGGTTCTGGGTATTGGTGGAGATATGCATAGAGCTACCCAAACTACCTGCACATAACCTAACCTTACTCAGCAATTCCATGGATATTTGAAAAGGGTGCCCTCCTGGTGTAATCTGAAGGACTAGATAAAGCATCCCTCTCTGGGAAACGCCGTCTCAGGTTTCCCAGAGAATGTGGGAAGTATGAATGTAGGCTTGAAGTGTGAACGTGGGCTGTTCGCTTGTTCCCTAGTGGTAGTTGCTTCTGTGTAGAACACAAACGATGTGTTTATGACAAACATAAGGCAAGCGAAATAGATGGGAGGAGCATAATCTAGACATTTGACATTTCCACTGGTATGACCCACACTCTCAAGGACAGATTGGGTTGTGGGCAGTGGTTAGAGGCTCAGAATAGAAGCCATTTTTGTTAAATTGGAGACATCTGTTCCTGAATATTCTGAAGAGTTGACATAAAAAAGTCTAACATATGTCAGTAATAAGGTAGAGACTGATAAGAGAAATGTAGGCATATTAGTGTGTGGAGAACAAAGTAATCAGGCAACGTCTAAATGGTAAAAAAAATGCAAAATATTTAGTGTGTGAATAAAAATATAATTATTGCAAGCCCCACCAGCTTCTCCATTTTCATATGCAGGGCACATGATTCTGGGAAGCTGGTGAGAAAGCAGTGAAGTCTTCATTCTGTGACAAATTGAAGCCAGGAAGTTTCAAGGCAGTGGTACCAGAGCTGTAGCTCAAAGTGAGTGTGCAGTCCTAGCCATAAGGCACACAGCAAGACAGCACACCAGGTAGGACAGAATATAAGCCCAGGAATATTATACATAACATTTGGTGATTGCTTACTCATCTTGTCAAATGATCTTTAAAGATCCAGGCTAAGCCAAATAACATAGTAATTAAAAGTCATATTTTGGTGCTGAAAATTCTAATATAAACCTTGCTTCTGACACCATCTGTGTGAACTTGGCATGCTGTTAGTTTTAAACCTGTTTGTTTGTTTTACTTCGGTTTCTCCATCTGTAGAATGGGGATAAGAGTAGTATCTTCTCTAAAGGAGTGTCTGAGAATCAAATGGCATAATAATAAATGTAAGTTTCTTAGAAGAGTATCTGGTACAATAAATGTAAGTCCTGATGGAAAGGAGGGGAAGGGACTAATCAAAGAACATGTATGAATGACCCACGGACAAGGACAGCAGGGTGGGAATTGACTGTGGGAGCGAGGAATGGGTTGGGCAGAGGAGGGCAAAGGAGAAAATTGGGACAACTGCAATAGAATAACAACATTTAAAAGAAAAGATTATATATATATATATAAAATCTCTTGCATAGTGTGAACTAAGTGAGATCTTATAAGTGAGATTATATTGAGAAATATATATATATATATGTAAACTCTATGTGTTAGCCACTATTCTTATTGCCAGAGGCAAGGGTGGAATTTTGCTGCAATGGCAGTGGCAAAGCTGTCCCCATGCCAATTACTGTGGCTTCAAATCTTTCTCCTCTCATTAGTTCTCATGCCTTACTGAACAATTTGTATCAACAACTCTTATTTAATGCTCTACTTCCTCACCTCTTGCTGACCTCCCTGGCTCTTAAGGACTAAACTGCTCTCATTTTTATGGAGTTTACACAGTAAATCGATCTTTTGGGACTTGTGCTTTCTTCCTTGAGAATATCAACTACATTTTACAAGCTACATGCAGGCAGAAGTCAGATCTGTTTTATTTACCAGTGGACACTTAATACCTATTAGAGTGCCTGGAACACAGTGGAACCACAGCTAACGGGTTCAGTTAGAGGAGGAAGGATTTGCCCTTATGACATGAATTTGACATTGTGACTCCTCTTTCAGTAATAAACTCTGTTTATTTTGTTTGTGTGACACTATTCATGACTCCATCTTTTTATTGACTCTATTTTCACCTCTATAAGTTATCATTTTACTCCCTCCAATTCAATCCACAGAATTCAACCAGTAGCATTTGCCAGTTTGGGACCTGTGAGTAGAACTTGCACATGAGGTGTTTCGAGATGTCAGTATGAGAATCAAGTAAAGTTATTACAGCAATAACTTCAGAATACACTGCATATTCAATAATAAAATAAAATATATCACCTCATCTCAGGGCACACACTTAGTGTATTGTACTTATATCAACATGCATACATGATAAATTTAAGGATTAAAAAGACAGTTATTGTGGAAAACAATTATGGGGTATGTAATAGATTATACCCTCAAAATGTATCTAAATGATTTAAAGACTTAATATTTCATTCTGCTAACCACCCAAAAATCATTTTAGTAGTAATTTCAGGCTTACAGACAGGCTGTCATTGTCTCATGACAACAGGAAACTGACAGAGTTCTCACTGATTATTTAGTAGATGTGGAAACTGCCTGTAGGAAGACTATCCTTACACTATCAAGTGTATTAGAATACACACTTTGTAGTCAGTGTGTTCTTTTCACTATATTAAAATTCTTCCCTTTGACACTGCCATAATAAAGAAAAATGATTCATCATTTCCCTATAGAATTTATAGTGTATGTCTCAGTCAATATCTGTTATAATTTATATAGTAGTAATTGGCCACAGACCTTAGCAGCGAGGTTTAATCTCTTTTTTCATGAGTATATCTTCATGTTTGATGCTTCAGATATCACTGATTCATATTTAGCACACATTTTTAGTGTTATTCTATTACAGTTGTCCCAAGGTTTCCCCCTTTGCACTCCTTCACCCAGCCTCCCCCCCCCCGCTCCCACAGTCAATCCCCACATCATTGTACATGTCCATGGATCATTCACACATGTTCTTTAACTAGTTCCTCCCCCTTGTTTCTGTCATCATGGTAGCTGTCAGTCTGATCCAGGTTTCCATGCCTCTGGTTCTATTTTTCTCATTAGTTAATTTTATTCATTAGATTCCTTTATAAGTGAGATGATATTGTTTGCCTTTCACTGACTGGCTTATTTTACTTAGCATAACATTCCCAGTTCCATCCATACTGTTGCAAAAGGTAGAAGTCCCTTCTTTCTTTCTGCTGCATAGTATTCCATTGTGTAAATGTACCATTTTTTTTACCTACTCATTTACTGATGGGCACTTAGGCTGTTTACAGCATTTGACATATCTCCTAGGCCAAGGTAAATAAAAGCAAAAAAAAAAAAAAAAGGCGGGGGGGATTACATCAAAGTAAAAAGCTTTCACACAGACAAAAAAAAAACACATCATAAACATGAAAAGGGAACTGACTCTATGGGAAAAAAATATTTGCCAATAATACATCAAACAAGGATTTAATCTCCAAAATATATAAAAACTCATATGACCCAACACCAGTAAGACACAAAATCCAATTTAAAAATGGGCAAAGGACCTGAATAGACACTTCTCCAAGGAGGACATACAGATGGTCCATAGACATGTGGAAATATGTTCAACATCTCTAGCCATCAGACAGATGCAAATTAAAACCAAAATGAGATATCACCTCACACTTGTCAGAATGGCCATCATCAATAAATCCACAAACAACAAACGTTGGTGAGGTTGTGAAGAAAAGGGACCCCTAATGCACTGTTGGTGAAAATGCATATTAGAGCAGCCACTGTGGAAAACAGGATGGAATTTCCCTGCAAAATTAAAGATGGAACTGCCTTTTGACCCTTTTGATTCCACTGCTGGGAATACACTCTGTGAATCATGAACACCAATTCGAAAGAGCTTATGCACCTCTGTGTTCATAGCAGTGCTACTTACAATTTAAACAATTTCTGTTTAAAATAAGAACACACAATTATTGGCCCTAGAATTGTATGGTGTTCAATTGGTTGTGCATTTGAATTTTTTAAAAAATTGCCTTCCAAGTAGGATGGATCATTTACTTTTTTCATCATGTAACAGTGAAGATTGAGAAAGATTTAATGACTTAGAATTTTTTATTATGCTATTGAACAAATTACAAAGCTAATGAGATTTACACCAAACAAAAAAATCTCTGTATCACCTGCTGTTTTATGGGTTTTAGGAAAAAATGTTGATAATTTTTCTAATTGTATAATTAGACAGTTTTATTTTAAAACAATATTTTCTGTGAATATAATGTAAAATATAAGCTCACATTATTTCTTCATGGAAAATGTTTGATATGGTAAATTAATACCTAGTTCACATCAAGCACCTCCAGTACACCTAAGTATTTAACCAAAATAATGTAATGTTAGGAACTAAGTTTGACATGAGAAAAACCTGAGTTCAAATTCCAGTTCTGCTCATTGACGTTTTTATAGAATATCTTTATTTACTTTTTATTAAATCTATTTAGGTAACATTTTTAAATTGGAAAAATTGATTAATGTCTCAGCTTTAATTTTCTAAGATAAAACCGTCAATTAAAAACATGAACAATATGTCAGAGTATGTGAAAGTAACTAGATTAATGACTAAAACATTACAAAATTCGGGTAAATAGTAGTGGTGTTGAAATTATCATTGAAGTTGAAAACCATATCCTTAACTATGTATTCTGTATAGTAAATTATAAAAGTTGGTTTGGGTATATATATCAATTCTGTAGTATTGTAATATACTATCCTTTAATCTTTTATTTAGTTCCTCATTAAAGGCTATTACAAGACCCGAAGATTTAAGAAGGTAAAAATAGGATTAGAAGGAAAGTAGATTTGATGAGAACAAACCAGAAACCATTATCATGACGGATGAATACTTTTACATGGTCTTAATAAATAGGAAAAAAACTCTGTAAATTTGATTGGGTGATAGTTTGTGGCAAAGGAAAAAAGATTAAAATAACAGATGTACATTGGTCATAATTCACACAATAAATTATTTTATTTGGAAGTTTATGCATTTATTTCTTCCCCCTGATACTTAGCCAAGACTTTTTGCTAAAGTATCACTGTAGGTCAGACAAAGAGACTCACAAATCCAAATCAGATCTCAAAAAAGATGGCTCTTCTCTACCCTAGCCATAGCTACTTTCTTTTTATTTTCCAAACAATAAAGAAAATGACTTTCTTGTTACATTGATATATATTTTTGTGGAGCTATGTGAGAAAACCCAGGGTGCCACTGAAATCTAGATAAATGATTCAATAAAGAGACACAAGAATATAATAGAGGTTCGTGTGGTCTGAAAAAGATAAGACACACTACATTAACCCTCTCCATGAGAAATAGCACATACTTACACATCTGTCTGATATATACCTCTAGTTTTGCAAGCTCAATGTATTTATATCATTTGCTGAAAATTATGTTGTTGTCAGAATCTATCTCCCTTACTGAGACTTTTCCATTCAAAGCAAACTGCCAGTTCTAAGCAGTCCTCGGTCAAGCAGCCAGAAAGCAGCAGAGGAAAATGAGTCTGAGTTTAAAACTTGCTGCCTGACACAGAAAATAAAATAAGCATATGCTAAAGCAGTTTTGGTTTTATCCCAGGAAGCACCTCTCAGCTCCAGAGATGGGGTAGCAATTCATTAAAATATCACTGGAACACAGCCATGCCTGAAATTTTTCCTCAGTTGGTCCTGCTGAATCCAACTCTCCCCATGCATTTTCCTCCCCTGCTTGTCCATATTTAAATTCTCTTATGGAAGCAAAATCTTATAAGACATAAAAAATGCTTAACATACCAATAACCCTAGAGAAGGTGTATGAAACATCTTTTCAGGATTTATTCAACAAGTACACATTATCTGTGATACAGGTACCCTGCCAATTTCTGATGATAAAGACAAAAGAAGAAGCACTCAAAAGCACCTGAAGACTAGTGGCACATAGAAAGAAGTAAATGAGCAGATGCAGAAAGATAAGCTACTTTTCCAATTGAGGTAAGCAAAAAGAGTGTTACTGGACTGTAAGGAAGGGAAACATACTCAAGCTTCTTGAAAGAATTTGCTTCTAACCTGAACCCCAAATGAGGTTGAAAATTAGAAGGGATGAATTATAAGCGTGGCTTGTAGGGCAGGGTCTCTGAGAGGATGTAGGATCAGCTTTTCATATTAAAAAATAAATAAAATGTACTTCAAGTAAGTTAGTCTGGTTTGGGCTTAGAACACAACCGGGGAGGGGACATGGTGTCACAAATGACACAAGAGAAGAATTCCAGGTTTTTCACACAAAACTTAATACGGCAGAGCTTTCCAAAGTGTAGTCAGAAGATCATAGTTTCAGCATAACTTGGGAGCTGGGTGGAAATGCAGAATCTAATTTAGGGAGTCTCATATGGGCTTCTTATTTTAGTAGCCAATTATAAACTATTAAGAGTTTGTTATTAATCCTGTGGACAACCAGTGGATGGATATGATCTGCACTTTAGAAAAAGCAGCATTGACAAGGTTATATTTCTAGGTACAGTGCTTTGTCCATATCAGCTGAATGAATGAATAAATAAATCAATAGGCAGCAGTTATTTTTTTCCCTTATGGATTCTGGTATTCAGATTTTAAGTGTTTTTTAACTAAATTACTTCTAGCCAGACTCTTTCTGTAAAAACAGAGGTATTGCAATATGCAAATTATAGAAAATATGTGGTGTTGGACTTATAGATAGTGGACTGAATATTATGAAATAGTTTTATTATAATTCTCCAGTGCCATATGTATCAAGTACTGCTTTTCATTGAATACTTCCCCTAGTTGCTGTGAATTTTATATGCTTCTGATGAAACAAGACTGGAGTTCAGGCTATGGTTGGGGAGTCTTGGGGGCCATTGAATAATTGTCAACCAACTGTTGGCAAAGTTTGAACATTAGAGAGAGAAGCATCAGTGGTCACCTGCATTTAGAAGTTCTGTTTGGCAGACTGGCTTTAGGGGAATTTTCCCCATTTATTTTATTTGCTTCTAGCCATGGTTGTCATGAAAAGTAGAAAGCGGGTATTTAATTTTTTTTATATATGGAGCAAAAGGAAATGAGAATGAGGGCACACAGCTACCTATTTCTCAAGAATATTGCTTAGCTCGGAGTGTCTTGAGTCAAAGAATTCCTCCCAGGTTGTTGTCGATTATAACTTACGAAAGGGCACCTGTCGTAGCCTGACAAGTATACACAGTGCTCCAGGCTTCATCTTTCCATTTATATCAAGAGCCCAAAAGGTTAATTTGTTTTGGCACTTCCTGATTATTTTCTGTGTTCATCTCATTCTGAGACTTCACATTCACCACCTGATTTAGGGGTTCTACTTAGCAACATGTTGTCATTTTCCCCAACGTATTACTAGCTTTGGACCTGTGATCTCTAAATGCAGGTAAATAGCTAAAATCAATTTTCTGTTTAGAGCGGTTGATGACGCCTAGAGGAATTTGCAGATCTCTCTTCTTGGATGTCCTTAGGAGTCATGATGAAGTATCATCTCAAGTGGGTAGAATTTGAAGGCCTTATCATGGCCATGACCAGGCTGCAGCTCCCCTTAATTTAGGTTCATTTTGATTCCTTATAACCTCCCTCTCTAACATCTTATCAGCTATAAACTTTTTTGAGGAGCACTAATATTTTAGTCTATTTTTTATATTTAGTAATTGTGGATTAAAAAAATTCCACTCGGTTCACTCACATACAAAGCCTCTAAAATAACCCAAATCCCTTATCAAGTCCCTCCCTCAGGTGGATCAGCCTGACAAAATAGATCACTTCTATGGTCTCATGCTTGGCTTTTAAGTATTACATTCACTTAGCACCTTGATTTCCACAAGCTGTGTATAAGTGTTTTACCCTATTCCTTTTCCTCCTCAGTCATCCCACTAGGTTTCCCGGGAAGAGATTAATGGCCCAGGCAGGAGTTTGAAATGTATGCTTGGAATCTAAGGACTGTCCTGAAATTTTTCTCACCCACTACAGGTTTATCCATCTTCATCAACCTTCAGAAATTCCATGTAAGACATGTGCTAGTACATACATGCACCTGCATACTTACAATTTGTAAATGCTACTGGTTTTTCAATTTCATTATCAATGTATTTATGTTATAGTTTTTCCTCTTCCAAAGGGGGCTGGAATTTGTATTGTTAATACAATGTTATTGTAAATAATGATAGCAATTTGTGGTTATTTTTAAAAGATTTTATTTATTTATCTTTAGAGGGGAAGGGAAGGAGAGAAGAAAAGGAATATCAATGTATGGTTGCCTTTCTGAGTCCCCTGCTGGGAGCTGGCCTGCAACCCAGGCTTGTACCCTAACTGGGAATTGAACTGTGATCCTCTGATTTTCAGGCCCATGCTCAATCCACTGAGCTACACCAGCCAGGGTAGCAATTTGTGGTTATTTTCCCCATTCAGCCTTAATTTTTTCATCTGGAAATTTAAATATTAGTAAGAAATTATAAATCTTTCTGCATAAAGAGTAATGAAACTACTGATATTTTGTGTCATTTTCACACTGTTAGTGCTTCATTAGAGGTGTATATTTGTGGCAACTTGACTACGAGAGTCACTTAATTGGTTGCTCAATTTAACTTAAGGTCTATGACTAGTTTGCTAAGTGGTGTCTAACACCAGTATAATCCTAAAATCCAGTATGTTCAATTTTTTCTACATTGGTCTATGTAATACCAACAAAAATATGGTTAGAATATTTTTTCTTTTCATTTTTTAAAGTGTAATAATTGGAATTCATCCTATTTATACATAAAAGTAATACATACCTAACATGGAGAAAGGACAGGTTTTTAAATAGAAGGCATGAATATATTTGGCCAGCTTTTCATAGCACAAAGTGGAAAGAAACTATGAGTGAGATAAAACTGATGAAGTAGTATTTAAAAAATATTAATATATGTGACATATTTAAATGTGAAATCATAAAGGAAATGATTGATAAAGATACGTACAAAACATTTGTATACACACAATGCATATCACACATAAAAATTAGAAAATACATGTATGATTTTGGGTGTTGCTTTTTCAGAACTGGTGACAGAAAATGCAATTCTTAATATACAAAGTTACGTAGATTTATTGGGATCCATAGGAGAAGTTGAACAATATGATTGATACAAAATTTTGCACAGCACAAATAAGCAGAGCAGTAATATTACAAACTACAAGTGGAAATAAAAATAACCAATAGATATGAGAAGATATTTAACCTCACTGATTTCTAATAAATTAAAATTAATATGAAGGGCTGTTTTTTGACACACACTGGTAAATGAAAAATTTTCATGTATTTTTTTGCATAGCAATTATGTCAAAACATGGTGGCTTCATACAACTACCTATTTTTTCTTGTGTCTCTTTATTTTAGGAATTTGAGCAAGGATTACTTAATTTGCTCTATGAAGCACTGGCTGGGCTTGCTCACACTGCTGAATTCAGCTGAGTAGCTGTGCTGAATTGAAAAGCCTAAGAGAGCTTCACTCCTGGTGCATCGTGAGCCTTTATGTGGCCTTTCCTTTCGCTTTCAGGTATCTCAGAATTTATTTGTCCATCTTGAGCTTATTTACAGCATTCTGCCTGGCTTTTCCATACAAAAGTAGAAGGGGCTATACCTCTCAGGGGTTTTGCCTGGAACCAGCCACATCACCTCCACTGCAGTTTACTGGTTGGAGCTAGTCAAAATCCGTGGAAAGTCAAAGAGAGGGAATTAGACTTCCCTCTTGACAGGTGGGATGACATACATGGACAGCGATAAGAGGAATTGTTAAAGGAGGTTGTTGAAGACTGTTATAATTGTACACAGATTTGTGGAGGGTGGACAGAAATAGGTAGTCTCATAAGCTCTTCATAGAAATGAATGAGAGAATGGAATATTAGGAAGGTACTTGAAATTATATTCAAATCTAGTAAAATTAACAATATCCATACAACTTGACCTAGAGGTGTTTCATCTAGAAATCTATCCTACAGAAAATTTGAGATTTATAAAAACATATAGAATTATTCATTAAAATTATTTTGACAAAAAATTAGAGGGAAAATACAAATTATTGTCTTTGGGGTATAGCTTAAACAAAATATAGGATAAGTACATAATGAAATGATTTGAAACTTTTTTTAAATGTTTGGGATTTTCACTATAGTAGAAAGGCATTCAGAGTAAAACTCTACATCAGTTCACACTGATTTATTCATTGACTCACTCAAGAAGTAATTAGTGAGTATATACAGTGCTAAAAAGCACTAGAAGAAAGTTTAATCTCTGTAAGAAGGAACTTTTAGTTTTCAAGACCTCGAATTATAACTATTATATTGTAAATCTTAATCCTGAATCCAAAAGTTTTTTTAACTTTGGACCATTTTCAAATAAAACTTTAAAAATGTGCAACTTTGACAGGTGTGAGGTGATATCTCTGTGGTTTTAATGTGCATTTCTTTGATTATTAATGACATTAAACATATTCTCATATGTGTATAGGCCATCTGCTGTCCTCTTTAGAGAACTGTCTACTCAGGTCCTTTGCCCATTTTTTAATTGGATTGTTTGTTTTTAATAACTTGTCCGAATGGCTGTCAATAAGTCAACAAACAACAAGTACTGGTGAGGCTGTAGAGAAAAGGAAACTGGTGCACTGTTGGTGGGAATGCAGACTGGTGCAGCCCCTGTGGAAAACAGTATGGAAATACCTCAAGAAATTAAAAATGTATCTGCCTTTTGACCTAGCAATCTCATCTTCTGGGGATAAATCTGAAGAAACTCAAAACACTAATTCAAAAGAACATAAGCACCCCTATATTCATTGAAGCATTATTTATAAGATACAGAAGCAGCCCAAGTGTCCAGAATGGATGAAAGAACTATAGTGCATTTATACAATGGAATACTACTCAGCCATAAAAGAAGAAAATTTCACTGTTTGTGACAGCTTTGTGATATATGCAGAGTGAAATAAGCCAGTCAGAGAAAGACAAATACCATATGATCTCACTCATATGTGGAATCTAATGAATAAACTAAACTAACAAGCAAATTAGAGACAGACTCATAAAGAGCAAGATGACAACTAGAGTGTAAGGGGTGGAGGAATCAAGCAAAATGGGAAAAAAAACTTATGGATGTAAGTGTGGTGATTGAGGGAGGGAAGAGGATATAAGGGGGCTAAATGGTAATGAAAAATATAGTAAAATTTTAAAAGTAAAATAAAATCTAATACTAAAAATATTTGCGACTCTTTCCCACAGCCTGAAGCTTAATTTCTTTTGAAACATAATTAGCAGAAAAATGCTGTCTACATCACTTAACTATGATGAGGCCACATCTAAAACACAATTACTTTTTTACTGTAGATACTCACCCTCTGGTTAATGCATATTTACCATGTACAACTTTTAGCAAAGAAGAAAAACTAAAACCTTTATTTCTTGATTTGTAAAACATAATTGTTCAATCTTCTAATATAAATTTAAAATTTTGTATTAATTAATTTACTTGTGTTTAATTTACGATCATTTGATTAATTTAATTAATATGTGATCAATAATTAATATATTAGTAATATCATTATATAATCAGTCTCTCTCAGAGACTCATGAAGTGTTAGCTATGGTTTCTGAGGAGTGAATACATCTTGTTTTAGTACTAACCAAGTTTTCCACTGCTTTGCTACCCATCCTTAGGTATTGCAGTTCTTATGGCATTTGATCCTACAGCCTGCTTTCAGTTCTTGACCCATCTGTGTATTAAAGTGAAGACTGAAATACAACACTGTTGCTTCAAATCAAGTTCATCTCCTGGCATACTGGCCAACAAAATTGATTACATAAAATGAGGGCTTTGTACAAATGTTTACTCTAGCACTTGACTCGGATTCTTGTGTTCCTGCTTATTATTAATAATAATCAATATTTATCTAAAGGTATGATTTACCTGTATCTTCTATCTTATTTCTAACTAATCCTATGGAGTGGTTGTTTGTCATAGGTTAAGATTTTCAGCCACAGAGCCTGAGGTAGGGGTTCTTGAGATAATGACATTGAGATATTTGCTCTCGAAGAAGGTAAAGAAGAGGAGTAGGAGAAGGGGCACAAAAACTTCAGCAAAACACAGTGTCTGTTGGTTTTTAGTATCAGCCAATTCCACAGGAACCTCTACAGAATGGAAAGCACCACAGAGTTGTTTCCATTGAAGGAAAGTTGTTTCACTTGAAGGAAAGGGACTAGTGTTTTGCATCCCTTATTGTTGGTCAGTCATTGGCTGCCTATGGGATAGGGAGAGGGGTAGTGAGTTGCTAGTAACCCTCAGTCATGGCAACTGGGAAAGGGTGTCTGGCCCAGTACAGTGGTCAGGGCAAGGCACCAAAACATGATGTATAGATCTATCATCTTCTCAGAATGACGTATTAGACAATAATGAAGAGTCCACCTTCCAGGGAAACCAATGGGTTCTCCTTGGGGATAGTGGAACATGCCATTCCCACTCCATTGGAGGATCTAGACCAATGGTCCTCAACTGTGGCTGCATATCAAAGTCACCTCAGATGCTTTATCACCTACTGATACCACTGAACCATTCTTTGGAATTCGATTCCATTTGTCTGGTGTGGGGTCCAGGCACTGGTATTATAAAATTCCCCTAAGTGAGTCAAAGGGGTGTCAAACCTGAGAAATATTGATTAAAAGAAAATATTGAGTGCTATTTAAAACCAACTGTGAACCCTAAAGAAATTAGGTTCTCCAAATTTCTTCACGGTTTCATACTCCCAGAAATAGAACAGTTTATAAGATGCATGTTCATAACCATCACGAACACAACTGTCTCACACGTGAAATAAAAGACCCTTACATCACCATATTTATTCTTGCCAGCCATTGTTCCTCAAGAACAAAACTCCTCTGAATGGATGGAAAGAATGTGCAGTTAAGTTTCTGAAGCACTAGGCTCTGTCATTACAGAGAGTTATCCTTGGAAGTTTCCTTTAAAAATGTATTTAAAATTGATTTAGTTTTAGTTGAACTATGTTACAATGAAATAATACAAAGTTTTTCTTTGTGAAACAAAAAGACCAATATGAAAGCCCCAGTTATATGACTTTAAGCAATAAAGCCTAGATGTCTCTATCAAGGGAATAGAGTAAATAATGCTTACACCACGATGGGGAGGTTTCATACATGTTAATTTACCTGGAAGGACTTCAAACACTATAATATACTACACAAACAGTAGGTACTTTTTCAATTATGGTCATACTTTGAGATTAACTATGTTAATAACAATTTTCCTTTGAGACTTTGTTTTGGTCTGAAATGTTAATAAATTACTTCTAGTTCAAGAAATTTTGAACACCTACTTTGCACTAGATATTATAAGGAGAAAAACAGTCTGAATATCATCTTTAATCTTTAATTTAACTTTATTGTATTCTAGACTCGAGGTTTGTTCTGATCTCTGATAACCTGGCAAAATATAACAATATCTGGCTCTCTCAATGCCATTGTAATTAAAGTGATGGGTCTACTTTGTAGTAGCCCAGGTATAGTATAAGGCTGAGGAATGACCAGCTACCTTATTTCTACCCATTTCTCTCTCTTCACTGAATAGGTTAGACTTTCATGCCAAGAGTGACCTCAATAACAGCCAGAATGGCCCTTGACACCAGGGAGTAACCTTGGTCCATGGCTATTTCAACCAATATCTTCTTTATCACAGTAGCCCCTATTAGAAGTGGGATGACCAAAAGTTTGGAGAGTTTTTGTAATGGTGGGAGACAAAAGAAATTTCAAAGACTTTAGGGAAGATCTGACTGACCCTTGTTATTTTCTCTAGGAAGTATGAATTAAACTTGCACTTGGTCACCCTGCTAAACTGACACCATGAAGAACTTCTGAAAAATTCTTTCTGTTTTCTGAGAAAGATTAGGAACAAGACCTGCAGGATCTCAGCTAAAGCCCCAGGAAATTCTAGGATTCCAAAATTTTCAATGGTTTTGGGTAGATTGTTACTGGGCAAGGGACCATAGAATGTGGCAATGATGTCCATAATCTCTAGGGGTACTGCATTGCCACTGACACCACTCAATGACTGGAAGCACCAGACTATTGCTATTTTAACATCACAGTTTGATTCTGTTTGCTATGTCACACTGCATACCAGTGACCAGGTAACAATATCAATCTCTCTTGGCTCACATCATTGAATTATAATGAGATTATTTCAAACAGTCTAGCAATGTGTCTTTGCATAAAATGTGTCCATGATGAGAATATTTTCACTGTACATTGAAAATTTTGCTACTCCTGAGCATGTGATTAAGTTTGATAAAAATGATTATTATTTAATATAACTTATATATGTGACTAGCATGGACCCAGCATTTTTATGGAAATCCTGAGACTTTCTTTCTAAAACAGGGATACTTCACAATAACTAGATAAATATTGGTGAAACTATAAGACATATTTTGTCTAGAGGCAGTTCAGAGTGACCAGTGAATTTGGCAGGAATCAATCTAAGGTGAGTGACTCAGGGGAAGGAGCCGTAATTTATTTTTTAACCTCAATCACTCAGTGTCGTCTAGGCAGTTCTCTTTTGGTAAACATCTCTCTGTAGCCCTGAGTCATTTTGCAACAACAAATCTGAGCAAATCTGTCAGAACTGAGTTGTCAGGGCTAATCACCACAGTTCCATTTGGTAATACTCCCATCTGTGGTAGCTGGAATGCAAAAGCTCTATTTTATTGACTCATAAAATCACCCTGTACTTATGCCGTGACATGATAGATTGACTTAAGAATTGTTTTCCCTTTTCTTTCATTCTACCTTCACACACTCCCGCACACACCCATTTGTCTATATGTTATTTAGAAGAAATCTATATTTCCTTAGTTGTTATCTCACTAGGGATGTTTAGGGAAGAAAAAGAGAACAAAAACAAAAAAAAGAAAGAAACATATTTTTGCTTCTAATTCCAGGACTTGTGCCCAGTCCTCTTTCTTCTTACACACAAGAAACAAACTATCTTGTCTATACTTCTCTCTGGCTACTTCTTCAGCTTAGTTTCTTTTTTTTTAAAGGTAGACTAATACTTGTCACCACATTTTCACATCTTCTTAATTATTTATCTCACTCTACCTCTAGTTCCAATTTTACAACTTCCTTGAAGCTACTCTCATCCATATGAGTATCCTTAGTAAATACTTAATCTAATGGACATTGGTCACTTGGTAATTTTATCTTCTCTTTTACTTGATAATGCTGTTCATTCCCTCTGTGAAAATAAAGTAACCAAACTAACCAAACAAGCAAAAAATCTTTTTTTCTAATCTTGGCTTAGGGTATATGAGGTTTGTTGGGAAAAAGTCCAGCCATTGTTAATATAATGAGAATGGTTTGCATGACATCAGTGTCACCTGGCAGCCAAAGAGAGTGGGCCAGAATGCACATGTATGGACAATGAAAACTTCACTGTACTAGTCAGTGGGTCATAGATGCTGTTGAATGAACATGTGCACTGTTTGGCCATCACATTCAAAATGACTGAGCAAGTAGAAAAATGAATCTGAATCAATTTTTGTGATAAGCTTGAACATTACTCCACAGAAACTGTTTGGATATTTCAGAAGGCTGTAGCTATGGGCAACTGGTAAATGGCACAGAGGTTTTTGGCAAAATATCAAATCACTCAGGTTACTCAGATCACCTACAGACCAGATTTGGTGACTTGTTACTTCTGGATTTTCCCAAAACTGAAATCACCTTTGAAAGAGAAGAAATTTTAGACTGTTGATGAGACTCAGAAAAAACATGATGGGGCAGCTGAAGATGATTGGGAGAACTGTGTGAGGTCAGAAGGTGCCTCCTTTGAAGGGGACTGAGGCATTAGTGTCCTATGTTCAATGTTTGTATCTTCTTCAATAAATGTCTCTATTTTTCATATCACATGGATGGATACTTTCTGGACAGACCTCCTTACTCTCAATCAAGTTTCTGACTACTTTGTCCTGGTGTGGTTTCTTGGTGTCAGCTGAGGCATTTCTTGACACTACAACTTAAATGTTAATATATTGATGGTTTCCAGAGTTCCTGGCTTATCTTTTTTCTTTTCCTTTTCCATAAAACTCTCTGGGTAATCTACTGACAACTATGGCTACAAGTTTCACTACAGTGAAACTTTTGTCAAGCCATCAATATTTACTTATAACATTTCTTTTTCTGTTTATAATGTACAGATGGTTCAGAGCACAAATGACCAGTGAATGCCACTCAATTTATAATCCATTTGTAGAAAAATCCTACATATTTGCAGTCCTGGATACATCCTTCTTACTAATCTGATTTAAGAAGTGCTGATTCCATTTTGACATTGGCCTTCTTAACAATCTTATCTGCAATTTAGCCCAAGTTTCCAATGGGTGGCATAGTTACTAGAACCAAGCACATTTTAGGCACATAGTAAGTTCTCAGTAAATGTGTTGAATGAACTGAAAGGGGTATAAAACAACACATAAAAAGTGCTACACTGAGTTAAAGGACAATAGTTATGGCAGCCGGATGTCCTGGGTGAACTGGTCAGAGAGACAACAGGGCAGCTATTAAAAAGCTGCATAACCCTGAAGAAGGTTCTTAACCTGAGCCTCACTTTCCTCATCCATAATATGAGAGGATAGGGCAACATGATGTCTATTGTCTCTTCCAACACTAAGTAGTGCTGTCTTATCCGTAGTGAGGAGGAGCTTCATTTTAAACTGTCCTTGAGATGGTAGCTATATGGCATTATGAATCCTGTGTAAGATATATGCCCAAATATTTTCTTCTACAATACCTCAGTAGAAAGACTACCACAGAGATGAGCTTGTCAGAACTGATATTTCCCTCTTGATAAAATGTTTTCATTATTTCACTCTCTGAGTGGTCCCAAAAGAGTTTGGGTGTTGTTTTTTTACTCGCCCCCCGCCCTCCGCACCGACAAACTGCACAGATGCAGATACACACATAGGAAGCTGTATCTGAGCCTTCCCCTGAGTCAGTTCAGTAAAAAGTAAGTGATGTGTCTAAATGACAACCCAATTCTTTATAAATATAAGAACAGATTTCTCTCTTAATAATATATGTGAGAGGAAGACTATCTCTTAGTATCAATACAAGCTAAGATTTTGAACGTGTCAAGTATTTCCTGACTTAGCCAATTCCTAATTTAGCCAATTTTAAATATCATCACAAATTCATTTTTGTATTAAAATGCTTGAAACCAATATGAAGAGATTGTGTTTATGTATATTATTATGTGACAATGAGGTATGTTTAAGTATTGCCTGAAGTGAACAACATGAAGTAGACAAATGTATATGACTATATGCTATGAGAATAAACATCTTACATGTGTTGCCTTATTTGTTTTTAAGAATTAAACAAATTATTGTGTTCAGTCTTGGATATATGCCATGCTAATCTTAGTTCATATGCAGCTTTGACTGTCAGTAGTAATATAGCCTCTTAACTCATCACAGGCTTTCCCACTGAGCAGAAACACAGGAAAAAAGAAAGGAGTTTGAACTTTGCAGTTATCAACGGCATAAAAAGGCAAAATTCACCATTGTAGCTCAGTTGGTTGGGCATAGTTCCACAAAGTGAAAGGTCCCCGGTTGGATTCCTGTTCAGGACACATGCCTGGGCTGTGGTTTGGTCCCTTGTCTGGGCACATGCCAGAGGCAACTGATGGATGTTTCTCTCCCTTTCTTTGTCCTTTCCTTCCCTTCTCTCTAAAAGTAAATAAATAAATCATTTTGTTTTAAAAAAGCAAAACCCATGCTTTAAAAAAGCATGTAACCCTTCCATTCCCTTTCTCCACTCCCTTATATGTTTTCACTTGGAATGAATCATCAAAACTAAACCAAAAAGAAAAAAAAAGAAAAGAAGAAACTTAAAATTTCATTAACTTTTATTGTAAATAGATTATATTTATTGTAAAAACAAATACAGATAAAGAACAGTGTGCTGATTGTGGAGGAAGAAGGGTGGATGAAGGTGGGGGGTTAACGGTAATGGAAAAAAACACAGTAAAAATAAATTTAAAAAAAGAACAAAAAGTGGCCTATTTGGTCAGCCTAAGTCCCAGCACACTCATGGGGTTTATTTAATGGAAGAGAGTTTAACAGTGTGGGCAGGTTTAAGAGACACCACAGGGATATCAAAGTATATTACACCCTGGCCGGTGTAGCTCAGTGGATTGAGTTCGGGACTGTGAACCAAACAACCGCAGTTTGATTCTCAGTCAGGGCACATGCCTGGGTTGCAAGCCATTTCCCAGCTGGGGACACACAAGAGGCAACCATAGATAGATATTTCTCTCCCCCTCTTCTTCCCTTCCCCTCTAAAGATAAATAAATAAAATATTTAAAAAAAGAAGAGATTAATTCTTGAAAAGATAAAAAGAGAAAAACTTAAGTACATCTGAAAAACTAGAGTAATAAGCAGTGGCTAGAATAAATTACTAAATATAACTGGAAATTCTAAGTTAAGGATAATGGCTTTTTCTTGTCCTTCATATAAATCGTCTATACTCTTGATTTATTGTTACTTGAAAAGTAAGAACACCCAGTATCCCTAAGAATAAAATTGTCATTGTTATTCTTACTCACTTTCTTTGATTTAAGCAGTCATTTGGTCTTATTTTGCCCTCGAGTGTCTTTTTCATGCATAATCTAAATTGTTTAAGTAGATGCGATTTTTTAAGCCCAATATGCATTTTCCTATGAATGTTTAAATACCATATTGTTCAAAAATGAAGCACTTTATTTTTATCTTTCTACTATATTTTACTTAAGTCTTTATCTTTAATTTATCAATAAATAATTCATACTGGAGAAAAAAGGCATTTATTTTTACTTTGGGAGAATTAATCAGTTCATTTATTGATTAATTAATTAATTCGTTCATTCAAAATTGACATTGTGGATAGCCTATCTGCTAGATTCTATTCACAATCCAGTAAGACTAGAAAAAAAACATGGTCAGGCAATATCTATGTCTACCTGCCTATCTATCATCTATCCATCTACATCAGAAATAAAGATAATGTGATATTATAATATATCATATTATATTATAAAGAAAATAAGCAAGGTAGAATAATAAAGGGTAAGGAGAAGGAGAACTCAAGTAGGAGAGGAAAAGGGGAACATGGAGAATATATAAAAGTAATAGAAAAAATAATAGAAAGAAGAAAGTGAAAGTTATATGACAGGTTGGATTATAGAATAGAAATTTATTCTGTGACCATAGGGATGGAGCAGGGAAAGTTATTAGAGAATAGGTGAGAAATGTTCTTATGGAACAGAAAGATAGCCCAAAAAATTACTCTTCCTTATGTTAGAACTCTAAGGAGTTCATAGCTATTTGTATTCAAGTTCTAAATATTTAAAATAATTTTCAAGAAATCAATAGATTACTGATCACTTTGTAGACAACTGAGATATCAATAAGCACATACTTAAGAATAAGATTTTGCTATTTCATCACTGAACCTGCCCTAAAGTGACATCACTAATACCCAGTTAGCCTGTTGTTCAATTTGCTTCTAACTTCTTGACTATTAGTAAAATACTGAAATGCATTCTTATTTTCTAGCATCACATTCTTATTTAGCTGATACCTTATTAGGCTATTGAATAAAATAAAAGAAATATCTGCAATTTAAAGAATATTTATATAAGGGGTCACTTGTTAAAATGAAGACAAAATAGCAATGTCTTATTCTCTTTTTCATTTTTATTTAATAGATTGACATTTTAACAACTTTTAACATATTATTCATAGACTGGGTGATATAATAATTTCTTTACTGTGGAAATAACTATTTGGTGGAAATTATTAATTCAGACAATTAATAAATACTTCCAGAAATGCTCTGGCTCTTTTAGAACAGGAAAATGTTCAAGAAAGCATACATATTTCTTATACTGATCTTGGAGAATAATTTATATCCCATCATCTCTTAGAAGGAAAATAATGGCAATGCAATCTAATAGAAGTTGTTTTAGTTTATTTATTAGATTATAGGTAGCAGTTGGGACCTCCTTTCCTTTTTGAAACTTCATTTTGCTTCTTGTTATGTGTGCTGTGTAATGAGCTTTAGATATAGGCAAAAGAAATGATCCTTCAATCAACATATACTAGCATTCAACAAGAAGCAGAGAGTAGTTGTCATTTACCATTCGGCCCAGGGTGCACACAACTCTGAGTTTTCACACTTCACCAGGACAAGGGAGGAGGATCCCAGTTTATTCTAGAGCTACATACAGCTGATACCATCATTTACTGACAGCAGCAGAAAAAGAAGAGGTCAATGTGACTAAATGCTAATAAAGCCATATTTTAACAAACTTAAAATATATTAATGTATAGCCAATTTCCTTCCTTAAAATTGATACTTTGTGTTTTATTAACTATGCTGTTATTCTCTGCATATATTCACTATTATTAAGCATTGTTCTAAGTATTTTATTTTATTTGCCTATTACATCTTATTAATTTGGTACCGCTGCACTTTTAATTAAGTAGATGAGGAAACCAAAGCACAGGCATTTTAAGTCATGAATCCAAAATTAGATAAGTAGTTAGTGGTAAAGCTAGGATTCAAGTTTGCTAGTTTGATCCCAGAATCTTTCTCTTAACATCATACATACAACACAGGGTGGGGAGCAAAAGTAAATTTATAGTTGTGAGTTCTTGAAACACAAAGCTTATTCTTGTATTATTACTTATTAGCTATTGTAGAACTTCCTATATGAACAACTGGAAGCCTACTTTTGCCCCACGCTGTATATGGGACAAGTAATCCCTGCTTAACAGTTTCCCTATTTCCAAATAAATGCACCCTCAACATATAACTTTGCCATTATTCCATTTTTTAAATTATTGTTCAATTGCAGTTGTACCATATTTTTCCTACTGCTTTCCCCTGATCTAACCATCCCCACACCCTATTCTCACAGTCAATCCCCACTCCATTGTCCATGTCCATGGATCCTATACATATGTTCCTTGACTTGCCCTTTCTCCTTTCTCCCATTATCCCCCTTCCCTCCTCACCTCTGGTCACTGTCAGTTTGTTCTTTATTTCCATGTCTCTGGTTGTATTTTCCTCCTTTGTTTTGTTGATTGTGTTTCACTTCTAAGTGAGATCATGTGGCATTTCAGTTTATTTCACTACCTGGCTTATTTCACTTAGCATAATATTCTCTAGTTCCATCAGTGCTGTTGTGAAGGGTAGGAGTTCCTTCTTTCTTTCTGCTGTGTAGTATTCCATTGTGTAAAGGTACCACAGCTCTTTGATCCCTTAATTTACTGATGGGCACTTTGGCTGTTTCTGGCACTTGGCTATAGCAGATAATGCTGCTATGAACATTGGGATGCATAGGCACTTTTTAAAATATTTTACTTATTTATATTTAGAGGGGAAGGGAAGGAGAGAGGGAGAGAAACATCAGTGTATGGTTGCCTCTCGTGCATCCCCCACTGAGAACTGGCCCACAGCCCAGGCATGTGCCCTGACTGGGAATCGAATTGTGATCCTTTGGTTCTCAGGCCCACGCTCAATCCACTGTGCTACACCAGCCAGGGCAGGATGCATAGGCTCTTTTGTTTTGGTGTTTTAGGATTCTTAGGGTAGAGTTCCAGCAGTGGGATCTGGTGGATCAAAAGGCAGTTCTTTTTTAAGTTTTTTGAGGAAATTCCATACTGTTTTCCACAGTGGCTGCATCAGTCTGCCTTCCCACCAACAGTGTACTAGTTCCTTTTTCTCCACAGTCTCTCCAATATCTGTTGTTTGTTGATTTGTTAATGATAGTCATTCCATATTTTAGGTCTTCATGTTTTCCAGTGAAATAATTTTTTAACTATAGATGTTGGCAGGCAGGACATGCCCTTTGAAACAATGAAAATTAATTATTTAAGATAAAATCCTATAAAGGACTGAAATATTAAAAACTTCCCTAGAATGTTTGGATTATTTTTGTAAAATTTTAACATTGTTATTATCTTTTGAGATGGTACTGGGATTATTTCAGACCCTGAAGTTTGAAATGAGTATAGTTCAGGGAAATAGGATGGGTGAAATGAGCAGTAATGGGATATTTTGAATATTTTACCTCCAGGCAACCAGTTCAGATATAGCCTGAAGTGGGAGAAGCAGAGAACTTTTCTTTTTTCTGACAGCTTCCTGTTAGTTCAGATGAAGTGAGTTGGTGATGTCATACCAGTTCCTATAGTAAGAGATCCACATCGTAATTGGCATCAGGTTTTACAATGTGCAGCAAGTTCTTGGGGGGCAAATAACATTGTTCTCTCATTATTATGAAGGAAGCCCACTAGATGAGGTTTTAGTATCAGAAATACACTCTTCTTTTTATCTAAATTTTATGTACTAATAAATCTCTGCTTTCACTCAAACAATCATTAAGCCAGTGGGAAATCCAGATGTACATAATCATCTAAATTGTTTTAACATCTCTATAAAATAACATTTCTTTCTTTCTTTTTTTTTTCTTTCTCTTTCCCCATGCCCTCCTCTCATGTGCACACATACATTCACAAAAACACAACCTCAGGAAATAATAGGCAAAATGCTCTAAATAATTCACATTTGGAGAAGTCCTACCATAGTGAAAGTTTTTACATAATCCAAATATTTATAAAGAAAATTTAGTGTTTATGTTCTGTTATCATTTGTTTCTTAACAAAAATGAAACATCTCCAATTTCACATGCACAACTTGAGTTTGCCAATGGATAGCCAGAAGTGAAGAAAATGAAACTAGCTGCTTTATATCTCTCTCCCCTTCCCTTGTGTTTTGATACTATAAAAGGCAAAGGATTTTTATACTGGATTGTATAGTAATTTTATGCATGATTTGTTATATTCTCTTTGGTTTTTCAAAATACTCATTAGAAACCAGTTTGTTTCACTTTGCTGAAGTTGCCTTGTTACTTGGGTTTTATTTTAAACTTATTTTTGGAAAGAGGATAGAAGAAGAAAAGGTCACAGAAATATTCAAACAAAATAAAATCATGTAAATTAGAGCAGTTACCAAGTCAATGCTCAATCATCTCCATATATGATATGCAGACATACCCTACTTAGCTTGCCTAATGTAAGATACACAACAGGAATAACTGAGTTATTTCCAGTTCCTTCCACTACAATGTTTAAGATTTGATCAACAACCTCAACCTATTCCTGCTATAGCCAACAACAGCATCAAAGTGACGTTTCTTCCACTTAAAGAAAAATCTTTTGCATTTTTCAAAATAGGGAGTGGGGGCATAGATTCATATTTCATAAACATAATTAAAAATGTAGGGAATAGAAGGATTTTTAGATATCTTCACAGTAGTACCAGGTAAACTAATTTCTCTAAGATTTGTTGCCTTAAGATTATCTTTTAAATTGAGAATAATGTCTTATATTTTATCTTCATGGCAGAAATCACCTTCCACAAAATCTGTAGAATGACAAATAAAATCTATAATTCAACAAATGTAAGGTGGATTCTAATATGGAATTCAACCTGGCCTGGACAAATAAAATGTATTTTTTATTTACCTTATTTTTTTAAAGATTTTATTTAGTTATTTTTAGAGGGAAGGAAAGGAGACAGAAAGAGAGAGAGACATCAATGTGTGGTTGCCTTTCACAAGGCCCCCACTGGGGACCTAGCCTGCAACCCAGGCATGTGACCTGACTGGGAATTGAACCGGTGATCCCTTCGTCTGCAGCCTCCACTCAATCCACTGAGCTACACCAGCCAGGTATTTTTGCAAAATAAATAAATAAATACTACAACAATTAAACAACAACAACAAAAAAAACACCATGAAGTCACATGCACCTGCTTTAAAACACTTTTTAAAAAATTAAAATAAACTTGTTATTAATATATGAATGATTACCTATGTAATCCTATAAAATGAATCAATCATATCATCTCATTTTTTAGATTTCCCACACAGAATTGATGAATGTCACTAATATTTTTCTTAACAATTTTCTCTTCAAACTTAGAAGGAATAATTTTCTTTCTTTTTTTTAATCCCTAACTTTCCCAAATAAATAAACTAAAAATCTTTTGGGAGCATAAATTCTTCCACAAGTTTTTTTAAAAATTATTTCTAACAGGAAAAGAATTGGCACATATGTCATTTAATTGGTTATGAACTAGCTGATTTTTGAGATATAGTATATTTGCCAACTCATGCAGTATATCAACATGTTTTCTTCAAATATTTCAATGAAATTATCATTAACAATGGGCAAACCTATTTGCTCCAATATATTTTCTTATGAGATTCAGGACACCAGTCTATTGTGCATCCTTTCCTCTTATTCAGTTTATGATATGTATCAATTTTTTAAAGATATAATTTATTTTTTGTTTTATTAATTGTAAATTTGAACAAATGTATTGTCTTACTGTGTTTTTTTTTTTTTGCTAAGTGGTAGCCCGAATTTTGGCACAGAAGAGATGAAAAATTATTCATGAGACAAAAATTTACCCTGACATCAGGAATCTGTAACTTACCTATTAACCTCTTGCTATCACTGGACAAAATAATAGCTCATTCAAAGTTCAAAGAGAAATCACAGGGGTAGATGGAGGAGCCTATAAAAACATCACTGCACACAAGTTATATGAGGCCTGTCCAGAAAGTACCCAGCCATGTGCTTTGACAAATAGAGGCACTTATTGAAGAAGATACCAAAAAGATTATACATAAGACAATGACGCCTCAGTCCCCCTCAAAAGAGACAACCCAGGACTTCACATAGTTCTCCCAATAGACATCAGTTGCCCTGTTATATTTTCCCGAATCTCATCGATGGTCTGAAATCTTTTTTCTTTCAAAAGTGATTTTAGTTTTTGGAAAAGCCAGAAGTCACAGGGTGCCAAATCTAGGGTTTAGGGGGCTGAGTCACCTGGATGATTTTATGTTTTGTCAAAAAAATTCTGCAAGAGACATAATGGATGAGTAGACATGTTGTCATGATGAAGCTGCCAATCACCAATTGCCCATAGTTGCAGCCTTCTGAGTCATCCAAATAGTTCCCATGGAGGAATGTTCAAGTTTATGTCAAAATGTGATGCAGATCCATTGCTTTACTCACTCAGTCATTTTGAATGCGACAGTATATACACTCATGCAATGGCAACTACTGCCCCCACTGACTAATATATTGAAGTTGTCACAGTTCACACATGTGCATTTCAGCCCACTCTCCTTGGCTGCCAAATTGCATTGATGTCATGCAAACTGTTCATGTTATATTAATAATGGCTAGATTTTTCCAGACAGACCTCATAATCTTTTCTTTGTAGTTAAAATTTAGTCTCTTATCTGTTAGTGTTCTCTTTCCTCCAAAATTCAAATGCACACTCCCAACTTGAAAGCAGATTCATGAGCCATAACAGGCTCTGCGAGAGTGTTCTCTCCAACAGGAATCAACAGTTCCTTTTCCTTCCCATTTTATATATAGCTTTATATATGTGCTCAGTGGTATTTATTTATTTATTTTAGATTTCATTTTTCTAATTTGGGAGAGAGGGGGAGAGAGGGAGAGGAACACTGGTGCATGAGATTGTTATCTCTCACTTGCCCCCAACTGGGGACATGGCCTACAACCCAGGCATGTGCCCCAACTGGAAACCGAGCCAGTGACCTTTCATCTCACAAGCTGGTGTCCAATCCACTGAGGCCCTGACTCAGTGGTATTTAGTTAATTAATTTATCATTACTGCCATTCTGGACAATATATATTAAGGAAGAAATAGCTGAAGCCTTAGCTTTTAAGACAGTAAAAAAATGATTACCTTTAATGGACACTGCTTCTGAGCAATAGCATGGCAAAGAAGTTGTTCTGTATGTTGTTTGTTTATTTATTTATTTATTTAGATTTGTTACCAAGCCAATATTGTATCTTTTTTGATGCACTCATTAACCCATGAAGTACTGAAAATAAGTCTTCATAGATGGCCCTCAGGACAACAGCAATCTGACTTGAACCTAAATCCAGGACTATTAAGTCTACATGGCCATTGTTATCTTTGCACCAAAAGGCTCCCAGATTATCTCAAACTCACAAAAGTGACTTAAAATCATTGCTATATTAGGAGTGAGGCATTCCTATAAAATATGTGTGTGTCATATGGGACTTCTAAGAGCTGGCATGATTCAGTTGGCACTCTGTTAACCAGTTATATTGATTGAGTGGCTAACTTTGGTATGACAGAAATTCAGATTTGAAAGGAAAAGAATGTCAGGATCTAGGGTAGATAAAATGTAAGTGTGTGAAAAAGTAACCTAGAGTTTAAAACTAGAAGGACACTAATAGAAGAATATCCTTGATGATGTTGGGTACAGTTAGAGGAGGTTTAGCAGGGACCCAGAGAGCATTTTGGAAAAGAAACGTAACTTTAGAAGTACTAAAATAGATGCTGAAATTAAGGCAGGTTTTAAAAAATGTTAGAAAAATATTTGTGAAATATTAACCAATAGTTTTACATATCTTTTTTCCTCATTTTTGTGCATAAGCAACTTTTGTATTCTTATTGTGCCAGCTTAAGAATTCAAGGAAACCTGGGGCAATATGGACAAAAACAAAGGGGGTTAAGATCCAGGATGGGAGGTGGGGATGGCTAGGGTGGGGGGTGGTGAGAGGAAAATGGAGACAACTGTACTTGAACAACAATACAAAAATAAAATAACAAAATAAAAAATGATGATACTAAAAAAAGCAATGCAAAGAAAAAGGGAATCTCTTCCTGACATCTAAGTACCAAAAGACAGGGGCCTTGGGGAAAAGATAAATTCATAAAAAATATTTGGAGAAAACCTCATTTCTATCAGCAAAGCCTTTGCTTGCCACTGTGCTCCCCCTTCAACTTGAAGAGCAGCAATGATGAAAATTCCTCAGCTGAAATGAAGAAAGTCAGAGAAGAGGATTTGAAAGAAGTGCAGATGCAATGGTTCCAGAAGTTGACATGGGTTCAGAATACGGCACAGTGTCTGGGAGGGAGACAGATACAGGAGCACATAGAAGCCTGCAGCAGGCTCAAAGCACAATTAGGGCAGGTGGGCACTGTGTAGGTAGGGGTGGGGGAATACTGGCCAGGTCAGATAACTGGAAGAAGCAGGATTCTAAACACCATAGTCCTCTAAATGCCCAAACTTACCCAAATTCAATCATACCTTCACCTATTGTCTCCTTAAATATGTATATGTTTGTTAAGTCTTAATGGGAAACTGGACATAACACTTAACCCAGTCTCTTGGACGTGACAGTAAGAAACTCAGTGCAGATAGCTTTGATATTTGACAATTAATATTTTAACACTTTTCTTGTATTTAATTTAATAAATTACCTCAGTATATGGGCACATGTTCAAATAAGCTTTTAAGTATCTCTCATAAGTCACAATTACTTACTAATAGAAAAATGACCATAAAACACTCCTTCTTTTGTCAGAGTTGCCTCCACTTTTATCTCCAGTCATTTCCCTGTTTGCATTCATTCTGATTTCTTTGATCCTGGAAAGGTCTTCTCTTGTCATAGCTCATTTCAGATGATGAGAAAGAGAGGGTTTGAGTGAGAGATGAGGAGCCATTTTAAACCTGAAATTTAAATGGCTTGCTGTTAATATTCTCTGGGTTCTTATGCCCTGCTGCAGCTCATTCAATTGCTGACATTGGGCATATGAGTTGTAACTGAAATGCAGTGTAAACAGTAAGGAATTTTTAAAAGAACATTTTCTGAGATAATTGCATTATCTGAGGTTTTAGCTTTTGAACAGAAATTTATTAATTAAGAAAGGCACATTTGTGCACTATTAATTGACTATGACCTGCTAATACCACTGGATGGATTTGATCATTTGATTCACAAGCTTAATGTCCTTTCTCGTGGCTAAGTGCCTGACCTTTGGATAATTAATAGGCACCTTTCTCATGAAATGAATTTGAATTTATTTTTGCTTTTCCTTCTTTTTTAAACTCTAGCATTTATTTCTTTAAGGATTATTTACTTCTTATTTTCCAATGATCTTAGATTTCTTTCTTGGGTGGGTATTTTTTACTTGACTTTTTTCTTCAGCTAGTATTTGAAACAGTCTTCCTCTTTTTCAGAGCCTTTTGTTCTGCTGTGGGGTTGTTTTGCTGTAGCTTAGTGAGGGCAATTATATATATGAGAGGTTTCTGAAGTACTGGCCTCATCATGGGGTGGGGAGGTGGAAAGAAAAATTGATTTAGAAAATAGCTTATTTTAATGGCTGCAGCACTTGCTCGGGAAAATTTCAAGCTGGCATCTCACAGTTTCTGCTTCCCCCTCCTCCTCACTGGGTTCCAATTAGCTCAAAGTACATTTATCGTGGCACTGTTTATAAGGCCTCAGGGAAATGGCCTCAGCTCTCTGCCAGCACCAACTATGTTTATATACAAATGGAGGCAGAATGAGCCACTTTTTACCCTGGAAAAAGACTTTTTGGCATGAGCTCTGCTAATATGTTCTTAGTGCTGTCATAATTTCTCTCATTATTGTGCCATGCCTCTTTAAATTATACTTTCTAAAAAAGTTTCTGTCAAGAAATGCACCAATGGCTTTATTCTTTGTGTACCAGTTCTTTCAAATTTTCTTCCATCACATGATTCATACAATGAGGATTTTATTTTTTTATTATGCAGTCTTGCGCTACACAATGATGTTTTGGTCAACAATGACTGTATGCATGACAGTAGTGCCATAAGATTATAATGGAGCTGAAAAATACACACTGCCTGGTGACACTGTAAACACCATAATAATGCCAAAGCACAATGTGTTACTTATTTGTTTGTGGCAGTGTTGGTATAAACAAATCTACTGTGCTATAAAAGTATATCACATACATTTATGTATAATACATAATACTTTATAATGATATCAAACAACTGTTATTGTGTTTGTATATTTACTTTTTTACACTTTTCATCATTATTTTAGAGTGCACTCCTTCTGCTTATTAGATAAAATAGTTTTCTGTGAAATTGTATGCCGCATTTTGCAGTCAGCAACCTCATACATTTCATGTTTACCACAACTCTTGCTTACATCATTTTTTCTTATGCTTGATTTAACCTCATGTTGTTTTGTTCATCAGAGCACCTAAACGTACAAAAATCCACTCATAATGTTGCCAGTAAGAGGCCACATCAAGTAATTGGCTCAGAAACAAAATTAACAGTGATTAAGGATTACAAAAGTGGAAAATCAGTGATGGTTAGTGCTCACTAGCAGGCAGGTCCCATTCCACCATAGCTCTGATCTTGAAGAACAAGAGCAAAGTGACATAGCTTTTAACACAAATTAAAATTTTACAAGAGTCTATATTAGACACGGAGAAGCTGCCAATGACCTTGACTGAAGACCAAACATAGAAGTGTGTCTCTCTTAGCACCATGATGATCACGGCCCAAACCAACACCTTGTTTTGGGTGTTGAAAGAAAAAGCTGAACCTGATTACATTACTAAATTTACTGCTACCTCTGGCTGGTATAAACAATTCAAGAATCATTAGTCATTACATAATGTGAAAATGAGTGACAAGTCTGCAAGTGCTGATGTGAAGACAGCTGGAGAATTTTTTTGAAACTCTAGATAAGCTGATTGTGGAGGAAAATTGCTTCTCAGAGCAGATATCCGCTATAGATAAAACCTCCCTATTTCAGAAACAAATGTCTAAAAGATCTTTCAGCTCTTAGGAGGCCACATCAATGCCGTGTTTCAAAGATTTTGATGAATGAGTAACATCTTGCTTAGGGTCAAAGTTGTAGATTATAAATTAAAACACTTTGTAATCTGACACAGTGAGAACCCCAGAGACTTAAAGCATATCAATAAGCATGCAATGCCAGCACATAGACATGTCTTGTTTAGTGTACTCACTTTATTTTGCTTTGCAGATAGTGTGTTTTCACCAATATAAACACAAGAACCTCCACCAGCAAAAAGATTATGACTCCCTGAAGGCTCAGATGATGGTTAGAATTTTTTTAGTAAAAGACTATTTTTAATTAAGGTATGTACATTTTTTATAAAGATTGTATTTATTTATTTATCTTTAGAGGGGAAGGAGAGAGGGAGAGAAACATCAATGTATGGTTGCCTTTTGTGCATTCTCTGCTGGGAGTTGGCCTGCAGGGAACTGGCCTGCAACCCAGGCATGTGCCCTGACTGGGAATTGAACTGCAATCCTCTGGTTCGCAGCCCTGTGCTCAATCCACTGAGCTACACCAGCCAGGGCTGTACATTTTTAACATAGTACTCTTGTGAGGACTTTCAGTCAAGATGGCAGCATAGGTAAATATGGCTCACCTCCTAAAAAAATAAATCAAAATTATAACTAAAATATAGAATAACCATTGCTCAGAACCTTAAGAAATTCAGTTGAATGGAAGTCTGACTACAAAATTAAAGAAACCACATCTGTTCAGACTGATAGGAAGGTCAGAGACACAAAATGGAGTAGTCCTACATCCATTTGTGGTGGATGACATTTCAGGAGGGATAATTCAGGAGTGAGGTGTACTAGCCTCCACCCAGTTCCCCAGTCCAACTTTCCAGTGTCAGGAAGATAAGTCCCCATAACTTCTGGTTACAAAAAGCCAGCAGGGATTGAGTCAGTAGAAGAAACTTCTAGAGTCTCAGGAAGTTCCTCTTAAAGAACCCAGGCACAGACTGTTTCAGACTCACTCCCTCTGAGCTCCAACACTGGAGTAGCAGCTTGAAAGGCACCAGTGGCATACAGGGAAGACCTGAAGTATCTGGCATCAAAGTGGAATCTGGAGGAAAGCTTTCTCCCAGACAGAAAGGTGGGAAGAGGTCATTGTACTTTTCCTACGGCCTCCCCTCAAAGAGTTACAGAGTCAGCAGGTGGGTATCATATCTGAGAGTCCATCAACCTGACTAACACTGTTTGCCCTGTCCTGGAATGCCATGAGTCTTTGTTCCACCCAACTTATGAGCCCACCCAAGCTTTAAACTGTGTCTTTTCTATATGAATGGCTAGTCTTGGCTTATGCTTCACAACTTCCTAATCCTATCAAACTAACAACAGCCAGCTTCAGTAAGCCCACAGCCCCTGTACCACTTGCTAAGTGGCCCCAGACCCAGCACTAGCAGCAGCCATTTCAGATTGATTTATAGCCCAAGCAGGGTGGTTCTAGAAAAAACTAAGTGTGGATTGACCTTGGCCTCCACCACCCAGGAAACCCCAGAGCCTGTGCACCCAACAGACCAATACAGAGCATGTCAGAGCAACACTATCCTACACCTGCATAGCTGTACTCCACGGAGGACAGAGATTAGTAATCAGTGGTCATGGCCAGTCCTTACAGCTGACAGGCTGGGATAAATCCCTCCCACTGACCTGCCAACAGCAATAAGGCTCAACTACAAGAGGAAGGTGTACTCAGCCCACACAGAGGGTGTACCTCTAGCACCCAGCTTGGGTGATCAGGGAGGAGGTGTCACTGGACCCTGGAGAACACATACTACACGAGGCTTTTCTACCAAAACATGGAGTCATAGCACTTTTACCTAATACATAGAAACAAACACAGGAAGACTGCAAAAATGAGGAAATAAAGAAATATGGCTCAAATGAAAGAATAGATCAAAACTCCAGGAAAAGAACTAAACAAAGTGGAGATAAGCAATCTATAAGATGCAGAGTCCACAACACTGGTTATAAGGATGTTTAAGGAACTTAGTGAGGACCTCAATAACACAGAAAAAGATCTAGTCAGAAATGAAGGATTCACTAATTAAAATAAAGAGCAACTACAGGAATCAAAAGCAGAGTGGATGAAATCCTGAATCAAATCAATGATTTGGAATATGAGTAATGAAAAAATAAGCCATCAGAGCAACAAGTAAACAAATAAAAATGAAAAAATGAGGGTAAGTGTCAGCAGCCTATGGAACAACTTCAAGCATTCCAAAATTTGCATAATAGGGATACCAGAAAGAGAAGAGAAAGAACAAGAAATTGGAAATCAATTTGAAAAATCAATGAAAAAGAACTTCCTTCGACTTCTGGCCAAGATGGAGGTGAAGTGTATTCACTCACCACTCACTGACACCCAGAACAACTTCCAGGCCTGAAAGCTCCATTTATGACAAGTGCCCTATACAGGTGTGCAGGGAAAACGAAGATAGCCAGGCTCCCTCACCAGGATGTCTGGGTGACTGTAGCTTGGCAGTGTACATGTGGCCTTGAGCAGGGGCCCGCATGCGTAGAATGAAGCTCTGTTTTATAACCTGACGGCCAGTGTTGGCACCATGCCAGCTTTGTGTGCACTTAGTATATAAGGGAGTCAGGACTTCCCTGTGGGGGAAGCATGCAGTGGGATACACAGCTTGTGGCATGAGTGGATAGCCCACCAGTGAAGAAAGGCAGGTCAGGCCTTCCCATGTGTCTGTGTATTTTCTTCCATTTCCCGGAATCCAGTGTAAACTTGTCTGGCCATGAACAGTGGCAATACAAGGTGTAGTGTAACACATTTTATCTTTTATAGCATAGTTTTACTGTACATTTTCTACATTAGATATGTTCAGATACGCAAATATAACCATTGTGTTATAATTGCCTAGAGTATTCAGGACAGTAATATCCTGTACAGGGTTATAGTGTAGGAGCAATAGGCTATACCATACAGTCTAGGTGTGTGGTAGGCTATACCATCTAGGTTTGTGTAAGTTTACTCTATGATCTTTGCATGACAACAAAATTGCTTAATGTCTCATTTCTCAGGAAATGTCCTATTGTTTAGCGATGCATGACTGTAAAGAAAATGGAGAAATCTTTTCAACTTGCATGTCCAAGTAGCAAGCCCAAAGAGAAAGGCTGAGAAACCTGTCCTCTTCTTCTCTGGCTTTTTAAATAAGATTCTCCTGGGGCAGAGCAAAACTTGGAGGGTATGTGTAACCTGGGAATTGTCATATCAATTTCAATTTGGGGGGGATTTACCAAAGTAATGATGTACACATGACAGAACTCTTATTGTCAGTGTTTTAAAACAGGTGGTTAAACCCAATGATTTCATTAAAGTATAAATAATTTTGCATACATGCTTTGTAAAAATGTATCAAATTTGTCCAGATGCAAATATATTATTGGGTGATTTTTGGTGATCCAAAGAAGTGTTATATCTCAGGAATAAAGTTGGATTCTACTCAATTATCTTGACTCTGACAGTGGCTGAAGAAACCAAAGGACCAAAAACTTACTCATTAACCTTCATTGAGCCGTAAATGTCTGCTAAGGAAAGAGTGTACTGGTGTGGTTAGGAATGGAATCTCTGGAACCTAAAAATCAAACATCACTACCCACTAACACTGAAAGCTTGGGCAAAATGCTTTTATTTTTTTAACCTCAATTTCTGCAGCAACACAGCTGTTATAAAAATTAAAATAGATTTTAAAGAGCATAATGCATAGTTTGTATTCATTAAAAGGAAATTATTTTGTTATTATGATTGTTATCATGTATATTGTCACATGCATGATATAAAATAGTTTTATGCATTCTTTTATTTGTCCTAGTATTAGTAAAAGTAATAGAGAGCAGGCACTTCAAAAAATTATAAAATTAACATAAAATGTTTATCATATTATATTTTATCATTTTATTTTCACCCTCTTCTACCAGTATATTCAAATTTATTTTTTAAAACCTTATAGATGTTGATTTTGCTTAGGGGAAAAGATAAGACCAACTTCCTATTCATACATACATACAAATTTCTCTGGCTTGCTATCTAGTTTTTGTTTTCCCTTAATAGCAAATGCAATCATTAATTGCATGATTAATTGTATACTTTAAAAAGTAAATTTTGAGACCATCTGTTCATGTGACCTGGTGATTAGCAATACAGACTTAAAATGAAAACATAAAAAGGGATAAATTTTCCCTCGCAAATTCTACACTCTGGAGTGCTCTAATTCCTTTTGCTTACTACATTAAAAGTAGAAGCAATGGTGATAGTATTGTCTAAATTTAATTTCATGGCTCTTTGCTGTGTAGATTAAAGTTAAAGCTACCCCAAGGGTAGCTGAGACATGATTGTGACCTAGATCATTTTTTATGGTTCCCTTCTTTTCTTCTATGAGCTGCCTTCCCTTGCCATTTACTCCATAAATACAATCCGGCTGCTCTCACAGTTCTCCCAAGATGCTCAGGCCTGGTCTCCGGTAAATCATTCACTTCTCATAATAGCTAAAGCCCTAAAGTTGCCATATGGTTTTTCCTTCTATGTCCAAGGTGATTCAAACAAAATACATTCTTTCATGGATATTTTGAAAAAAATTATTGTAGTTTTCCCATTACCATTCAAACCCTTTATACCCTCATCCCCCCAACAATCACCATACTATTGTCCATGTCCATAAGTCCTTTTTGCTCCATCCCTCCACCCCCTAACCTCCAACCCCCAGTAGCTGTCATCCTGCTCTCTATAAGTCTGTCTCTATTTTGCTTGTCGCTTCAGTTTGTTGATTAGATGTTTTAATTTATACCAAGGTGTGCATAGGTGAATGGCTACTATGTCACATTCCAAGACAAATTTCTCATTTTAGTTTTGCTTCTCATGAGAATTTCAAATGACTGCAAGAAGAATGGAGAAAGATTTGGAACAGATGCTTTTAAAACATTCATTTATCCATTTATTTATTTTACAAATACATTGTTGTTAGTGTCTAAGCTTTAGCATTGCTAAAACTACAGTGTAGAATCAATGAATCTAAGTTCTTAACTGGATGCAGTGAACCAACAATAAAATGGAAATAGAACCTTCATATGTGAATTTAAAAAATAGCAACTCAAAAGAATAACCAAATTTTGATACTTTATATAGGCAAATATATAAATATTAATTAACTAAATGCATATACAGTGTGAATTTCTGTTTATTATATACTAAGTAAAAAATCTGAAAGACAGACAATGGCCTTTAATTCTCTTTAGAAATGTGTTCAGACTATAAAAGCAAGAAGGTATATTCTTAAACATTTGCCCATTGGATGAATATATTCATAACTCTTTAGGAAATAATTATCTCTCCATTTAATCAAATGCCTTGAAGACAACTTTAAGGTCTTACTAAAATTGAGTTAAGAAGGAATGTGCACACAGTCTTCAAATTAAGGGTAATAGCTGAAAGGTACTTATTCTATGTTAGAATATCAAGGTCACATTTTGTAAGTTTCAAAAACACTTTATCTTTTTAAAAATATTTTATTTAGTTATTTTTAGAGAGAAGGGAAGGGAAGGAGAAAGAGAGGGAGAGAGCCCTGGCTGGTGTAGCTCAGTGGATTGAGCGTGGGCCTGCGAATCACACGATCGCGGTTCGATTCCCAGTCAGGGCACATGCCTGGGTTGCAGGCCAGTTCCCAGCAGGGGACACACAAGAGGCAACCATACATTGATATTTCTCTCCCTCTCTCCTTCCCTTCCCCTCTAAAGACAAATAAATAAATAATTTAAAAAAAAGAAAGAGAGGGAGAAAAACATCAATATGTGGTTGCCTCTCATGAGCCCCCTCCTGGGGGCATAACTTGGCTTGAAACCCAAGCATGTGCCCTGACTGGGAATTGAACTGGTGACCCTTTGGTTTGCAAGGCCAGCACTCAATCTACTGAACTACACCAGCAAGAACAGTTTATCTTCATGAACCTTTCAGATATCTTCATGAACCTTTCAGAATTACCTAAACTCTTTAGCCAATAGCATTTTTTTTTGGCTCCACAGATTTTTTTCATTTTTTCATTGTTCAAATACAGCTGTCTCCATTTCCCCCACCACTCCCCCCATCCCAGCTATCCCCACATCCCACCCTCGATCCTACCTTCCTTTGGCTTTGTTCATGCGTCCTTTATACATTTTTAAAGACGGTTTTACTGAGAATTAAATACTTCTAATGAAAGGAGTTAATTTATATAAAGACTGCACCAATCTAAGAAGTAGGCATCTTAAATTTACATTGCTTTGTCTTGAATATTACTCCTGCCTCAAATAGAGGTCTGCCCTTGGGGTCGTTATTTCCTAGCATTCTAGGCCCATATAAGAACACAGGATACTTGAAAGAGAGGAAAAATGGTGGCAAAATAGGACGGAGCAACTCCAGTTCTCGTACCCCTGGAAGAAAATCCTGGCAGATCTACTGAGGAACAGCTCAATAAATTCCCCAACCAACAATTCCCGAGCATTTATGAAAATAAGAGACCAGAGATAGTGATGGACCAGACAGCTAGAGGTCGGTGGGGTCTCAGGGACATGAGTAAGGATGGAGGCTGCCAGGCCCACAGCCCTTGGCCTGTGCTTAATGGCAGCAGAGCTGCAGGGTGGGGGCCCAGAGGCTTCCATCTGCACCCAGCGACAGGGGCGTCTGCCACAGAGGACTCATCAGGAGCGGGCAACCCAGAGTAAAGTCAAAAGCAGCAGCAGCTGAGCAGCATCCCTCAACCGGTGCATAACGGCCTCCGAGCCACTGCTGCCCTCATGGTAGGGGTGTAGAGGCTTCTGCCTGTGGCCAGCGGCCAGTGTTGGGGGCATCTGCCTCGGAGGACTCATCGGGAGCCTGGCACCTGATGGAGCCTTGGGCCGGCTTTGGCTGCGGGGACCTTGAAAGAGAGTTGGCTCCCTCCCTCCCCATCTAGGCAGGGTTGGGCGGCACCAGGCAGAGACCCATCTGACTAGGTTTGCAGAGAGGGTGGCAAGGATAGCGGGCCGTGTTTGGTTGCGATTTCTGTGGTCACCGGCCAACCAGCCCTCCAGCCTGGGAGATTTGAGAGGAGCATTGTCTTAACCGGTTGGGTTGGGGATTGGGCTGGGCTGAGAGGCAGGGTTTCTGGAGAAGTTTTTATTGGAAAGTGGACTGAGGTGTTCTCCTGTGAAGGCAGCTTGCCTTGCTTCTCACCCAGCCACAGGACTAGGAAAGTCCAGTACCAGATCCTGTGGGACCCAGGCAGCCTGTTGGGTGGTTGGGTGCCTGCACTCCAGTCTAGTAGCCTGGCTGGCAGGTGGGTGTGCACCTGTGCCTACAACCCAGCCCACAGAGGGGTCCTGCTGAAACCAGAAAAAACAGATTGGACAGTTTGAAACCAACAAGGGAGGGTGTTTTCTTTTTAATTTTTTAAACATTTTTAAACTTTTTTTCAGTAGTAGTATATTTTTTAAGTTTTATTATTGCTTTATCTTTCAATACTTTATTCATCTCCTTTCTTTTTTCCTGTTTTAGTCCTTCTTCCTTTCATCCCAAACTTATTGCTTTTTCCTCCCTTCTCCTGCCTTTTTTTATGTTTATTTGTATGTTGTTTTCTATACCACTGTAAATACATTACAACACATCTCTCAGGTCTTAGTCAACTTTACAGGTTCCTGAATTCTATTACTGTAGTGTTAACTATACTTGCTCACATGCTATACCTATTTACTATTCTTTACTCTCACCCTACCTCAAAATCTGACCACCCACAACCTCACTGCTTTCTAGATACAACTCACAAGCCTTCCCTCCCCAACAAGAGAATTATCTTTGGTCCATACTTTCTTAAAAGTGGCAAGTTGGGTTGAAGATTACAGTTAACACTATATATAGCCTAAAGATCTTCTATCTCTTCTCTACCGGCTGTGGCTGTAAATATCACAAAGTACTCTCCTGCTGTCATAAACCATTTTGCCTCCCCCTCCAACTGATCACACACACACAAAGAAAGGAGTAGGTGGAAGCAGAGAACATCAAGATACCTGCAGGAGACTGTACCACTGAATCTCACAGGTATTCTACCACAGAAGTTCACACCATAACCCCAGGGAATCAGAACAGATCAATTTAAAAAGTTGAGGCTAACAAGAAGAGTCTCATAAACAATGGGAAGACAAAGAAACAATGCCCAAATGAAAGAAAAGATGGAAGTCTCAGAAAGAAATTTAGATGAAAGAGAGGCAAGTCAGATATCAGATATTGAATTCAAAGCACTGGTTATCAGGAAATTCAAAGAGCTCAGAATAAGCTACCAGAAACTACAGGGGAGCTACAATAAACTTTCTGCAAATTATATCAACATGAAAAAGGAAATAGAAACTATCAGGAAAGGCCGAGAGAAAATGAAGAATGGAATTTCTCAATTGAAGAACAGAGTAGAAGGAATGAAAAGCAGGATCAATGAGGCAGAAGATTGGATCAGTGAGTTGGAGGACATAGTAGAAAGAATATCCCAAACAGAGCAAAAAAAGGAAAAGAGGCCCAGAAAGAATGAAGACGGATTAAGAGAAATGCAAGACAATATGAAACGTAATAATATTCAAATAATAGGAAAACCAGAGAGAGAAGAAGAAGAACAAAAGATAGAAAAACTATTTGAAAAAGTAATGATGGAAAACTTCCCTAATTTGATGAGAGAAAAAGTTACACGAATCCAGGGATCACAGAAAGTCCCATTCAAGAGGAACTCAAAGAGGCCCACTTCAAGACACATCATCATTAAACTGGCAAAATTCCAAGACAAAGAGAGAATCTTCAAGGCAGCAAGGCAGAAAAAGGAAGTAAAATACAAGGGAACTCCAATAAGGTTGGCTATTGACTTCTCAAATGAAACACTCCAAGCAAGAAGAGAATGGCAGGAAATAGTCCAAGTAATGAGAAACAGAGGCCTACAACCAAGGCTACTTTACCCAGTAAGGCTCTCAATCAAGATAGAAGGACAAATAAAGAGCTTCCAACACAAAAGAAGTCTAAAAGAATATGCCTCCACCAAACCAGCTCTACAAGGAATACTAAAAGGACTGCTATAAGGAAAGGGAGGAAAAGAGAAAGACAGAGAGGAACTCAGGTACAAAAATCACAATGAATAAGTACCTATCAATAATAACCTTAAACGTAAATGGATTAAATGCTCCAATCAAAAGACATAGAAGAGCTGAATGGATAAGAAAGCATGACCCACAAATATGCTGCTTACAGGAGACCCACCTCAGGACAAAAAACCATCACAGACTAAAAGTGAAAGTCTGGAAACAAATTTTCCAAGCAAGTGAACAAGAAAAAAAAGCTGGGATAGCAATTCTAATATCAGACAAAATAGACTTCAAAAAAAGGGCCATAAAGAGAGACCCAGAAGGTCACTTCATAATACTCAAGGGAAGAGTACACCAAGAACACATTAACATTGTAAATATATATGCACCCAAATATATAAGGAAAATCTTAGAGGACTTCAAGAAAAATATTGACAGCAACACAATTATACTAGGAGAATTTAATGCCCCACTGTAAAAAATGGACAGATCTTCCAAACAAAATATCAACAAAAATATAGCGGCATTAAACAACACCCTATATGAAATGGACTTGACTGATATATATAGAGCCCTTCATTCCAAAGAAGCTAAATACACATTCTTTTCAAATGCACATGGAACATTTTAAAAGATAGACCACATGGTAGGACACAAAACAAGCCTCAACAAATTCAAGAAAATTGAAATCATACCAGGCATTTTCTCTGACCACAAGGGACTGAAATTAGAAACCAACCCCAAAGGAAAAAACCCAAAACACCCAAAATCATGGAGACTGAATGGTATGCTATTAAACAATGAATAGGTCAAGAATGAAATTAGGGAAGAAATCAAAAATTTCTGGAAACAAATGAAAATGAACTCACAACAACCCAAAACTTATGGGACAAAGTGAAGGCAGTCCTGAGAGGGAAGTTCATAGCAACACAGGCTCACCTAAAGAAGATAGAAACATTTCAAACAAACAACCTAACCCTGAACCTGCAAGAACTCGAAGAACAACAACAAAGACATCCCAGAGCAAATAGAAGGAAGGAAACAATCAAGATCATAGCAGAATTAAATGACAGAGAGACTAAAAGCACAATTCTAAGGATCAATGAATCCCGGAGTTGTTTTTTTGAAAAGATAAACAAAACAGACAAGCCTTTAAGTAGGCTCATTAAGAAGAGAGAGGACACAAATAAACACAATCAGAAATGAAAGAGGAGAAATTACAACTGATACCACAGAAATAGAAGGGATTGTGAGAAATTACTATGAAGAACTGTATGCCAAGGAATTTGAAAGCCTAGTGAAATGGACACATTTCTAGAAAAATACAATCTTCCAAACTCAATGAAGAAGAAGAAGTAGAAAGCCGGAACAGACCAATAAGAGCAGATGAAATTGAAGCACTAATCAAAAACTCCCATCACACAAAAGCTCTGGACTAGATGGTTTCACAGGAGAATTCTACAAAGCATTTAAGGAAGAGCTAACCCCTATTCTTCACAGACTATTCCAAAAAATCCAAAATGATGGGAAATTCCCAAACTCATTTTATGAAGCCAGCATCATCCTAATTCCAAAGTCAGCTACAGACACAACAGAGAAAACTCCAGGCCAATACTGCTTATGAACATAGACACTAAAATCCTCAAAAAAATATTGGCAATTCACATGCAACAATACATCAAAAAGATCATACGCCACGACCAAANAATGAAGAAGAAGAAGTAGAAAGCCGGAACAGACCAATAAGAGCAGATGAAATTGAAGCACTAATCAAAAACTCCCATCACACAAAAGCTCTGGACTAGATGGTTTCACAGGAGAATTCTACAAAGCATTTAAGGAAGAGCTAACCCCTATTCTTCACAGACTATTCCAAAAAATCCAAAATGATGGGAAATTCCCAAACTCTTTTTATGAAGCCAGCATCATCCTAATTCCAAAGTCAGATACAGACACAACAGAGAAAACTCCAGGCCAATACTGCTTATGAACATAGACACTAAAATCCTCAACAAAATATTGGCAATTCACATGCAACAATACATCGAAAAGATCATACGCCACGACCAAATGGGATTCATCCCAGGGATGCAAGGATGGTTCAATATCCACAAACCAGTAAATGTAATACACCACATAAACAAAAGCAAAGACAAAAACCACATGATCATATCAATAGATGCGGAAAAAACATTTCGTAAGACACAGCACCCATTTATGATAAAGGCACTCAGCAAAGTGGGAATAGAGGGAGCATTCCTCAATATAATAAAGGCCATGTATGGAAGACCTACAGCCAACATCATACACAATGGGCAAACACTGAAATCTTTTCCACTAAGATCAGGAACAAGACAAGGTTGTCCTCTTTCTCCACTTCTATTTAATATAGTATTGGAAATTTTAGCCTCAGCGATCAGGCAAGAAAAGGAAATAAAAGGGAGACTTCCGCCATGATGGAGGCATAAGTGGAAACACTGTGCCTTCTCCCACAACCAAGTTTGAATACAACAAAGGTTTGGAGAAATAGGACACACCCAAAGACCGGAAAACGGAATTATACGGAAGTCCGACAACTACGAACTGTTCAACGGGGAAGGTAAGAGAGGCAGAGCCAGCAGCGGAGCTGGGTCGGGCAGGACAGATTCCCCCCACCTAGGCACACAGGCAGCCCGGAACAAGTCGGGGTGCAGGGCAGACTGACCAAGGTCGCACATTCGCGCACAGTGAGACGAACCACGCAGGCCCCAGGGGGCGAACCCAGTGGTGGAGGGCTGACGGCGGTGGCACACTGGCGTGCAGTGGAACGAAACATGTGGGCCTGGTGACTGTGGTGGCTGCGGCGACGGTGGGGGCCATGGCAGCAGGCGGCAGAGGGAAGCCCTGTCCCTCTTTGACCCCGCCCCCACATTCAACGGCACAACCCAGCAACTTAGTTGCCCTGCTCTAGTGAACACCTAAGGCTCTGATCCTGCTATGGAACAGGCATGAACAGCCCAAAAGATGGTGGAAGAAGAACTCAAAGTCCCAGAGCCAGTAATTCTTAGCGACCGAGAAATTGCCAGCCTCTCAGAAGCTCAATTCAAGACACTATTTATCAGTATGCTCACAGAACTGGTAGATTATAGTCACAAATTAGAGGAACATATGAAGGCTATACTAATTGAAATGAAGGGAGATGTCCAGGAAACCAATAGCGATGGAAAGGAAACTGGGACTTAAATCAATGGAATGGACCAGAAGGAAGAACGAAACATCCGACCAGAAAGGAATGAAGAAATGAGAATTCATAAAAATGAGGAGAGGCTTAGGAACCTCCAGGACATCTTTAAACGTTACAACATCTGGATTATAGGGGTACCAGAAGGGGGAAAGAAACAGCCACAAGTGGAACACTTATTTGAACAAATAATAAAGGAGAACTTCTCCAGTCTGCAAAGGAAATAGACTTCCAGGAAATCCAGGAAGCTCAGAGAGTGCCACAGAAGTTGGACCCAAGAAGGAACACACCAAGGCACATCATAATTACATTAGCCAAGACCAACATGAAGGAGAGAATCCTAGAAGCAGCAAGGGATAAGGGGACAGTCACCTACAAAGGAGTACCCATCAAACTGTCAGCCGATTTCTCAAAAGAGACCTTCCAGGCAAGAAGGGGCTGGAAAGAAGTATTCCAAGTCATGAAATCCAAAGACCTACAGCCAAGATTGCTTTATCCAGCAAAACTTTCATTTAAAATGGAAGGACAGGTAAAGTGCTTCTCAGATAAGGTCAAGTTCAAGGAGTTCATCATCACCAAGCCCTTATTATATGATATGCTAAAGGGACTTATATAAGAAAAAGAAGTTGAGAAATATGAACAGTGAAAGGACAGCAAACACACAGTTATTAACAACCACACCTAAAACAAAAGCAAACCAAGAAGACAGCTAGATCAGGAGCGGAACCATAGAAATGAAGAACACATGGAGGGTTAGAAACAGGGGGGCGGGAGGAGGAGAAGGGGGGAGAAGTCACAGAAAATAGCATAGATGGTAGGCAGAAAATGGATAGGGGGGAGGGCGAGAATAGTGGGGGAAATATAGAATCTAAAGAACTTGAGACACGTGGTTATAAACTAAGGGAGGGCTATAATGGTGGGGGAGGGAGTGTGCGGGTGGAGGGGAATGAAGGGGGGGAATAGAACAACTGTAATGGTATAATCAATAAAATATATTTAAAAAAAGGAAATAAAAGGCATTCAAAATGGAAAGGAGGAAGCAAAACTCTCATTGTTTGCAGATGACATGATTGTGTATACGGAAAATCCTATAGATTCTACCAAAAAACTGCTTGAACTAATAAATGAATTTGGCCAAACAGCTGGTTACAAAGTCAATATCCAGAAATCAAAGGCATTTTTGTATACTAACAATGAATCAGCAGAAGCAGAAATGAAGAAAAAATCCCACTTGCTATAGCAAAAACAAAAATAAAATATCTGGGAATAAATCTAACCAAGGAGGTAAAAGACCTGCATGCTGAAAACTACACAACATTGAAGAAAGAAATCAAGGAAGACACAAACAAATGGAAACACATACCGTGTTCATGGATTGGGAGAATTAACATCATCAAAATGTCCATACTACCCAAAGCAATTTACAGATTTAATGCAATACCTATTAAAGTACCAATGGCATATTTCATAGACATAGAACAAACACTTCAAAAATTTATATGGAACCATAAAAGACCCTGAATAGCAGCCACAATTTTGAGAAAGAAGAACAAAGTAGGAGAAATCACAATACCTGATATCAAACCGTATTACAAGGCCACTATAATCAAAACAGCCTGGAATTGGCATAAAAACGGGCACATAGACCAATGGAGTAGAACAGAGAGCCCAGAAATAAACCCAAATCTCTACAGTCAATTAATATTTAACAAAGGGGGCAATAACATAAAATGGAGTAAGATAGCCTCTTCAACAAATGGTGTTGGGAGAACTAGACAGCTACGTTCAAAAAAAAAAAAAAGAAATGAGCACCAACTGACACCATACACCAAAATAAATTCAAGGTGGATAAAAGACTTAAATATAAGCTGTGAAACCATTAAAGTCCTAAAGGAGAGCATTGGCAGGAAAATCTCAGATATTCTCAGAAAATATCAGATATCAACATTTTTACTGATATGTCCCCTAGAGCAAGGGAGATAAAGGAAAGAATAAACAAATGAGATCTCATCAAAATTAAAAGCTTCTGCATGGCTAAGGAAAACAATATTAAGATAAAAAGAGAAGCAACAGCTTGGGAAAACATATTTGCCAATGCTACCTAAGACAAAGTTTCAATCTCCAAAATATACAAAGAATTCACACGATTTCACTCTAAGAAGACAACTAACCCAATTAAAAAATGGGGAAAGGACTTGAACAGACACTTCTCTAAGGAGGACATACAGAGGATCCAGAGACACATGAAAAGATGCTCAATATCACTTGCTATCAGAGAGATGCAAATTAAAAGCACAATGAGATACCACTTTACACTGGTGAGAATCGCTATCATAAACAAAGCAATAAATAACAAATGTTGGAGAGTGTGTGGGGTAAAGAGGACTCTAGTCCACTGTTGGTGGGATTGCAGACTGGTATAACCATTATGGAAAACAGTATGGAATTTTCTCAGAAAACTAAAATTGGACTTGCCTTTTGATCCAGCGACTCCACTACTGGAATTATATCCTAAGAACCCTGAAGCACCAATCCCAAAGAACATATGCACCTCAATGTTCATAGCAGCACAATGTACAATAGCCAAGAGGTGGAAGCAACCTAGGTGCTTGTCAGTAAATGAATGGATCAAAAAACCATGGTACATATACACAATGGAATTTTATGCAGCATAAAAAAGAAGGAGCTCCTACCTTTTGCAACAGCATGGATGGAACTGGAAAGCATTATGCTGAGTGAAATAAGCCAGGTGTCGAAGGACAAATACCATATGATCTCACCTTTAACAGGAAGCTAAACAACAAAACAGACAAGCAAGCAAATATAACCAAAGAGAATGAGATACAGAACAGGGGCACAGCGACCAGAGGGGAGAGGGGAGGGAATTTCAGGGGAAATAAGGGAGGGATTTAGAGGAACAAATATAAAGGATACATGGACAACAACTAAGAAGGGTGGAAATAGAGGGTAGGGAGGAGCACAGTGAGGTGGGAAAAAAAGAAAAAAACAGAATACTTATAATATTTAATAGATATTTAAGATGGAAGAAATTTTAGTCATCGTCTAGTCTAATACCTCAGTTTGCAAATTGAGACCAACTGAGATGAATGATTTATTGCTATCAGAGCCATATTTAACACTCTTAGTTGGCTCTTTCTGCTATTCATGCTTTTAAACTCATTGGACTTGATTCATCTCTTTATATTACATGTTAGTGCCACAGTGAAAGGAATGTAGATATTTTTAGAAATGAAGGGGGATTAGGGAAAGCAATGATGTAATGTCTGAAAAAATCAGATAAGAAAGAATGTATGGTCAAGGGTTACAGTTCTTATTTTATATTAATGTTTTACTAGTCTATTGTTTCTTTTTTACCTGCAGCAAATTTTGAAATGGTCATTGTATTAGTCAGGGTTTTCCAGAAAAACAGAACCAATAGGCTGGAAATTGTATATACTCATATGTATATATGATATATATCATATATGATACGTGTACATATATCTAATTAATACAATGAGCATTTTTAAATTAGATATGGATATAGATAGAGTATATATCCTATTGGTTCTGTTTCTCTGAATACATATATGTATAGTTAGGTAATCAATTAATTAGTTAATGTTGTCTTCAGGGAATTACAGAAGAATTAATCACTGGTGAACAGGAACGACCTACTCCCAAAAAGGCCTATTAGCTTGTTTTCAACAAGTGCTCCAAAGTAAAGCGTCTTTGGTGGTAAACTCAGAGTCTGTTCACTCACATAGACCCATGTGCTTCAATGTCTAAAAGAATTGATTCTGACTTTTATAAAAACAGTTTCACAAAATAGCAGTAAAATCCCAAACATCTCTAGTAGCAATATTTTTGCTAATATGTCTCGTAGAGAATGGGAAATACAGGAAAAATAAACAAATGGGACTACATCAAACTAAAAAGCTTCTTCCCAGCAAAAGAAACTATCAATAAAATTAAAAGGGAACCCACTGTATGGGCGAACATATTCACCAATAATACATTGGATAAGGATTTAATTTCCAAAATATATAAAGAATTTATACAGCCCAACTCCAGGAAGACAAACAGTCCAATGAGAAAATGGGCAAAGGACCTGAATAGACACTTCTCCAAAAAGGACATACAGAGGGCCCAGAAACATATGAAAGGATGCTCCATTTTTCATATCACTAATCAGGGAGATAAAAATTAAAGTGACAATAAGACGTCATCTCAACCTGCTAGAATGGCTACCACCACTAAATCAACAAACAACAAATGCTGGTGAAGGTGTAGAGAAAAGGGAAAACATACCCTGTTGGTGGGAATGCAGATGGGTGTGGCCACTGTGGAAAGCAGTATGGGGATGCTTCAAGAAAATTAAAAATGAAAATGCTTTTTGACTCAGTGATTCCACTTATGAGACTTTAACATTTAATAAAAACAAAAGAACATTGGTGAAGGCTTCAAACTTTTAGTAATTGATAGAACTACCAGTTAATTGTCTTTTTTTTGGTCTTATTGTTTTCCTCTGTTGGTGGTGGTGGCACTGTCTGTGTGTGTCAAATGGATTGACCAATCAGTCTAGTTAACAAGGTAGATTGAGTTATATAGGTATTTCTCAGTTAAAAACTCAATTTATCTTCAAGAACATAAAACATAACATCAAGTAAGAAGGATGAGATATATGTAAATGAATTTGACAAGTTGGCCAAAAACCATTAATCTTCTTGAGAAATAAAGAATTCACATGATTTATAATAAAGCAAGCATTTTCAAATGTGACATTCAGTTGTCGTAAGAGCAAAAATAAGCTATTCCAAAGAATTTTAATTGAAAAGAATGCTTATTGCTATCATTTTTAAACCTTCAAGCACTCTTCCAATATTGAATTTCATTAAAATATAAATGTTGACTTCCTGAGAGATAAATGACCTTGTGCTTCAAATTAGGAACAAAAAACTTAATACATGAGACTAAACAACCCATTATTTTATTTTTTTAAATGTTGCATATTTGCAACTCAAATCTCTGAAGAGGAAAAATAACTATATCTACCTCAACTTTCTTTTTCTTAGGGCCTTAACATGTTAGAATTTATAAGAGCTATAAACATTAGTAATGGTAATGAATAAAAGTAAAAGTAAGAGGGTTTAATATGACAGGCATGATCCTCTGCAGCCTCGGTTGACCTTGTTCTGAAAGGAAATGAGTGAGAAGCCTCCCTGAGAAATAAAAACAGTGGGCCAGAAGGTCCGCTCCTCTGTTATCCAGGTGGATAGGCCTGTGGAGGAATGAAACAGAGGGGGATCTGGAGAGGCTCTCGCTAATTTCTCTACTTACAGGTGATAGAAAAATGAGGCCCAAAGAACAAAAGCTCTTTTTGCTTTTCCATTTTGCTCCAAATTATTAAGAGCTGTTTGAACAGACCACTCCTTTCATTTTCTATTCCATACAGTGTCTGATAGAAGGAAAATGACGGATCCTCCTAAATCAGCACATTCGTTCTTAAGAGTAACAGCATGACCCATGATGTAAGACAAGTTCCATTGGTATGATTAGGTAATTAAAAAATGACCACTTGAAAGATATAGCAGAGCCATCAGAGGTGAACCTGGAGTTTGCAATCAGTTGTCGTGTTTGCCAATGTCAGTCTAATCTTCTATTTTGAAAACAAGAGATTAATGAGATAAATCATAACATTTTGTTTTTCTTCCAATTTTGGTTGATTAAAGAATTCCAGTCAAGGGCAGCTACAAACAAAGATCCAATGAAGTATACGCAGAAGAATGTAAGCATAGCTGACAGACAGGACTAACATGGGGCCATGTGTCTGCCTGAATCTGCCCACTGTTGTAGTAAAACCTTTGAAAAGGATGCCCAGGGGTTTCATGGAGTCTGGATGATTCTATTTTTAAATTCTGTAGTTCGTTTACTAAATAATCTGTACCTTCAATACGTGCTAGGGATGTAATATACAACAGTTAACACCACTGAATGATGTATAGGAAAGTTGTTGAAATAGTAGAACACATCACAAAGAGAATTTTGTGCCTTTTGTTTTCATTATATCTATGTGAAATGATTGTTTACTTACCGTCGTAATTATTTCCCAATATATGTAAATCAAACCATAACACAGTAAACTTAAAAAAAAGTTTTAATTTAAAATGGACTCCAGAAACAGCTTTACTTTTCTTTACATCATTGGTTTCCAAACAAGCTACAGTAGTCACCCTTCATCCAGGGAGGATTTGTTCCCAAATCCCCAGTCAGTGCCTGAAGCCATGGGTCATACAACATGCAAGTATACCGCTCTTTTTTATATATGCATACCTATGAGAACGTGTAATTTTTAAATTAGGCAGATTAAGAAAGTAACAACTAAAATTAAAGTAGAGTACTTACAACAGTGTGCTGTAATAAAAGTTATGTGAATGGCTGTGGAGACATTACTAAATAAAATAAGGAGTAGTGGACACAAGCAGCGCGATACCACTACGGTACATCTGATGCCCCAGACAGCTGCTAAGTGACTAACATGTGGGTAACAGCAGTTGAGCAGTTTAAATCATGAGTTATTTAACACATCAATTTTTTAAAAGATTTTACTTATTTATTTTTACAGATAAGGAAAAGGAGAGGGAAAGAGAGTTAGAGAAGTACCAGTGTGTGGTTGCCTCTCACGTTGCCCCCAATGGGAACCTGACCTGCAACCCAGGCATGTGCCCTGACTGGGAATTGAACTGGCGACCCTTTGGTTCACAGCTCACACTCAGTCCGCTGAGCTACACTAGCTGGGGCTAACTTATGAATTTTTTAATTAGTACTTTTGAACCGAGTTTCTGGAATTTTTAAATACATGTTGAGTATGGTTGACTGGGAGTAACTGAAACAGCAGAAGGTGAAAGTGCTGATAAAGAGGACTACTGTATTTCGAGTTTATCTTCACTTTCTCTGAGGGCTGCTCTGGCAGAAACATTGCATCGTAATTTCTTTTACTTAATGACAGTCTCATTCCTAAGTATGAGCAGACAAATCTGATCCAAGTCAAAATTTCAATTTCTCATTCAACTTTAAGTCAGAATATTCTCATCTTGGGATAAGAAACCGAATGGTGGGGAATGAGAGCTACTGAGGTCCTTCCTTGTCAATCTGCCTTGTTCTTCTGTTGCATCTCTGCTGCTTTACCCTATTGTCTCTGGCTTAACCAGGGTGGGAGTAAAAGAGGGAAAGGAACGGAAATTCCTTACTTGACTTGTCTGGCATGGTCTGGCATGTCAAATACGGAAATGTTCTTTCTTTGTCCCCTCGGTTGCTTTTGTGGGGTCATCAGTGACCACTACCCCACTTTTTCTGTGAGGGCTTTTCACTTCACTGTGTTCTGTGGGCGATTTATCTTTTACAAGGCCACTGACAGTCTCTCCCTTAGCTCCAGTATGGGATGTCTTACATCCTACACAAGCTTTTTCTGTCAAGGTTCCCTAGCTCAGGCAGGCAGAATTTGGCCAGGGCTTCTCCTAGATGTTTTAAGCCTGGCTACCTTTCCAGGGTTCTCTATGGACAAGAAATATAAGTATCTGTACCATAAGGAGAAGGCATCAAGCTCCCCTCTCCTTGTGCTGCCGTCACAGGCACTTCGTTTCAACTTATCCTCAGTAGGGGCTTCCAAGTCAGAGTAAAGCACTGTCTTCTGCAATGTCTGAGCCCTGGACCTACTGACATACTATTCCTCCCCAAATTTGGCCTGAGGTAGATAAATCGCTCAGGACTCACTCAACTCTGTAAAGAAATCCTTACTATCCTGTCTCATGAATCCTTAGTTTCCTTTTAAATGATCTGGTAATAGGTGATATGTTAAAGATCTTTGAGTCAGCTTCACAGTTTTTTCATATGTTTTATTAAAAAGGATCCAGTGCCATAGTTAAGAGTCTGAGGCCTCTGCCAAAACAGAAAATCTATATAGTTCCACCTCTAAATAATGTAATCAATAAGTGAGAATTTTTTTCAATGTGATTTTAAAAGTAAAAATTCTATTTGGGATTAGAATCATCCTCTTGAGAGTAAGACTAATCTTAGATTTAAAAAGCCTTTTCACATTTATTTAATCTAACCTCAAATTCTTCTTTTATCTTCTTTCTTTCTCGAATCTCCATAGTCACGCAATTTATAATCCATGGAAGATAAAGCAACACAGTGAAGTTTCTCAGTTAAGAATCACTTGATTACAAAGAACAAAGTAGAAGTTGGGGAGAGGCTAATGGACAGATTCAGAAGGATCTCAAAGTATTTAAGGTCTGGGGGAAGAAACCATGCATTAAAAAACAATAACACAAGTAACAGGTATATATTTACCTGGAACTGTGTCTTATTTTTCTTTGAGATGGCTTTGATGCTAATTCTCTAATGCATACAAGTTTCCATCATGCTTGTTCACTGCAGCCTCAACCCCTGAAGTCTGCATTCATTTTCAAGCTTAGGTCTACATTGTTAATTAATTTACTTTCGGTGACCTAAATTCAAATTTATGAGATGGAAAATTCAGTTGTCTCGGCTTGGATCTGGCTCATAGTCTACCTCTGGCTCAATTAGGGGATGGTAGTATTTTGGAGAAGAACGTGGAATAAAAGTTCTAGCCATTATCCCAGGAGGGAGTCTACCAGCATCATATCTAGCATTTATGGCCTAAGAAATTTAATAATGTAACATACTATGTCACATAGTACATCTTTTTAGTTATGCTGACAGGACACAGAGAGCAGGTTTAAAACATGATACACCTTAGAACGATTATAGGTCCAGGTGTGACCAACATGTTCAATAAAATTATTATGGGCCTCATGCTTCTCCATTAGAGTGTGACTGACACAGTTATGTTCCTTATGGCCAAACATTTCTGAGGAGTCCTGGAATATCCTAGAATAAAAAGAAAGAAGAAACTAGCAAGACTGCTCAGTGTGAAGTAAGGCTCTTTCTCGCCAAGTAGAAAATATTGCAAATAAGAATTCATTATTCAATTACTAACAAATTAAAATGTTTCCTGTTAGCCTTTTAGTCTCATAACTGTTTGTTTTCAGTCAAAGCTTCTTGATTACCTATAGAAACATATTTTCTAAGTTTTGCTTTTTCATATAATATGCAACCCCAGCAACACTGTAAAATCTGAATACACATTAATTATTTTGATGGATGTATGCCAAGCAGAAAATTTCAATTTAACAAATGGACATTTTAACCTTCATTAAGCAGGAACACTTTTTTTTCACTTGAAAATTTCCTCTCCATCTGTTGATGTTAACCACTATGTTGACTCGTGTAGTAATGTGCTGCACTGTCGGTCCATTCATCCTCAGCATATTGGTGACTGAATTTTGGCTGACTTAGAAAGATAGTAGTTATATATCCTAATGATGGCACTGTAGGCTCTATAGGCCCGGGAGCTTATATTTTCCCACATGTCCTCCTATCACCTCAAATTTAAAAAATGAGAAAAAATTCACCATTATAGCCTCCAAAAATAATAAGTTTTTCAACCAGTGTTTCTTTGGCCAATTTTTACCTCTCAATAAATAAACACTGAACAATTATTATATGTTGCAAATATTTTTATCCTGTAAACAAGCAATACTTGTTTTAAAAATAAAGTCTCTTCAAGAAAGCTAATAATAATGTAAACTAACAATAGATAAGATTTTTTTAAGTGATCTGCTGAAAATCATAGTTGTGTTTCATGAGTGTGTTAATGAACTGTTAATTCACAGTTTGTTTGCACTGTGAATTTCACTGCAATACTGTTGTTGGGTTTCATTCTGAGAGTTTTTTTTTTAAATTTTAACTGTTCAAGTACAGTTTTCTGTCTTTTACTCCCATCCCAGTATTCTTTGAGTTTATATTTGTAAAGTATGTATAACTGTTGCTGGCACCTAGAAAGTAGCTGACTACATTAATATTTGTTAAATAAATAAAAATAAGGCCTCAAAAGTAAAAAAACCTGACAGGAAATAGGTGTCTGTAAATGTTGATCATAAGAACATCATTGTAGGATTGCCTGTTTATTTCTTTACAGACACTTAGGTAAATGACACAGATTTTAAAAAGTCCAAGCTAGGGCACAGTGTCTAGAATCTATCAGACAGAAGAACAAGGCTGCTGGGAAAAATCAAAAAATGTTTCAAAGTTCCTGTCACATAACTTATGTATACATCAGTTGATAAAATATTTTTAAAAGTTTAGACATGGTCTCTTTAATCTATAGCTATAAATTAGAAATGATTAATAACTAAAGAGTCACAAATTTGCATAGCAAAGAAGATGGATAAAAATATATGAATTTTCCCCTTCATGACAAATAAACTTCTTTTAAAAAATAAAGGTGTTTATAACTTTTAGTCAATTAAGTTGTCCCAAATAGAAAAGTTAATTTTTTTTAAATATTTTATTTATTTATCTTTAGAGGGGAAGGGAAGGAGAGAAATACCAATGTATGGTTGCCTCTCGCGAGTCCCCTGCTGGGGACTGGCCTGCAATCCAGGCATGTGCCGATTGGGAATCGAACCGCGATTGTGTGGTTCACAGGCCCGCACTCAATCCACTGAGCTACACCAGCCAGGGCAAAAAAGTTAAATTTAATCACTAAGTACACTGAAGCACAGTGAAACTCAGGAATAAAGTCTTATTTTAATGAAGAAAGAACTGGGCTTAAGAATGCAAATGTACATGGAAGCAGATGCCCAACATTATTTCAATATTAAATAATGTTTAATTGTCCATTATATGCCTACTCTCACTTTAAGATATGTAGTACATTGAATTTGTAATAATACTCTATCCCTTTACTATAACCTATGAGGTCTTAGAAAATCTGGCTTTTTCTTGACTTTTTGACTCCAACTCTTAACATTCTCACTTGCTTTCCATACTCCAGCTTCAGTAGACTTCTTAACATCCGTAAACATTTTGAACATCTTTTCAAATTAGACCACCACTCTCCCCTTATCTCTGCCTAGTTTGCTGGGTGTGCTTGCTTGCTTGAAAATTCTTTCCCTGATCACCTTACACACTACCAGTTTTCTAAACATAAGGATTGTGTATCATATGATCCTATTTAATGTTCTTCAGAGTACACATAAATATATGAAATTTTTATTTGCTTATTTTTATTAGCATCACCCTGACTTGAACCTAACATTCATGAGAACAAAAATCTGTCTATTTTGTATTACACTGCATTTCTGAAAACTAAAATAATATCTGACTTCTAGAGGGTGCCCAATTAATGTTCATTAAATAACTTCAATGAGGAATAAGACATAACTTTTGTGATTAGGGATCTGGAAATTATTTCTGCTTCTTTGTGAAATATTTCCTGTTGACCACACAAGGACAGTAAAACTACCAAACAAATGAAAAGGCCAGATTCATCCAAATTGGATAAGGTCTATGATTTTTTCCTCATAATTTTTATAAGGACAAGCAGTAGCTTGAAAAATTAAGAAGACAGCTCTCTCTGGGATGGTCATTTTTTCTTCCTGTTAACCTACATATTCACTACATATTAATCAATTTACGAATCCAGAAAATGTGTCTCTTCAACACACACAAAAAGAGTAACTATTTCTTTTGGGATCCTTCATTTTCGGCTGATACCAGCCTAACAGGATGGTGGTACTTTGAAATCAGGGAAGCACCTTCCCCCTCCAGGCTACATCTGTCAGACAGCTTCAGATGTAGGCATATTTGGGGAGAGAAATGAAAATGTCATTTTTTCTCTATGGAAAATTATTTTCTTCCTAGTACTCACTTTGTTTTATGAGCCTTGTCTGTGCTTTTAGAGGCTAATGAGGCAGGGGAGAGTTCACCTCTAGACACATGAATGCATGGGAATGTGGAATTACTCATGGGAGCTGGATAATTCTCCATGGTTCATCTTTATTTACCTTAACGTCTCCAGAGATATCTTTCACAAGTATATCTCATGTTCAAATTTCTGCACAATCTTGTCCAGGGCTCCTGAGAGTTTTCAGAAAAGGCTGTATTTTATCTGGATGAGTTGATAGGGCTGGCTTTATTTCCTTGAAAGAGGGCAAACACATTTAAAACAAAATATATGGCTACTTAGCATAGAGAAAAGTCACAGTGCTGTAAGTGACATAAATAATTACTAAATAATCACTCTCTTGTTCATATAGTAGTTGTCAAATTTATTTTTATTAGTTTCTTCTATGTGAATACATGTAAAGAATGACTATGTTGTGGCTTGCTTCAAAAGCAATTCACTAGGCCTTTAAGTTTTCTAGTGCATCCCCTGAGGAAATATTTAATTGTATGCTAAAGTTACCATGTAAATATATAATGAATATATTTATTTAACACAATTTTTTTCTAGGTCAAGTGTGGGTACAGATACTATTTACATTTGAAATAAACTGAAAGACAGACATGAGTATTTTGCAGAATTTATGCAGATAAAAGAGAAAACAGTTGGAAGAATAACATGACATTTAAGAAATCTTCTTAAAGACAGTTTTGAGAACCAACTAAAAGACTTTTATTAATTTTAACTTTGCTGCTGGCAAGAATATAAATACCAATGATGGACTGCTGATGTATATATTTTGAGTACATAATATCCCTGAGACATGATAAGTAACTGGAAAATAGAGCTTTGAATCCAAAAGATAAGAAGAATGTTTGAGAATATTTGTGCCCTGTCATAGTCATGTAAACAACAATTTTAACTGAAAGATGAGTAAGTGGGTTTGAGACATTTTGCATAATGATGAACACAAGTTATGCTTTCAAAATTAGAGTTATATTTTGGAGAAATTCTATTAACTTTATCAATTATTCTTTCATAGTGCTTTTACCTTAAGGAACAAAATAACTTTGAATGAATATAAAATAAAAACATTGGTGCCAATGTTCTTCAGATTACCTATATTAGGACCAATTTATGGGAAGAAATGTAAACTATAAGATGGATTCATTTATTTGTTCATTTTTAGGACTTAGCAAAATTACTAACATGTAGTAAATAGTTAAAACTTTGAGTTGAGTAGGCATTAAATGCATGAACAGAGGAAATCAAGGGATTTATTAAAAATAACTTAGTTCATCATCTAGACATTTCACATATAGATTTAAAAATTTAATAAGGATGGCAATTCATCTAAGTAGAAGAAAAAATAGGACCAGGAATCTGGCTGGAATATTAAGAAAAACAGTAGAGTTAAATTCTGATTAAAAATGACTTAATCCTGAAGTTCATTATTTATGAGGAACCATTCTCCAGTCATCAGACTCTTTCACAATAGAAATGGTTGTTGAGAAGGTGAATGCTCAACATTTAGTTTATACAAATGATACTCTTTCCTCAGGAATGGCGTAGAAAATACTAAAAAAATTATGACTTTGAATTTCCCAAAACATAGTAGGATGGGTAACTGGTTTTCATTTGACTGATTGATTATTTTAAGGTTTAAGAGAAAAAAATTAAAAAAACTTAGCCTGAGTTGTTGAAATATTTCCATGAGACAGCAGGGCCCTAGGAGCAGGACAGTTGTTAACCACTCCAGTTACTTCACTTAACAATGTGTTACTTGGCACAAATCAGGGCCTCAACTCTTTGGGGCTCCATACTCTTTTGACCTGTAAAATAACATTATATCTGCCTGCTAAATAAGGTTGTTGTGTAATTCAAGTAGAATATTAGATGTTAGACAACTTCGGAAAGTTGGGGATTGTTATTCACATACACAGGTAAGTGTTGGTATAAGAGGTTGTTTTTCTCCATTGCCTAGATACAAATGTAATTGTCTATTTTTGTATAAACCATGTGTGTAAAGGGGGAACGTTAGTAGTGTTGTGTGCAGGTTGAGACAGAGAATATCAATGCATTTATAAATAATACTCTGTGATAATAAGTATTTGAATTATTATTTTTAAATTTCTAAAGCATTTTAATCTATGCAAAATATATTAAAATACTTTCTGAACAAACAATGATAATGATATACTTTTTTAGGGTTTATTAAATGCCAAGCACTTTATAATGTTTTTTTTTATTTAATGTATGCAACTCTAAGTGTCACATGATATAATTGCCATTTTACAGTTGTAGTTACCCAAGATCCAACTACTAACTAGTCTCACTACAAAGCTTATAACCTCTCCAATGTTACATTACTGCAGTATAGAACAGTAGGAAGGGAAAACAATATCATTTGAGGAAGTGGGAGGGACAATGCAAATATTAACTAATATTTGTGTAACACTTAATTTATGAAGCAATCATATTCACCTCCTCAGAATTTTTAGTAGCTTATACAACTAAGTTATGTGCAATATGTGAGTGACTATAAATACATACATATATATGTAATTATAAACATTTTTATCTTCTATATTACCACAGCAATGACCTTCAGCAAGACTTCCTAAGCCAATGTTCCACTTGTCTCTTTCCCTCCTCTCAATGAGCTTACCACCTATTCAACCACCTTCTTTGCCGACTACTGGTTTGTGGGCTCAGCCCTATTGCCTTGCCTCGGGGTCTGCCTGACCAGTTTCATGCTGATTCTGTGCTGACACTGAAATCTTTGGCTCTCCAGTTTCTTCCACATTCTGGTGTAATGGGAGAATGGGAGACTGAGAGACTGGTTGGAATGGCAGGGGGTATGCAGGGCAAAGAGACATGCCGGAATATCCAAAAAGCAAGCTAGTCTTCTCTCCAGACTAAGGAAAGCATATAAAGATAGATAATTGAAAATAGGAGAAGAAAAGAGACCCCAGGTCAGTCACTGGTCATAATTCTACACAAGCTAAGGCTGTGAACACAGATATTGAGTCCTGGACAATGTTTACATCATCTTGCAGATTGGTAATACACATGTGGCTACTTATGACTTCAGAGTCAAGTAAAAGGCAAGCTGGCTATATTCCTTTTTAAGGAGAGGAATGTCTCTGTTCTCCACAGTTACCATAATAGCGTGCTGCAAATGGACATGACTAAAATTCTGAAGGAGCTGCTTTTCATAGAAAAAGAACCATAGATAGGAAGCAAGGATTTTCAAGTTCGGTTGACAGTTCTGAACAGATAATAGAAATGGATGGCCCATACCCGAGGATCTCTTCATGAATATGACTAGTATCCAGGCCCTTTGTGAGTTCACATGGAAGGACAAGAATAAGCTGTGCAGGTGATTGATGAGGCAAATTGAAGAGAATATCATCAAGGGACATTTCTCTTATAATAGACACAACACTGGGATGCACTGATACACAGTTCAATCTTTGGAGGTTTACCTTGACTCAACTGAAAGTATGAAGATAGGACTAAAAATGACCAAAGGGAATGAAGCCCTTCTAAGCCACACAGATGTTACATCTTACAGGTTTTTGTGATTTCTAAAGGCTGAGGTGGCACTACTACCGCCTACACCCTCATGAAATCCATCTACAAGACAACTACTTTAAGGATCATGGGTGGCGACATGGTACTTTAGACCAACGCCACTGTGGTTCTAAGGCATGAAATGCATGCTGTAAACTGAATGGTTCTTTGGGAGCAAAAGTCCAAAGAAATGGTCATTAAACAAAAGTAATATTATTAAACATTTAAAAATCCTTACATTGCAAAAAGATTATAAAGATGATACCTTACCAAATTTCTAGTATGTGGCTAGATAAAAAGTAAGATGTCTCCTTAGATAAGTATAATCATGTGTTCAATACATACTTAATTAAATTAAATAATTGTAGATATAATTGTAGATGCTTTGTATATATATATATGTAAATACATCAGATAATAAATCTTGTCCTCTTTCAAACAAGAGAGCCATTGATTTATGATATTCTTATAACTGAAGATTCAAGGCATTTAAACTATTAAAGACACTTCAGAGGAAGGGGGAGTATAAAGTTAGAGATGTTCTATTTTCTCCCAAAATAGAAGTAAGACCAAATGATCCAAATCGGTATTTTAAAGGACCCATGGCCCAGGACAAACATGTAAAGTTGAGCATGTCGTGCTAAGAACAACCTTCTGCTTAACAATATTTTCCTATTTCTTGCCAGATTTACTAAAATTTCATTATTAGAAAAATAATTACTCTGTTCTTTTCTTTATCCTGGAATTATATTAATCTAATTATATTAAGACTATGGAGACAAGATTAATTAATTGGTTATTACTCAATGTTTATAGGCCTATCTGTGTATCTAAGTCAGTCTAGGAAAAATTTTCTATGCTTGAGAGGCAGAACTTCTATCCCATATTACCCTGTGTGCATGCCAGATGATATTAACTCCTTGGTAGGTAAGTCAGGAAGCTATGATAATCATCAGTATGGGTGCTCTCTATCAGTTAGCTTCTACCATACAGTGCTCACTATTTATTGATACAGCTCACGACCTACTGGTCAGCTGGGATTTAGTTAGGTGTCTCTGTATTAACTATAGGAAAATAGTTAATACAGACCCCTCTCTGCTCTTCCAGTTTACTTAATTTTCTGCTTTGTCTTTGTGCTATACTTCAGTGGTTTATCTCTGATCAAGTGATATAGGGTAATACCTCTCTTAGGAGAAGGAAAGTATGGTAATACTCTGAATTAGAATCATGTATCTTTGAACTGCTGTGCCTTTCAGGTGACTATATAAACTACTAATGTGGTCAATGGACAAGCAAGAGTGAGGCCTCAGGACATGCTAATAATTTGAAATTGAATTTTAGACATGTGACCTTTCTACAATGAGGCCTTATATTTCAAAAGTATTGAAACTATGTAATTTTGCATTGATTAATGAATGTAACACAAGTCACCAATGAAATTGCGTTTTTGTGGCTTTATCTACATTGTTTGTGTACAGCCCTCTTTAATTCCAAAAAATTCTAAAGAAAGCATTATGACACTACAATCTAACATGCAGTATAAATTTCTCCTAGCCCACCCCAGAATATTTATATGAAAGATGTTCCAACATGCAAAAGAAACTTTATGCTTAGTACTGAGAGTTCACATTTAAATCTATTTAGAAGTATATTCAAGCATACAGATAACATATGAGCAAAATGAGAAATAATACTGTGATGTTAAGCTTCACTGAGCTAGAGTACAGAAATTCTGAACCAAACAACTGTTCAATGTTTGCTAGATAAATGACTGTGAACGAATTGTTTTAACTCACTCTTACTTCTTAGAAGCAACAAATAAAAATGTACATTGCTGTATGATGTAGTCACTATATTTTGACTAATATGAAACCTGCTTTATTCCACTTAGAAACAAGAAAAGTAATAGGTTTCCTGCTCAAATATGCTCCAATTAGGCAGCAAAGGAGTTTTCTAATCCCCCAGCTCCTACTTGGCTCTTAGGTGTATAAATTCAGGATAGTGACCCAAAAGAAAGAAGATACCTCAACATTGAACTACTTTTTGCTGCCATAAATCATACTTTATGATTCAAATTCATTATGACTGAACTACACTCAACATAAATATTAAGGTAAGAAAACCTCAGAGACCAAAAATACTAAATAATTGATGCTTACGTGCTTACAATGATTGAAAACTTATTTAATAGTAAATTTTACTCTGCTTTCTCCTATTATCTTAGTATATACTGTTGCTGTCACTGATAAATGTTAAAAGGAAGTGGATCAATTAAAATAATATGTAAATTGATCTCTTCCTATACATTTTATTTCTTTTGCACTTAGGCTTTTATCTTTGAAATGAAAGGCACTGCATAATTTATCAATAACATTGTGGGGTTTCCTTCAGTCATTTAGTAGAACATTTTTTCCTATACTTACAGTCCTCATGAATTTGCTTCTAGTTGACTTAAAATAATATTAATATCTTTTTTTCTAATCTGTTTTAAAATATCAGGCTGCAAATGCATTTAGTTGAGAGGTACTCATCTACTTTAAATTGTGAATAGTAACAATAAATTTATGTACTTTGTATATTTGAGTATCCCTAAGAACTACTTAATGAACTTTGTCAAGCCACTACTAAAATCCACACACCCAGAGGATAAAAACTGAGAAAGCTTTAAACTTAAGTATTTAATGGATTTGATTTTTGTCTTTTAGGCCCAGGAGGGTGCTAAGTGCCTGAGATGTTCAAAGTTACCATAACGATAATGGCTAAGTTCCTTTCTCCCTGGCCTGGGGAGTTGGCATCACTCAATCTTTGAAAAATAAATGTTTAATCTTTTATTAATTATCCCTCAGAAAGCTCTTACCTGGTATTAGAATAGAACCTGACAGTAGGATGTCCCTCTTCCCAACTTCAAAGACCTGTTTTCTCTGCTTCCTGCCTTTTCTCATTTAATGCAGTTTCCTCCTCTTCAACCTTCCCACATTCCAGTTGTATCACTTTTGTTTTCTATCTAGGGGCTCAGAGTGCTTACAACCCCCATCTCTAAGACTAGTGTTTTCCCAGACATTGTTAGAACTAAAGAATACTGATAACATCTCATTTGCTAACCCTGCCTACCCTTTTATCTCATAGAACATCTTGAAATTGATTAGGTCTTTTCTTGGTTGGCAGCTCAGTTATGAGAAGCTCTAAATTGTGTTTATTGAGTATTTGCATTGCATCTATTAACCAAATTAGAGAAGCTTAGAATGAAAACACCTTACATGCCATCTGGTCAGTCTCCTGATCCCTTCTCCAATGGCTCCACAGGGGTGTTTCAACTCTGTTTAAAACCTGTATGGAACTTTGGAGTTTTCCATTATTTCCAGAGAGTTTTAGAGTGTTGGTTAACTATAATTTTATACAAGTTAATTGTACAACTGATATTGAGCAAAAATCTCATGAGCTAGAATTTCCAATTGCCTGTATTCAGGCAATTCTCCCTCCCTCCCTCCCTCCCTCCCTCCCTCCCTCCCTCCCTTCCTTCCTTCCTTCCTTCCTTCCTTCCTTCCTTCCTTCCTTCCTTCCTTCCTTCCTTCCTTCTTTCCTTCCTTCCTTCCTCCTCACCCAAAGACATGCTTATTAATTTTAGAGAGAGGGAAATAGAGGGGGAGAGAGAAGAAGAGAAACATTGATGTGAGAGGAAAACAAATCAGTCAGTAGCTTCTTGTACATGCCCCCTGACCAGGGACTGAACTCTCAACCTAGGCATGTGCTCTGACAGGGAATCAAACCTGCAATGTTGCAGCTTAAGGAACGATGCTCCAGCCAACTGAGCCACACTGGCCTCAGTTAAGGCAATTTTGAAGTAAAATCTAAATGCCTTTGTAAAACATAACTTAAAAACTATCTTGTAGGGTAAATGGAAGCAGGCTGGCTCCCTCACCCAGATGTCTGGGAAACTAAGATAAGCTGTGTTCTTATAGTCTTGAGTGGGCCCAAATGAGCAGAATCATACTATATTACACAATATTCTGGCTTCCTCCCGATTATGTCTTTACTTAGTATATAAGGAAAAGTAAAAAAAAATTAGTACAAACTGAAATAACAATATTGTGTTGTTATTTTAGAATCCAGACAGTTCTGAACCTTCTATAACTTACACAAATCAAACAACTTAGCACAAAGATTGTTACAATTGAGGGTCTTGGTTTATTTCATTTAATGTAAGTACTGTGATGTGTAATTTTAAAAGCTTGCTGAGGGTGAGGCATTTTTTAACCACCCCCAAATGTTATTTTTTGAGTCCCTGGAAGTACTTTCTTACAATATCAAGGTTTTCCTTGGAGATCTCATTTGAGTACAACCCCTGCTTGGCTCATCTTATAAGATCAGATATGATTTCATCTGAAAGTAATACTGCAGGGAACCATTTGTTTTACACAAGTGAGCAATGTCATGGAATAGTGTGGGGCACAAGATGTGATTTTAGAAGAGAAAGCATTTTTTTGTTTGGAGTGAAAAAATGAAATATGTTGTATACATAAATTATCAAATATAAAAACAGTCTCACTGTGAAATTAACCAAATGATATTTCAAGGAAGAGGTCAATCACTAATAAATGTGGAATTTCATTTTTCACAAGTATACTCATCCCATTTTTCAGTTTATTTTCAATTATTTTCTTTCTACTTCTACTGCAAGTTTAATTTGATTTTTACAGAAAAACACAAATCTGGAGAAAACAAAATATTTAGAAAGGCATTATAGCATATTTGTTAGAAGCTTTTAGGTTAAGCAAATTCGGGTCTAAATCCCAGAACCACCTGTTACCAATTATATAACTTGGCTGGGTATCACAATTCTGTAATTTGGAAATGCATGAAAATTGAAAGATATTATTTTGAGAGCTATTAATGCTCCTTATCAAATATTTCAAATCTCTGCTTTCTAAGCACAAGGTAGATTACATTTCCTTACTGCCTCGTGTTTGAGTGGGTGCAAATCAATTGGTTAGTCTGGCCAATAGCTTATAAACAATAGTGACACATGTCCATTTCAGGCCAGAGCATTTAATTGTCTGAGGACACTCTCTGGAATACCTTTCTCCCTCTCAAGGGAGACACAAATGGTGACTTTTCTGTCCAGAAGTGAAGACACCAAGTATAGGACCTCCACTTCATCCATGGACATGCTGCACAAGAAGAAATGACCCTCTGTAATGCAGGAGGACAGGCTGGGGATCTCAACCATTCATTTGGATAAGCCAAAAAATCTGCAAGGAGGACTGGGTGGAATAGACATTGCCTTTATTATTCACACTACAGGGAGCTCTGATGGTTTCCAGTCGACAAGCAGAATCGCACCTCCCTTAGTCTGAGACTTGTTTTAAGAGGTCCAAAACAAAGGAGGCACATTTCCTACATGTGACTGCCTCAGTGTGTACTCACAGAAGGAAAAGGTCAAGAAGCAGTCACAGGACAAGCCACTCCCAAATGGGGGTAAGGAGGGAATTGCAATCTATTTCCAAAATAACACATATTTCTTCTAGCCAGAGCCCTCTTGTAACAGGATACAAAGCATGAGTCCCCTGATAAAAGGTGAACAACCTCCACAATCATGTCTTCAGGAAGGATTGGGGAAGGGGAGAGTGGATAAGTACAGCATTTGAGATACACTGCATAACAATAGCAAGTTATTTGCTGTGACTTCCCAAAGGGAAGAGAGCTGCCACCTCAGTACAAATTGTGTACTCAGAATATAAATTGTTCTCAGTCCACTGAGAACATTCAGGGACTCTTGACATAGCTGGGGGAGGGGGAACAGATACCCACTCCAGATGACCCTATGTCACTGGTGACTTTTGCCCTGACTAAAATGGCAGCCGAAAGAGGGTAAAAGACACTTGGAAACTGGCAAAAATGACAGACACTAACACACCCAAAATGGTAGATCTGGCCATAGGAAGGGCCAGATCTGAGGTCGTACAGAAGGTTTTGAGCCAAGCGTTTAAATGAGGTCACACAGAAAGTTTTGAGCCAAGCATATCTCCTAGTTCTGTAGATAATGTTAGATGTCAGAAGGGTTATTCTTGTTGAAGACTGTGAGGGGCTAGGCCTCTCACCAGCTTCTAAGGGTTTGCTGGCAATCTTTGATTCTCCGTGGCTTACAGATGCATCACTCCCATCTCTCTTCATTCTCACATGGGATTCTCCCTGTGTATCTTCAGGTGACCTTTTCTCCAGGAATGTCTGTCTCTGGTCCAAACTTGGCCTTTTTTAAGGAAAATAATCACATTGGATTAACACCCAACCTAACGCATTATTTTAACTTGTTTACCTCTATAAAGACCCTATTTCCAAAGGTCACATTCTGAGGTACTAGGATTAGGAGGACTTATACCTATTTTTTGAGAGACACAATTTAACCCCTTTAACAGCATTACTAATTCAAACTAACATTTCTAGTAGGAGTAATTGAATGGCATATTATATGTATGTACAGGGGGCATATTAATTTTTAAACCAAGTTATTATTATGGCTAACTCTAGAGTATACACCTTGTGTGGGTTGCATCTATGGCACAAACTTCCTTTCTCTTTCTCAACCAAATCACCCCACGGACACAAACATGAGAAAAATTAAGTAGATGACCATAATTCTCACAATTCTCAATATAAAGTGTGTGTGTGTGTGTGTGTGTGTGTGTGTACAGGATTACATTTCCTAGACACCTTATATTTAGATGGCAACACATGTCTATTTCATTATCTATTTTATCCTCATTTTTGCATAAGAATGCATGACTAAGTATGTGGGTTTTCTGAGAGACCCAGAATGTTCAAACTGTTCAATAAGATAATTTAAAGTAGAGAAAATTGAAGCATGATAAGAAGCATTCTTTGTGCTGGTAAAAGCAGATGATAACAGAGAAGGGAAGGTTCACTGTGTCAGCCGGGCCAGGATGCCATCTTTCCAATTGGCTGCTAGCCAGTGCCTAGTAAGGATGGCATCCTCATGCAACTGTCCTGTTTGAATACTGAAATAATTTTTCTAGAAGTTACAATTATATAATTAATAATTAAGCATCTTGATCGAATTTAGTTTTTAATGGGTAATTAGTCACCACTCAATTTTACTGAAATGGTAAGGATCACTTTCTAATATAGTCAACTTACCAATATCAAGATGGATTATTTTTTCTTCAGGTTTTATTGAGATACCATGATATATAACACTGTATAAGTTTAAGCTATACAGCATGATTATTTGATATAATTACTATAAGTTTAGTTAACATAACCATCATCTCACAAAGTTGAAATACTTTTAACATCTATTCTCTTAACAACTTTTAAATAAACAATATTGTTAACTGCATTATCTATGCTGCACATTGTATCCAAGAACTTATGTATCTTATAATGAAAGGTTTGTAACTTTTGACCTCCTTCACTCATTTTTCCAACCCCCACCCATAAGATGTATTCCTGTGCAAGGGAAAAGAGGTGGGCTCAAGGGCCACTTCCATTTACTTTAATATATTCTTATGAATGTAATCTCAAGCACTATGCTGGAAAATGGGGGGTTCATAGATAAAACAACATACTTAAAATAATTCATGACATAAAATAATATGTTTGAAAATTTAGTCCTAAACAATTAACTGACGAGATGATGAAGTTTAAAATAAAATCACGTGCTCAGTATTTAAAGGGAATATGCAAGACTTATTTTGTACTTAATATTGAAAGAATGTGTTTCAGAACTGTCTGAAAAGTTTCTCTACAGAGTATCTGAAAATTTATGCACAAAATTACCCTAAAAATTCAGAACTGAGAAAGCACGCTAACAGATATATTAGGCTCAACTGACTAATGGATAAAAAAGCACTCAGTTCATTAATGGCCTGAATACATATTAACCTAGAATATTCCATTTTATCTACATTGCTTGGGAAATATTCCTCCTTAAAATGAATGGTCCTGTGGAGTGTTCAGCATAAATAGTGTGTGTAAATGAAAGCTGAACTTTTCCACCTTTCCCTACTCCCTCAAGAAAAGGAAGAAATTGAAATCTATTTTGTGAATGCAGCCATTTAAAACAACACTGAGTTTAAAGCTAACATAAGTTATCCTAAAAATGCAGGGTTGAACTTGAACTAAAAAATCAGGTAGTTCACTCTCCTTATTTTTGGAAAGAATGTGCTCAGTCCAACACCAGAAATGTAAGACTCTATAAAATAATTTCAAGATCTGGAACAAAGATTTCATAAATTCTATAAAGACCCCCACTTCTCAATTCTTTATGCAAGTACTAACATAACATTTCTCAACAGTGTGATTTTTTGTGTTATATCTTCTAATGCAAGGGTCCTCACATTTGAAAGTGCATGCAGACCATCTGGGGATCTTATCAAAAATGCAGTTCTGATTCAGCCAGTCTGTGATGAGGCCTCATGTTTTTCATTTGCAGTAGTTCTTCCACCCTTGTCTGTGGGCATATGTGTCAGGCCTCCCAGTGGCTGCTTGAAAACACAGGTAGTACCAAGTATATCTATATATACTATGAATTTTCTACATATACAGGGAAGGGCAAAAGCAGGTTTAAAGTTTTAAGTACACAAAACAGTTTATTCTTGTATTATTTTTATTATTGTACTATTTACTATGGTTATTAACCTACTTTTGCCCATCCTTGTATATACCTATCATAAATTCAATGTATCAATTGGGCATAGTAAGAGATTAACAATAATAATAAATAATGAAATAGGGTAACTATAATACTATACTGTTATAAAAGTTACTCAAATATGGTCTCTTTCTCTCTGATAACCTTCATAGTAACTGAGACAGCTACTAAGTGACCAGTGGGCCTGAAGTACATATAACACAACAGACACTCAGAACAAAGAGAGACGTTTTGTCCTAGGGTGGGAGGGGAACTTGACAGCATGAGATCTCATCACTCTTCTCAAAGTTGTATTAAAATTATGAATTCTTTACTTCTGGAATTTTTTACTCAATATTTTTGGACTGTGGTTTCCTACAGGTAACTGAAATTGCAGAAAGTGGAATTGTGAATAGAGGGTGAGTACTGCATACACAACAAGTTCTCAGTGATGTTGATGCTGCTGCAATAGCAATGGCCTGGAAACCATGTTAGATGTAGGAGTACTCTAGAGAGTACTTAGTCAAACACTCCTTGTATTAGAAGATTTGTGCTACTTTGTTTCCTTATTTTTAAAGATTTTATTTATTTATTTTTAGTGAGGCAGAAAGGAGGCGAGAGAAACATGGATGTGCAGTTGCCTATCACATGCCCCCAACTGGGGTCCTGGCCTGCAACCCAGATGTGTGCCCAGAATTGGGAATAGAACTGGTGACTTTTCAGTTAGCAGGCCAGTACTCAATCCACTGAGCCACACCAGCTAGGGTGATTTCTGATGCTTTGAATTGCAGATCATTCTCTCATTTTGTTCCATGTATTCATTTAAAAATGAAGTATTGAGTGGCAAACAGGATTATTTTATTTCTTTGCACATTGTACAGAGGCTGGAAAATCAGCCTCTGATTTTCCAAACTGTTACAGAGCAGCGAAAGTACTTGGCCCCGATGTTTGAATGACAACTAAGAAAAATGTTGAATGACAACTAGGAAAAATGTGCAAATTTGAATTCATTAATGTTGCTAGCCATCACACACTTTTCATACATTTCTGTCACGTGCTCAACTATTGAAGACATTTTAATTTTGAACCCTTGGTGATGACCAGACATTAGATTGGTAGTTGACAAGGTAAACTTGGAGTCTTCCTCCAGCTTTATGGTTATATTATAATGAGGCTTGAAGTGATTCAAAAACTTGATTAAATTTACATAACTGGCTTGATTCAAACATGGGAATTATAGGGTCTTTAATTCTAAGTTAAGAGCTTTTGCTGTAACTGACTCTTCATTAGCATGGTCCTTTACTTATTGAACTATAATAAATGTAGGTACCAAAATGGAACTCTTACATTGGATTTTTGAAAACATTGGAAGTATTTCTTAAAATTTGCTATTTCTCATTAAGTATATCAAACATTTTGATAATAATTACATTTAAACTTTGTGAATGTGTGTGGGTAAGACTATTAAAAAGATATGTTATCTCTGCAAGTTTTGGATGGTCATGTAGTAGAAAATTTCTTAATAGAACAAATTTATAAACAAAATGTGTTTTCAATGCAAATTTAATCTAGTAGCATGTTTTTGCATTGCCCTCTAAACTTTTTCCTGAAGCTTATTTTTTCTATAGTTTGAGATTTCTTATTATTCTTCATTAAAAATTACCTATGCACCCAATATTCATAGCAGCACAATTTACAATAGCCAAGAGTTGGAAGCAACCTAGGTGCCTATCAGTAAATGAATGGATCAAAAAGCTATGGTACATTTACACAATGGAATTCTATGCTGCAGAAAGAAAGAAGGAGCTCCTTCCAACCAATTATCCATTCCAATATCATGGATGGGATTGGAAAGCATTATGCTAAGTGAAATAAGCCAGGCGATGAAAGACAAATACCATATGATCTCACCTTTAACAGGAAGCTAAACAACAAAACAAATAAGCAAGCAAAATATAACCAAAGGCACTGAAGTACAGAATAGGCAGACAGTGACCAGAGGGGAGAGGGGAGGGAATTTCAGGGGAAAAGGGGAATGATTCACAGGAACAAATATAAAGGACGCATGGACAACAACTAACAGGGGTGGAAATGGGAGGGAGGTGGGGAGCACTGGCAGGTAGGCTGGGATGGGAGTAAAAGACACAAAACTGTACTTGAACAATAATTAATTTTTTTTAATTGATTTTTTAAATTGATTAGAGGGTAAAAATAAATAAATAAAAATAAAATGAAAATTATTTTATGCATTTATGTTATTATAGCCAATTCCCTTAAATAGTTATTGTTTTTTTTTTTTTTAGATTTTATTTATTTATCTTTAGAGAGGGAGGAAAGGAGAGAAGGAGAGAAATATCAACGTATGGTTGCCTCTTGTGAGTCCCTTGCTGGGAACTGGCCTGCAACCCAGCCACGTGCTCTGACTGGGAATCGAACCATGATAGTGTGGTTTGAAGACCTGCGCTCAATCCACTGAGCTACACCAGCCAGGGCAGCAAGTAGTTATTGTTTTTATTAGAAAAAGTATTCTCCTGAATTTTCATTCTCCTGAAGCTTTATTCTCCTGAATTTTTAAAATTACTTGAATATGTCTTCTAGAAACAAGGCGTGGAGTGTGAATATGTTCCACAACTGTCCACAGTCTAATCCTTTTGCCGATCTCATGTTTTGATGTGTCTAGAATATATGGACACCATTTCCAGATGAAACAAAATTACTTCATACAGCCAGTCTTTAATAATTAAATTATTAAAGACTTCAAAATCTATCATTTTAAACACACATTTCTTTGCATTTAAAAGCACCAAGCTAACTCTGTTATAGTCAAGTAATTAGTCTGATAAGTGTATGTCAGTGAAACTGAACATGACAAAATACCAAATATTTATAATGAAACTGAGAGAAGACTACATACTCGAGAATCTATATTGCTTTCAGAAAATAATACCAGGAGATCAAAGAGATTATTGTTTATAAATGAACTGATTTTTAACATACTATATTCCTTTAATTGCCACAATAAATGTTGCTTTTAAAAAAGGCTGTTTAAGGATAAGATAGTGAAATGAAATGCAATTCAATAGCAGAAAGAAGGTGAATTAAAAGACCAAGTTGTGCTTTTAAGAACAACTGTTTGTTTTTCTTTTGCTGTTGTTATTCCTTGGTTCCAATGAAGAGGTGTGCCTAATGTCTGTTGATCATTTGTTTTGTTTTAGGCATTGTGCTGGGCACCGGGGAGCCAGGACAGTTGTGGCTGGTAAGTTGACAGTGTAGTAGAGAAGACATATAAGCAGTCAGGCACACACACTTCAGTGGGTAAGAATCATAAGAATCAAGACAGGTGAGCACAGGCAACACTAAGAAGAACACCTATGTCAGACTTGAAGTGAGGGGAAGTTACATCTAATAGTTAAGGGTTTGTACTCAGACTTAAACAGATGTTGGCTCAGTTCTATGTTTGTCATTTTACTTTTTATGTGGTCTTGGGAATGTTAACTCAGCTTTCTAATATTTAGTTCCTTATATTTAAAATTGAGATATTAATTATGTAGTGGACTTGTTGGTGCCCCCCCCCAAAATATGTTCTTGTCCTAATCCTCAAAACTTGTTAATATTACCTTATGTGCCCAAAGAATAGCTATTAGCTTCTAATGACAAAAATGTGATAAAATTAAATATCTCTAGCATATGAGCATATCGAGATCATCCACAGAAATTCTATTTGCAGTCACTGTGACAAACAGAGGGGTTGGTGGGAAAGACACACAGAGAAAAAGGCAATGTGAAGACACCAAAGACAGATACACAAAGGAATGCCAGCAACTGCTAGAAGCTCAAAGAAGCAAGGAACAGATTCTTCCCTAAAGCTCCTGTAGGGACTATGCCTCTGCTGATATTTTGATTTTGAAGTTCCATCCTACAGAACTGAGAAAGAAAAAAATTCTCTTATTTTAAAACACCAAGTTTGCGGTAATTTGTTACGGGAGCCCTAAGAAACGAATACAGATAGCATCTACATCTGGAGATTAAAAGAGGTGCTATGAGCATTAAATGATGATGCATATAATTTTTAGGCTAAGTTTTCTACTAGCTGAATTTCAAGGATGGGCCTAAGGTATCTAACAAAGAAGGTGGGCAGGGAACGGAGGCAACAGTGTTTGCCAAACCCTGGAATTGAGGAGATTTAATGGTGCTTTTGAGGTAGTGAGACACTCAATAGAGCAGACACAGACAGTTCTATGATGAGTTTGTATTTTTCTTCCTGACCAGTGTTCCAGGAGTTAGACTTTATTCTTTACAAAATAAATAGTATCAACAATCTCTATTTTAAAAAGACCACCACAGTTTTCCACACCAACAAAAAGTATAAAAATTCACTGTTTTTTATTGTCTTTGAGCTAAGTCTTCAGATCTTTCTGAAAAGTACAATGTAGGAGGTGATTGTGAAATCAATAAGTATTATGGTTTCACTGAAATTGAGCAAACTGGAAGCAAACCCAACTGAATTTTTAGATTGTAACTCCCAGAAAATAATTAACTAGGTAGCTACAGCTCAGCAAAGTGCTCTTTTCAGCCAATCAGGACAGAAAGCTTTTCTGGTACCTATGACAGGCACCAAATCTGGGTGGAACATGAAAGTTCCTGCTACCCACTGATAATATAAACCTCAGAAACAAACTTCAGTCTTTTGGCTGGAAACAGAATATCCTCATAAATATAGGAGATACACCAACAGCACTTTTACCAGAATGCTTACATCTTATCTTTATACTTAAATAATACTTTATTTGAGCATTATTCTGGTTGAAAAAATTGTTGCCATAATTATATTTGCCTCTTAGAGTTATCATTCTTCTTATAACATTCTCCACAAATGAACAAAAACACTTGTTTACTTTGGCATATCTAAAAAGGATGAATATAAAATATAAGCACTTTGCAAAATATCAAGACAGAATTAAAGTGGATTTACAAATTTAATTACAACCAAGCTGATAAGACAACATGGATGGATAATTAAAAGAGGTTGGAAGCCTCTTAATATCCTACTTTCTGATTTTCAGGGAAAAGAGAGAGCTGTAATATGTTGGTCATACGTTATAGGCATCTCGTTGGAATTTCTTCCTCTTTAAAATCCATGCTGTTAACATACATCCACTGCATAAGATTTCATTTGTTAATAAAGAATAGGGCAGTTTCTGTTTCAAGGATGCACATGTACCAAAAATATAATCAGCAGGACTTTATTGATGAGCCCTTAGAGACGTTCATTCAACTCATTCTCTCTATCAAGGTTGTGGCTTGATTCTTTAAATTCTTAATAGTTTAGCAATAGGTTAACCATGCCAATTTCAATAACATCCATACAACAACAACAAAATAATATAAAATATACACATACAGAAGCAATATGTCCAAACTATTTTAAACAATAAAACAGTGGCCTTTCCATAATCTCTTTACTGTCTCCTTGCTCTCGTACTTTCAGTTTGTAGCAGTAAATGCTCTCATAAGAGAATCACTAGGAGTACTGTTGTAAATTGCATTGAATTTTTTTAATCAGGCAATTTACATTTTCACTTATTTTTTAAATTTTCACGCATTGTGAAAAAAAACAACTTTAAGCAAGTAAGACTTAAGAAAGCCTTGGTGTAATTGATGGAGATTATAAGATTCCTCAAGTCTATAGCATGGGTCCTCAAAGACCTATTACCTGGTAGAATTTTATAGCAAGCACTGGGGAATTTTGTAGCAATATGAACATATTAAAAATTGAAACCAATATCAAGTTCTCACGAGCACATTGAAAGTATGAATATAAGCAAAACTATAAAATTAAACATACAAATTTACTAGGATGGTATGCTTTTTATATATGCCCAATGAATTAGAGTTTTTTTAAAAAGTATATCTAGTCTCTAAATATCATGGGCTCATCCTTGTTCCTAACTGAAAAGTGTGATTTGGAAGCTAAAAATAGCTCAACTGAATGCAAGAGAAGGAATGTACAAATCCTACTATAACATTCTTATCGTCACCAAAAATTGTAAGGAAATTCATCCTGAGTCCATGCAATATCACAAATAAAATTAGGTTGTGATATTGCCATCAGTAACCTCAGTGTTGCACACATGTATTCCAAGCACCAACAGTAAAATATCCCTCTACCTCACTCCTTGATGCCTCTCTTGTATCACTGGTTCTGAATTGTCAAATTTCTTTCAGCTTTGTTTTCATGGGGAATAAAGAAAATGTGACAAAGTGATATTTTGTCTACTGTATGAAGGTGTAACCAGAAAAGTATTTCAGGGATGCTGGTGAGTGAAGATTTGACCTCCCCCCACGAAAAGGCTGCTGAGCTTGATGAAGTGCTTCCCTGGCAGATCCAGCAGTAGAAGCCGGTCTACGTGGTCGATCTGCCCCCAGATGCACCACCCCGGATGTCTTGTTCATGACCAGGTGGGTCAGCTCTGTGTTGCTGTGGAAAAAGTCTAGCTTGCACCACCACATACCCACACGTATGACCACCAAGTTCAGAAGGGACAGGGTCCAGAGCTGCAATGCCATCATCCCCAGGCCAACTCAGTCTCTACTCCTGGTTGACAAAATTTCTAGCTTTGGAAATATGGGCAAGTTATTAACTTCCCTGTGCCTTTTTTCCCAACTGTATGTTTGCTGCCAAGCTGCCATGGCACTCAGGCCCCAGAACTGCCACCAAGTGACAGGCCTTTGTTAAACTTTAATTGTGTTTCCTGAGGTTTGGGAAGGGGCAAGCTTTCTTTCAAACTACCTCTTTTCTTTTTTTCCTGGGATTACACAAGAGCCCTCTCTAATCCCACCCCTTCCCTGGATTTTCTGGAGTTTCATGATTCTATCCTATCTGGTCTTTTTCTCAGATTTTTCCAGATTTGTCTCCTTACTTTCATGGTTATCATTTTGGCTCCAACTACACATGTCTCATGGTGCTGCCTGCTTGCTCATTTGGCTTCTACAGTATATAAATTTAGTAAAAGGACTTCCCTATTAGTCATCTTCCCTTCCCCCGTTAATCTGATGGAGCGGTGATGGTTTTTCCCTGGGGTGTTTGGAAAGCTGGTCTTTCCTGCCCACTCGAGTGTTAATCCACTTGGCAGAGTGATGCTGGTTATACTCTGGAGTCACTGTGAAACTACCTTTTTTAGTTAATCCGGCTTAATCAAATATTTGCTCCTTTTCTTTTGTTAATAACTAACTAACTGCCTACTATAACAAAGGCATTCTGAAAAAAGGTTCAAAGCAGAAAACTGAAGAGAAATTGATTGAAGGAAGCATACAAAACCCAACATTCTTGCAATATAATTTAGCTTACTGTAAAGTTAGCTCATGGAGATTTTACTTGTTTGAAATCATAGTATCAAACCTTACACAGTTTTTTTGTTTTGTTTTCAGAAGCCTTGGATTTTCCTTCGTATATCGTTTTCCAGTGCCCATCTTCAGCAAATCTAAGTAAACGTTGTCTCTTTACATCTCCTATGCAAATGTTTTTTATATATTTTTTATTTATTGATTTTTAGAGAAAAAGAAGAGGGAAGAGAGAAAGAGAAATATTAATTTATTATTCCACATATTTATATATTCATTGGTTGCTTCTTGTATGTGCTCTGACCAAAGATAAAACCCATAACCTTTGTGTATCAGGAGGGCACTCAAACCAATTGATCTACCCAACCAGAGCAACTATGTAGATGTTATGCATTTTCATGTCAATTCCATTCCTCATGCCTCCGTAATTGCCTCCATGTGTTTTCAACTGACTCTTGAGATGAAGTCCAAAATTCCTTACACAACTTATAAACCTAAAAGGATATAGTTCCAGCCTTCCACTTTAGACAATTTTCATGCTGTTCACAGTGGAAACTGATAAAATTAGTGTGTTCAGTTATTAGGAGGTGAAAATATTAGCAAAAGACTATTGAATGTGGGAGTATGAATACTGGCACCAGAAGGGAATGGATGGCTCATAAGCCTAGGGAGTAGTTATACATCACACAAATGTTGTATATTTTCTTCACTGAAATATTTCCGGAACCTAAGACTTCACCTGGCAAGGTGAGTTGGAAAGGAAAAAGCTTCATCAGGAAAAATAAAAAATTGAAGATATCTTCACAAATTTTAAACTAACACATGGAAATGAAACTTGATTCACTATGCCATGTGCATGGTAGTTCTTATCCAGGCTAGCTTTTGGCAATGGAGTTTTGTTCTGTGCTGCGCCTTGTTCTATGAGTCCACTCGGGTAGTCATTCCAGCTCACCTTGCTCATTTATAGTAGTGTGGATAATAATGCTTGCTTTCACCAAGCTGTTGTAGAAAATGAATATTTGCTGTATGTTTGAGATAAGGAGATAAAAGGTGGTGTAGTAACAGGAATGATGTATTGAAAGGTTATTAATGATGCTGAAGGCTAAGCAGAAAGCAACAAACAAATTCTCTAGAGCTCAATGGTTTTGAAACCATAAAGTAACAATGCAGTAATTTTTAAGTATACACTTCCCTGTTCAAAGGGCTCATAAAGAAAAATATAATTTTTGGATACGACAGGACCAAAAATTAAAAATAATTTAGTTAAATCTTCATGAAAACATCTGAAATAATAATCGGAGAATAAAAGTTTATTTGATCATTTTAAATGTTTTAATTAAGAAAAACAAAGCACATTCATATGAATTATGAGTAAATTTCTTATGTGTATATATATTATGTGCATATATATGCATATATAAATCTACCAATTTTGCTTCTATATATGGCAATTAAGCTTTACTTATTTTCTCCCCAGTTTTTACAAGTCATCTTTGTGTATATTCCTGAATAGAAATCATTCTTTTTTTTTCATTCTTATTAAATTCTATATAATTCAAGTGGAATTACACCAGATTATCCCATGGGGCTCCACTTGCGCTAGCCCTAGTCCATATTGCTGCATGGAAAGAACAATAAACATGTTTCCCTGTGTGAGAAGTCTCAGCACTGTAACTACAGAGATCTAAGATTTAAACTGATCACTTGTCATTGCCATGACTTTGGAAGGCTGAACTTGCCCAGTGGGCTGAGCACAGAGACACTGACATGATCACAGTCAACACAGTCTCCATGTCTGCATTGTTTGGAAATTTTCAAACACACATACTTGAGTTTACATTTTCTTATAAAACCCTCAAACACCACCTTTTCCCTTTTTGACTCTGTTCCTTTTTAACCCAATACCTTGCTCTGGTTGGTTAGAATCCAAAGCAGAAACTTCTCATAGTATGGCCTGTACCTCCCCTTTGTCATTAGGTCATCATAACACGAGGTGAGATTTTGTTTTCATATATCCCATGCTTAACACCCAAGCAATCTTTCTTTTCTATCAATTGATTTTCTTCTAAGTTGCATGGAACCCAAATATGTTACCTTAATGACCTACTTATTTTTTCTGCTTTTTTGTAATTACACACTCTTCATTTTTTCTTTTGGATTTTAGAATATTCTTTCCAGGAGTTTACTTTTCTCTTTGTAGCAATCTCTGATTCACTCTAAACCTAAAGTTGATTAGAATATTTCTATTTGTCTTCATTAACATCATAACTCTGGAATAAAACCACCTCCATTTGATTGGTGATTTCCCCACTCCCTAGCTGTGTGACACTGGACAAGTTACTTATCTGAGCTTATCTGAGTCTGTATCAGTATCTACCATAAAGCTATATTGATTGTAATTATTTTTATTCTGACTCAACATAGCTCTGAAGTTTCTTAACTGTTTTTCTCTTTTATCTAATTTCTAGTGTGACTTCTAATTATTCCGATAGAAATAATAAATATCTTAATTCAAAACATTATTAGATCACTATATTAATTTGTCTGGGCCACCATGAGAAAACATCCCAGATTGGGTTTAAACAACAGAACTTTGTTTCTTCATAGTTCTGGGGGCCAGAACTCAGAGGTCAAGATTTGACAGGCTTGTTTATTCAAAGGCCTCTCTTTTTGGCTTGCAGATGGCTGTCTTCTCCCAGTGTCTTTACATTGTCATTTTTGTAGCCATGTCTGTGTCCTAATCTCTCTTTTTTAAAAAAAATATTTATTTAATTGTTGTTCAAGTACAGTTTTCTGTCTTTTACTCCCATCCCAGCACCCCCCCCCCCCCAGTCTAATCTCTTATTAGAAGAGAAGTCATGTGGGCTTGGGCCCACTCAAATGACTTAATTTAACTGTAATTACCTCTTTCAAGGCCCTATCTCCAAATAGAATCATATCCTAGTATGGGGTTGGAATTTCAACATACGGATTTTAGGGTAATACAATACAACCCACAACAATCAGGATTTCTGAAATGTCTCAATTCAAGTATTCAAGGTTTTTCTTTCATGGAGAGAAAATAAAACACAATACCAAGAACAAAAAGAGCGAGAGAGAGAGAGATATGTGAAAAGGTTGTAATTACTTTTTTCTGGATTGATTTCCTTTGTCTTTTCAATGAAGTCAATGACATCATCATCTTTCACTTACTTTTATTTCATCTTAGGAAACCTGCTCCATAGCTTACATCAAAGGTAGTTTAATTTGTATATGACTAATATGTTATATCTCCAAACAGTTTTTATAGTTTGAACTCTAACCCACAACTGACTTCAGAAATATTTTATTATTTTTTAAGATTTTTAAAATTTATTTATCTTTTGAGGGGAAGGGAAGGAGAGAAGGAGAGAAACGCCAATGTATGGTTGTCTCTCTTGCATCCCCCACTGAGAACTGGCCCACGACGCAGGCATTTGCCCTAACTGGGAATTGAATGATGACCCTTTGGTCTGCAGGCCCATGCTCAATCCACTGAGCTACACCAACCGAGGCAGAAATATTTTAATCTATACATAATAACAATGGAATAACTGATTTCTCTGAGGCCTATGGAGGAATATGGATTGTTTCATATTAGTCATTATGATAATAATAGCTAATATTTCTCTAGTGTTTTCTTTGTTCCAATCACTATTCTAAGTACTGTACAGGTATTTATTCTCTTAATCCTCTTGTGAAATGTAAAGTTTCTGTTCTTGAGAAATGTAATATTAACCTTTGTAGTATTAAGAGGTTATGGGAAGAAAAATTTAAATATGCCATGGCTTCTCTTAAGTATATAACAAATACCTCAATTTAAGAATACTTAAGAAAGTGACATGATCAGATTTATAACTGTTCATGAATACTGTAAGATGGTAACCCAAAATTGGAAGTAGGAAGATTAGTTAGGCTACCGTGGGGATCACTAGGGGAACACTGGAGTCCTGCACCCCAGCAATAGCAATGAGATGCGGAGAGAGAAGCAGTGCAGACTGCAGAAACTTAGATTGGAAGAAGGTGCGATCAGGTGGAGTCTGGCTTATATTTTTGGAAAAATGGTGATGTAAAGAATCTAGATTTGGATTAATAGGAAGATATAGTTTGGGACAGGAAAACAATTAATTCAGTGCTGGCTATATTTTACCTGGATCTGGACACTCAGGAAGACCTGCCTAGCAAGCAGTTATAAATTTTTTGAGCATGAGGTGAACAATGGTTTATGCATAAATGCAAAAGCTATAGAGATGTATAAAGTTGGTCAGGGAGATGCGAGAAGAGAGATGTATAGAGTCAATAAAGAAAACTGAAAATAATGGTTTAAAGACAGACAACTCTGAGAAAAATGTGTCATGAGAAAAAGGGAAGAGAGAGTTTTAATAGAGCAGGTCTCACCAGTGATGACAAGGTGAAGGACACTACAGGAGAACCAGACAGGGGCTCCAAGAAGCTTATGATAATAAGCCAATTGGCATTGCATTCAGGCAGTGTAATTTTAGTATTTACCACTTATTTCAGTTTTGAACAGTCAAGTTGTTGCCAGTATCTGGCCTAGGAACTCTTCATGAGACAAGATATAGAATTATTTGTATTCTCATACAATGCACATATAAAAATCCAGCAAAGAATCTTTATATGTATCTATGTCATATAGGCTTGTGAATACTTGCAGATATTTGAAGAAGAAAAGCTGCTACAAACTCTATCCATGAAGGAGTTATAACTCAATTAGAAACCTTGTCTGTTTTTTTCCAGGTGTTATGGTAATTTAGTTTATATAAAGGATCCATGATATGGATCCGTTTACTTCATCTGGCAAGCAGTATGGATGAAATCTAGCTCGGGTCTAAAAACTGATGCTTTCTGTCCTTCACGCAACTGAACTTATCTCTGACAACAGTCAATTGTTTCAAGGTGGATCCTAGCGGAGCACAGGTTGTCATACAAAGCAGAGCCTCAGAAGTCTTTATGTGCCACTCACTGATCAGATTATGTTATTTATTCCTGTCATCTGCCATTCCTTTCACTGTTGCTGACCATATAATGAGCTGGAAGACAGTTCTGCATGTATCACCCCTCCATCTATAAGAAAAAGGATCATAGTTTAGTGTAACTCATGTAACTGCTGTGATGAATATGACAAGAGGTTTGGAAGCCTCCGTTTCACTGATTCCAATGTTCACTTGGAATCTCAGTGTATGTGGATGCTTCTCCCATGTTGTTATGCAATGTAAGTCAAGTCTGTATAGTGAACATGAAAGTATAATACACCTCTACTAAAATGATTATATTTCTTTGTTGTTTACTCCAATATGTTGCATGAGCTTTTTTTAAAATTTGAGAATAATTTTCTCCTACCTTTTGCAGCTGAAGAAACTCCCAACTACAGGTTGTAAAATGCCATTACTTCAGTGAAATTCATGTATTCTTATTATTTCTTATCACTTTTATGTTTATAATTGTGCTTCAGAGCTTTGTGCAGAGGAACACAATCACCCGCTATGTATGCTTCTCCAGTTATCATTTAATAGCTAATATGGTCAATGTGCACTAATTGTATGTACCAATCTGATTCCTTCACAGTGGTAATTAGACTGCCCATGTAATTACACATGGTAATGACATTTTAAGTACCTTATACAGGTGCTGGGAGAGAGTTTGTGTATGTGTGCATGTGAGACATAGCATTAAGAAAGTCTAAGTTCTTGGAGGCATGCCAGACTACAGTGGTGCCTTTCGACTGTAAATAGCAGTTTTTACTAGGATATAAATTCCTGACGACCTGCACTACTCCTTGTCACACTACCCACCTCAGAACAAAGAAGTCCCAAAAGGAGAGTTAGAGTTTTGAATTTGAAAAGCTAGAAAATTCAAGATCTATTCAACACCAAACAATATTCATAGATTTGGGATTAAAGTATGATACACTTTGGGTTGCATATTCCCTCTTGGGTGGCATAAACAGGTGATTGCCTGACTGTAAACAAACAAATAAATAAATAAATATCTGGTTCAATTCCTTGTTCATGATCAGGAATCTTCCTCTGCATGCTTAAGGACAAAATGTTCAGTCCAACTATGTGCACATGTATGTGTCTGTTTGTATCAGTTACTCCAGAGTCAAGTGACAGATGTGATGGTTTATCTACTTATATACTCACAGTCACATTAATAATGCTTCATTAATGCTTCTCTACCTGTTGTTATGTTCATGTGTGAAAGCAAACTCAGGAAGTCACAGTATTTACCGAAAACTCAGGAGGGGCAGAACCTTCGCGGGGGTTGAAGTGGAGCCTATAAAGGAAGAAAGATTTGATTTTGTGAGACAGAAGCTAGTTCCACCATTTAATGTGCTACATGACCTTGCTGAATTTTTAAAAAGATTTTATGCATTTAATTTTTCTAGAGAGGGGAAGGGAGAGAGAAAAAGAGGGAGAGAAACATCAATGTGTGGTTGCCTCTCACATGCCCCCTTACTGGGGACCCGGCCTGCAACCCAGGCATGTGCCCTGATGGGGAGTTGGACTGGCAGCCTTTTAGTTCACAGGCCTGTGCTCAATGCACTGAGCTATGCCAGCCAGGGCAAATTTCTTTATCTTAATAAAATAATGGTTAGAATACTTATCATGTAGGATTTTTTAAAGGATTAAATGATAGACTAAAGCATGAAAAAGCACTAACCCTTGCCCTGGCTGGCATAGCTCAGTGGATTGAGTATGGGTCTGCGAACCAAAGGATCGTGGTTCAATTCCCAGTCAGGGCACATACCTGAGTTGCAGGCCAGTTCCCAGCAGGGGACACACAAGAGGCAACCATACATTGATATTCCTCTCCCTTTCTCCTTCTCTTCCCCTCTAAAGAAAAATAAATAAAATCGTAACAAAAACGACTTGTTAAAAAAAAGTACTAACCCTACGCCTAGCAAATATTAAATATTTGACCATGAAAGCAACTATTATTACTAAGAAAGTAACATAGAGAAGACAGACAGGTGCTGGTGCTTACATTCCAACCAAAAATAACGTGCAGCATAACAGAGTGAAAACAGGTGGATAGAACTATCAGAGCAAAACGTAAAAAATATCAACTGCATGTGTGTATACTTAGGATTGTTAGGTTTGTCGTGAATGTTCTGACAAATGTGAAGCAGATTCATTTAATTAGTTTTAAAATTATAATTCTAAGTGCAATTTTGGCTAGGCTCATTTCTTAACATAATGGGAAAATACATACCCAGCTCATCCTGCCCTTTTGCCTCATTACTTATGTATTTTTTTCCTCTGGTAAATGTCAGACAGGAAAATAAAAAAATATAGTTCATTTGGTGTTGGAAACACAGCTAGACTTGATTCTGTGCGTCAGAGGGAGGCACTGCTGTTCTTTGTCTCAGTCTGTCCTTTTTCCACGCATTACAACAGGTCTGATTCCCAGTGCCGGTAATATTAGCTGTCCTTGTCTGAGGGTGGCCATGCAGTCCCTTGACACCACTGAGATTAAGGAATATTTGACCTACATGCGGGAGAACTGATGGTATTTCTGTCAACGTACTCATCTTTTATGGGAGAACTTCAATTCCCCAATCAATGACTGTTCTTGTCTTATGCCTTTCATAACCGGGAAGGTGAGCAGAAACGGGAGACCTGTGAGAGCCAGTCATTCTCACAGAATCTCTCTGATACAGTGGGGAAAGCACAAGCAGCTTCAAAGCAATACAAATTTTTCTTGTCTGTATTTTAATAAAGATTAAATTGCCACATCAAGACAATGATAAGTTACATGATTTCATTTTTAAAGGCTTCTGTCTTTTGAAGGTTCTACTTTTTAGGGCATACTTGAAAGGCAAGTACTCACGCTGCAGACATTGCTAGACATTAGCAGTCTGTTAGTTTACAGATGTCTTCAGTATCCTACACAAAAACAAGATCCCTAAATAATAATAATTATCTGGTTTAATATCTGCAATGAAAAGGGGACTTCTATGTCTATTGTCTTTTCCCAAAAGAAATAAGGAACCAAATAATAGATTACTATTGTCTCTGGTCCTTTTTTTCTTCTTTCTACGGTACTTCTAGCTATATCTAGTTTATTTCCCTTGATTTAGTAATTACTAGGATAGCATTGAGAGAAAACACAGGCTTGAGACCTAATACTTTATACCTTATTGTTACGGGATTTGAATGCCGGATTTCCTTTCTGAGCTTCAGTTGTCTCTCAGAACAGGTATAACCATGTCCACCACTAGGCACAGCAACTGACACTTTCCAGAACTAAGTCAGTTAAATTGTGTTCTGTAGATGAAACCACCAATCATCTTTCTACTTCTCTACCTTGACTTTTTTGTCAGGGTATTATCCTGAACTGCATGCTTTCATCCTGAATGGGATACTCAAACCAGACACAACTCCATATGAGAAGCATGTATAGATAATGCAATTAATTAACGAGTATTTATATCATGTGTAACTGCTTGCTAGACACCATGAAAGTAACAGCACTATAAGGCATGCTTCTTGCCCCAAGGAGCTTTTCATCTCATTAGGAACACTAACCAGATGAAATAACTACAAATAATTCTAGCCTGTATAAGCAAAGGGGTTTATTTTGTGTGCAGAATTGTGTGGGGATAAGGAACTGTAGAGTTCAAGCAGTAAATAATGGCCCATAGGGCTGCAGTAAAAAGGCAAGGTTGTCTAGAGCAGGAGAGTAAATATTTAGAAGGAGGAAATTAATTTTAAAAGCTAAGATGGAAACCAACTATAGAGATCTCTGAATATTCACTTAAATTTAATATAGCAAGTACTCTAAGTCTGTGAGAGTTTCTGAGTATGAGAGTGTAATTCTGAGACTAGCATGCAATGGCTATGAATTATAGTATGTCATACAAATGAGGAAAATTTACCTAATAGTACTTTCTAAATCAGATAAATCAGACTTGAGCTCTATCCACTGGAGATGGCAAACACTGTCTCTCTCTCTCTCTCTCTCTCTCTCTCTCTCTATATATATATATATATATATATATATATATAGTTAATGTACAAAATTACATATAATTTTGGTGGGGGTAGTATTGTTACTGTACTAAAGGGGTTCCTTCATTTGCTTGTGCACATCAAAGCCCACTAAGACATAAACAGTAATTTGAAGCAAAGAAAGTAAAGGTTTATTTTTAGTAAGTGGCCCAGGCCTGGACACAGTGGAGCTAATAATCAAAGACCTCACTACCCAGTAGCTTCCAGGCATTAGGTTATATGGGGAAAAGCTATTAATCATGGTGACTAAGGGAGTTAGAGTTACGGTCTCTGTTTATTGGTTGGCACTGGCATAGGGGCTAGATGATCAGCGCACCTGGTCCTGATGTCAGTCAGACATGGCATCGCATAGTCTGATTTCTCCTTTCTGGGCCTGGATCTGACACACAGTTGAGGCCCAGATGTTATCTCTAGTTTGACTGAAACTTTTTCTCTGGGTTCAATAGGCCTAAGGCTTTGTTGCTAAAGTTATTTGATACCCACCAGAACCTCATTGTCCTGAAGTCTTAATGAATAAAGGACTGAATACTAAGGGAGGATGCAAGTGAGTTAGGGGGTTGGATGAGGCCAATTTGAATCAAGAGGAAAGAAAGGAGGAAAAGTCATCAAAATATTCTCCCTGGCCAGGTGGCTCAGTTGGTTAGAGTGTTGTCCCGTACATCAAAAGGTTGTGGGTTCGATTCCTATGAGGGTACTTGAGGGAGGTCACCAATTAATATTTCTGTTTCACATGGATCTCTCTCTCCCCTCCCCAAATGACCTACCTTCAGGAAAGGATTAAAAATAAATACATAAAGTTTCTGCATGGTTATAGTATTCCTGAGGTTCATGTAAAAATTGCATGATGGGAAGGAGGCTTCTAGTCTTCAGTCCACAGTAGTTGTTCCTGTTAATATTCTTTTTCACCTCTGTGTGATCCTTTCAAAGCAATCTTCAAAGCCTCTTGTTCCAAGTATAATGACATGTACTTTCTCTGCTTCTTCAACACCATGGTTATTGGATTTTTGTATTTTGAGACCTCAGTTATTCCATGGTGGATCCTTTTTTCATTTGGGGCACAGTGTGGGAGTGGGATGCAGTCTCATGCCACTCCAAAAACCTGTCAACTCTGACCCCTCCACTATCTGGCTGAAGCCAACTGCATCTGCTTCATTATGGAGGTAGTTCTGCTTTCTTCACATTAATATTTTCTAAGCATTAACACCTCCCCCATTAGTTTATTCTCACAAAAATGTGGCTATGATGAAATGTGCTCTGGATTTCTCCAAATATGTGCTTATGGTCCTGCTTCACACAAATAGATTGCTAACCTAACAGCCCAAACTCACCAAAAAAGGCTTTTGTGGCTGGACATAAAACCTATGTCTAATATTTCTCATCTCCAGTAGTAGAGAAAATAAAGTAAATTTAGCATCTCAATAATTACTCTGTTACAAGTGTTAAGCAAATTAATATGTATCAGTAGCATGCATTGGATTACAGGAAACCTGGAAACTAGGGAGGCAGTTTAAAGTCTGTGGCAACAATCTGCAGGTGATTTCTGAGAGCCCAGCCCAGGACAAGTGATTCCATAAAATATATTGATGAGATACACTAATTGAGAGAATACCATATCCTGAGGTTGTCAAAAGTTTGGGTCAGACAAATTTTTAAATTCTACAGCCTTAAGGAAATCTTTTGTGAAAAGAGTTTGACATCAATCTCCTTGTTATTTTACTTTCTTCCTCTCCTCACAGTGATTCCTGCTGTAAGACTGTCAAACAAACATGTAAGAGCTAGTGCCTGTAGCCTGAAGCAGGGGAGAGCATTTCAAACAATCTGTGCAGCTTCCATCAGGGAGTTGCAACATTTTGGTTTCTTTTCCCCCAAGACAAGCTGTATTTAGTATAGAAAAGTGTCACTATGTTGAAATAGTTTAGAGGAGACGATTTGGGGAGCAGGCAGATAGCATTGGGCTTGGGAAATGCACTGAAGGTAAATAGTGAAGAAAATTATAAGGAAAACCAATACCAGCTGAGTTTGCAAGTGCAGGTGAGAGGGGTAATGAAGAAATCACTATCTGATTACAATAGAATAATTATAAGGAGTTTGGGATATAAAAGATCCCAGGAAGAGTATAAAGAGAACCAGGGAAAAGTTTGTGTGATTTTTTTTAGTTATTATAATATCTTGAATAGAGTTCTATATATACTTCCTTGTTGCCATAAATCTATGGGAACCAATGGGAATGGGAATAAAAATGGGAACCAATGAAAAATTGAACTGTGAGTCATGTGACACTAAACATTTACTCTTTGATGGAGCTAATATACATAAAAATCATACTGTGTCTGTGAGTGAGTCTTAATATGTATGTTCTGTAGATATATTACCCTCCCTGTGTGATAGGACTTGACTGAAAAAGAAACCAGGAAAGTGTCACCCTCAGAAGTGTGGCATCAGCTGCTAAGAGCCAAGTTTGGGAGGTAAAGTATTGAGTGGGGAGTTAGCCAACAGGGGTCTGCAAATATCCTCATTTTTTCATTTCTGGGCTTGTGTAATGCTGTACTTGCCAACACCCTTTGAAGTCAGGTATGGCTGCACTTTGGCCAATGAAATGTCAGCAGAAGTACCAGAAATGACCTACATTTTCCTTCAGAGAGAGCCATTTTATTGACCCTGTGAGGAAATTGATGTTCTGTTCCCTTTCCCAAGTAATGGAAGTCTGTGCTGAAAGGAAGTGTGTGTCAATCTGGATCTACAATGGGGAAAAAAATCTCTCGTTTTCTGCCCCTCTAAAATTTGGCGGTAGAGTGTGAACTAGCGCATCTTGGCATTTATAGGTAGTCTACAAAATTCATTTTTGCATTTGGAACTGCCAAAATCTACTTTTTCTTGAAAAGCTGGAAATCTAAAATTAGAGCAAAGCAAAATGGTATCAAATGGATGAGCAGGCCCAGAATGTGCGTGGTAGTCCAGGAAAGCACCCTCGGGACACCAATCTCCCAATATGAACTGTCACATGGAAACAGTAGAAAAACTTCACCAAAAAATTTAGTTCACTTTTAATATCGAAAGAGTCAGAATTTATGTTAGGCTTTAAATACATAAATAATTTATGTTTCTTTTTTATCTGCAAATTAGAAGTATTTTAGAGATAAAATAATGTAAGTTTCTAACAGCCAAGAGCCTTTTCTATAAAGAGGCATGGTTTGTGTGTGACATCCAGGAAAGGAGTCTTACAGAAGTAGCCACTTGGTACTGTGTTAACCATCACTAATAGTATACAACAGGGTGGTTCATTATTGTGTAATAAATGTATTTTAAAGTGACTTTGATTATTTGCTGATTATATTGTGATAAAACATTTTTGAAATGTATTTTTCCCAAAATTGCAAATCTCTGACTTTTTAAAAGCCAAAACATATCAAGATGAATGTAATACTTTCTGTAACTTGGGGCTTTCAGAAGAGGAATTTGACATACCAACAGTTTGGGATGAATTTGAATTGCAGGATAAAATAAACTCACTTTGGATGGATCATGCCAATTCAAAATCTTAAGCAGACAGGAAACATTCCAAAGGCAAGAAAGTTCTCTAGGATCTGGTATTGCAATAGCTCTGCTAGTTATAATAGAACAAACCACCATGAATCTATATTTAAGAGACTGAGAGAATAGGAGCTTTAAACACGAGCCATACAATTATTATTTTAGACAGGGGTTTCCTATGAAATATTGAAAAAATAAGCAGGGTTCTCTATGCCTGATATTTTGTTGGCTTCTTAGACTTTGAAGTCTATACTTGTGATTTCTTGGTTGATCCCATCTGAAATTTCTGAAATGGGTTTGCTGTACTAAAGGTAGAAAGAGAAATGAAAGACTTGTCCACACCAAAACCAGCAGACGGTGCTTAGATCCCAAAGACAGCACAGTGGTACAGCCAACGGATGGAGCTATACCTGCTAGGCCTTGTGGTAAGCAGTTAGTGAATGTTGATTTCACATGAATACTTACATTTATTGCATATTACCAGACAAAAATTTTAACTTGAACAGCAAAATTAAAATTTGCTACCTTTTATTCATCCCTTCATAGGGAATGTATAATAAATTTATGACACTTATAAACAAAAAAACATCTGAAAAATATCTAATAATATCCTGTTTCCTATATAATATCCTGTTACCTAATATCCTGTCCCCCATATTGGTGGATGCTGGGGGTCAGCCAATGGCAAGAGCTAACCACAGAAAGGAGGAGGCAGCTTCCTAGCACAAAGGATAAAGTCTACAAGCTTTCCTTGTAATGTTCCCTCATAATTGCTCAGTGCTGTCAAATCACATGGGGAGATACAGCATGAAATTGAAGGAGGGAATCTTTAAATTTGGACTGAAGTAGTTTTTTGACACCTATAATATGGAGTACATATCTGGTGGCCAGTGAAATCTCTGAGGAAGCTGCTAAGTAACTGGCTTTGTTCTATTTTACTCTGTCCAAAGACAGTGGGTTTTCAGTTACAGGATAGAATAAATCCTCATGCCATATAATGAAATGGGGCCTGTTAGTGATATGAAGGCTGGAAGTAAATTGTGTGTTTTTTTCTCAGAGGGGTTGTACCTTAGGTATTGTTTCTCAACAGTGACACTCCAGGCATTTGTGGGGAACAATCTTCTTTGTGAAGAATTGTCCTATGAATTGTATCCCTGAATTTCACTCTACAAATTCCAATGCCATCCTCCATAACCGAAAGCACTTATAATTGCAAAATCTCCTTGGTTGGGGGTAGTATCTGATTTGTTAGAAAATTAATCTACCCAACCTATGTTAATAATAATACCCAAAGAACTGTTGAGCTTACACAATTATACAAAACATTGAACATATCCGGTATTCCTAGAAAATAAAAATAAAGCAAATACCAAATCAAAATTAATACCAACTAAAAACAAAACAAAAAAATAAGTCTCACATAGACACGCTCATTCTTTAAATGAGCATCTGGGATTTGTCCATTCAATTAAAACATTTGCCCCATGTTCCTTGTAGCTCATTGCCACAAATATCACTTATGAATGCCAAGCAACTTATGTAAGAAAGGGCAACATATGCTGTCCTTTCCTGTTGTTAGATGTGTGATGAACAAGGAAAAGGTGATGAAAGGACAGAAAAATCTTAACGTGTATGGAGATTGAGTGTACTCTTGTGATTTTGTATCTTGGCGTGTGGATTACATTTTTATAACTTGATAGGTAAGCACATTTGGACTAAGAAAAGAAGCAAGATGCTTTGGTTTTATAGTAATTGATGTACCATATTTGCCTTTCTTTCCTGAGGGCCAGGGCCTCCACGGGATAACTGCACAATGTTACTTATGCCTATAAATCATGGCCTGCCACCTGTTATTTAATAGCTAGCAGTGCTGACTCAATAGCAGTAAGATTCTGTAAAATTGTTCCCTCCAGCCCTGGGTGTTCCCCATAGAGGTAATTGTCTAGAAAATGAATTTCTAGGACAAAGAACAAGAAGCTACAGACCTAAGAACATTGTTTAATGTCTTAGAAGTTAACTTTCAACTCTGCTGATGTATCTGGTTCTTTATTCTTTATTGTCATAAATTTTCATCACACATAAATGGATTTACATAATTTGTTTTCAATCAAAGGACCCTAAAATACCCACTGGGCATCTATAATGATTGCAGAGGCTATACATTCAGATGTTCATTTTTCCCCTTTCCAACAGGTGTGTCAGTAGCTAAGTAATATATTATATACAAAGAAAAGCAACATTGCAAAACCAGTTTGCTAAGAGGATGTAAAATCCAGCTCTAAATAGTTACTGAGACACCAAAATAAAGAACCAAAGAACCAGATATTTTGGTCAGTTTCTCAAAGTCAAATGCTTTACTGACTCATCAAATATCTCTTTCTGCCAAAGTTATTTGAAAAACAAGCAACTTGTTCTGTAGAGGTGTCACCCTTAATAACTTAAGAACTCTAATGCTTCAAGAATAAAGGCCATAATGGAACACACAGAATGTTCTACCACTGTAAGAAATGCCTTCATTGGTCTAAAAAAAGCTTTCATCACTAAAAAATACCTTGAATTTTCTTAATAATAAAACCTGAGAAATTTTGACTGTAGTAGTTTTAGCTGATTATCTATTATGTCAGTTATATCTGCTGGTTTAGATGATAAACCACTAAATATTCTAATTAGACAGAATATTGAACTTTCTATGGTGTCTGATTGTCTTGTCTTAGAAATAGATGTTGCTCAATTTATTCCTTTGTATAGATTAGTCATGAATAATCTCACCCCTAAAGTGAAAAGCAAAATCAGCTAGGAGTCTGGCAATCTATTATCACTGACTACTTTCTTAGACTTTGGCTATGGAACTTCTCTTTGGCTTTGTAGAATGAAGTCGTATGAATTGATATCTCCAAAACCTCCATTACTTCTACGGTTTATATTTCCATTTATAAATTTGTTTAGAACAATTTCTTAAAAGGTATAGCCTGTAGAAAACTGTGGTAGGTATTCAGTTCAACAAATGACTTCAATAAGAAGAGCATAAATTTCTGGGTAGTGTCTACCATTTTGCATACCAAGATTAAGGGAGGACTTAATCAAATAAAGTTAATGTTATATGTGAACTTGACTGGGCCAATGGGTGCCCAGATTAAACATTATTTCTGAGTATCTTTGAGGGTGTATATACATGAGCAAGCATTTTAATCAGTGGAATCAGTAAAGTAGATTGCCCTCACTAATTTAGGGGATGTGTCGAGGGCCTAGATAGGACAAATAGGTGGAGAAAGGAGAAGTTTGCTACTATTTACTTCCTGCCTGACTGTTTGACCTGGGACACCAGTATTCTGCCCTCGGGCTGCAACTTACCCCATCAATGTCCCTGGTTTTCAGGCCTTTGAATTAGAATTACACCATCGGTTTTCCTGGGTCTCCAGCTAGCAGACGGCAGAACATAGTAATTTTTAGTCACCATAAAATTGTATGAGCTAATGTCTCCTGATAAACATGTGTTGGTTCTGTTCTCTGCGTAACTTGAACCAATACATCAGAGAAAGGAGCATCATGAGCTGGCATAACACTGGGTCATAGATATTAGTCTGATGCATCTTGATCGACACTCAGATATAGGCTTGCTCTACCACAGGTATAATTAAAATTACATTGAGTTATCTAAAGTTATCTAATCAATTTGTGAAAAGTCTATATGAGAATAAATGATAAGTACCGAAGCTAAAGGAAATAAGAAAGAGAAGGCAGAGAAGAGAGAAGACCTAGGAGAAGTGGTAGCAGCAGCAGCGGTGGTGGTGCTTGTGTGTGTGGTCCCTCCTGACATCCAGAAAGTCTGGAAAGTCTCAAACTCCAGTAGAGTCAGAACAAGAGAAGTAAAACCTTTTTTATTCTAAGCAGATGTTGAAATCATTAACAAAGGTGGAAATGAACTATAGTAAAAAGAATTCTTTGTGGGAAAAACACAGAGTGACTCATAAGCCATACACTATGGCATATCATTTTAGTGCAAGGTCCAACTTGTAAGAAGGATGAGAGGAACTGACCATTTTCTAAACTTGTTGAGTTTTATGCATTGTAAACAATGCAAATATGTAAACTATGCCTTAGCATTAGATAATTGACAGTTTGTGGGCTGATGCCCATGTCTAAATGGCTGGTTCTTAACAGGACTTCTTAATGTCTCGGCCAGTCCTAAGTCAGTTAGTGTCCGCTTCTAAATCAGTTTTAGTAAGATAAGACTCTCTGCTGGAATAGTCTCATGGTGCAGGGACCTTACGGGAGCAGGTGGCAGCTGGATGAACATTGGAGGCAACCAGGTTTGATCCGGAGTCCAGCAGATATTGATATTTATATGTCTTCTCTGACTCAAACCCATGGAGTTCTAGTACAGTGTGTTCTCTCTCAGGCTTTCTTTCATGTAAAACCTAAAAAATGGCAGATAATTTCCTGGCCAAAGCAATTCTTAGCTCAAATCTAGAATAACATTACCAAGAGTAAACTGAAAATAACTTATGTACATGTACTTAACACTTGCCAAATATTTTAGTTACCTTTCTTTTTTTAACTCTCTTGAACCTCATCAGGCTAATTTGAAGAAGAAGAGGGAGGGCAGAAAATACCTGCGTCCTACAAACTAATCAAATATCAACTAACTTCCCAGTGGAGAAGTTTCTCCCAGTGGAGAAATTGATCTCACCAACTCATTTCTTCACCAAATAGATACTTTTCACTTATATACTGTGCCAAAATATTATTTTAAGTGACTTTTTAGGTTCTTTTCTGTGAGTCAGTGCTTGTTATTATCTTTGTGTTAGAGACCTTCAAGGGCATGGATTATGGATGCATCCTGTTTTGTATTATCACCTGTCATCTTGCCACATGAAAATAGGCACATATATATTTAATGACACTGGTAATGATAAAACCACCTAGATGTTGTGCTGGGAAATTTTGACCATATATTTCAAACAACATTCAGGAGAAAAGTTTTCATATTACTCTACCTAAAGCCTTAACATAGTGCAAAGTGTAAATATTCACAACACCATGGATTTTAGTAGAAGATAGATGGTCACAATCAGTCCTGCCTCACATCTTTGTAGATTTATGTCTCTAATGAACCCAACAGAATCAAGAATTTGTGTGTATTGCAGAGTTAATCTACATTTAGGGTTATCTGTCTCTGTGTCTGGCTCAGGCAGATACCTATTTTCAATAAACTTGCAGCATTCCCATCATCTCTTATAGCAGAATCTATTTCCTGTTAGTGACACATTCGAATATAACATCTAGATCGGGGCTTGCTGAATTGTAATCCACGTCATTTTAATGGCAATCCTGAAATTGCAGGGATGGAGTGCAGTGAGTGTTATATCACCAGGAGGAGAGGCAGTAAGCACTCTGAGTGACACTGACAGGCATTCCTCTTCTTAGTGAGCTTTCAGACAGGGGGAGGATTGGGTCTTGTCAAATACACTCACCCAGAATGCCCCTGAATGAAATGAACTTTTCTGAGATAAGTGATATTGATTTCTAAAGTCTGGAAAAATGAAAAATGCACCTAGAATACATAAATATATGGACTTAGATCATAGTCTTCACTGTCCCATTGACTAGATTAGTGATTCTTAAAGTCAGGTTTCTAGACCAGTACGATTGGCATCATCTGAAACTTGGCAGAAATGTGTACCCATGGGTCTCACCCAAGAACTACTAAATCATAAATTCTGAGGGTAGGCCCAGTTTTCTCTCTTTTAAGAAAGACTCCAAGTGAATCTGATGTAATACACTAACTCAGTTGTGGGCCTTTAGCTTCTTTTGTTAAGCCATCATTTACTATAGAAAATATGATCATTAGTCTCTCCCATCTTTATCATGTAATTATATATTTGGTTACAGCAAAATATGCCATTTTGGTGGCTCAATTTTTATACTTTTCTTTGAAAAATTGCTTCCTTAAGAAGGTGTCAAATTTGAAAAAAAAGACCTGTTTTATCTTTTTGTACATCCCAGCCCAATGGTCTATGATAGAATGATAACTAATCTTTAAACTCTGGTCCCGCTGCCCGTTCTGGTTTTATGTTGGATATACCTACTCTGTCTGCCACATGTTGATTTTCTCCATGACCATCGCTGACCACTGAGCAGAAGAACAAGAATATGGATGCCAGAATCAGGTTCTCCTCCTGGTCACCAGAGGGAATAGTGTCAGTGAGTGCATGAACACCTGGTGCATTTTGAGCTAAAGAGAAAAAACTGCAAGCCAAGAAAGATGTCACCCCCCCACCCCATGCAACCCTCAGAACCCAAATGCCTTCATGATCCAGTAAAATATAAAACCACTGCCAAGTTGTGGAGCACTGAGATACTACTGCAGCTATAGGACAACCAGGTCCCTACTAAGACAGCTCTAAGAATCAGGATCTTCCTAAGGTCCCCACTTGAACTTCAGCTACACGTTTCCTCAATCCCCCTCTTCACCTGACCACACTTCATTCTGTCTCTCTAATAATTTCCTTTGTTAAGATTCTCCCTTCATAACAGTGCCTCATATGTATTTGGTAATTGGATTTATCTTCTCCTTCAGTTTTAGTTACTTGAAAATTTCTTTGGAAATTTAAATAAAATATAAATAAAATAAAATATCTCAGCCTTAATTATCATAGCAGCTTCTATATGACTTCTTTGTATTCGTTTGTTTAGTTTATTAATTATTTGCTTTTCTGTTCTGGATGGTAGGTTACCTTTTAATCAGCCCCATTATTTGTATAATCATGTTTACCTGTCCACTTATTTTCTGACTAATAATCATTCTGCCTCACTTTTATTGCATGTGCCTGCCTTCTACCTTGCCTGATTCTGACTCTAGCCATGCTTTGATCTTGGACATGTGTATGCAGCTCTAAGACTCAGTGGTGTCCAAACTCTTGGTGTCTCTTGGCCACACTAGAAGAAGAGTTGTCCTGAGCCACACACTACATACACAAACACTAATGAAAACTGATGATAAAAATGTTTTAAGTGAGCCCTGGCTGGTGTAGCTCAGTGGATTGAGCGTGGGCCTGTGAACCACACAATCACGGTTCAATTCCCAGTCAGGGTACATGCCTGGGTTGCAGGCCAGTTCCCAGCAGGGGACTCATGAGAGGCAACCATACATTGATACTTCTCTCCTTCTCTCCTTCCCTTCCCCTCTAAAGATAAGTAAATAACATCTAGAAAAAAGGCTTTAAAAATGTCTTGAGTTTACAATTTTGTGTTGGACTACATTTATAGTCATCCTGGACTGCATATGGCTCATGGACCACAAGTTGGACATCACGGCTAAGTTATACCATTCAATCCACTCCAGTGTCTTTAAAGTTGCCTTATTTCACCACAGATTTTTCTGATGTTTTCCCTGAATTGGTAAAACTTTTGCCTGTTAAGATTTCTGTGCTTATACACAGACCATAGCTCTTTAATATACCATTTGCTATGTAGAAGTTCTATTGACCTGGGTTCAGGTTCTTTTTACCCGACATTGTTTTGACACTAATTTCCTTTTTATAGACTAATTTTGACTGGTTACCAAGAAGATTAGTGAAACAAGCCTGTTATTGTTTTGACTTTAGTTAGTTCCCTCTACTTGACAATATCAGTAGCTCAGTTGTAAGTTGTATGCAACGTAGACTGTATAGAATAGCAACATACAGACTAGCCTGTGTGTGCTGCTGTCCATGATTCTGGCCAGAACCAAGGTTCCAAACTGACCTTCTGTCTAACAAGCTGCAGGCGCCAATCAAAGATGGAATTCAGATCTACTCAGTGCTGGAAGTAAAAACAGTACTAATGTTTCAAAAATCATATCTAACTTATACTCGTGCAGAAAAAAGGCTCTGCTTGTAATTTTGCTTTCGGCAATAAAAAAGAGCATGAAGTGCCAGCTTGTTTATGAAGAGCAAGGACTGTGATTAAAAGTGAAGATAAAAGACTTCATATGGTTAGGAAGATCTGATCACAGGAATATTTTGGCTTCTAGCATCACTAAAATCTCTCTATAGAAAAACTTTGTACTAATACTAACTGAGCTCTGAAATCTCCTATGTGAATCTTAGAAAAAGGAAGATAGTGAAAGACCAGCCTCTCTGAATTGCTACTCTCTTTTTTGTGAGAGGCAGTGAGGAAGAGCATGAAGAACTAATGTGTCTCTGTTTCTGTTGGACAGTAGAGGTGCAGGAGAAAGACTTTGACCAAGACTGAGCATTTGCCATAAAACAGGACTTTCAGGCACATGTGTTGCATGACTAAATGGTTTTTGAAACTCAGCATGGTCTAGATGACACTACCCAACAGAAATGTGATATGAACCAATAATCTAGTAGCTACATTAAAATTTATAAAGAAACTAATGCAGGTCAATACAATCCTGAGACACATATCTTGCAGAAGCAGCGCATCAACCACAAGGAATGACTTTTCACAGACAAGCTAAATCGACATTCAAGAGCAAAGTTTTTGGCTCCAAGATCAAGATGGCAGAGTAGGAAGATCCTGAGCTCACCTCCTCTCATTGACACCAAAACAGCAACTGCATATAGAACAATTGTCTCTGAGAACAACCTGAACTCTAGAAGAACATATTTTGTACAAATACAGATATAAAGTAAAAGCTGCATTAAATGAGTATGAAGGGTAGAGACGAAGTCAGTGCCTACCCCACTCTCTACTCTTCACAGAGTGACTCACCAGGGGGAGGGATATCACAACTGTGGAGGTCATCCCTGAAGAGCGAAGGGTCCAAGTCCTAGGATGGTTGATCTGAACCAGGAAGTGGAGCCTCCATAACATGTGGCTTGAAAACCAGTGTGGTGTAGTTATGGAAGAGCCAGAAGGCTGGAGAAAACCTAGGTTGTGCTCTTTCTGAGTCCTGGCAGGAAGGCAGCAGTTTGAAAATCACCTAGTTCATACATGAAGGTGATACATTGAGTAAAAATTTTACGGTATGTGCTGAAGGAACAGGGATCCTTCAAAACTTTTTCCTGAGTCAGAGGTGCCAGTGGGTGCCATTTTCCCCTTTTTTTCTTTGACCTAGATGGTCTGACACTGGCAAGCATTATATATGACACTCTCTATTAACCTTGTTAACACCATTCACCACACCCTGGCATTTTCCTGAGGCCCCACTCAAGGAAGCACCCCTCTGAAGCACCTCCTGCCCTGTCAAATCCTATGGGTAGCCTCACACAACACCCAATCTACTGAACTACATCAGCCAAGGCCAAAATATACTTTAAAACAAAGACTATATAATAGGAGACAAGGGAAGAGCCAACAAGTCCACTTCTGGGGGCTTACCTGAAGAAAATGAAACATTAATTCAAAATGATATATGTTCCTATCTTCACTGTAGCATTATGTAAAATAGCTGACCCAGGTGATCCTCAATAGATGAATGAATAAAGAAGATGTGGATGCACATGTGTGTGCATTTGCACTCACACATGGGACTATTACTTGGCCATAGAAAAGACTGAACTCTTGTTATTTGTAATAATATGGATAGACCTAGAGGGCATTATGCTAAGTGAAAGAAGACATAGAAAGACAAATACTGTATCATATCACTTATGTATAGAATAAAAAAAAAACTAAAGAAATGAACAATCAAAACTAACAATCAGTAGATACAGAAAAACTGATAAATACCAGAGGGTTGAGTGATAGGGGTATGGGCAAAAAGTTTAAGGAGGTTAAGAGATACAAACTCATAGTAATAACATAAATAAATCACAGAGATGTAAAAACAGCATAGGGATTATCAATACTGCCACAAAACTTTGTATGGCAACAGATAGTGGACTTTTTGTGGTGATAACTTGTAATGTATATAAATGTGAAATCTCATTATGTCATACACTTGAAACTAATATGTTATATGTCAACTGTATTCTGTTTCAAAAAAACTTTACCTTCTAGAATAAAAATTAGACATAGAAAAATAATAAAATTAATTTTACTGTGCCCTATTTACCCAAATGTAAAAAATTATTACTTAATATATAATCAATGTAAAAATGTTCTAATAAAATGCTGTCAATTTTTTATTTGAGCTAAGATTTTGAAATCCAGTATGCATTTTATACCTACAGCACATCTCGGTTCAGAGTAACAATAATTCCATTGTTCAAGAGCACATGGATCTAGTGGCTCCACTGTTGGACTGTGGGGTCTAGATGCCACAGCTTTCTCTACTGAACAAGAAACTGAAGAAAGGAGCCCAGTTATGGTCCAAGAACATCCAGCGCTTGCCGTATCTGTTTTGATAGTAAATAAACATAACATTTAACCATTACAACTTGGAGAATAGACAGTTAATGCTACATTCTTCTTTTATAATCAACTCCTTATAGTTATATAAGGAGTTGATTATAGTTATTATGTAGCTATATATTACTAGCCTTATATAACTATATAGTACTAATTTTCTATTTCCTTGACCAGTGGCTAGGTTAGAACAGGAAGAAATAGTGCTTCCAAAGCCAATTCTTTTAGCTAATTTGATTGTAAAATATTCTATATTTTGAAAGCTCAAATGAGATTAGCTTTCATGTACTACAATGTGAAGTTACAATATCAAATGTAAAACACACCAGTGGATTAATTTAATCGAGTTCAACTCTAGTCAGCTCAGTTAAAGTGCCTATTCAGTGGTGAAACTTTCAGTCACCTTAGTTATTTCATTATCTAACCAGCAACTTCAACCAATAGTTTTTATCTGGTAGTCTGTTCAGTTATAGTTTATAGCTACAAAATTCAGGTAATAATGGTTTTAGACTTACCCATTTCAAAATATTTGTCTTGACAGATAAGTTCTCATTGGTTTGAATAACTGCCTTGAAAATATTAATGCTTCATACATTCAGAGTCAGAACTGTAAAAATTGGGAGTAATTGGAAGTGAAATTGTTCCTAGAAATATTTTCATTCAGAAGTCAAGGGGAGTTGGAGGTGGGGGGTGGATAATGCTCAAATATTGGAAGGTATTTCCTGGACAAAGTTTTAAGAAATTTAATTCTGCCATCTTTAGTAAAAATATATTTAACTCAAAATATTTTTTTTCTGGTAAACTTTGATTTTTTTATAAACACTTTTTTTTTTCCTGAAAAGAGGGATATTATGCACTTATTGTTAATCTTACTATGGTCGATCGCCTTAGTGAATAAAATCTTCAGGGCACTAAACAGAGGGGAATCCTCTTTTCATGAGTAATCAGGATTCTATAGTGTTATTGGATTTCTACTTTCCTATTTAGAGAGTATATTTATTTTAAGAATGAGACAAGGTACGAACATTGTGGTGATGGAATGACGTGGGTGTATGTGGTAGACAGAATTTCAGTCCCCATAATCTTTGTCCCCTGCTATTAAGCATGTGTATATTACATGGCCATATGGGCCTTGCAAGAGGGTTTATGGTTAACCTCAGAATAGTAAGATTATCTTGGACTACATAGGTAGGAACAATGTAACCTCAAGAGCCCTTTAAAGGGAAAGAGGAAGACAGAAGAGTCAACTGAGATTCAAAGACTCTAAAAGTAGTAGGAGACCTTCAAATAGTGGGGGAGAGTCAACCTGCTATTATTTGTTCTCAGATGCAGGAGCCACAATGCAGTAACCCTAGAAGCAGGTGGCTTCTAGAAGCTGAGAGCAATGCCAAGCTGACAATCAACAGTCTTCTGTCCTATGATTGCATAAAAACAAATTCTGCCAACAATCTTTATAAGGGAAAAATAGACTCTACTCTAGAATCCCTGGATAAAAATAGCTCTGTTGAAACCTTAACTTTGGCATTGTAATAGTCCATGCAGATATATAGCAGAGCTTTCTGGAAGTCTGACCTAAAAACAAAACAAAACAAACAAAATAATTTAAAATTTAAAAAATTTGTGAAGTAATAAATGACATATTTTTTAAAGTCACTAAGTTTGTGGTATGTGTTCCAACAGCAATAGAATGATAAAATGATTATTTTCATTCTAATACAAGATGAAAATAATAATTTATTTTTAAAATGTTGCCAAACTCTCTCTCTAGATCTCTGTTAAAGAATAAACTGCTTCTGAGGGAAACCTTTGTGTAAGTAAAAGCAAAAATTATAGTAGGAAATAGTGTCCACTAAATTTTTTCACATATATATATAAGCAAATGTTTTCAACTATTCCTTTTTTGCTTTAAATTCTCATTTTATACTTATTTATTTTTTAGTATGTCTTATTGGTTATATTATTAGACCTGTCCCATTTGCCCCCCATTACCCGCTTCTCCTTCCCTCCAGTAAAATCCACCTTAGTTCATGTCCATGGATCATGCATATTAGCTCTTTGGCTTCTCCATTTTCATTTTCTATACTCTTCTTAACATCTTTTCAATACCTGCACCTTTTCCCTCCATTCTCTCCCTTCCTCCTCCCAGCTGATAACACTTCACGTGATGTCTATACCTATGAATCTGTTTCTGTTCTGGTTGACTGCTTAGTATTTTTAAATATATATTCAGTTGTTAATAGTTGTGAATTTTTCACCTTTTTAATGTTCATAGTTTTGATCTTCTTTTCCTTAAATAAGTCCATTTAGCATTTCATTTAACAGTGGCTTAGTGATGATGAACTCCTTTAGCTTTACCTTGTCTGAGAAGCAGTTTATCTGTCCTTTCATTTTAAATGAGAGCTTTACTGGATAGAGTAATTTTTGGATGTGGGCCCTTGCTTTTTATCACTTTGAATACGTCTTGCCAGTCCCTTCTTGCCTGCAAAGTTTCTTTTGAGAAATCAGCTGACGGCCTGATGGGAACTGCTTTGTAGATAACTCTCTACTTTCCCGTTTCTGTTTTTCAGATTCTCTCTATCTTTGGCCTTAGGTGTTTTAATTATGATGTGTCCTGGTTTGGTCCTCTTTGGGTTTCACTTGTTTGGGATCCTCTGTGCTTTCTGAACTTGTATGTCTATTCACTTTGCCAAATTAGGAAAGTTTTCTTTCATAGTGTTTTGAAATAAGTTTTCAACTGTTCTTAATAAGAATAATTAGAAAGGGCCAATAATTGAAAAGAAAAGTATCTTTGAAAAACTGAATGAGTCAACACCCAGAATCCTTTAAATATTACTGGAGTATTTTCTAGAACCACTGACATTTCAAGATACACTGGACAAAAAGCCATGGAGAAAACTTCCCTTTGATATTTTTTCCAGATATGTTGTGCTTTTAAATTATAACAGTTAAAACTTGTTTCATTAAGTTTTAATTCCAATTACAGTAGTATTTATTTCATTATTTATAATATCTAATATTTTTTAACTCATGTTAAGAATGTTAGCTCCCCTAACAATTAAATTTTACCAGCATATATATTTATCTTACATTAAATGTATAGGAAATGCCTGCTTATGTTTTATCTTATTAGAGTAGTCATTCCCAATGAAATTATACTTTCATCTCTCATGATTTAGCATACTTTCTGGTTTAGTTATATTATGAGTTATAAGCTAATATATGAAATGATAAATTAAAAAAGTAAATTAGCACTCAGAGACTTTGGTCACAGAACATGAAACAAAATTTAAAATGTAAATGTGTGTGTATATAAATCCATATGAATAAACATACTATCTATCATCCACCAATAAAATAATTAAATATAATAAGGTAGTCAACAAATGACTTTAAAGGATAAAGGTGTATTATTTATATTACAGCAAAATTTGGGGATAATATACCAGGTAAACAACTTTTCAACTATTATACTTATGACAAAAATATTTAGATGCTAATTTAAAAATGTGTGAAGAATATATATTTTAAACTATTTTAGGATGCATATAGCAACCAATCTGAAAACCATTAATTAATCCTCTGTCTTGACCTCAGTATCCTAAAAAGTAGAGCCTCTGTGAGCACTTTTTAGGGAGCCCAGTCCCAGGGAGTGGAGTGATAGGCAGGGGAAATGAAGCAGGATGAGGGGAAGCTGGTACCACAGTGCATTACACAACAGACTGTTCAGTTCTCTGAGATCTTTCCCTATGATTAATTAAAATGTCTGCCTGAAGGGAAGACTGGAAGAAATATGTATTTGGGATCCTATCTATGCCCAATTGCTCTAATGATTCACCCCAAAGGATGGTAGCTCTTTGTATTCTCTTGATGTCATGTGTGAATGATTAATGGGGGATTCTCGGATGTATCCTATCTTGGAGGCAACAGGGAAGCAAAGGTGAGAACATAACAGGTGGCCTGCATGGCATCACTGTCCATCCAGAGCTTAGTGCCCAACAAAGCAAAGTGAGGGTGAGAGTGTCATGATGCCTGACAAGTTTCTGTACAGACTCCCTTTGGTGCCAGCTCATGTCTTCTGTTGTATATATTTTCCATATTTCAGCATAAGACTTCCATTTATGTGAGAATAAAATGCCCTGACTTCTTCCCTGCAAAGGGAGATACAAGTACACTCAGCTGGAGCTTCCTTCAATGTGACCTCTAAAAAGATTGAAGACATGTAGTTAGTGAAACAAGCTGTAATGTACTTTGCTGCAACTGATCACAAGGCATAAAATTTATAATAGGCTTTAGTAACAACCATTCTGGGTTTTCCTACCGCAATCAGCATTGTGGCTTTTAGAGGGATCATCCGGAGTTTCCTTTCTGAGGGATGTGAGCCCTTAATTGCATTGTTCTTATTAGGCCATGGCTCCTGCTCCTGCAGCAGTTTCTCCCATAGTGAATGTTGAACTAAGTGATGCCTAATGAATTCCCTGGGTTCTACTTTTAATCCCGCCTTCCCCATTTCGTAGCAGCGACCCTAGCTGTTTATAGTTGTCAAGGCCAATTACCCTTGCCAGCTTTGTCACTCTTTTCTTTGTTGCTCTGCTGTAATGAAGAACCCAAAGAGGCAGGAAGGAGTTGCAAAATAAAGCTCAAATTAAAGATGACCCCTAGCCTCCTAACATAGAGAATAAATTTTGTACTTGCCAGAGTCTAAGGTTTCAGAGTCCAAAAGCAAACTGGATCATTGGTTTTAATGGTTGAGGGTAGAGTTTTATTTTCACACTTGGTTCCTGGATCCACTTATTCTAGCACCTCCTATTAGTAGTGTGTTTAGTACATCTTTTAAACAGCATTCCAGGGCTTCAGGCAGTTGTCCCAGAAAGAGTGGCATGGCTGAGCCTCTAAAAGACCATTTCACATTTTGAACATGACAGCTTATGGGTTGTGGGGTAGGATCCACATGGCAAAATCAGTGAACCTTTTGGGCATATACCTTCTGTCACACATCCTTTGTTATAAAATGGGTCTATTCCTCTGAGGCAATATATGATATTATGCATACAGATCAGAAATTTTGAAAGTTTTCTGAACTTTGTTCTGTGCCAGAAGTTCTGGCTGGTCTGAAGTTCTGAATGGTTGCTGGCTGGTCCCTTTGAAGAATGGTGACACAAAGAAAGCCCACTGTTAATCTCTGTTGCTGCTGATGAAAGGTTAGATATTTGGTGATGGCAGTGGCTATACCAGTCTTGGTGAGAGGAAAACCATGCTATTGGGACTGGGTATATCTTCCAACCATATCACAATTTGTGAGAACAGGGCATTACCACTGTGATTGCCAAGAAGGAAGACTTTCTGACTTCCTCAAGATAACAACGGTATCTTTTTGTTAGGAGATACCTGCACTTAGCATTCTCTTCACGGTAGTACCTTAAGATACAAAAATCTACACAGTTTGGGTTCACTACCATGGGTCAATCTTCATACTGTTTTACTATGTCACCTTGTCTTTGATCTTTGAATTTTATTTCTTCCAGTTTGCTGAGTAACAGGAAAAGTATTTGCTACTTTTTAAGAGCTCATATGCATAAGCAGTTCAAACTGCTTTTCTCTATATATAAAGCAGATGACTAAGGGGATTCACACTTCTGTCCACTGGGAATATTTCTCTTTACCACACTCCTCTATGGCCACTTGTGGGTCAGATTCAACAGTGTATTGTGGTTGCTCCAACACTGATTGCCAGCATGAGGGTTTTTTTTTCTTCCAACAGCTTGTTTGTGTTTATCCCCAATAAATTTACAATTATAAATTAAAGAGAAGCAATGATGCAGTAGTGGTAGGCAATGTGGGATTCAGAACCACTTCCTGTAATTTATTCCTGTTTTTGGAACTGCATGAATCCAAGTCCCAAATATACTATTTCTCCATGTTATGGACTGTGGCTCTACCTGAACATAATGAACTATTATGAATTGCATGTTTGTATCTTCTCCAAATTCACATGGGGCCTTTGAATGTAATTACATTTAGATGAAGTCATGAGGTTAGTACCTTTATGATGAGGTTAGTAGCCTTAAAGATAGGAGAAACAACAGAGTGCACTCCCTTTCTCTCTCTCTTCCTCCCTCTCTCTCTCTCTCTCTCTGTCTCTCTTCCCACCTCCATCTCTCTCTCTCTCCACACACACTAAGAAAAGTCCATGTGAACTCACAGAAAGTAGGCAACCACATAAATGGAGAACAAGGCTTTCCCCCAGAACTAAATCTGCCAGCAAATTGATTTTGAACTTTCCTTCTTCCGGAACAGTAAGAAATAAATGTCTAGTGTTTAGATGTTGTTAAATGGGAGGTTTTAATGCCATCGCCCTCAATTGAGGATGCATCAAAGTCCAAGCTCTGGTCCCTCTCCTGGTGCCTAAATATACATTCAATAATGGGTCTCTTACAGCCTTGAGTTAATGGAGTGGGAAGAGGGGCTTCACAAATCTTTAAGCCTGGCCACATGGAGTTTTCCTAGGGTCCTTCCAGAACTGCACCTTGGCCATGGTCAACAGGGTAAGGACCTCCTTCAATTCTGGCCCATCCTTTGGAAATTGCTCTGAGGAATGCCTGGTAAGCTAGCCACTGGGGTCTTGTATTGAAGAAGTTGCACTTTTGAACCTTCCAAGTGTGTGTTGGACAGAACTCTTACCTTCTGAGATTCCTTGTGGAGCAATGCTATGTTCCTGAGGGTGGGGAAGGTCTAAGGATCACATCAGTGACTGTGCATTCCAAATATGAGCCTGGCCTCTGTTCCATCTCCTATGAACTTCAGCACCTGGAGACTCCATAGGAGCTGCTCCAGTCTGTGGTGGTATTCTGTTTTAATAGCCCAATCAAAACACTACCTTGCCTTATGACACAATAGAACTGATAATGTCCAGCTAAATATTGGCAGCTCCAGTTTTATCATCTTTTGATGTCCCAAATTCAGTTGATCAGCTTCATCCAAGTCCCACTTGTGTACTACAAGCTGTCCTTACACATAGAGTGGTTTCTTATCACAGGAAATGTGGCCTTACTTCAAAACCTTGAACATCATCACCAAGACCCTCCTACTAAAACAGAGACCACCTTTAGCAGTATCAGCTTGGCTGAAATATTTCACACGCATGTCAGAAAAGCTTATAATACAGCCTGGAATTTGCTGCAGAGCTCTTACATTCTCTGAACTCTACTCAAATCCATGGAAATCTCCATGTCGCCTATAAGTACATAAGAGCCGTTATTCCCAAGAGTGATAAATACTACCTTCAAAATTTAAAAAGACACATGACAGAAGCCTCTTTCCTAGTAGTAGGTGCTGTGAAGAGCAACACATTATTCTTCTGCTGAAGAGGATAGCATAGAATACCTTAGGTCAATTTAGAATTTGGATAAATCAGAATCCAGATTAAGTACTTCAATTTCTATTCTGGCAGCTGTTACCACCTTCTGCCTATCAGATTTTTAAGGTTATTATTACCCAAGTCTAGCAATATCCAGGTTGATCGTCCATTTTTCTCACCCCTAAGAATACAATGATCTATTATTCATTGCCACAGATCTCTGTGCATCAAGGAGGCATCATTGCTGCTTAGTTTTGCTGCTGATTATGGTAACTGTGCTTACCATATTGCTGACAGTTAAATACAGCCACCAGATGTCCACCACTCTGGAATCTATTACTCCTAAGGATCCCAGTTTCAAGGCAGCACATCTCATTTTTTAGCTACATAGGACAGCCACTTTACAGATTTTCAAAGATGCTAAAATATTCCCTAGTATCTAAGTAATAAGAGTATCCCTGTGCCTTCTAAGGAACATAGCCAAGTGGTGAGTTCTCAAGTCTAATATTGCAAGTTAATCATCACATTGATACCTTTCCTTAGTTTACTGAGTATTTTCTCAGGAAGCCTTTTATCACCATTGAACATCTTCAAAACTCTGCTTCAACAGGCCATTGCAGAAAAAAACAAACAAACAAAAAATCTCCCACATTTTCTTGACAAAACATTGAAGCCCACATCACGTATGAGTTACACATGTAATAATTTTTTTCACAGCCCATATACATAGGCTAGCCTTAATTCCTGACCCAAAAAATCCACTCCAAAATCTGCTTCTGGTCTCTGGCAATACATAGAGTTAGTGTCTGTAATTTTTTCAGTGTGTGCATAATTTCTTTAAAAAGAATTGTACTTACCTACTTGGGCTTTGCCGACACCTGACTTTGAATGCCATTCTGAAGGCAATAAGTGTAGCATGTGAGAAGTTTAAGAACAAGTGCATTTTATGAGTTGCTGTCAAAAACCTTATGTCTTACATAGTTTTCTTTTACTTGGCAGATGACTTCCAGAGTTGCTCTTTTTCAATAGGGACTCTCAAAGTCATTAACACAAAAGTTTTAAAAGTCTCCTTTAAAGTCCTTATGATACTGATAGACAGTCAGTCCAGACTGTCAAGGAGGCTCTGGTTTGTAGCAGCGCAGGGAGCAGACTGAGTGGGGAACAGGAAGGGCCACCAGGGAGATAGAGTTAGGCCATGGGAATGAGACTTGGGAGCTGCTTGTGCACTGAGCTACACTTCTTGGGGTCAGAGGTTGGAGGTTCAAGTACTAAGAGCATGTAGCCAAAGAATGAGTTGGTGAACTGTCAGAGGTCATGGCAAGGGTCATAGTGCAGCACCACGATGCACATCCTTGGAACTCTGAGGCAACGTTGTCCAGGTAAACAAGCACATTCCTTGCAGGCACCCCTCTACTGGTCTGGAGCTGATGGAGCTCCAGGAGAGTCCCCACCCATTGGCCAAGCTGGAGGCCTACAGGATGGAGTCCCTCTTCCTCTTGCTAACCTGGTGAAGCATTCACATGTTCATTGTCAACCTCTCTCCTGGGAGTGCTCAACCTTGTGGCTTTAGCAGCTGCATGGCCCATAGGTTCCAGGAGTGAGCTTGCAATGGGCAACAGCTGGGAACAAACTAAGTTCCCTGAAGGGCCACTTAGCAGCTGCCTGTGGAATCCAGAAGGTGGTACACTAAAATGGAGCTGGAACTCTGGGCACTGTCTTTTGTTTTGGTCTTGCTGAGGATGGTTGGACTTTGTCTGGATTTTGTGGAGAAGAGTTTTGAGATGGGGAGTCTGCCTTTCTTCCAGATCATGAAGTTTCCAAATAAAACTTTTTCTTTTTTTACCATTAGTTGTCTCATGTGTTTGGCTTCTATGGCATAGGCAGACAAAATCCTTATTTTGCTTGGCAATACTTACACTTATCATTGCTCCCATACGGTTCAGATGCTGCATCCGCTGTACATCCCAATACCACTTCTCCTACATGTACTTTACTGGTGATGTCACTAGGTGTGGTGATTTCTGCCATCCCGTTTGTGAGCAGACTTTCTCAGAAATTTCATCTGGAGGCCTTTTATTACTGTTCCTTTTCCAATTGGTTTAGCTGACATTATTCAGAAAGCAGAGCCTAGGTCAAAATCTTACATATTATGTCTTTATTAGTAAGTGCAATCCCAGAAAGTGAGAGAAAAGCAAATTAATTAGGACCATAGGAAGAGAAAATATGAGCTTCATTATGAAGCTGGAAACCACAATGTACAATTGATTCCTCACTCCTCTATGATAGTTTTTTCAAGGACTAACATCAACTATCTCAGGAATGTCTATCCATAGGGAGAATAAAAGAAAATTTTATATGTTGTATTCCATTTCCCATTGGTAATATTTTTTCCAGAGTCAACTCACTACTGATTCTGTATTATAACATATGGTCTCTGAATATGACCCACAACAACTGGACATTTGTTGCCCAACGACTGACCCACCGTGGACATTCTGCCATGAAGGTGAAAGGTTGTCATCATAAGTATGAGGCAAGGTTTGATCTAGTACATCTGCATGAATTAATTGGAGCTCACATGGAGCAGGTATTTAGAAGAGACAGATCAGGAAAATAGTGAAATGGTGAAAATATTATCTATTTTTTATTTCAGGAGATTGAAACCCATAGAAATAAATGACATGCTTGAGTTCTCACATCTAGAAAAATTAGAGAAACCAGACCCATCATATGGACTGAGGCAGAACAAACTTTTGGGCTCTATCTTCTGATACTAGGAATTTAGAATACCTTGTTTTTATATTTTTTAATAATCAGCCAGAAATCAATCAGATTCTTTTTTACAGATTTTATTTATTTATTTATTTTTAGAGCAAGGGCAAGGGAGGGAGACAGAGAGGGAAAGAAACATCAATGCACAAGAGAAACATCTGTTAGTTGCCTCGCACATATATCCCAACCCAGGACCTGGCCTGCAACCTAAACATGTGCTCTGACTGGGAATCAAACTGGTGACCTTTTGGTTTGCAGGCCAGAATTTAATGTAATGAGCTGATCTTTCAGTTTACAGACCAGTGCTCAATCCATTGAGCCACACCAGACAGGGGCCAAAACCAATCAGATTAGATCATGGTAAACAAAACCTCTGAAATTATTATCTCAAAGAAAAAAATTATATCTATATCTATCTATATCATCTATCACCTATATCCATATATTTATCTGGATATATATGAGAATATATATGAATATATATGAGGGTATATAGGAGATTATATATAGTCTGACCAGAAGGTACCCATCTATGTAATATGAAAAAGAGACATTTATTGAAGAAGATACAAGAAACGAGAAACAGCCATGGCTGGTGTGGTTCAATAGATTGAGTGTCAGCCTGTGAACCAAGGGATGGTGGGCTCAGTTCCCAGTCTGGGCATATGCTTGGGTTGTGGGCCAGGTCCCCAGTTGGGGGGCAGGCAAGAGGCAAACACATATTGATGTTTCTCTTCCTTTCTTTCTCTCCCTTCCCCTCTCTCTAAGAATAAATAAGTAAATATTTTTTTAAAGATACAGGAAACATTGTACATAGGAATATGATGCCTCAGTCCTCTTCAAAGTACACACTCTGGGACTTCACACAATTCTCCCAATTGCCATCAGCTCCCCCATTGTATTTTCCTGAATCTTATCAATGGTTTGAACTATCTTCCCTTTCAAAGGTGATTTTAGTTTTGGGAAAAGCAAGAACTCATGAAGCACCAAATCTAGGCTGCAGAGCAGCTGAGTCACCTGGGTGATTTGATGTTTCACCAAAAAACTCTGCACAAAACATGATGTACCAGCTGGTGTGTTGTTGTGATGAAGCTGCCAATCATCAGTTGCCAAGTCTCCCGAATCATCTGAAAAGTTTCTGTGGAGGAATGTTCAAGTTTAATGCGAAATTTGATGAAGATTCATTGTTCTACTTGCTCAGTCATTTTGAATGTGATGGCCACACAGTACACAGGCTCACTCAGCAGTGTCTACCTTCCCCACTGACTACTATTGTGAAGCCCTAGTTGTTCACACATGTGCATTCCAGTCCACTCTCACTGGCTACCAGGTTACATCTATGTCGTGCAAACCATTCTCATTATATTAATAACAGTTGGACATTTTCTGAACAGACTACATATACAACATATATGACTGTAGATTACATCATTACATTTCTTTGTAATGATGTGATAAATTATTACATCATTACATTTCTTTGTAATGATGTGATAAATTATGCAGATTCCTAGCTCAATCCTCTTTCAAGGGCAATAAAAGGTGTGTGTCTAGAATGAAATTGTCNACCTTCCCCACTGACTACTATTGTGAAGCCCTAGTTGTTCACACATGTGCATTCCAGTCCACTCTCACTGGCTACCAGGTTACATCTATGTCGTGCAAACCATTCTCATTATATTAATAACAGTTGGACATTTTCTGAACAGACTACATGTACAACATATATGACTGTAGATTTCTTTGTAATGATGTGATAAATTATGCAGATTCCTAGCTCAATCCTCTTTCAAGGGCAATAAAAGGTGTGTGTCTAGAGCAAAATTGTCCATTTTACTTTAATCTGAGAATGTTGTGAAGGAAATTATTGGTTCATTTTAATGATGAATCTGATATAATAAATCATGTCAGGCCCCGAGGGATATTCTTTCTTTTTTTAAAGGATTTCCAGAAGATATGCCATTTATTAAGGGGAAAGAAACCTACAACTTTTGAGTGCTTACTATATGCCAAGTAGAGATTTTTGTCCTTTAGTATGTCTCAAAAATTTTTCTATATTTAAATTCTAGTTATATAAGCAGTGGAAAGAGTCACTAATTTGTCTTGAAGGACAACTTTCCATCTCTTCATGTATTAGAGTCCTTGATATAACACTGAACTTAATGTAGACTTGTGACCCTTCAGATTGGAAGTGAATTCAAAGAAGATGTATGCTTACAGCGTGAATGATCCCAGGAAATGCGGATGGCACTTCACAGCCTTGGAACACTGAATTTATACTGACTTCCCGTGTTTAGGTCTGAACAGTGAGTCCACTAGTATACTGGCTGATTAATGCTGATGCATCCCTCTTTACCTTAAACAGAAGGAAAAAAAGTAAATTTTTTTAGCACCCAAATAAACCATCTAAAATGAAAATAATAGAGAAAAAGTAGTTATGTTGCATTTACTAAGGCTTATAGAAAACATTTAAAGACAACATTTATTCTCAAGTTTTAAATAAATACTTATAATTAAACTTTTTATTTTGAGACCATTGTAGACTCACAAGCAGTTATAAGAAATAATAGAGAGAAATCTCATGTACACTTTACTCAGTTACTCCCAATGGTAACATCTTACCAACTCTAACATTTTTGCAGCCAGGATATTGTCATTGATCCAGTTAAGATACAGAACATTACCTTCACCACAAAGATCTCTCATGTTGCTCTTTTATCACCATTCATACTTTCTTCCCTGAGCATCCCCATCCCTGACCACTAATCTATTCTTTATTGATATGATTTTGTTTCAAGAATGTTACATAAATAAAATCATACACTCTGTGACCTCTTGGGATTGGCTGTTTCACTCAGCATAGTTCTCTAGAGATTCATCCCGATAGTTGCCTGTATCACTAGTTCTTTCTTTATTATTTCAAATAGCAGTTGATGTGTGGATGTATCAGTTTATCGACTCATTCACTTGTTGAAAGACATCTGGGTTCTTTCCAGTTCTTTTTTATTATGAATACAATTGCTTTGAACATTGTGTACAGATGTTTATGTGAGCTCAATTCTTTATTTCTCTGGAATAAATGTTCAAGAGTGCAGTTGCTTGATCACATGTTAAGTGCATGTTAAGTTAAAAAAAACTTTCAAACTATTTTTCAGATTGGCTGAACCATTTCACATTCCCAAATGCAATGTGTGAGTGATACAGTTTCTCTGCATTTTTCTAAGCACTTGCAGTTGCCACTATTTTACATTGTAGCTATTACTAATAGGTGTATAGAAATTGCATTTTGATTTTAACAGACATGTAATTTGCAATTTTTTCCTATTTTATAACTTATCCTTTCATCTTGTTCATGGGTATGATTGTTTATTCACAGCAAATTTTTTCATTTTGATAAAGTCCAATTTGTCAATTTGTCCTTATATGGATTGTGGTTTTGGTAGGAAGTTTAAGAATTATTTTCTTATTTCCAAATTTCTTCTTTTATTTTTTAAAGTTTTACATTTTGTAAGTCTGTGATCCATTTTTGAGTTAATTTTTGTATAGAGTGTAAAGCCAAGGTCAAGGTTCATTTTTTTTTTGTTAATTCCTTCAGCAGTATTTGTCAAAAAGCCTGTCTTTCCTCCATTGAGTTGTTTTAGTATTGTTGTCATATTTCTGTTGTGCACAGTTGTGTTGGTCTATCTCTGATATCTCTGCTCTGGTCAATTCATTTGCATGTTTATCTTCACACAAATATCATAGGATCTAAAAGGTATAGCTATACAATATGTCTCAAAACCAGGCTGACTGATTCCTATTTTATTCTTCTTTTTCATTTTTTAGCTTTTATATTTCTTTGTATTTTTATGTATTTTAGAATAATCTTGTCTGCATGTACAGAAAAATCTTTCTGAAAATTTGATAAGAAAAGTGTTATCGTAGATTTGGTAGGAATTTTGTATATCAACTTGAGTAGAATTGACATCTTTTAAAAACATTTTATTTATTTATTTTTAGAGAAAGTGGAAGAGAGGGAGAGAAACATTAATGTGTGGTTGCCTCTCATGCACCACCTATGGGGGACCTAGCCTGCAACCCAGGCATGTGCCCGGAGTAGGAATCAAACCAGCGACTCTTTGGTTTGCAGGCCAGCCCTCAACCCATTGAACCACACCAGCCAGGGTAAGAATTGACATCTTTTCTATGTTTAGTCTTCCAATCTGTGAATATAATCTCTATTTGTTTATTTAGATCTTTGATTTCTATCATCAGTATTGTGCAGTTTTAAGAATATGAATCCTACGTATGTTTATACCTGTTTTCATTTTTTGAGAACTTATAAATAGCATTTAATTTTCACTTTCAGTGCCCATCTATTTATTGTTGGTATATAAAAATGCAATTGATTTTTTAATGTTTACCAGTAGTAGTTTAAAACCTCAACCGTTCTTATAGCAATCCTAAGTATTGCATACTTTTATTGTTTCATTTTACAGATGTGGAAACTGATTGTTTAATGTTATATCAGTTACTGTTGTCACATAACAAACAGCTTCAAATTTTCAATGACTTGAAAGATTTATTTTCTTCTATGCATCTACCAATCACGTGGGGATTGCCTGGAAGTCAACCAGTCTAGGCTGTGCCTAACCAGATTGCACGCTGAATCCAGTTCTGACCCATAGTGTCTATCTTTGGCCAGTTGGTTAACAGAACCATGTTCTCATGGCAATAACTGAAGTACAAGAACACAAGCCCAACCATACACACATGTATCAAACCTCCATGGATATCATAGCTGTTAACATCTCATTGACAAAAGCAAGATACATGCAACAGTGGAACAAACTGATATATTCTACCCCTAGTTGGAGAAAATATCACTTGGCACAGAGTGTAGCAAGTTAATAGTAAATATTGGGGCCAACAATTCAATCTTTTGCAGGTGCACAAGTTCTGCTGTTAGTAAGTAACAGAGCTAAGATAGGAACCAAAACCTGTATAAATTCATAGCACATTTACTATTTTTAAAGCAACTGATGTATTTCCAATCTATAGAATAAAACAATCACAGGGTTGGTAATATTTATTGTGTAAAGGAATGAATAAAGTATTCAATTCTGTCTTTTGCAAAACATACTTTGTGTATATCTATCTATCTATCTATCTATCTATATATATATATGAAGATTAGTATATATTAATTTAATTTTTCAACAGTAATACAAAATTTCTCACCAGGTAAGCAGACTTGTTAAATACATTTATGTTGGTCTATTTCTATTACTCACTTTACTTTTTATTTCTTCGATACCCTAAGGCCCTCTGATCGTATTGTGTTAAGGGATCTGAGAGCATAACTTCTTCATAGTCACTTAACTTATTTTCTGACTTTGGTAACTAATGTTCTCTCTGACATTGCTCTGCTTCCTATGCCATACCATTCTCTAGCAAAGAGTGTTATCATCAAAGATCCCACGCATTTACATTACTTGCTCATTCCCTGATGTTTTCCGAAGATCTTTCCAAATGTCTCTTTACAAATTTGTCTTTAATGTGTGCATTGCTTTTACAAGTCACTTGTGTGCTTTTAACAAGTTTTATAATTGCTCTCATATGGAGAAAATCTCTATTTAATATTCAGGGAGTGCAATTAGTACAAAAGAATGTCAAGAAGAGGGAATTGGATGACATTTCTTCAACCTGACTATTAGTTATGGACTATTTCAAAAAGGAATGAGTTTCCCAGAGGCTTTTCTTTCTTTATTCTTTCTTTAGAGGAAGTTGACAGCTTCTGAAGACAAAACATTTGGGAGAAACTTTTGAGTGCTGTGGATCCAACTGTCTGGTGTGCATTTATATGTGACACAGCAGAAAGCATGCATGAGTGGTTGGGTGATAATATGTTGTTACAGTTTTTTAATTATTAGAATTAGGGTTTTTAAATAAATTATTAAGAGTTTATTTTATGCAAGAAAGTCATAGAAAGCACATATGAGATTGATCTGCGTATTTCTGTTTCAATCAGCACAACCAATGATGTCTTTCATAAAGTAACATCAGATGAGGTGGAAATGCAATCCACTAGCCGCTGAATGTCATTAGAATGATTGACTGATATATCAGGCTAGTTATTGAATTTACTCATATTGTTGTGGGAGAATCTATCCTTACCTCAGTCCTGCTTTGCTAATATCAGATCCAATACATTACCAGCAGCTGAGAATATAAATTTAGTGAGTTACATTTTCATACAAATTCCTTAATAGGGAAAAAAACTATGTAGAATTTTATTTTATTTCTTATCTTCACCCAAGGACATTTCTCTCATTGCTTTATGAGAGAGGAGGGGAGAGAGAGAAACCATTAATTGGTTGCCTCTTGCATGTGCCTAGACCAGGGATCAAAACCACAACCTGAAATCAAACCTGTAACCTTTCAGTTACAAGACAATGCTCCAACCCACGGAGCCACACCAGCCAGTGCTCTAGGTAATGTTTCAATGACCAAGATGGACTTTCGGCTAGTTTTGCTAAACATTTTAAACATTATCATTAGTATTCTAATTATTAATATCATTAATAATAGGTTGCTATTCCAATAACATCACTATTAATAGATTTCAAATAATGTGAGTATCTGACAGGTGCAGAAACAATCCCACCCTTCTTTGAGTTCCTTTTAAAATATGCAATTATTTTCTTTGAAGATTTATCACAGGTAATGATGTCTCAAAGCTATCCCTGTGGTTCAGAGTCAGTCACTGTTTCTTCACAAGGAAATTGATCATTTTGTATTAACTGTTAAATTTCTATTATCACTCATTTGCCACTAATCTGAAAAAAAGCTTTCATTTCAACTGTGGCTGGTGTACACAAGTCACATTCGAACTTATTATCCAAGTATTCACTTGAGACATGAACTGGGTTTGCCTCAAATTAAGGGCCCCTGTCCTCTGATAGCTTGTCATGTAAAATTTGGGAAAGTGTTGCTGAAATATATATTACATTAAGAAAAAAAAACATGCCATCAAAGCAAGTGCACCAACAAAATGGTAACGAAGCTGGCTGACAGAAAGAAAATGCATTGTAATGTTTATTATTACACCAAATAGAAGTTTTGTTTGTCAAACATTTTGACTAATTGAATATTTTAAACTTGTGTATGGTGAATACCTATGTATGTTTTGTGATCAAACACATGGCTGAAATCAGAATATCTCATGTAAACATTTAATAGACATTATTTTATTGTTTGTTGCCTTTGGCCTGCACTTGGAAAACTAAATATAGCAATAGACCAAGAGTGATTCTTAATTTATAAAGTATAATAATTTCTTAAAATTTTATTTGTGTATTATTGTTTAATGGTATGTTGTTAATGCCTGTTTTCACACCTGGAACATAGTAGGTCACCAACAAATAGCTTTTAAATGAGTAGAAGTATCTCATTTGAGGCAACATAAAGTCATATTATTATAACTGTAAACTCTAGTGTTACACCTACTAATTTTGAATTTTAATTTCAGCTCTTTTTAGCTTTGTAATCTCAGAAAATCTACTTAAACTTTTTGGGTTTAACTCATCTCACCTGCAAATGAAAAGGGTAATATTTTTAACTCACAAATAAATTCATATACAAAATGAATTTAGATTGATGGCTGATATAATCATTCAAAATTTGTTAGTAATTAAAAAACATATTTTTTTTTGCTTTGGGGTCATTTTTTTCACCTACTTTTCTAAATTCTAGGAATTATAAGATAATTTCATCAGCAAAAAGAACAATATAATAATGAATGTATAATAAATGTCCAAATACTAAATCTCAAGTATATCATGTATTATTTTGTGCATATTTTTCATATTATCTGCAACTACATTATCACAAATTACAAAAAAATTATTTTAGTCATCCTCATTTATATATTTAATATTTCTGCCTTACTTACTTCCTTTTCACAAGATTTATCAGGCAAATTGAAACCAATGGCACATAAAAATATGTAGCAAAGTATTAGCGGAAATACAAATTTTAAGTCAAAAGAAACAAAAATATAAAGGCAATCATTTAATATGGTGTAAATATTATCCTATTTTTCTCTATTGGCAGATATATCTCTTCAAAGAGAAGTGATCAGTTACGTAGTTCTTTTATTTATTCACATAACAAGTATTTTCTTAAAGGCAAAAGATTTATACAATCTGAAGAGAAAACAGAGTGTATTCATGCAACAAATATTTAAAGAGTATGTACTGTGTACAATATTGACAGTAGGAAGCTAAATAATTCTCCAGGAAAAAGTTGTTACCTAACCCTGATTTCTGAGAGTAATTACCTACAGGAGTTATTACAAAGAGGACTGGATAAAATACAATCAGCAATATCGTCAACAACATCTCCAATGTAAATGCAGTAATCATTTCATGTGGCAGTTTCTAGTATGACCTTTAACAAAAGCTAAAAGCAATAATTAAAATTTTCACTATATTTATATTACATTATGTTAACATGAGTGTTGGTGTAAGTGAAATTGGGTATTTGAAAGTATTTGTAAGGATCCTTGAAGGAGAGTTACAATAGAAATAAAAATCATTTCAATAAACATTTACTGTTTACTGTGTTTTCAGACCCAGGATAAGTGCTGTGACTTTGATTCATCATTAAAACAACTCATTTATTCTGCCTAGTAACAGTGGACTTCAGACAGGTCAATAACTTTACAGAAATGGTCATTTTAATTTGGTCAAAAATCAACAATCTCATTTAAAAATAAAATATTTTTTCTGCATGATCCGTGATAATTTCCACAATGTCCACTGAGTAATTAAGTATAAGTTATCCACCTAGATGTAGATTATATTTAATCCATCATTTGAAAAAACATAAACTTAAGTAAAGCAATAACAACAATAAAAACAAGAGCTTCTATTTGAGTACATAAGTCTTACAGTTGGTTGTGTCAATATTCTCCATAATGCAAGAATCCCAGCTAAAAAACTCTAAAGATGTGGTCCATCAGTACTTGCTTGAACAGTTCCAAAAAAACAGCACTACTACTTCAGTATGCTCTTTAAGTTGAATCAGAAACAGACTTTCTTCTTTTTTTAATTTAATTCTTGTTCAAGTACAGCTTTCTGTGTTATATCCCAGCCCTGCCCGCCCCCGCCCCGTGCTCCACACCTCCCTTCCATTTCCGCCCCCCACCCTTAGTTATTGTCCATGTGTCCTTTATACTTGTTCAGGTGAGTCCATCCCCTTTTCCCCTATGATTCTCTCCCCTCTCTCCTCTGGACCCTGTCAGCCTGTTCCATATTTGAGTGTCATTGGTCATATTTGCTTCCTTGTTTGTTTTGTTGTTTAGATTCCTGTTAACGGTGATATCATATGGTATTTGTCTTTCACTGCCTGGCTTCTTTCGCTCAGCATAATGCTTTCCAGTTCCATCCATGCTGTTGCAAAGGGTAGGAGCTCCTTCTTCCTTTCTGCAGCATAGAATTCCATTGTGTAAATGTACCATAGCTTTTTGATTCAGTCATTTACCGATGGGCATCTAGGTTGCTTCCAACTCTTGGCTATCATGAATTGTGCTGCTATGAATATCGGGGTGCATAGGTTCTTTTGGATTGGTGTTTCAGGGTTCTTAGGATATACTCCTAATAGTGAAATTGCTGGGTCAAAAGGCACATTCATTTTTAGTTTTTTTAGAAAATTCCATACTATTTACCATAGTGGTTGTACCAGTCTGCAATCCCACCAACAGTGAACAGAGTCTCCGTCTGCAGGTCTGGGAGACAGTAGGGTGGACAAGGGTGTTGTCAGCATCTTTCAAGGAAGAACTTATTGGAGCCAGGAGGACAGCAGGGCAGGTGAAGTCCTTAGACAGCAGGGCAGAGACTCCAGTGGTTGATGCCAAGGAACATAAGTGTGGCGTGGAGCAGCACTCTTGTGTGTGGAGCTCAGCTGTCTTGGCAGTGGTCTGGACCCTGCCTCAGTTATACTTTCAGAGTGGTATACTCCACCCTCCTGGGTCTTTCTGATAAATGTCTTGGCACCCCTGATGCCAAGTGGGGATTTTCCCAGGGGCCTATAGGTGGTACATGGCTGTTCTGCTTGACACCCTTGCTGGCAAGTATGAAATTCCCCCAGGAGATTATCTATGGGTGGTCCTGCTTTGCAGACATGTCTGTTCTGATCACATGTGTAGATATCCTGGGTGTAACTTATTGCCAGATGTGTCTGCTCGACTTAAGTAGTTTCCCTCTTGAACCAAAGTGTCATGGCTGACTGACAGCCATTTTGATTGACATGAATGGCTTCACTTTGTTTTATATATTTTATGCTCTCTTGATGGGACCAATGCCATTTTATTGGTCCTGCTCTCTACATAATCCTCATGTGAGAATGTGTTTATTGATTTTAGAGAGAGAGGAAGAGAAAGATAAAAACATTCATGTGACAGAAACACTGATTGTTGCTTTTTGTACATGCACCAACCAGAAATCAAACTTGCAACCTATTGGTGTATTGGATGATGCTCCAACCAACTCACCCACCAGACCAGGGTCAGGGCTCTTCTGCTTTGCTCCTATCACTCCAGTCAAATCACTGTTTCCTTGGGACATATGAAACAGGAACTCAGAAACAAGGACAGATAATGTTTAAGTTGACTTCTTGCTAGTTCTACAATTATTAGGGCTACTTTGTAAGGTCTGTAATCCTCACCATAATCCACTGGATTTCAGAGTGGTTATATATCCATTAAATAAATTTTATATAACATTGCCAGTGGGATGTAGACAGTAACCTAAAATCAAATGTGGTATTTCTCTAGTAAAAACCTGGATATTCGCACTAAGTGGAAAAAAAAGATTATAAACAATCTCACATAATCTGAGGACAGGTTTGGCTGCAAAAGGAGTTCATGTCAAGTTGTATCATTAGCAATTAAAAACAAAACAACAAAAACTTTTTTCAGAGCTTTTCGAATTTCTCAATCGTATTATAAGAGATTATGGATCTGTAGTATGTAATGCACTTTAAATATATTTTATAATTTAACGCATTACATTTTTAAAAGATAATTATAATTACTCTTATTTTACATATGGGAAAATGGTTTCAGAGAGGTTAAGTAACAGGACAAAAGAGCAGCTGTTATTTAAAATCAAGTTTGTCTTACCAGGGTATACCAGACTGACAATAATATACAAAAAAAGGTGGTCTTGATACCCTTGTGAGTTTCATGGAGAATTTTTCCCCACAATTTATCATTATGATACACTTAGACAAATCCCTCTGACACTGTAGCAATGTTCATACCTCCTCTTTCACAAAGAGGCACCAGATAAGAAAAAGAGAAGTTTTAGAATATTTCTATGATATAATCTACTTTATTTGAGCATCCTTTTAAAAGAACTATGGTGCAATAGAATCTGATGCAATGAAACAGTGTTGGATTAAGGAGCAATTTATCAGTGATTGAGGAACATTTGCCTTTCAAGTAAGATTTACTTTTCCTGGTTGTCTCCCTGTCTCAGGAAGTGTGTCTGCGTTTGTTCATAAATTAGGAAACTCAGTGTGAAGAACCAAGATTTTACACCAATTGTGTTTCAGTAATTTATTTCTATATAACATTAATTTTAAAAAAAAGAATTACAGAAGAATTAAAAGAGCATGTTAAATTTATTATTAAGTCTAGTTTATTGGGAGTGATCCTTACAAGAACTAAGGATCTGATTCAATCTGTTTGCTTTGAAAAGGATAAATTTAAAGAGTGATATGTTAGGCAAAGATATTTGGGGTCTTACCCATAAATGAAGCTATATTAAGCTAAAGTCTCCTCATAAAATTATAGTTTTACATAAATAGTATTTTTAAACTTACATTTTTGAGAGAGAAAGTTATTCTACTTTTTCACTCAGACATTTGCAATAAAGTTTAAGGGGTTTTAATAAAGATATACAACTTAGATAAATTAATGTTTTCTCTTAAGCATTCAAATTATTTTTTATCTCAAAATTGAGTGTTTGAAGTCTAGTTCAATTATTTATATATTATATATTGTTCCAGCGTAGTATCTCAAAGGCATTTTTCCCTGAAAACATATATAAAATGATTATATTTAATTATTTTTAAATATTACATGCTAAAGTATAAAATCATCAACTTATCTGTTTCATTTGAGTTGCTAATGATAGCTGTTCTTTTTATTGTTGTTCAATCATAGTTGTCCCCATATTCCCCCCATTGCTCTTTTCTGTCCTACCCACTCCCACCTCTCACCTTCAATCCTCCTCCCCACCCCTTTGGCTTTGTCCATGGGTCCTTTATACATGTTCCCTGACAACCCTTCCCCTTCCTTTCCCCACTATGCCCCTCCCCAACTCCCCTCTCTTGTTTTGTTCTATTTCCATGTCTCTGGTTCTGTTTTGCTCTCTTGTTTGTTTTGTTGATTAGGTTCCATTTGTAGATGAGATTAATAATATTAGTGTTTCATCACTTGGTTTACTTCAACTTTTGATGTAAAATAGTGTGTGTGTGTATATAATTTTCAAGCTTAAGTTCTAATAATAATTTAGCCATATTATAAGGATTCTGTGGATGCACTATAAATTAATACAATTGTCTCTTTGTTCAAATATCCATTCACTTACATAAATTCCTAGGCCTCACTCAAGGGAAAGAGCAAATGAACCTATAATAAGGCAATGTCACAATAAGATCTTGGCTATATTATGGTCCTTTGTCATATGAAGATTGGAGAAATTTTGTGTTCCAGTTAGGTTCCTCCTCCACATTCATTCTGTAAATTTGAAAAAAAAAATGAGTGAAATAAAATTTTAAAAAATAAAAATAAATATCTCTCTTTCTAACATAGCAGCACTGATTTTTCTTTGTTATGATTTTATATATTTTTCATATCTAGTCTAGTACCATTCCCTGGGATGGCATTTGATTTTATGGTCTTTTGTTGGTCTTGGTACATGTCTACAGTTTCCTTCTGCATTTGAACTACAGGTAAAAATGAATTTAGAACTACAGCAAATGAATGACTAAACCAATATGTTCAACATTAAAAAAAAACTCACATGCTCTAATTTAAAAAAAAAAACTCACAAACTCACATTAAAAAAAACTCACTCATATCTTCCCATTGAATGATTTATTAGTAGGTTGATCTCCATAGATGGGTAAAAATAAATTGTCCTCAAGTTTGAATGTGCAAATATAGTCAAACATATCATCATCCCTTCACAAGACACATCCTAAAATGTTGTTTTTTAAAATATTTTTGTTTACTTTTACCTAGCAGTCCTTAAACAAGCTAGGAATTTTGCTATTGCAAATAAAATAATTTATATAAAAGTACTACTAAAATAAATATGATAACATCTCAACTTTTCTTTTTTGTTTTTGATTTTTTAAAAATATTGGTGTTCAAGTACACTTTTCTGCCTTTTCCTCCAACCTGTCTGCCTCACCACAGCCATCCCCAGCTCCCTTCCCTGATTCCACACACTGCACTTAGTTTTATCCACGTGTCCTTTATAGTTGTTCCTGAAAACCCTTCACACTCCCCCCCCATTCTCCCCTCCCATCTCCCCTCTGGTTGCTGTTCATTTGTTCTTTATTTCAATGTCTCTGGTTATATTTTCTTCCTTGTTTGTTTTGTTGATTAGGTTCCACTTAAAGGTGAGGTCATATGATATTTGTCCTTCATCATCTGACCTTTCACTTAGCATAATGCTCTCCAATCCTATCCATGCTCTCACAAAGGGCAGGAGCTCCTTCTTTCTTTCTGTTGCATAGTATTCTATTGTGTAAATGCATTACAGTTTTTTGATCCATTTGTTTACTGAAGGGAACTTAAATTGCTTCCAGCACCTAGCTATTGTAAATCATACTGCTATGAACATTGGGGTGCATAGGTTCTTTTGGATAAGTGTTTCAGAGTTGTTAGGATACAATCCCAGCACAGGAATTGCTGGGTCAAAAGGCAGTTTCATTTTTAGTTTTACAAGAAAATTCAATACTGTTTTCCATAATGGTTACACCAGTCTGCATTCCCACCAACAGTGCACAGGGCTTCCCTTTCCTTCACATCCTCTCCAACACTTGTTTGTTGTTTTGCTTACAATGGCCATTCTCAACGGTGTGAATTGGTATCTCATTGTGCTTTTAATTTGCATTCTTCTGATAGTTAGCCTTGCTGACCTACTTTTCATAGGTCACTGGACCCTTTTATGTCTTTCTTGGATAAGTGTCTGTTCAAGTCCTTTGCCCATTTTTTAATAGAGTTTTTTGTCTTCCTAGAGTGGAGTCATGTGAGTTCTTCAAATATTTTGGAGATCAAACAATTGTCTGAGATATCACTGGCAAATATGTTTTCCCATACAGTTAGTTCTCTTTTTATTTTAATGCTGTTTTATTTAGCCATGCAAAAGCTTTTTATTTTGATGAGATCCCACTTGTTTATTATTTTGTTTATGTCCACTGTTTTAGGGGACATATCAGTGAAGATGTTGCTGCATGGAATGTCTGAGATTTTCTTGCTGATGATTTTCCTCTAGGACTTTTATGCTGTCATGACTTACATTTAAGTCTTTTACCCACCTCAAATTTATTTTTGTGTATGATGTAAGTTGGTGATCAAGTTTCTTTTTTTCCCATGTATCTGTCCATATCTCCCAACACCATTTGTTGAAGAGGCCATTTTTACTCAATTTTATGCTTCTTCCCCATTTGTCAAATATTAATTGACCATAGAGACTTGGGCTTATTTCTGGGATCCCTGTTCTGTTCCATTGGTCTATGTGTCTGTTCTTATGCCAGTACTAGGCTGCTTTGATTACAGTGGTCTTGTAATACAGTTTGATATCAGGTATTGTGATCCCTCCTATTTTGTTCTTCTTTCTCAAAATTTCTGCAGCTATTCAGGGTCATTTATGGTTCCATATAATTTTTTGAAGTGTTTGTTCTCTGTCTGTGAAACATGGCATTGGTACTCCATTAAGGATTGCATTGAATCCATAAATTGCTTTGGGTAGTATGGACACTGGTTATGTTAATTCCTCCAATCCATGAACACAATACATGCTTCCATTGGTTTGTGTCTTCCTTAATTTCTTCAGTGCTGTATAGTAGTCTGAGGTCTTTTACCTACTTAGTTAGGTTTGTTTCTAGGTATTTTATCTTTCTTATTGCTATATCAAGTGGGATTTTTTACTGATTTCTGTTTCTGATATTTTATTGTTGCTATACAAAAATGCCTTTGATTTCTGGATATTGACTTTTTAACCCACTGTTTTGCCAAATTCATTTATTATTTTGAGCAGTTTTGGGGTGGAGTCTCTAAGACTATGTACACCATCATGTCATCTGCAAACAATGACATTTTTATTTCCTCTTCCAATTTGAATGCCTTTTATTTCTTCTCCTTGTCTGATTGCTATGGTTAGGACATCTAACACTATGATGGAAAGAAGTGGTAAAACTAGACAACCTTGTACTGTTCCTGATCTTAGTCAAAAAGTGTTTAGTTTTTGCCCATTGAGTACAATGTTGGCTGTAGGTATCTTATATATGGCCTTTCTTAGCTTGAGGAATGCTCCTTCTCTTCCCAGTTTGCTAAGTGTTTTTTATCATAAATGGGCGTTGTACCTTATCAAATGCTTTTTCTGCATCTATTTATATGATCATGTGATTTTTGTCTTTGCTTTTATTTATATGATGTATTACATTTACTGATTTGTGAATACTGTACCATCCTTGCTTCCCTGGGATGAATCCCACTTGATCATGGTGTATTATCTTTTTAACTTATTGCCAGATATGGTTTGCCAAAATTTTGTTGATGATTTGATCATCTATGTTTATCAGCAATATTGGCCTGAAGTTTTCTATCTTTGTTGTGTGTTTATCTGGTTTTGGAATTAGGATGATGCTGGCTTCATAAAAAGAGTTTGGGAGTCTTCCATCATTTTGGATTTTTTTGAATAGTCTATGAAGAATAGGGGTTAGCTCTTCCTTAAATGCTTTGTAGAATTCTCCTGTGAAACCATCTTGTCCAGGGCTTTTGTGTGTCATGTGTTTTTTAATTATTGCTTTCATCTCATCAGGTATTTTTGGTCTGTTCAGGCTTTCTGCTTCTCTTCATTCAGTTTTGGAAGATTATGTTTTTCTAGAAATGTTTCCATTTCACCTAGGTTTTCAATTTTTTTGGCATATAGTTCTTCCTAGTAATTTTTACAATCCTTTGTATTTCTGCGGTGTCAGTTGTAATCTCTCCTCTTTCATTTCTGATTGTGTTTATTTGGGTTCTCTCTCTTTTTTTCTTGATGAGTCTGCTTAAAGCCTTACTGAGTTTGTTTTCAAAGAATCAGCTCCTGGATTTATTGATCCTTAGAATTGTGCTTGTAGTCTCTATGGTGTTTAATTCTGCTCTGATCTTGGTATTTCCTTCCTTCTACTTGCTCTGGGCTGTCTTTGTTGTTGTTCCTCCAGTTCTTGTAGGTGTAGCATTAGGCCGCTCATTTGAAATGTTTCTATTTTTTTAGGTAGGACTGTATTGCTATGAACTTCGCTCTCAGGACCACCATTGCTGTGTCCCATAAGTTTTGGATGTTGTGAGTTAACTTTCATTTGTTTCCAGAAACATTTTCATTTCTTCCCTAATCTCATTCTTGACCCATTCATTGTTTAATAGCAAGCTATTCAATCTCCATGAGTTTGAGTGTTTTTTTTTTTTGTTTTTTGTTTTTTTTTGCTTAAGGTTGGTTTCTAGTTTCAGTCCTTTGTGGTCAGAGAAAATGCTTGATATGATTTCAATTTTCTTGAATTTGTTGAGGCTAGTTTTGTGTCCTGTTTCGTGGTCTATCTTGAAAATGTTCCATGTACATTTAAAAAGAATGTTTATTTTGCTTTGAGATGAAAGTCTCTCTCTCTCTCTCTCTCTCTATATATATATATATCATGTTTTATATATATATCATGTTTTATATATAATGTTTTTATATATAGTATATATAATATATAAATATATATAATATATATATTTTCAGCATAATGTTTTATATATATATATATATATATATCAGTTAAATCCATTTAATCTAGGGTATTGTTCAACATTGCAATAATTTTATTTTGTTTGGAAGATCTATTTATTTTTGACATTGGGGTGTTAAAATCCCCTACTACGATTGTGTTGCCATCAATATCTTTCTTGAAGTCTTCCAATACTTTCTTTATGTATTTGGATGCTCCTATGTTGAGTGCATATATATTTACATTGTTTGTGTCTTCTTGGCGGGTTCTTCACTTGAGTATTTTGGGTCTGTTTTTATGGCCCTTTTTCTGAAGTCTGTTTTGTTTGATATGAGTATTGCTACCCCAGCTTTTTTTTTCCTGTCCATTTTCTTGGAAAATTTGTTTCCAGACCATCACTTTCAGTCTATGTAGGTCTTTTGTCATGTCTTGTAGGCAGCATAGGTGTGGGTCATAATTTATTATCCATTCAGCTATTCTATGTCTTTTGATTAGAGAATTTACATTTAATGTTATTATTGATAGGTACTTACTCATGGTCATTTTTTCATACCTGTGTTCCTCTTTCTCCCACTTTCCACCCCCCCTTTTTTTCAAGCAGATCCTTTAGCGTCTCTTGCAGAGCTGATTTGGTGGAGGTATATTCTTTGAGGCTTCTTTCATCTCGGAAACTCCTTATTTTGCCTTCCATTTTAACTGAGAGCTTTGTTGGATAGCGTAGTCTTGATTGCAAGTCTTTGGGTTTTCATTACCCAGAACATTTCTTGCCATTCTCTTCTTGCTTACAGCATTTCCATTGAGAAGGTTGCTGCTAGTCTTATCAGGGCTCACTTGTATTTTACTTCCTCTTTTTCTCTTGCTGCCTTTAACATCTCTCTTCATCTAGGAATTTTGCCATTTTAATTATGATGTGTCTTATTAAAGTGGGCCTCTTTGGGGACTCTCTGTGTTTTCTGGATTTGTGTGACTTTATCTCTTCTCAAATTAGGGAATTGTCCCATCATTACTTTTTCAAACAGGTTTTCTATCCCTTTCTTTCCTCTTCTCTTTCTGGTATCCCTATTACATGGATATTGTTAGGTTTCATGTTGTCTTGCAGCTCCCTTACCACCTGTTCATTCTTTCTGACTCTCTTTTATTTCTTGTTATAACTGGGTGTTTTTTTGTACCTTGAGCTCCAGTTCACTGATTTGATCCTCTGCTTCATCTAGCCTGCTTATAATTCCTTCTAATATGTTTTTTTATTTCCAAGATTTTATTGTTCATTTCTTTCTGGGTTTTTTTTTTGTTGTTTATAGTTTCTATTTCCTTTTTCATGCCGATTTAATTCGAACTCAGTACCTTGTAGCTGTCTGTGAGTTTCTTGAGCATCTTCATAACCATTACTGTGAATTCTATATCTGATAGTTTGGTTACCTCCCTTTTGTTTAGCTCTTTTAGTGAATAGTCTTCCATTCATCTTGATTTCATGTTCTTTTTTTGTCTCTCCATTTTAGGTGACTCTTTTTGTTTGGTTTTACACTTCCTGATGCTTTGCTTTGCTAGCTGTCTTTATAGGGTGAAACTATGGTAGGAATTTTATGCAGTCCAGTGGTGTGGTCTCTTTGATCTCCTTGTATGGACCCTCTAGGTTTGCTCTTTTTTCTATTTGTGTAGGCTCTCTTGTTGTATTTGAATTTTTTCTTTTGGTCATTTCTTTGTTGGCAGTATCTCTTCTCTAATGGGTATACTGGTGTTTGCAGCTCTCGCCTATTCTTGTATATGATCAGTGGCTGGGGGTAGGCAAAATGAATTAAGACAGTGGGAGAGTATTTTATGAGATGTAAAGTACCAACATGCATAGAAAAGATAAGAAAAAAATTATTTGGATAAGTATATCATTAACTGTGATAGTTCACCCAACTGTCCACTTTTTACAAAAGGTGAAAGAGAGATAAAACTCTTGATAGAGGGGAGGATGATTGTGAGCTGAATTGAGGAAATAGAGCTCTTGTGCAAGGTTAGATGATGAGATACAGTGAGAGTACAGATTAGAAAGTAGGCATAGTGTGTGAGAGAATGAAATTAACCATGACAATAATGAAGCTCAGGAATTAAGTGAAGTGAGCTAAGATCAGGGAGGGTTGCTGTGTAGTATTTACAATTGTATGGAATAACTATTATTTATAATTATTATTACAGTTGTTATTTAGAGTACTGGAACTATAATAATATGACAAGAAACATATGATTTGGATAAACAAAATAGAAAGTACACAATCAAGAGCAGTGTGTTATTAGAACACAAGTATGGGGAAAGAAGGAAAATTAAAATACAATAAAGAGAGAATAAAGAAAACCAGTGAAACAAAGCACTTAAACAAAGAAATAAAATGAAGAAAACTAAACATAAAGAGGAGAAGTAGAAAAATACTAATAAAAGAACTAAAAGTAATGACAAAATAATACAAATAATAAAATGCCAGTTCTAATACAAATAATAAAATGCCAGAAACTGAGAAAAGTGACATTTGTCTCCGTTTCTAAGTTTTGGGGTTAGCCTTGTGCTCCACCTTTGGATTTGTCTCTGTACCTTTATAACTCCACATCTTATTGTCTTACTTGGGGGAAGAAAAAAAAGAAAGAGGAAGGAGAAAAAAGCCTCCTTCTGACTTTAAACCCATTGAGCAAGTTCTGCTGGGCTTTCTGGATGCCACAGGAAAGGGCTGAGCTTCACTTTTCTCCCTTCCTATGGTTTTGCAAGGGTGGAGACCTGGTCTAGACCACAGTATTCACACTTGCCCAACCTCCAGCTCAGGTCCTCCATGAGCTGCCAGGTCCCCACTGTCCATCTGTAACAGGCTTGCACCTTTAATTAACCAGACCTGCTGAAGTCTATGTGGTGAGCCTCCTCCTTGCTCTTCGTGAGCCCACCATGGTTGGAGCTCACTGCAGGCAAGCAGCACCAGTCAGCCTTTGGGCACAGGGCACAACTCAGTCTCTGGGTGAGCAGCGGGAGTCAAGCTTGGACGTATGGTTCAAATCAGCTGGAAGCAAGTGGTGCTGAGATCAGTCAGAGTTAGCTGCAGCACAAGGGTAGGGGCAAGCCAGCTGCTTCTTGAGAGTTCCTTACAAAGCAGCTGCGAGTTTTTTGCTTGTTTGTTTGTTTTGGATAAAAGCCTTTTGTTTAAGCCCATCATTCTTAACAAGCACATGGCTTTTCTCACAACCCAACTTTCAAACAAGTCTGGAGAATATCTGGGTCAGGGTCCAACATGGCTCAAATCTTTTCCCTTCTCCAGGTGTCACCGCGCTCCCCAATGTATCTGGTAATGACCTAGCCAGCATCCATAGTCCCAGAAGGTGTACACCGTCTCTGTGTGTCTCCTACTTCATCCCTATCTCCCCCAACAACTTCAAGCATCCAGGTCACTGGAGTCTTTCTTGATACTGGGGTCAACCAGAGCAGAGGCTGCCCTCCCTGCTCTGGTAAGGGAGGGAGCTGGTGCTCTTACTCTCCTCCCTATGTCCCGCAGCAGGTGCACAGTGGAGGCCACAGCAGCCTAGGTCCCTGCACAGATCCCAGGGACCTTAGCATCCCAACACAATCTCCTCACTGTCTGTTTTCCAACGTCCTCTAAAATGTTTGGCCTCCAAATTTCTTATGGACTGGGGTTTCATTGGCTGTTCACTCTGTTCCTCGGAAGATTGGCTAGGTGTTCCAGCTGGGCACAGGGAGAACTGGGTTCCTCCCCCACCTACCTCACTGCCATCTTTAGTCCTCTGAATTTTTTCTTACTCATCTCTGTATTATCGTCTCTCTAACAGCAATGGCTGCTGTCATCTACATCTATGAATATCATTTGAATCTAAGCCTCCATTTTCTGGCTGGTTCATATTTTTCCTCTGCCTTGAATTCATTCTTCCCACTTCATTACCTTTCTAATAGTTCCTGTGCTTTTAATACCAAATGATGGTCTCAAATAGCCAAATGATATGTCCAAAAATACTTTGGACTATATAGGCATTTCCTTTCTCTGTATTTTGTGGTACTTAGATTCTATACATGATTTATTCATTCCTTGCCTATTTCAATAAATATTTACTAAATTTCAAGCACTTTACTATACTTTGGGAATATAATACCTCATAAAGCACAATCCCTGTTTTCAAAAATCTCACAATCTAATGTCAGAAACTGATAAAATATGGTATGAACTTTCCAATTAAAAAGACTTTTCTTTGAATACAATTATTTTTTAACTCATCAGGGTATCATGATATCCACAAAACACAAAACTCTGGGAAGAACGTAGTAGGTTATCAATAAATATTTGACAAAAAATGTGTGAAACTTGAAGGAATAAGATGATGTAATGGTTAACTGCTATAATAGTGAAGGTTATAGGAAAAGGAATCCGGATGGGGGGGCCTGTAGGGGCTCAAGGAAAGTCTCTGCCAAGGAGATATTGGACTTTGAGTTGATGCTTTAATTACAACAAGCAATGTCTGAGTAGTGACCAGAAGGCAAAGGAATATGACTCCTTTTGGAACAGAGAATAATCTGACAAAATTTTTCCCAAGCTGAACCTACCTTACGTTTCTCAAGACAAACTCCTAGATCTCCTTAATACTAAAGCTGTTGTCATCGTTGTTTTTACATAAAGAAGATCAAAATTCTTTGCTTGAAACTCATGATAATGTCAGATCATAAGAAATGAATAGGATGAACTCTGGGTTAGAAATGAGATCATTCTAGTGATAACATAATATACCTTGAAATTACTTTATGCCTTTTGAAAGTTAACTTTTTCTCTCTATGCTGCAATTTCCTCACAAATAAAATGAAAATGTTACAATAGATATTCTCTGAGGTCCTTTCTATCACAGAACATTCTATGATCCTTGACTCTTAACTTCTAAAATCTCCCATTTTCAATAGGCTGAACAAGAAAGAAGAGAAATATAAAGTAAAAAAACATTAGAAAAATGTCACAAAGATAACATGATGAAGGTTGCGGTACTGCTTTCTCAGGAAAATTGAAGAAAAGCAATGAGTATATATCTGGTTATAAAGAGTACAGTCCTTCTGGGAAACCATGAGAGGTCAGACCAGTAGATGGTGAATGTTATGATGCTACATGACTATTTTCCTCCTAGGAAATACAGAAGCAGCTACCTTTTATATGCATAGGGTTTAAATAAAGGAAAGAACAAATTGTGCAGTTAATAGAAAATCTAAAATTGTAATTATAATGGTGCCTAAAATATCAAAACAAATTTACTTAGGAATTTAGCACATGCTAGAGGGATCTTTATATTTAACTGTATATTCATAGCTTTAAAAGACAAGGACCTTCTATATAGGTAGCGAAGCATCCGGCCTTGAAGAAAGAGGCAGCCCAGGACATTTGAAACACTCCTTCAGCACAATAAGAAAGCTGCCATCACTGTAGTAACCAGTCCATGTGCGTTAGAATTCTTAAGATTTGCTTAGCTCTGTCTTAGAGCTGCTGCTATGGCAACAGACATGGATGAAAAAGGATAAACATTTGATAAAAGCAAATGGGAAAAAATCCCTACCTTTAGGGTATAACAAATATGGTGAATTTTATAATGAAATCTTTCACGGCATAATGTTTTAGAATAGAATTCAGTATCGGGCAATGTGCTCCTGGAGTATTTAGCAAGTTACTGGAATGAGAGCAAAGCCTGAAGAATCAGCTCACTTACTCACTCATGCGTACTTGTGCGTGAGTCATCACTATATGGTAAATACTTTGGCGCTGTGAGAAATATATTTAATACATATGCTACTAAATACTGGCTTTTAAGTAGAAAAATGTAGCTAATTAAAATACAAGATAATATGTAATAAGTAACGCAGAAGCTGTACAAAAACAAATTTTATAGAGTTTTAAAAGGAATAACATTATTTCAACTGAGGACATTAACCCTTTATAAAAATAATGCACATGCTAATGAATGAATAAGCTATACATATTCATTAATTATAGTTTCAAAAATACAGAAAAATAAGATGATGAAAATTTATTTGGGGTCACCAAAATATAAATACTGCCTACAATATTGGTGTATTTTCTTCAATAAATAAAATAATTTTACACATAGTAAAATAAAATAAAATATTTTATTTAATGTATTTTACCTTGATTTCTTTTCTTGTCATTCTTCTATAAGCATCTCCCCACCTCTTTTCNACTGTGAGAAATATATTTAATACATATGCTACTAAATACTGGCTTTTAAGTAGAAAAATGTAGCTAATTAAAATACAAGATAGTATGTAATAAGTAACGCAGAAGCTGTACAAAAACAAATTTTATAGAGTTTTAAAAGGAATAACATTATTTCAACTGAGGACATTAACCCTTTATAAAAGTAATGCACATGCTAATGAATGAATAAACTATACATATTCATTAATTATAGTTTCAAAAATACAGAAAAATGAGATGATGAAAATTTATTTGGGGTCACCAAAATATAAATACTGCCTACAATATTGGTGTATTTTCTTCAATAAATAAAATAATTTTACACATAGTAAAATAAAATAAAATATTTTATTTAATGTATTTTACCTCGATTTCTTTTCTTGTCATTCTTCTATAAGCATCTCCCCACCTCTTTTCTCAGGCTTAATGACCATAATTTCTTATGAATGCATTGTTAGTAGTCCCTGGATTCTCTCCTCCATTAGTGGTTGATTTCTGCCTGGAGGTCAAAGAGAAGATAGTAACAAATCAGTCTTGAGGAAACTTTGTTGAACTCATAATGTCTGCTGGCATAATGAGGAGAGACAATCTGATTTCCAAAGCTGGTACTAAATGGAGTAAAACATTTTTCCTAATACTGTTTGTAGGAGTTTCCATAAAGACTATTTTTTCATCTGTATCAATTCAACCTCATTACAAAAATCTGCATCCCACCTTATTTTGCAAGAACCATTAAAATACAAGTAAAAGAGGAGATTTTTATTTTATTTTGAGTTCCAATCTGTTACTCTTATTGCAGTCTTCTGGCCATGAAAATATTGAATGCATTTCAGGGCTTCTGGTAACCAGATTACTGTGTCCACTGTGTCTAGATAGGAATCTTGGAGTCAGCATCTGCATGTCTAAACATTTCTATATCAACTTCTGAATTCAGAATGGCTATGTAAAGGCTGTGAAAAGGGTTCTGGCCATGAATTCCAACTGTGGAGGGGTATGCTTCCAATACTACCAAGCAATTCCTGGATACCAGTTGGGTGTCCTACAATTTGATCTCATTCTTATACTATTTACCTGGGAATAGTAACAGATCTCACGGGATAAGGACTCCATCCTACAATACTGTCCTGTTCCTCCTTTGAGATGCCAATTAGAAGTCCAAGTTTCTAACCAACTAGTTATATTTTGTAGGTTGACTCTCTTCTATTGACTCTCTCCTTACATTTGATTCATTTGCAAAATCAGCTCACAGAACTGAGAAATATTTTGCTTAGTAGATCACTAGTTTACGATAAAATGACATAACTCAGGAATAGCTACATGGAGAGATACATAGAACAAGGTATAAGAAAGGGACAGGGGGATTCCACGCCTTCTTTATGTAAACCATTCTTCATCCTCCAAAGTTTGTATGTGTTCATGAACCCAGAATCTTCCCAACTCTCTCCTTTTGAGTTTATAAGGAGACTTCATTACATAGGCATACTTGATTAAATCACTGGCCATTGGTGATTGATTTAAGGCCCAGCCCCTCTCCCATCCCTGGGGGTTGAGAGGGTGGAACTGAAAGTCCCGACCTTCTAATCACATGGTTGGTTCTTCTGTCAACCAGCTTTCACCTTAGGTGCTTTCCAAAAGTCACCTCATTCATATAACAAAGGATACCTTTATGCTCTCACTTAAGAAATTTTAAGGGTTTTAGGAGCCCTGTGCCAGAACCAAGGATGAAGACCAAATATATAATATTTCTTATTATAAATCACATTATCCCACAATACCACACTTTCCTTATACATTACACAAAAATAAGAAACAGAAGTTTGACCTTTGATAAAAACAAGGAGCCTTCTGTAATTTGCATTATAGGTAGAAAGCAAACAAAATAATGATAAATGGCTTAGCAGAGAATCTATCCTAAATGCTTAAAAGGAAAATACCAATGATGAGATCATTGATTTTCCTTCTGGTAAAAAAAAACGTATTAAATATTCAGGATTTGCTTCTACTGCAGAGGGTGAGAATGAAATAGGAGCTTGGAAACTATGAAACAGTTTAACCAACTGTGTATAGTAGTGGTGGGCTCCCAGTCTTTGTTCCCTATCCTTTTAGACTTGACTTGGCTTTTCTTTATGAAACTAAATCAAAGGGACTTCTGGCTTGGGATATTGGGCATTAAAGGAGGGAAAACTGATGGCTCTTGTTGGAAACTGAAGCTCTGAGCCAAACACTGCCTTCAGATTAATAAAGCCTCCCAGCACCTTTCTGCCACTTGACTAGGAAACCAATAGCAGTGTTGAAAAACATCAAAAAGAGTAGGAGGTCCTCTCCTTAAGATTTATTGATGCTCGCGTTTGAATGCTGCTGATCAGAAAGCAGATGAACATCAAATTGCTCTGTAATGAATTCCTCCTGCTGTCTATATGAGCACCACCTGATCATATGGAAATTTTAATTCCAGCTGTTTATAGTTACCTTTTTCTTGCATATCAATGGCACCTTACTTCCAGAAGTGCTCCTGGTGGACTCTTCACATACCATGGGTAGTATTATGGAGAGTTCCATGACCTAGAGACTGCCAGGTCCTGCCTCACTCTGGAAGGATGCTGCCACATCTCCTGTTTGGGAGACCATCGTCATACATTTCCATTTAAAAACTTATTCTCTCACTCTGTTAACATTTTTTAGTAAAATGCATCATGATGCTGTTAGACTATCTCATAAAAGTATACTTGTATTATTTAGAAATATGGATGTGGATATCTGAAACAAAAATACAAAATACTAAAAGAATTAAATATGGTTGCTTCTGGAGAGAGAAATGAGGTAGGAAGTAGGACAATTGTTTTCTGCAAAAATTCTTTTAGAGATTTTTGATTTAAAAAAAGCTATAATTTAATGTGCTTTAATATGACAGCAAGAAACAGAGAGAATGGGGGGAAGTGAGCTTAAGAATGTATAACTTAGGTTCTGCATAGAAAAAAAGTGTAATGGTAAATAGGTAGTTATACCAATTTATAGGATTTTGTGAGCTACTCAAAGTTCCAAATCAAATGAGAAAGTAGAATGACTTTACTTGAGGTTTATTTTAGAGAAAAAAATTGAAATGTTAAAAAATAAAGTTTTATCAAATGTAAAGCTTATCTAAAATCATAACAATAAGCAATTTATCTTTTTATTGATTTTTTATTTTTGTGAATTACTTTACTACAAATAAAGTTGCCATGAAAATTTTAGAAATATATAAATCTTAAGGTTATTTGAATTAAAGAGTTTCTTTTTCCCTACTAAAATTAGAATTATTTTTCCTTGCTTGACTCCAAAAAAAAGAATTTTGGACCCAAATAATGAAATTTTGCAGATTTTTGAAATTTGTCAAGCTGATTTCTGAGTGATTTATAACAGTACTCAGGCTAACCAGGAATAAGTGAGAGAAGAATAGGACAATTCTACAAGTTTTAGGAACTGCAAATATTTTATTATGAATTATGCACATAATGAAAAATAGTAGGATAAATGATTAGAAAACTGTATCTGAACCAGTTAAAGAAGGTTTGGCTGACACATTTTAACGTATTCTTTTGGCAATGAGGAAACATTTTAATTTTTAATGAATGACAAGAAAGAGTAAAGGATGGGATATGATCCACTTCAATAAATATTAATAACATTTCTACAATTTTTAGTGAATCATGCACTGTACAAAATGAATAAGACTTGACCTTTGCTTTCCAGGATTCAGAGTTTGGAGAGAATACTGACATAATGATGAATAATGTTTAAACACAATATTGATTCGGTTAGTACTACAGAAGTGGTATGTACTGATCAGAATACAGAGTCATGGTAACTAAAAATTAATGGAGGAAACTTAGGAAAACTTACATGTATAAAATGTCTATTTGGAGTTAGGTCTTGAAACTCATGACATCAGTGGACAGAAATGAAAGTTAAGGTCGTCCAAGAAGGAAGGGAGTGCTAGTCACACTAAGAAAATGCATATATTTCAAATATAATTTAAATCAATAAATTTGATGCATAAAGTCACAAAAAGAAAAAAAATACAAGTGAATGTAAAATTTTAAATGTTAGAAGTCTTTCTTAAAGAACACAAGTGCAAAATATATTCAAGCATTTAAAACTTCTATTCAATAAAATTTAAATTAAAACAGCAAACTTGAGCAATTTTTGCAGGTTACAAGATAGATAAATAACAAATAACATATTGTATATATGTATGTATATATACATATATACATATAATATATAATATTTCTTTAAAAAGTAAAAACAAGAAGGTGATAATTCCTTAACAGTGAAGAAAACTGCTAGTGTCCAGTTATGAAAAAACATCAAATTGAAATAGAGACATAGTGTCCCACAAAATACCTGACTAGAGCTCCTCAAAGCTGTCAAGATTATCAAAAACAACAAAAAACTCAGAATGTCCCACAGTCAAGAAGAGTCTAAGAAAACACAACAAGAAAATGTAGTGTGGTGTCCTGGATGGGGTCCTGGACATAAAACTCACATAAGGTAAAAACTTATAAATTGAGAAAGTTTGTTACCAATAGACATGACTTGCAAGAAAAGTGTTAAAAGATCTTTAGAGAGAAGGAAAATAATGTAAGTTAAAAATTTGGAAAGAAAGGAAGGAAGGAAGGAAGGAAGGAAGGAAGGAAGGAAGGAAGGAAGGAAGGGTAAAGGAAGAAAGAGAAAATAAAAAATCATTGTAGAAGGAATAACTGAAGATGAAATAAAAATTTTAATTTTTAAAATTAAGTGATCTGAAATATAACAGTTTGTTTAACATAATACCAATGATGTATTTGATAATGTTTGTGTATGTCACACATGCATATATATACTTGCACATATTTTATCAATAACATCTTTAATTACATCAGACTATAGATATTCATTTGTTTGTGATTGTATTGGCAAGAGGTCCCTAGAGAAACAGAATCAATAAGACTGTTTACTTTAGCTTCATATTATAAATACATAACTTCTAACTTTTTAAATGTAATTGTACATCTTTTTTCATATTCCTTTTGACTTTCTCTTTAGCCCATTGTTTATTTAGACATATGTTTTTAATGTTGGAATAGTTGGTTTGTTTTTCAATTGTGTTGTGTTTCTGCAATTGAATGTTGTTTAATTATGGTCCAACAAATACACTTTTCTGTGGTTTAAAATATTATAAATTATTTTATTTTTCTTTCTTACTCCAGGATATGTTTATTGGTTTTAGAGAGAGAGAAAATGGGATGGGGAGAGAGAGAGAGAAACATTGATTGGTTGCCTCCCATACACACACCAACTGGGGATTGAACCCACAAATTAGGCATGTACCCTGACCTGAAATCAAATGTGCAACCTTTTGGTGTAAAGGATGACATTTCAAACAACTGAGCCACCAGCTAGAACAAACATTAAGAAATTTGAATAAACTATGGACTTCAGTTAATAACAATAATTACATACCCATATTTCTTTGATAATTGCAGCAAATGTACCAGAGTAAAGTAAGACATTAGATAATAGGGGAAACTGAACATGCGTGGGAACTCTCTATACTATTCTTCATAATTTTTCTGCAAATCTAAAATTGTTCTAAAAATAATGTCTCTCTTTTAAAAGGCAGTAAAAAATTAAGATTTTTTAAAAAATTATTTTATTGTTGTTCCATTAGTTGTCTACATTTTCCCCCCAACATTCCCCCCAGCACTGCCAAAACCCACCTTCCTTCCTTGCTTCCAATCCCCCCCTTGGTTTTGTCCATGTGTCCTTTATAATGGTTCCTGAAAACCCTTCACTCCATTGTTCCCTCCTCCCTCTATCTGGTTATTGTTAGATTGTTCTTAATTTTAATGACTCTGCTTGTATTTTGTTTGTTTTTTTTTCTTTTATTGGTTGTGTTCCAGATAAAGCTAAGATCATATGATATTTGTCCCTCACCACCTGGCTTATTTTACTTAGCATAATGCACTCCAGTTCCATGTGTACTGCCGCAAAGAGTATAAGCTCCTTTTTTCTCTCGGCTGGGTAGTATTCCATTGTGTAAATGTACCAGAGTTTTTTGATCCATTCATTTACTGATGGGCACTTAGGTTGATTCTAGGACTCAGCTACTGTAAATTGTGCTGCTATGAACATTAGGGTGTATAGGTTCTTTTGAATTAGTGTTTCAGGATTCTTTGGGTATAATCTCAGCAGTGGAACTGCAAGGTCAAAAGGCAGTTACATTTTTATTTTATTTTTTTTAAAACTATGGTACATTTATTTTTTTAAGATTTTTATTTATTTATTTATCTTTAGAGGGGAAGGAGAGAAGGAGAGAAACATCAATGTATGGTTGCCTTTTTTGTGTCCCCTGCTGATAGTTAGCCTGCAAGGAACCGGCCTGCAACCCAGGCATGTGCCCTGACTGGGAATCGAACCGCGATTGTCTGGTTCGCAGGCCCACACTCAATCCACTGAGCTATGCCAGCCAGGGCAGCAGTTACATTTTTAGATTTTAAGGAAATTCCATACTGTTTTCTACAGTGGCTGCAGCAGTCTGCGTTCCCACCAATAGTGCACTAGGATTCCCTTTTCTTCACATTCTCTCCAACACTTGTTTGATGATTTGTTACTGATATCTATTCTGACCCGTGTGAGGTGGTATCTCATTGTGGTTTTAATTTGTATCTTTCTGATGGCTAGTGATGCTGAGCATCTTTTCATATGTCTCTGGGCCCTTGGTGTGTCCTCCTTGGAGAAATGTCTGTCTGAGTCTTTTGCCCATTTTTCAATTGTTCTTTTTGTCTTCCTGGGGTTGAGTCATGTGAGTTCTTTATATATTTTGGAGATCAAGCCTTTGTCTGAGGTATCAATGGAAAATATGTTTTTCCATATAGTTGGTTATCTTTTCATTTTAATGCTGTTTTCTTTAGCCATGCAGAAAATTTTATCTGATGAGATCCCATTAATTTATTAATTAATCCCATTAATTTATTATTGGGATCTCTTTCCTTTATGTTCCTTGCTTTAGGGGACGTATCAATAAAAATATTGCCGCGTGGAATATCCGAGATTTTCCTGGTGATGTTTTCCTCTAGGACTTTCATGGTGTCACAGCTTATGTTTAAGTCTTTTATCCACCTTGAATTTATTCTTGTGTGTGGAGTAAGTTGGTGATCGAGTTTCATTTTTTTGCATGTATCTGTCCAGATCTCCTGGCACCATTTGTTGAAGAGGATATTTTTACTCCATTTTATGCTTTTTCCAACTTTGTCAAATATTAATTGACTGTAGAGACTTGGGTTTTTCTCTGGGCTCCCTGTTCTGTTCCATTGATCTATGTGTCTGTTCTTATGAGTGTACCAGGATGTTTTGATTATAGTGGCCTCTGTAATACAGTTTGGTATCAGGTATTGTGTCCCTCCTATTTTGTTCTTCTTTTTTGAAATTGCTGCAGCTATTCAGGATCATTTATAGTTCCATATACATTTTTGAAGTGTTTGTTCTGTATCTGTGAAATATGTCACTGGTAATTTAATAGGGATTGCATTGAATCTATAAATTGCTTTGGGTATTATGGACTTGTTGATGATGTTAATTTTTCCAATCCATGAACATAGTACATGCTTCCATTTGTTTATCTCTTCCTAAACTTCTTTCTTCAGTGATGTGTAGTAGTCTGAGTATGGGTCTTTTACCTTCTTGGTTAGGTTTATTCCTAGGTGTTTTATTTTTCTTGTTGCTATATCAAATGGGATTTTTTCCTGAATTCTGTTTCTGATATTTCATTGTTGATATACAAAAATGCCTTTAATTTCTGGATATTGAGTTTGTATTCCACTGTTTTGCCAAATTCATTTATTAGTTTTAGCAGTTTTGGGGTGGAGTCTTAAGGCTTTCTATGTACACTATCAAGTCATCTGCAAACAATTACAGCTTTGTTTCCTCTTTTCTAATTTGGATGCCTTTTATTTCTTTTTCTTATCTGATTGCTGTGGTTAGGAATTCTAATACTATGTTGAATAGGAGTGGTAAAACCAGGCATCCTTGTCTTATTCTTGATCTTAGTGGGAAAACTCCAATTTTTTGCCCATTGAGTATGATGTTGGCTGTAAGTATCTCATATTCGGCCTTTCTTAGGTTGAGAAATGCTCCCTCTATATCAAATGTTTTTTCTCCATCTATTTATGTTATCATGTAATTTTTGTCTTTGCTTTTGTTTACATGAAGTATTACATTTATTGATTTTCAAATATCATACCATGCTTGCATCCCTGAGATTAATTCCATTTGATCATGGTGTATGATCTTTTTTTAAATTTATTTATTTTAATTGTTGTTCAAATACAGTTTTCTGTTTTTTATTCCCATCCCATCCCACCACTGCAGTGCTCCCCACCTCCCCACTCTTTCCAGCCCCCTTAGTTTTTGTCCATGTGTCCTTTATACTTGTTCCTGTAAACCCCTCCCTCTTTTCCCTGAAATTCCCTTCCCTCTCTGCTCTGGTCACTGTCAGCCTGTTCTCCATTTCAGTGTCTTTGGTCATATTTTTCTTGCTTATTTTGTTTTGTTGTTTAGGTTCTGTTAAAGGTGAGATCATATGGTATTTGTCTTTCACCGCCTGGCTTATTTTGCTCAGAATAATGCTTGCCAGTTCCATCCATGCTGTTGCAAAGGGTAGGAGCTTCATCTTTCTTTCTGCAGCATAGAATTCCATTGTGTAAATGTACCATAGTTTTTTCATCCATTCATTTACTGATGGGCACCTAGGTTGCTTCCATCACTTGGCTATTGTAAATTGTGCTGCTATGAACATTGGGGTGCATAGGTTCTTTTGGATTGGTGTTTTAGGGTTCTTAGGATATACTCCTAGCAGTGGAATTGCTGGGTCAAAAGGCAGATCCAGCCCTGGCTGGTGTAGCTCAGTGGATTGAGCGCGGGCCTGTGAACCAGAGGATCGCGGTTCGATTCCCAGTCATGGCACATGCCTGGGTTGCAGGCCAGTACCCTGCAGGCCAACTCCCAGCAGGGGATGCATGAAAGGCAACCATACATTGATGTTTCTCTCCCTCTCTCCTTCCCCTCTAAAGATAAATAAATAAATAAAATCTTTAAAAAAAAAGGCAGATCCATTTTTAGTTTTCTGAGAAAAATTCCATACCATTTTCCATAGTGGTTGTACCAGTCTGCAATCCCACCAACAGTGAGTGCACTAGGGTCCCCTTTTCTTCATAACCTCTCCAACACTTGTTTGTTGCTTTGTTTATAATGACCATCTGACTGGTGTAAAGTGGCATCCCATTGTGATTTTAATTTACATCTCTCTGATAGCTAGTGATATTGAGCATCTTTTCATGTATCTCTGGTATTTTGAACATATTGCTGGATGTGGTTTGCCAATATTTTGTTGATGAGTTTAGCATCTATGTCCATCAATGTTATTGGCCTGAAGTTTTCTATCTTTATTATGTCTTTATCTGGTTTTGGAATTAGGATGATGCTGGCTTCACAAGAAGAGTTTGAGAGTCCTCCATCTTCTTGGATTGTTTTGAATAGTCTGTGAAGGATAGGGGTTAGCTCTTCCTTAAATGCTTTGTAGAATTCTCCTGTGAAACCATCTGGTCCAGACCTTTTGTATGTCATGTGGTTTTTGATTACTGCTTTCATTTCATCAGGTATATTGGGTCTGTTCAGGCTCTTTGCTACTTCTTCATTTAGTTTTGGATGATCATGTTTTTCTAGGAATTTTTCCATTTCCCTTGAGTTTTCAAATTTGTTGGCATGTAGTTGTTCATAGTACTTTCTTACAATCCTTGGCATTTCTGTGGTATCAATTGTAATCTCTCCTCTTTCATTTTTGATTGTATTTATTTGGGCTCTCTCTCTTTTTTTCTTCTTGAGTCTGCTTAAAGCCTTACTGAGTTTGTTTTCAAAGAATCAGCTCCTGGATTTATTGATCCTTAAAGTTGTGCTTTTAGTCTCTATGGTGTTTAATTCTGCTCTGGTCTTGGTATTTCCTTCCTTCTACTTGCTCTGGACTGTCTTTGTTGTTGTTCCTCCAGTTCTTATAGGTGTAGTGTATTTTTTAGGTGGAGCTGTATTGCTATGAACTTCCCTGTGAGGACCACCTTCGCTGTGTCCCATAAGTTTTCGATGTTGTGAGTTCATTTTTATTTGTTTCCAGAAACATTATCACTTCTTCCCTAATCTTATTTTTGACCCATAGCATGCTCTTCGGTCTCCATGAGTTTGAGTGTTTGGATTTTTCCCCTTGGGGTTGGTTTCTAGTTTCAGTCCTTTGGGGTCAAAGAAAATGCTTGGTATGATCTCAATTTTCTTGAATTTATTGAGGCTTGTTTTGTGCTCTGTTAAGTAGTCTATCTTTGAAAATGTTCCATGTGTATTTGAAAGAATGTGTATTTTGCTTTTTTGGGATGAAAAGCTCTCTATATATCAGTTAAGTCTGTTTAATCTAGGGCATTGTCCATGGCCACAATATCTTTGTTGATATTTTGTTTGGAAGATCTATTTATTTTTGACATCAGGGTGTTAAAAACCCCTACTATAATTGTATTGCTCTCAATATCTTTCTTGAAGTCCTCCAAGAATTTCTTTATGCATTTGGGTGCTCCTATGTCGGGTATATATATATTTACGATGTTTGTGTCTTCTTGGTGGATTCTTCCCTTGAGTATTATGAAGTGACCTCTGTGTCTCTTTTTATGGCTCCTTTTTTGAAGTCTGTTTTGTCTGATATGAGTATTGCTACCTCAACTTGTTTTCCCCTCTCCATTTCCTTGGATTATATGTTTCCAGCCCTTCACATTCAGTCTGTGTGCATCTTTTGTTCTGAGGTGGATCTCTTGTAGGCAGCACAGGTGTGGGTCATGATTTCTTGTCCATTCAGCTATCCTATGTCTTTTGATTAGGGAATTTAATCGATTTACATTTAAGGTTATTATTGATAGGTACTTACTCATGGCCATTTTTTCATCCCTGTGTTCCTCTCTCACTGTTTTTATTCCTGTTCTTAAAGCAGACTCTTTAGTATCTCTTGCAGAGCTGGTTTGGAGGAGGTATATTCTTTGAGGTGTCTTTTGTTTAGGAAACTCCTTATTTTGCCTTCCATTTTAATGGAGAGCCTTGCTGGATAGAGTAGTCTCAGTTGCAGGCCCTTGTTTTTTTTTCATTACTTGGAATACTTCTTGCTATTCCCTTCTGGCTTGGGGCATTTCCACTGACATGGCAGCTGCCAGTCTTATGGCTCCCTTGTATGTTACTTCCTTTTTCTCCCTTGCTGCCTTTAAGATTCTCTCTTTGTCTTGGAATTTTGCCATCTTAATTATGATGTATCTTGAAGTGCGTCTCTTTGGGTTCCTCTTATTGTAACTCTCTGTGTTTCCTGATTTGCATGTCTTTATCTCTCACCAAATTAGGAAATTTTTCTTTTAATCATTAGGAAAATCATTACTTTTTCAAACAGGTTTTCTATCCCTTGCTCTTCTTCTCCTTTTGGTATCCCTATTATAGATATTATTATGTTTCATATTGTCCTGCAGTTCCCTTAACACCTCTCCATTCTTTCTGGGTCTCTTTTCTTTTTCTTGCTCTTTCTGGATGTTTTTTTCTACCTTGTCCTCCAGCTCACTGATTCTACACTCTACTTCATCTTACCTGCTTTTGATTCCTTCTACTGTGCTCTTCAATTAATAAATCATAATTTTCATTTCTTCTTAGACCTTGTTGAAAGTTTCTACTTCCTTTTTTATGTTAATACAGTTTGCAGTGAGTTAGTTGCATTTTCCTTATAGTTTTTGGTAATTTTCTGTGAGCTCATTGAGCTTCCTGATCACCAGTGCTTTGAACTCAATATCTGGTAGTTGACTTGCCTCTATTTCCTTTAGCATTCTTTCTGAGGCTTCCTCCTTTCCTTTCATTTGGGGGTTGTTTCTTTGTCTTCCCATTGTTTGTGAAACTCTTCACAAACACCACCTTCTCCCTTTTTGCTGTCCTAGATGTTAAGGACTCTCAGTACCCCTTCAGGGTACTTCAGCCCACTCCCCTCCCACTGAGTTCAGTCTTTCTGGAGATTACTGACTTCCTGAGCCCTGCAGCTCTCCTCTGTGGGGGTGTTTCTGCCTTCCTAGTAGAGAGCTAGTTAGCCTTGTAGGGCCTTGGGAGCAGGGGCCTGATGCAAGGTGACTCAGGGTGGTGAGGTTAGGTGCACTCCATCTTGGGGCTCCGGACAGGGCCTGAACCCTCAGCCTCACTGCTGGGGCAGGATGAGCAGCCGCTGTGCCAATGGTTCAGGTGCTCCCTGGCCACGGGCTTTGGGTGAGACCGTGTGGCTGGCAGGGGTAGAGGCTCAGGTGATGGGGTGGTTGATGTGGGAGAATTCCCCGAACAGCAACTGAGTGTCTCTCTCTCTCTCTCTTTTTTGAAAAAAATCCTCCTTTTCAAGCCTGCGAAATCAAACAAGCGCAAGGTCTCTCACACAGCCCAACTCTCCAACCAGACTGGGGACTGAGGGCCACTTCATTCTTATTCCCTTCCCTGTGACTTTAAGCATCCAGGTTCCTCCTGGTGCTCCTCAAACCTTGTTTGGCAGGGAAGAGAGCCTTTGACCTGGTTCTCTCCCGAGAATTCTGTGGCAGACCCAGCAGGTGCCAGACCTGGGGCTGCAGCCACCCTGGTCCCTGTACAGATACCAGGGACCTTGTTGTCCTGAAGTTCTCTCCATATCACCTAATTTTTCAATGTCCGCCAGAATTTTGGCCTCCAATCTTCATATATGCTGGGATACCACTGGCTGTTCACTCTGTTCCTCAGAAGATTGGCTAGGTGTTCCACCTGTGCACAGGGAGAAGTACACTCTGCACCCACCTGACTCACCACCATCTTCCAGGATTGAAAAAATGAAGATCTTAATTATAAACCTGATAATGGACATAAATGGAAAATTAACTTTAACAAAAGCAAATTATATGTGAATGAAATGTTAATTTAGTTCTAATTATACAGATGCTATTTAAATTTGCTTTAAATAAAACAGTGTTTACCTATCAAATATACACAGATCAGTGATAAATTTGTGGGGAATCAAATAGTTTTGTCCTTGTGTATAGAGTAAGACTGAATTTGGGGGGAGAAACCAGCACTCAAAATATACATCTCCAACACCAATCATTCTTCAGGAAATAATTAAGGCTGCATTTACTGACACATATCCATTGACATGTTTTGTGTGGTTTCAAAATATTGGAACACATATGAAAATATAATAATGAAGATTTTTTTGTGTGAAGTATTCAATTAGTGAATTTCCACCTTTGTCCAAATGTGAGAAAACTGTCACATGTGTATTTAAATATATGTTGATTTCACTGCCTTGAATTGCTTTTTCTTTTTTCCCCTAGACTAGCCCAATTTTCTTATGATAGTAACTACTTTTCCCTAATCTTTGAAACCATAGTAGAAAGACATTTTGATATTCCTCTCTCTGTGAGCCAAATATTAGAAAGGAGCATCTTGAGATATATGGCTAAAAAAATTATTTTGTATTCCTCCTATCATCTTTTCTCAATCAAGTGTGTGCAATAGAATTAGGCTTACAGAAAATGATTTAAGTGAGTACTTTCTTGAGACTTCTAAGCATAGTACAGAGCTAATATGTACTATTCTAGATACAGAGAAGTTCATTTATTCCATACAATGAATATTTTATGCTGTTGTGACCCAGCTGAGAAGAACTGAATCTGTCCCTGCTACACAGACACCCTGAATTGCCAGGTTTCTTTTCTTCTGGTCTATGATTCTTTACTTATCCTTTCACTTTTCTGAGCTGCACATAAATATCCAACATATATGCTTTCTATTTCGGTTATCCAGAGCATGTCTCTGTGGCTTGAAAGCAACACAAATTGCATGTACACTTCCCACCACAATCTTCTATGATTATGAAGGGCCATGTATATGGAATTTCTTTGCTTTTGAATTCATCTAGTTTGTTTCTCTCTCAAGGTTTTTGCTCTTTTTACCCATTGTGCCAAAGATACTTTTCCCAGCATCTCTATAAAGAGCCTTCTTCTCATTCAACTATCCTCCCTCAGGAGGCCCCTTCTTGCCACCCTTCCCAATGATCTTTCATCTCTCCTTGCCCATTGCCATGTTGTTCTGAGTTGTGCTGACTGCCTTTAACTCTGTATTATCTTGACGTGTATATACCTCAACCATCACTTATTTCTCCCCATATATGGTAAGTTTCAAGAGCTGAAACTCCCCCGTAGCTAAGGCTGAGTGACCTTCAGACCATAAGCCACTAAGGAGACAAAGATTTTCTCCCTGGCAAGAGCACCACTTCTACTCCTTTTCCCATAACTGGCCTCTGATGCTTGATCAGATAGCCAATGATGGATAAGATTCCCCAAGGGGGGAAATCACCTAAGGCAGGCATGATCACATGGAGGCCCCAGGGAAGGACTTGGGAAACTATGGAGAAAGGGGGTGATGGACCCTTGTCCCCTGGCTTTGACAAATCCTGAGTCCTCAGTCTGTCTGCAAGAAGTCTCTGAGAATTCTTTGGCTACCTGCCCCCTTTGCCTGGCTTAAGCCTGAAAACAATGACAAAGGGTGGTGAAGCCTTGTGCTGGGAATGGTGGGTTCCCCAAGTGATCTGGCATGAGAAAGAATTCCTAAAAGTCCTGTGAAACCTGCTTTGCTAAGAGTGCTTTCATTCATATGATAAGGATCCAAGCAGGAAATGAGTATGTCTTTCAAAGTTTCAGCAACCCCCTTTCCTGACAGACACTAATTCAGACAGCCCTCAGATTTGTTTGAATATTATGTACTGTTTGATCCTTGCCATCTTGTATTCCTGTGTATTACGACCCAATAAAGGAAAGGGCTCCTGGCCCTTCCCCTTGGAGAGATTGGCCACCTCTCCTCCCCAAGTAGATCATGTCTTGCTAGTGTTTCACTTTCATCCGTGGTGAACAGGGGCACTTTGGGGGCAAAGTTGCCCCCACAGTAAGTTTTATAAAAAGGGACAATTCATAATGATAAAGAAATTAGTTCTCCAAAAAGACTTAATCCACTAAGATGGTTGAAAATTTCAATCTCTCTCTTCTAGCAATTAACAAATCCAGCCAGCATAAAATTATGAGAATGTGATTGGGTTCAACAGCCCTATCAATCAACTGGATATAATTGACTTTTACAGAGTACTTCAGAAAATATCAGCAAAGTATATGTTCTCCTCCAGCTTATCTGGAACATTCATCAGGATAGATGATATTCTTGGACATAAAAATATCTTAATACATTTAAATGAATAGAAGCCATAAAAAGTATGTTCTCAGACCACAATGGAATTAAACTAGAAATCAATAACAGAAAGATAGATGGAAATCCCCACGTATTTTGAGAGTTAGTGATACACTTCCATATAGTATGTGTGAAGAAGTTGTAAGAGAATTTTTTAAATGTTTTAAATTAAATGAAAAAAAATACAACTTTAACTTTGTGGGATTCCGCAAAAGCAGCGCTTAGGGAGAAATTTATGGTGGGTGTATTTTTATTAGATGAGTAGATTAGAAGTTAAAATATATCTAAAATCAATCATCTAAATTGGGGAACTAGAAAAAGAATAGCAAATTAAATCCAAAGTAAATAGATGAAAAGAAATAAAAATTAGAGCAGAAATCAGCCCTGGCTGGCGTGGCTAGTAGATTGAGCACCTGCCTGCAAACCAAGGGATTGCCTGTTTGATGACCAGTCAGAGCACATTCCTGGGTTGCAGGCCAGGTCCCCAATGGGGATGCATGAGAGGCACCCACACATTGATGTTTCTTTTGTACTCCTTCTCTCTCACTTCCCTTCTCTCTAAAAATAAGTAAAGAAAATCTTTATTTTTTAAAAAGAGTTGAAGAAAATATATAAAACATTTTTTAATTTTAGCAGAAATCAATACATTTAAAAACAGAAATCAAGAGACTAAATTGATTAAACCAAAAGTTGTTTCTTTGAAAATATAAATAAATTGATAAACTTCTTGTCAAGCTAATTAAGAATAAAGGGGAAGACACAAATGACTAATAAAAAGGAAACAAAAGACAAGTCCCTTCAAAGTTACTAATTATATGTCTGGTCAAGGAATATGGCTTATCATGTAGAAAATACACACAATACTTTCTCAATAATATACATTGTATAAAAATAAATCATTTTAAATCTTTGAATTTATAATTTTACTATAAGAAAAATGTATTATTTTATCATTTAAAGAGAAAAGTTTTCTGTGACTCTAAAACTCAGTCAATAGTTAATGAAAGTAAGAAGCAACATTAAAATGAAGAAAAAATTAAGCAAACTGGCAATTAGCATTTTTCCTTTTTTCTATTTTTTAAATTTTTAGATAATCTTCATCACATTTTTTCATTACCATTTAATTCTTCTACCTCCTCCCTCCAGCAATCAACACCCTGTTGCCCATGTCCATGAGTCCTTTTTCTTTCTTGGTTAATTCCTCCAACCCTTACCCGCACCCCATCACTAGCTGTCATCTGTCTTCTGTCTATGAGTCTATTACTGTTTTGCTTGTTAGTTCAGTTTGTTCATTAGATTCCACATATGAGTAAAATCATATGGTATTTGTCTTTCTCCGATTGGCTTATTTAAACTGAAAACAGCCAAAAAATTGAAGAAACACATGTCAAAGTAACTTGATATAAGAATTATTTAAGAAATTAAAAAACAAGGTCATTGGATTACTAATGGGTATTAAGTTTACATTGGGTAAAGTCTAAAAATATAAAGTAAAAAAAGAATAAAAGTATTTCACCTGTTAGTGAGAAAACTGATTTAGTGTAAAACAATGTTGTACAGTAGAGGCGCAGAAAGTATGGGTTTGTGATCAGAAGGGAATTCGGGTTCTTGACGCTTGTAGGAACCTATGTAGACTTTTGAGGACACCAAAAGAGACCCTGAAAGCAAGGAGGAGGGTCCAAATAGAACTGGTGGAAGGCTTGCCTAAGAAGTCTGTTTCAGTCTCAGAACCAGAAAAGCTTTTCTCTCTTCTTAAAAACGCAATACACACACTACCCTAGCCATTCTCCTGAGGCAGCTGGTGTAGGCAGAATGTATTCCACCTTACCAGTGCCCCCAGAATGTCCAGAAAAGTTTAAAATTCAGTCAGGCACATAAAAGTAGATATATCCCTGGCTGGTGTACCTTAGTGGATTGATCACCGGCCTGCAGACCAAAGGGTCACCAGTTTTATTCCCAGTAAGGACATACGCCTGGGTTGTGGGCCAAGTCCCCAGTGGGGAGTATGTGAGAGGCAACCACACGTTGATATTTTTCTCCCTCTCTTTTTTGCTCCCTTCCCCTCTGTCTAAAAATAAATAAATAAAATCTTTAAAAACTTTTAAAAATGTAGATATAAATTAAATTTTAATATATCAATAATATCCCTGGCCCTTTATTTGGTCATTTTGGATCATAAGCAGATTCCTTTGTAATCTTCTTTGGCTGTGAAAATAAAGGTAGAAATTCTGTAAATAAATTTTTCGTCTTTTTTTGAACACCATTGAAATGTTTTCTCTTGAGAACTCTAAGCATGTGGGTGGGAACAGTTTATTATTTTTATTTTTATGAAATGAATTATAACAATTATAAGTGCACAGTTTAATGAGCTTTGACAAATGTAAATACCCACATAAGCATCATGCTTGTCAAAATACAGAATGTGTCCATAATCGCAAAAAGTGGCATGAAAATAAATAGATGGTTATGCATAGGCCATTATGTGGACAGGCTTTGTGGTAAGACCTATAGGAATCAGACCACCAGAAACAAATCACTGTATTTCACGTGACCAGACATGCTCCCCTTGCTTCCTCTGGGAACGACAAGGCTGACATTCTAGCCAAGGTGTAGTGGTTGGAGATGGTACTTGACAGCTCATCAGGAAAAAAAAGTAGCCCTGTAGCTACACCATCAAGTCTTACGTGTTGGACAGAAGACTATAGGGTCTACTACACAAACTTGGGAGTTCCCTATCACTTTAGTGGAGGTACAGGAAGCTTGTGAGACCTGTGTTGTCTGTTTGTGAGAGCATCCCCCGAGACCTGTGGGAACTACAGGGCAGGTGGTATGGGGATGGGTACTGCTGACCTAGTGGCAGGTTGATATCATCGGGCCCCTACCTAGTTCAGAGAGGTATAAGTGTGCAATCACATGTGTAGACACGGCTACTGGACGTTTAGCTGCTTACCCCACAAGGCACCAGGATCAGAGTGGTGATTGTTGCACTGGAGCATTTATGTGTTGCTTATGTGTGACCCTTCGTCATTGAAAGTGATCAGAGGACACATTTTACTGGGCTACTAGTGTAACAATGTGCCCAAGACCTGAATATTGACTAGAAGTTTCATGTGGCCTATCACCCAAAGCTGACGAAAAGATTGAACAGTACAATGGTCTCTTAAAGCAGGCCCTGTGCACCACACCTGCTACTCCTAAGATGGGAGGTTGGATGAAATGCTGTGGACTGTCCTCCAGACTCCAAATGAGAGGAGTTGGAGGTGGGTCCCAGCCCTGGTGGAAGCACTGCTCCACTGGACTGCTGCTCCAGGTCAGCTGCAGGTACAGACTAAGGATGCCTTGCTGAAACCAGGCATGGGAAAACAAGGGAATGTTCTCTTGCCTGCACCTGAAAGCCTGGAGCAAAGGCAAATAGACACTTGGATGTGGCCTTGGGAAATAAAAGACTCCCACATGCATTGGGTAGGTCTTGTTGCCCCTTGGGGACAAAGCATGGAGAGAAACTTGCAAATAATGCCCAGGGTGATTGGAACATGGTATCCCATCTTAAAGGCGACATATCCAGGGTCAGCAGACTATGAAATGATTCTCTGTGGCACTTTTGTGATTTCTCTATGGCCTATTGTGAGTTCTCCCCTGTTGCTACAAGTAGATGCTGAGCCCCTAGTTGAGGTGCGAAAAGTATGGTATTCACGACCAGGAAGGCCCCCCATTACTGGCCACTGTCTTGTCAGCTGACCAGAAACTTGCTTGTATATTCCTTGAGGTTTCATGATATGCCATTGTTGGTGCCTATAACTGCTCTGTCTTTTCACCCTTAGGGTGCAATGTAACACCTCTGTGACCTGGGTATATACTTATGCCTCAGTGGCTAACCAATGTGCTGGGTCTGCACTGGAATCCCTTTGAGCACAGCCGCTGGCCTCCCATGGTGCATTTCTCTGGCTTGTGTCTCAAATCAGACTTGGCTTTAGAACCAGTGGAACAGTGCACATCGTTTATGGAATGCTACCTGGACTGACATTTACCTGGGGGTGAAGAGCAGTATGAGTGGTGCAAGCCATTGGTTGGCTACTCCATATGAGATGGCTCAGGGTGGCTCACTGCTTGAGGCCATGGAGTGGTCTGGACCAGCTCTCCTTTGCATTGAAAGCCTCAAAAGACAAGCCTAGATGGGCTGGACTCCTAAAGGTCTGTGTCAGGCTTATACTTTAAAGCATGTCTGAAAGGCACAGACTGATGCTTTGCTGAGGTTCCCACTCAAACAGGTGGTATTACCTGCCTGGAAATGGACCAGCCATTGTACCTGGGGATGGTGCTACTTACCTGCTGGAGTCCAGAAAACTCTTGTACTCAAGCCAACCAACTGGGAGGCATTTAAGGCGCAACACCCAGAGTAAGTGTACTCCCTGGTGGTATTACCCATTAGCTATTTTTTTCTTCTCAAACTGCTTCCATAGTCATTGAGACTCAGATAACTACTTTAGCTTTGCATATTTCTTGTGTATTGAGTACAACACATGACTGTTTAAGCCTCTTAACTGAGGGACTATATCAACTGAGAAAAGTAGCCTTGTAAAATCATATGGCTTTAGATATGCTTACTGCACCCCAAGTGGAGAGTGTATGCCCTAGTAGGAGCTGAATACTGTATATACAATCTAGGTGTCCGTCACCATGTTAGCCAAGCTTTATGACACCTGTGCTATTGAATACCTGACATGTGGTCCCCTGCAGGAATGGTAGGCATTCTTAACTACTAAATGGCCCTGGGTCCTTGCTCTCTTGGGTGACAGTGCTCATTCGTGTTTTGGTTGCTTGTTGCTATAGTCTATACTGCTGTTGTAATACATGAGTTCAGGGCTCTTCCCTCCTCACCGAGGAATCTTCTTCACATAGAATTGTATGGTGAAGAACCCTGAAGGGGTGGATTGTAGGGTAAACAGAGTCAGTCAGACTCCCTCACCCAGGTGCTTCCAATTACTCCACATTCTCTCCAGTACTTGCTTTAAATAATAATAATAATAATAATAATAATAGTAGTCATCCCCTCACCTGGGCAAATAAGATCAGCAGTGTTCCCACAGCTTTGAGACAGAGTTGGATGAATTGTGTTCCCATAGCCTTGAGTGGGCCCGCATGCACACAGTCACACTGTGTTATACAATGTTTTGGCACCTTGCTGGCTTTGTGTACATTTATTATATAAAGAACTTGGGGCTTCCCACTCTTCAGTACTTGGCTTGTAGTGTATAAGGATTGCCCCACCCATAAATAAAGGCATGTGAGGTCTTCCCACGGCTCCATGTATGTTCTTCCATCTGCCCTGGCCTTGAAAGGCTGAAAGACATATGGCCTCTAATTTTCAGTAATACAATTCAATTATCATTCAGATGGAGTCATTTGAGTAAAAGACCAATTTGGGGACTCTATATACCTCAAAATTTTATAAAGAACAAAAGTTCCAGAATCAAGTAAAACAAAATTCATGATGTATTCCATAAGAGATTAACATCCAGAATACTTAGGGAACTCCTAAAACAAAAAATAAATATGAAATAAACAATCTGATTAAAACACAGACAAAGGACTTGAATAAACATTTCTCCAAAGAGATACACATGGACATTAAGCACCTGAAAAGATGTTCAATGTCATACTCACTAGGGAAATGCAGTCAAAACCACAGTGAGATTCCTCTCCACACCCATGAAGATGACTATTATTATTATTATTATTATTATTATTATTATTATTATTTAAAGCAAGTACTGGAGAGAATGTGGAGAAACCGGAACTCTTACACTCTTCTGATGAGAATTTGAAATGGTGTAGTCACTAACAGAGACAGTATGGAAGTTCCTCAAAGAATTAAAGGGAGAATGACCACATGACCCAGCGATTCCACTTCCTGAACTGAGAGGAATGGAAAGCAGAGACACAACACATGTTCACAACAGCCAACAGCTGGGAACAACTGGGTGTCCATGTACATGTGGATGAATAAACAACATGGAATTTATACATATACACAGTAAAATATCACCCAACCTTTAAAAGCAAGGAAATTGACACTTACTATAATATGAATGAATCTGAAAAACATGCTAACTGAAAAAAGCCAGTAAGAAAAAGACAAAGGCCGTGTGACTGATCACGGAGACATGAGAGACCTAGAGTCCTCAGAGACAGGGAGCAGAGTGCTGGTTGCCAGGAGCTGGCAGTGGGGTCGGGTGTTGGTACCCAGTGAGCACAGAGTTTCAGTTTCGCAAGATGAAGAGAGTTCTGGAGATGGATGGTAGTGACGGTACACAATAATGAGAATATATTTAATGTCATCAAACTGTACACCCTGTTAAAATGGTAAATTTTACTACAATTACAAAAATAAATAATCATGATAATTAGAGTGTCAATTACAATGCATTTTCCAAACTGAGATACTTTGGGGGGATAAATGTGATGGTCCTGGGTAGTCCCGATGCTCCCTAAATGTTCTGCTCCTAGTTAGAGAACAACATCCAACGGCCTCAGTAGAAAACTTGCTCTGGCAAATGTTCAAAAGAGTTAACTATGGTTCAGCAGAGATTTCACAATTAACAGGGCCAAGAAATAATGATCTCTGTTCCCAAACCTCAAACTTTGAAAATTTGGCCAGTAGACTTGGGGCATAAAATTTTGGATCTCTTCAGATTTACAGTTTCATCCCAGAAGTCCATTCTACTCTGGGACACTCACCTTTGTTTTCTTGTCTCAGCCACCCATATGTGCATGTGGGACACACCTTTAACTCCTTGCCCCATCCTCCTTTATCTCAATGCCATCCATCCTTTAAGGCAGGTTCCCCTAAAACACCCCCTCATCTGTTTGGCCTTCCCTGATCCACCAGGTGGAATTCTCCACTTTCAAACTTTGGAGGTGCCTTACTTGACATGAGGCTAACAGGAAAGAAAACCTAGATTATTGAACGAATGCTATTGACCTCTGCTCAGCTGCCAAGAGTGAAGAATAACCATAATTCAAATCATCTACCAGCATAAGAAAATTACCTTAGACCTCCTTACATAAGCTCCATGGTCAGCGCCTTAATTTTTCTGGGACTTTGTGTGTGTGTGGGGGGGGAGGAGGCGGGGGGGTCGTTGAAGCTGAGGGATGGAGAAAGAATCTGATTTGATTCTTGCTCTTCATGGAAACTGGCATTTACTCCTAGTGTCTTTCATGTACAGGATGTGGTAATTCTCACCCTTGCCGCTCTCAGGCTCTAACACTGGGGTCCCCACACCCAAGGTATGGTCCCTATGCAGATAAGACCCTAACAACAGGTGCTGGCTGGAAATTTTCTGTGGTGAGGCTGGTCTGGGAAGGGTGATTCCCCCACTGATGTGGTTTTCTAAGGAGGCCTAGATGCCTCAGGCCTGGGCCAGGTCACCCTCACCACACACATAGTCTAGCTTTAAAAAGTCCTAAAGGTCACCTGTCTCGAGTATTTCACACCCCTCCCCCAAGTTAGTGTCACCTCTGTTTCTCTGCATCCAAGTACATTGTGAGTAGGCAATATGCCAGAAAGGTCAGTTTCTTTGAGGTTTTTTGTTTGTTTGTTGCTTCCTTTGTTCATTTGTTTTGCAAATACTCAGCTCACTTCATGCTTAGTGTACACAGGATTCCTCTCCTACACCTGTGAGCCCCTGGATCATCAACTTAGCTGTGAAGTTGGCTCACCTGGTTGACAGGAGAATGGAAGCCTTAGGTGGCCTCACCAGACTAAAGGGCAACATCAAAGCAGATGATGGGACATCTCAGGCTTGTGACCAAAAGGGTATACTTTGCTCACTTCCAACACACTAGGGTGGTTACAATCAAACACACAGAAAATAAGTGTTGGGGAATTCAGGGGCTAATGGGTGGTCTGGCTGGAGGCTATGTGTCAAGAAGACCATATTTATGATGATTCCTCATAGCTTTCACATAAAGGATTAGAAGTGGCGATTCTTGAGTCCAAACTGAGTTGGATCTTCTTTGCCAAAAAATGTAGCCCTAGTCTTTTGTCTCCCTAGTCTCCTAAGTTTATTGACACATTATAAAACACATGTTAACATATTAGTCACAAATTTAACAAAGTTTAAATTGGTTTCCTTGAATAAGTTGGCCCGAAATTTAGTTTGGGCCTTATGACTTGACATTACATAAATGTATAGCATATGATAATTAGCAACTACATGTTCTGTGGATTCTGTGTTAAAATAGAAGCCATTGAAAAAAGTCTTGCCCTGGCTGATTCAGAAAGAGCAATCACATGATACAAGCCTCACCTGGAAGAATGTTAATCATAATTCGTCAAAATCTGTAAAATATGCAGCACAGATGATGCTGGATCACAAAAAGACTAAAGAAAATGTGCCAAAGGGCACGAGATGTGTGAGTGCTCCAAAGTTTGGTTTATCATCCTCATACTGACAGTCGGGTGGGTCATGTAAAAGCTCAGGCCAGGGCCTTCTGAGCTGCTGCTTGAGGAAGTGAAGCCGTCAGAATGGGCTTTAGATGAAATCAATTTTATTTACAAAAAATCATTTAATACCATTTATTCATTATAAAGCACATTAAAGGAACTAGTATAAAGGACACACGGGCAACAACTAAGGGCGGTGGAAATGGGAGGGAGGTGGGGAGCACTGGGGGGTGGGTTGGGATGGGAGTAAAAGACAGAAAACTGTACTTAAACAATAATCAAATAGGTCTATATTAAAAAGGTCTATATTAAAAAAAAAGATCAATCAAAAGTATCTTTCTGTAACCAGGTTACCAAAAAATGATTGAGCCAGCCCCACATACCCTGGCCTTCTGTCTATGCCTCTGTGAAATGGTTTTAACTATTCTCTATCACATAGAGGAAAGATGAGGGGAGGCTGACTGGTGCTGGGAGTCTGAAGTGAGAAGGAGAGTCAGGGGAGATTTTTGACCCATTTAGGCTTCATTCTACCAGCTCTGGGCAATATGGAAGTCTCTGCCACCCTTAGCAGCAGGGTTCCAGGGACCTCTGGACCCTCATACCATCCCCTCCCTCCTCAGCCCTGGAGCAGCCTGGAGCTCTCCCTGAGGTCTCATGACCTTGCCTTCCTTTCATTTCCCTCAGGGAACTGCAGGATGTTCTTCTGAATGAGGAGAAATAAAGCTTACAATTCCAATCACGTGTTCATGGAAATGCTGACTCCATCTGCATCTCTTCCAAGTGTTGGTTGTACAACGACTTCAGCTGTTGGCAGAAGGGTCCAATCTTTCTTAAGAGCTCATCCAAAATTGCCCCCAAGTAGCACTTGGGAAGGGAAGTTGGATATGACATGGCTCAGACTGTCCCACTTATAGGTCACAAGCATCTCTTGAGAGGGCAGGTTTCTAAGATGAAGAACAAGGAGACTAGCCAATCATGAACCCTCCCACAAGCTGCTGCCCCAGGTTCCTCTTTTGCCCTGCAGCCCTGGGACCTGGGCTAAGCCTCTGATAACCCAATCTTTCCTTTGCCCTGGGCTGGGGACTGAGGAGTTCTAGGGGAAAAAACCCCAAGTAGCTGGGTCACAGGTTTCTTGTGTAGATATGGCACAGCTCTGTCCTTGGTCCATCCTGTCTGAGATGCTGGTGCCCTCAGGTCACGAATAGGGGGCAGGGGCTTCAGGACTGGGGCTATTTGGAGCCCCGGATATTTCCCAGAGGAGTTTCCAAACCCAAAAAGGTGGGTATGGAAACATATCTGGGGATATGTTCACAGAAGCTATCCACATCTGTGGTCCTGAAAGGACAGTCTGTGTCCTTCAGGTTTCCCGGCTCCCTCCCCAGGCTGCAGGAGTCTGGACCTCATACTACTGGCTCCATAGGCATTCTTATCATTAACTCCTAGTCACTGAACAGGAAACCAAAGGCCTTGTTGACCCCAAAGCACAAGTGTCTGTGGGTCTCTGGCAGTAACACAGGCCCGAATGTGCCCATTTGCCCCATCAAGAATGCGGAGAGACCAGATGTGCAGAGCAGTGTGTGGTCTCATGTGGACCAAGGTGACCCACATGTGATGAGGAGGACTGCTATGTGTGTGGAGAGAAATAATGGACAGGAAAAATTGGGGGGTCGGGTGCAGGAGTAGGAGAAGTGGTCATTTTTCTGGAAGCAGGATCAGGTGATGTTTCTTCCCCTGACTCAACAGTACATGGACAGCATCTAGGAGGCAGCCCCAGAGCCAATCAGTCCTCCCACCCTCCAGTCCTGCCATGCTGGTCCTGGGGACACTGGAGCCAGTTCTTCCTTGGTTTTTGGCCTGTGCCTGGACCGGGGCCCCACAGAGGATCCTTCGTGGTGAGAATTAACCCCCCTCCAGCAGATGGACAGAGAAGGGAAGGGGGCTAAGTGCTCAGGAAGGGTCTTGTGGAAGAGCTCCTCAAATTCTGCCTGGCTCTCCATCTGCTCTTGGCATTAGAAAACAGACCCTGAGTTTGGGGTCCTGGAAGGCCACATTCACCTGATGATGTTTTGCAAATTGAAAGCCATGGGCAGGAGGGGTCTGGCTCCCCTGGCCTGCAAACGCTGTGCTTCCTAGTGAGGGGGCACCAGTCTCAGGGTGTCTTCAGTACAAGACTTCACCCTGCCTGAACATGGTGATCAAAACTGAGGAGGCTACAGGGGCCAAAAAAAAGCATCATTCTGGACCCTGAGCATAGCAAGCTATGGTCAGGATAGCCAGCCTGGGTAGACCTCCTTTGATGGGCAGGCAGCCTGTGTGGTTTCTGAGTTTCCAGGGGTTCCCCATCCCACACTCAGTCAGCCCTACCTAGACTCACCTTCCTAGAGCCATGGGGGAAACCTGATAATTTCTTGCCATCTACTCTTAAGCTGTTTAGGTCAGCCGGGCCAAGAGAAGTGTTGGACCTTGGGTTCCTCAAGTTTCTGCCAGTCAGGCCTCTCCTTGCTCATGTCAGAGATGGGAAATGGGAGTAGCCATGGCTGTCCTGGGCCCTGCAGGGAAGGGGAGGAAGGATGGTTGAGGGGTCCCCCAAGTTCTCAGAGGGGCCCCATAAGACAGCCTTCACCTCCAGATGCAACATTCTCCCATAACCCCAGAGGTCTATGGCTGGCCCCAGGGAGGCTGCAGGAACATGGCCCTGATCCAACGATGCTGATGCCTGGCTCAACTGCAGAGCTCAGCAACTGCCCGCTGAGTGCCCAGGACCACAAGTGAATATGGCCTTTGCTCCAGCAGGATCCCCGACCTCACTTAGCCTCCAGGCCCCAGTACCTTACAGCAGGGCTTCACTTCTCTTCCCACTGCCACAGTTCCCCATTCCCAAATGTAGGAGACCATTCTGCATGGCATGGGCCCAGCTCCCACTCAGAGATGCATAGGACCCACACCCACACCCACAGAGAGGTTCTCCCATGGGGAATCAGGCCTACAATGTACCTAGGCCTCTTTGAGTCCTGCTTTTTGCTAAAAACTCCCTCACTCAGATTTGTGGCAAACATTTACTGCAAAGTAACTTCCTAAAATCCATGCTAAACCTTGCAAGGACAGGTGTAACAGGTCCACCCACTTTTGCCTTTTCAGTTGCAAATATCCCTCTTCTGTGATGTGATTAGCAGCATCCTCTGCTTTGTTTTCTGTAAAAGGTAACCACCTAAAGCAACCTGTGCATAGTAAATGAGGACCATCATGTAATGTGCTGAGAAACCCAATACAGGCCAGTCATGGTGGAGGCCACGGCTTTTGATCACCTTGAGAGAAAAGCCATGGTGTCCCTTTTCCTCCACTGGACCCAGTAGTCCATGTGAATGTCTCATTTCATCCATAAGACATAATGACGTGGACACTGTGGGCCGGTGTTCGCATCACCCAACACAGACAGTCCTTGTTCTGCCAGAGAGACCCTATTAACTCTCTCCCAGGGAGGCTGGTTTGGAGAGTGGGGTATACACCAGGCACAGGGCACTATTGCTCCTCCACCAATGTCCAGGAGGGGCATGGACTTGGTGAAGGGGCTAGACATCCACATGCCTGAGAACTCACTGTAGAGATGGTAGGGGGCAGGGGGCTTCCTGGATTTCTGGCGGGTCTCACCACAATTACCTGTGGCTTCTTTCCACTGTATTCTGCTTCCTGTGGACAGCAGGTGTCTGACACCTGAATCTTCGACTGGTTCCCTGTGGCTCTGCCTCCTGGCCCCCAGGAGAGCTTGCAGGATGGTACAAGGGAGGGGAGATGGCAGGAAGTAGTGATCTGGCAGGAGGTGGGGAAAGGCTGACGAACTATCTGCCCAGGGGCCAGAGACCAGAAAAGGACCAAGAGGACTTTGGGGGAGGAGAGGACACTGACCAGCAGTGTAGGAGACCACTTGGGCAAGGGGAGGGAAAGCAGAGGAAGGGACATTGACAGGGTAGAAGGTGCTGGGAGGAGGATCTGCAGAGGCTGCAGTCCTTGCAGCCTGCCAGGAAAGAAGAGGGCTTGCTGACGACAGATGGGAACTTGGTTTGGCGAGGTGGGAGGCCAGGGAGAGAGGTACGGGACTAAGACTAGAAATGGAGGCCTGTGGAGGGCAGGGGGAAAGGGAAACAGATGAGAGGGAAGAGGAAGAGGAAAGAGAAGTAGGAGAGTGTGGTCTGGGGACAGGAGAAAAAGAGACTTGTTTCTTCTTTATTGCTGCCAATGCAGAGAATGAGAACCTTACCTAAGCATGGGGTTCTAGAATCTCAGTTGTCTGCCTCAGTTACCTCAGTGTGTGTCTTTGTGACCTCAGGAGCAGAGAATTCTAGAAAGTGTGACCTGGAGGGCCCACCTGCAGCACAACTGTGTGCAGCGTAGGGATGGACAAACCGAGGTCTTGATGGAGATTGTGGAAGGCAGAGCCTGGGCCAGAACCAGAGCACGTCCTTTCTACAGCCTGAGTCACCTGGGCTGGAGCTGTGTCCTGGCTGCTTGCTGCCCAGGGAGGCTGCCTAAGAGCTGGGCTGGCTGGTGTTTTGGAGTGGCCCCTCCTTCCTGGGCACATCCACCCTCTCCCAGTAGCCCCTCCATGGGAGGATTAAGGGGCTCAGCCAGTCCTTGAGCTTTCTGGGGAAGATGTCTGGGCTCAGGAATCTCCGAGAATGAACAGAGGCAGTCCAGTTTGTTCCTGGGCAACCCTGGCTGAGGGGGGCTGGGACAACAGGGGCAGAAGTGTCACTTAAGAAACGAGTGCCTGGGAACCTGAGTCCTCCCAGGGCTGTGTGCTAGGATACAGTAAGCCTGACAAAGGTGATATGCCTGTCCCTGTCCTCCCTGGCTCCCTGCCCCATCCCAGGAGAAGGACCGGTGACCCTAGTCAGGGAGGAAACCCCTCTCTATGGTCACTTGTCACTCACGCAGTAATGTCCCCTGCTCTCTGGATCTCCGGAAAGACCTGAAGACTTCCCAGGACAATGGTGGAAAGTTCCTAGCACTGGACCCGACTCAGGAAAACTGACATGGAAAGGAGCAAACCCACATCCTCCCTCACATGACTGAATTATTTTTTTCCTAGAACTCCATGAGCCTGAAAACTTGGGCTAAGGTATCTGGGGGACTAGAGTCTTAGTGGACTCACCTCTCAAATCCAGTGACCCCTTGTCCTCTCTCGGTGCTGCTCTGTCCCCAAATGCCCCAGAAAGCCTGAACCTCCTCAAGCCACCTAAGGCAGCTGTCCTGTCACAGTGCCCGTCTCACATCTGTTTCTTCTGATGCCACCACCTACACTGACCCCAGTGCTCCATCCCAGCCCCTCTCAGGGCCCTGGAGCCCCATCTGTTACTCCACCAGCTTTTCAAGGTCCTGCACCCCCCCCCACATGTCATCATTATAATGGTTCCTATGCAGATATTCCAAGACACTGGCGGGTCACTGAGAAGGGGCCCTGTGAGAAGCCAGCAGAGAGAGCCATGGGGAGGGGATGGCAGAGCTCCAGGCACTACCTAGCCACCAGAAAGCCAGAAGGGCCAGGGTGCTGCCTCTGCTGAGGTGGAAGGTGAGACTTTGTGCTGAGCTCCCCAGAGATCCCAGTGGATCAGCCGGATGTGGGAGCTCCAGGATGACACCTGCACACCTGGGGGTGGTGGGAAACCATAGAGACCTCATCCAGTCAGCCCTGGGGTTGGGGAGAGGGAGGGTTGTGTTCTACATCAGGAAACATGGAATGATCCCTGGGCTTGTGAGCAGGGAGCAAGCAGGTCAGTACCCAAGCAGAGAGGACTGTGGGTGGGTTAGCACAGCCTGTGGAGCTGATTGCCCAGGCCCCAGGCCCACTAGGGTTTCTCAGGGATGTTAGATGTTGATTTGGTGGATGAAGCCTGGGCCTGACCCCGCCCCTCACCATACAAAGCCCCACCTGCCACACGTCTTTGTTCCTGGGGAAAGAGGACAAGATTCCTGAATTAACCCAGATTAAGTGCCCTCAAAACAAAAATTAAACCCTGGGAAAAATGAAGAAGCCATGGGTCCACGACACCTGAGTTTGAGAACTGAGGTGTGTATCATCCACAGCAGAGATACACACCCAGCTCAATCCATAGGCACTGGCTGCCCAGTGACAAAGGAAGATGTCCAAATAGATAATGATATGATGCCCCTGTATCCTCCTACAAGGACCAGGATTATCACTGTGCTGCTGGAATCTCCTTCCTTCTGCCACCAGCCAGAACTCAGGGCACTTCCTCATGAAACACTGTCCCACCATGTAGCATCTACTAGGAAGAGGTGAGGGCACCACTGGCCTAAAGACAGACCTGTACTCTTCCTGGAGGGCTGCTGTGGGGGCAGGGGGCTGTGCTGAGGCTGATTTCATTATATAAATCCCTGTCCGGGCGTTTCCCTCTCATGACAGATCCTCACTCTGGCAGAGGAAATGATTGGGTATCAGCCCAGGATCTTACCGCTGGTAAGAAGGCTGGGATTTGAAACTGCCTTCTCTGGAGCTTGGCCTCTGGTTTTACACATTAGGCTCCAGGGCCCACCACCCACTAGTCAGGGGATGGCTTGTGAATGATGCTTTTGTAGGTTGAATTGTAACTCCCAAACCCTTTTAAAAAAGGAAGCTATGTTGAGGTCCTCACCCCAGATCCTGAGAATTTGACTGTGTTTGGAAATAGAATTATTGCAGATGGCCTCAGTTCATGCTGAAGGTCATGCTGAAACAGGGTGGCTGGAGTCATAAGAAGAGGAACAGACTTCCTTCTGCCAGTAGTGAACAGGTTCAGCAGGCAGAAAACCAGTGAGGATGTTGTTACAATGAACAGTACTGTCGGTCAACTAGTTCTAACCAGCATTTATAGAACACCTCACCCAACAACCGCAGAATATACATTCTTCTCAAGATTACATGGAGTATTCACCAAAATAGACCACATTCTGGGTCATAAAGCAGACCTAAACAAGTTTAAAAGGATAGAAATCACATAAGTTATGTTCTCAGGCCCCAATAGAATTAAATTAGAAATTTCACAAGAGAGCTGTAAAATTCCAAAATATTTAAAGATAGAACAACACATTGTAAAATGGCATATGGCTCAAAAGAAAAAAAATTTTTGGTGAAAACTATCAAAATTTATATGCCCCAACAACAGCAGTGCTTAGAAGAAATTTATTGCATTGAATGTACATGGTAGCAAAGAAAAAAGATGTAAAATTAATTATCTAAGTTTCCACCCCCAAAAATTAGAGAAAGAAGTACAGAATAAACACAAAACAAACAGAAGATAAGGAATGGCAAAAAATGGAGCAGAAATCAATGAAACTTATAACAGGAAATTAGTAGAGAAAATCAACAAAACAATAGATTGTTTTACTAAAAAAGTCAGTAAAATTGATAAACCTCTAGCCAGAGTGGCCTAGGAGAGAAGACGTAAGTTACTACCATACAGAAAAGAAAGAGGACAATTATTATTAATCACATGGACATTAAAAGGAAAATAAAGGAATATTATTTAAAAGTCCACACCCATGAATTTCATTAAGATGAAATGGGCTAATTCCTTTAAAGGCACAACTGACCAAAACTCACACAAAGAGAAATAAATGATTTGAATTGTTATATTCAAAGAAAGTGAATCAATAATTAATAACCCTTCAAAAAGAAAGTACCAGACCCAGATGCTTTCACTGGGAAGTTTTATATCTAAGGGAAAATGATACTGCCAGAATAAAATGCTGCAATAATTAATGATTATTATGAAAAGCATTTAGTTTATATACCAAAAGCAGTTATTAAGAGCTTCCTGGTAGGAGAGATCCAAGATGGCGGAGGAGTGAGTGGCAGTCACACTAACCTCCTCCCAGGACTGATCTGGAATCACATCTAAATTGTGGAGAAACCACCTGGGACAAACAAGTGAACATTAGCAAGAGAGACGTCTTACAAGTAGGGGCAGAGAGAAGACTCTGCTTCAGCACAACATGATTGGTAAGGAGTGCAGTGGAGACATAAGAGGGATGGCTGGGCGCCCACAGACAGCTGCTGATGTGTTGGCGGGATGTTTAATCAGGTCGTTGGATCACCCTTAGAACTGGGGGGTATAAATCCTAAGCTGGGATTTCCAGCCTGGAGCACCAGAGCCCCAAAAGTACCCAGATAATATCCAGCTTCGAAAAGGGGCAGGGTTGCTCTCTGCCAGAGATTGATGGCTGGGGATGCAAACACCTGTTTAAAGGACCAACACATACATTTTCACTTGCAGCCACTTACCCTGGGGCTCGGGGCAGAGGGACTAGAGATGCTTGAGGAGAGACTGAGGACAGATGCTTTGGGGAGAGAACTGAAAGAGTAACTGCCGGGATCCCCATGCTGAATCATCCACCATACTGCTGCAGCCATTGTGCTTAGGCAGTCCACTCCCCTCTGAGTGGCAGCAGCCTGAGGGGAAACAATAGCCCTGAACCCAGGAAGGATCCTGCCCCACCCTGTGGTGCTTAAGCCTGACTGCTGAGTGCAGAGTGACTAGACTAACAACTGAAGGAGTCAGCCACAGACTGTAGATCCCTGTAACGTTATCTCCAACTGGCTGCCTGAGGCCAGACTGGGGCACCATCAGACATCACCACAGAGAAAAAACAGTTTTAAGTACTAGATGCTACTGAAATGAAATCCACTGTGGTCTTCTCCATGATTTGTGATAATTTTCTTACCTGCATAGTTTAACATTCATTTGTTATCCTTCAAGTTTGTGCATATTAAGTCACTAGATTTTATACTACAGTTTATTTCAATTCACTATTTTGCTCCTCCCTTCTCTTACCCCATTTTACTGTCTTCTTTCTTCTTATTTAATTTCTGTTTTAAATTTTGTCTTCTCTCTTGCTATAACTTGTTTCCATTCCTCATTTGTACTATTTCTCCCCCATCTAGCCTCTCCAAACCAATGTTCTTGTCAGTAGTCATTCTTTTTCCCTCTCTTTAAATACCTGTGTCCTCTCTCTACCTTTAGCAATCTTAGCTCGTTGGCTGTGGATAAGGTAGTTGTTGTTGCATTTTTTCAATTTTATCTCTAGAGCTTCACTAATTTTGTATTTCAAATCTCAGATTTTACTGTTGCCCTCTTCTACTCTTTTTTATGTCTCACATTTTAATTTCGGCCTATCTTGGCCTGTTTCTTCCTTTTTTCCTCTCTTTCATCCTGCCCTTTTTCTTCTTTTTTTCTTTTTCTTTTCACCTCAAATTTTAACTTTTCCCTGTCTTAGCCTGGTTTTCATTTCAAACTCTTAGTGCTCCCTTTCTCTCTATCACCTCAAAATCACTTTCCTTTCCTCTGGACATTTCTCAAGTGTTTATATCTTTCTTTTCCCCTCTTATTTACCTCCCACCCATGTTAATTTAGCTAATTGGTTGTTGATAGTGCTGTGGAGGAGCTTTCTCTCCAATTTGGTTCTTATTTTTATATATTTTTTCCCTTTTTCTTTCTCTCACTTTATTTAATTTTTAGAAAATTTCTGTATAAACCTAATACTGTACACTTTCTTTCTTACTCCACCTTCTTCATTCCCTCTTTTATTTATGGCGCCCTCAGGTAGATTGTAAGGTGAAGAACCTCGAAGGGGTGGATTGTTGGGTAAATGGAGTCAGTCAGTCTCCCTCACCAAGATGTCTGGACAAGTAAGATAAACACGATTCTTATAGCCTGGGTCCGATAAATTCTATTCCCATAGCTTTGAGTGGGCCCACATGCACAAAATTATGCTTTCTTATATAATATCTTGGAAACCAGCTGGCTTCATGTGCATTTAGTATATAAGGGAGTTGGAGATTCCTGCAGTATGACATGGGTTGATTGCCCCAACCTTAAATAAAGGCAGGTCAGGCATTCCTATGGCTCTGTGTACATTGTCCTGACTGCTTGAATTCCGAGTAAAACTGCCTGGCCTTGAAAGGCTACAACACAAAGACTTATCCATGTTGTTTATATATTAATAGTTCATTGTACTTTATTTCTGAATATTGTGTTCTATTACAAATTTAAGACAATGTACTTTTGTACTCACCTATTATTAATGAACATTTGTGCTCTTTCCAGTGTGGGCCTATTGTAAATAAGAATTTTATGAATATTTTTAGGCAAAAATCTTTGCTTAAATATTTATAAAATATATGCTTTTATTTCTTTTGAGGAAATATTTAAGACTTGGAATGCTGAAATATAATATTGATAATTGCTTACCTTAATGAGAGACTAAGATACATTTTCATTTTATGGAAATGCAAAGATGGAAAGATGACCTTTCAATGATGTCTATGCCATAATCCCTAGAATTTGTAAATATCTTGCCTAACAGGACAACCAGTATTTTGAAGATGTAATGAGGTTATAGTTCTTGAGGTGGAGAGATTATCCTGAATCTTCCTGGTAGACCTAAAGTAAAAACAAGTAATTCCTTCTAACAGGAAAGCCAGAGAGTCAAAATCAGAGAAAGAAGAAATGATGATGAAAAAAGAGGTTGGAGATGGAGGGAGAAAACAATCAAAGAATGTATACTGTCTTTGTGTAAATCCAAAATTTCATTTGGCATAATTATTTCTTAAATCTTAAAATTTTCTTTAATCCTTTGAGTCAGTGCATTGGGATAAATTCTCTCAGCTTTGTTTTCCTGAAAAAAATCTTATTTTTTAAAAATTTTAATGTTTTTCTTTTCTCTGTTGACTCTAGTTTTCCCACTTGACAATTTTCTGTGTAATGTGTTACAAGATGCTTTTAAAACTTTCTCTTTATTACTGGTTTTCAGAAATTTGATTATGACATGACTTTACATGTTATTTTTTCATGTGTGGGTGTTTCTTCTGCTTAGAGTTCACTGATAATTTTGAATGAATAGGTTTATACTTTCTACCAAATTTGGAAAATTTTTAGTATTAGATCTTTATTCTTGTTCCTCTCCTTTCAGGATTTTGATTATAAATGTGTTGGACATCTTTCTATGACTACAGGAGTCATTATGGCTCTGTTCACTTTGTGTTGGTATTTGTTCTTATATTTCAGTTTTTATAATTTCTATTAATGTGTCTTAAAAAACACTCAGACAGTGTTCTGTCCCTCTTATTCTCCACAAGGAGAGAGAAAAACAATTATTGACAGCAAATGGCAGTTACCAAAACAACACCAAAAGGCGACTTCACACTCAGGAGAGAACGCTCCATCCTTTCCTCACAGTTTCTGTGCTCTACACATTCAGAGAAACTTCTCTAGTAACGAACTACAGAAATGATCCCTGAAAGTATAGTCTTTTTTTATTTTTTTTATTTAACTTTTGTTCAAGTACAGTTTTCTTTCTTGTATTCCCAGCCCTGCACCCCCCCAGTGCTCCCCACCACCCTCCCATCTCCGCCCCCCGTCTTAGTTATTGTCCATGTGTCCTTCATACTTATTCATGTGAGTCCATCCCCTTTTACTCTGTGCTTCTCTCCCCTCTACCCTCTGGACCCTGTCAGCACATTCTGTATTTCAGTGTCTTTGAAAGTATAGTTTTTATTAATGTGTTTTTAAGTGTGGTAGTTTTTTCAAAAGTCTATAACTCACTTAATTGATTATTTATTTTACATGATAAATTTTTGTAGTAAGCTTTTTATGTTTGTTTTTGCTTCTGCTTCTCTCCCCATCATTTAGTTCTTGATCATATTTTAAGTAGGTCTTTTAAGAGTGCCAACTTTATGTCTCTTTCATATCTGCATCTATTTCTGCCTGTTGACCAACTTGTTCCCTGGTTTTGACTCACACTTTTCTCATGATTGCTAGAAATTTTTGATTTAAAATTGCATATTGTAAATATGGCATTATTGATTCATGGGTTTTGTTATCTTCTTCAAAAAATACTGGACTTTGTTCTGATGGATAGTGAAGTTATATATCAATCATCCTGATTCTTTAAAGTTTTATTTTTTTTATTTAGTTATGGTGGATCTAGGAAATCTTTCAGTACAGGGCTAGTTTACCCCTACTCCCAGGGCATGATTATTCTGCAATCTTTACTGAGAATCCTTCATACTTAAATTGGGAATGTCCACTCTGGTTACAACTCAGTTTTTTTTGCAGCCTTGTGGAAATAGTTTAGCTGATTGCTTTTCTGTCATTCTTTACTTTGCCTATAGAGTTTCATCAAACACATGCAAGCCGCATAATTTAATGATCAACTCAAAGGTAGTCTCCACTAGTTTTCCAAGACTCTTTCTCCACTTAGCACCCTTAATTCCTCTGAAATTCAACCAGCTAATCCTCCCTGAACTCTGATCTCTCACTCTTAAACTTGGTAAAATTTTCCTCCTATATTTGTGTTACCCTGAAATATGTTTTCTGATAGAAAGCTAGGATGATTGTAGATCTCATCTCCTTTTTCTTCCTTCTCACAAGCCTTGCGGTTTTGCAATGACTATATTCTAATATCTTTAAATAGTTGTCTAAATATTTTGTCTTTTTATTTTAGATGGCCACATCAGTCGGGCAAGACAGCTCCAGTTGCTTCATCATGGTCAGGAACAGAATTAATATAATTATGTTGAAGTCTCCTCTGCTAATTCCAAAGCCTTGGTCATTTTCTGCATCTATTTTCTGTTTTCCTCTACACTATGCATTATAGTTTCCTGCGTATATTTATGTCTAGTTGCTATTTATTTTGTATTGAATATTTTAAGTGATGTGTTGAAGAGATTGAATTTTTGTTTTCCTCTAAATTGGATTGAATTATGTTTTAACAGTCTGTTACTAGTAAGTCATTTTGATTTTATTGAAGTTTGAATTAAAGCTATACTATATATAAGCCAATCTATGTATTTTGTTTTCTCTCTTATTTTCTTTTAATCCCAGAAAGAATTTCTTTGTTCTAGGATATGGGTTTTAATTATAAGACATGGTCCTTATGGGAAAGTTCAAGATGATTGTCAAGGCCCTAGCTTGACATGAAGTGAACATAAAACTCTCTCTCCCCATGAGCCAGTAGCAATTGAAACCTCTGGTCAGATCTTTCTTCCTTTAGAACTATTGTTTCTCCTAGACTGTATGGGATCTCATCTTGTGTGTAAGCAATTCAAGTGTCAACCACAAACTTATGTGAGATTTTTATGCTCAGAATTTAAGAATTTCTCTTTTCCCAAGAATGTCTTTCCTCAAATTCTAGCTGCTAGGGCTGTCCCAAGCACCAGCATCTGACTACCCAATTTGGTTAGTAGGCTAACCAAAAGGTCATAGTGACCTTGGCTAAAGTGACAGTGGTGGGAGAACTAAGCTGTGGCTCCCCAGTCCCCAAACCCTCCAAAACCCTTAGCATGTTTCAAAATTCTGCTTTCTTTATTTTTTATTACATCAAAGGAGAGTCAGGTCAATATGTATATCTCATTTTCAAAACATCAAGTTTCTGGGTGCAAAATAACAATATATATCTTTAAAAAGTTGCTTTATCATTCATAGCACTTTTCAGTAAATTTATAGATAAAATAAAGTGAAGCAGAGAAATGTAAACATATTAAAGATACAAATTTTTTTAAAGATTTTATTTATTTATTTATCTTTAGAAGGGAAGGAGAGAGGGAGAGAAACATAAATGTATGGTTGCCTTTCGTGCGTCCCCTGCTGGGAGTTGGCCTGCAGGGAACTGACCTGCAACCCAGGCATGTGCCCTGACTGGGAATCAAACCACGATCCTCTGGTTCGCAGGCCCGCGCTCAATCCACTGAGCTACACCAGCCAGGGCGTTAAAGATACAAATTTATTTTGAAGCTAGTATATAGAGGTACACAAACGAAGACTTTTACAGAAGCTTGGTTTAGTGAGACAAGAAGGGCACTACCCCATTGTGCTGTAAAAATATCTGTAAGATTTCCTCATGGATATTTTACTTTTCCAGCCACTCTTTATTGAGAATCTCACTGAAGCTCACCTAAGAGTTCTAAACCTTGGGTTTTAGCTTAGCCTTTATTTTGGGGAGTTAAATGGGATAGAAACTGCTATGATTAGAAACCTGCTTGGACATACTATTTAGGGACAAATGATTTTTGTAAGTGAAGGAGGCCAAGAAGGAAAGTTATCAAGTTGATTGAGCAATCACTTATGCAATACTTACTGGATCTAAGCACAAGAACAACCTCGTAGGGAAAACACATATTAACCCTAAGAGAAGTGAGGTCTTAATTTGTACTTAAAGAAAAAAAAAAGGATTCTCCTATGTCAAATAGGTGTGATTTAGCAGCATGTGAAAAATAAATGTTGAGAAACTCATCATTTCCCCTCTGATTTCCATCCAATATTCAGTGAATATGTGCTGTTCAGAAGCATCATCTAATTATTGGGTTATGCAGTTGATTAGGATGTTTGTGACCTCTACTTCAGAGAGTTAAAAACTGCATAGGGATGAAACCCTCTCCTATTGTTAATGGGAACAATCATGGGGAAGAAGAAGCTGCTGAGATAGGTCTGACAGTGGCTGCCAACTGAGTGTCTCCTGTGGCTCTCCTGCTGAGAGCAGAGAAGAAGGCTTCAGCCATCCCCTAGGAGACTCTCAGAGAAGACTGCTGGGATGAGGATAGGCTGTGCAAAATTTTCTTCTTATCTTTTCTCTAAGATGCTTCACCCAACTTCTCATCGAAGGGTCTCTGATCATTTCCTCATGAAAAGGAAATGGCTGTTGCTTTCTTTGTGAATGGCAGATTTTCATAACAGAGGTGCAGTATAATGATTTGCCATGGCCTTTAGCTTCTTTGGGATATCACAGTTAACAGGAATCTAAACAACAAAACAAACAAGCAAGCAAAATATGACCAATGACACTCAAATACGGAACAGGCTGACAGGGTCCAGAGGGGAGAGGGGAGAGAATCACAGGAGAAAAGGGGATGGACTCACATGAACAAGTATAAAGGACACATGGACTAAGGTGGGGGATGGAAATGGGAGGAAGGTGGGGAGCACTGGCGGGGGCGGGGCTGGGAATATAAGACAGAAAACTGTATTTGAACAAGAATTAAATAAAAAAATAAATGAAATAAAATGGACAATTTTCTCAAAAAATGATTTGCCATGAGTTTTCATTTTCTAGCCTGATAAAAAAATACAAGCTTCACATTTTCATAAAACAAATGGAATTGAGACTTTGGCAAATTATGTAGCAGGTTTTATGTAATGTTTTTCTGTTCTGTTAGATATTTCTCAGTTCCTTTTTTTTCTTTAGATCCCTTGAAGGAGAAAACAGAGATGTTAAGAGAATACACTCAGCTCCTATTCTTATGAGAAATGCTGAGGAAAATGAATTACATGCATGAAAGTCTAGTCAGAGAATAGAAGAATAAAAGAAATTAAGAAGGGATCTGCCCTTTGTTATTATACTTGTTTTTGTCCATACTTTGTTCATTTTCACATCTAACTACATATCCAATCCTAAGCACTTTAACAATTCTATAAAATAAGGGAGGAAGAAAAGTGGCCCTTCGCTTTGCAGGCCCGCCCGCACTAAATCCACTGAGCTAACACCAGCCAGGGTGAAAAGTGGGACTTTATTGCATGCAAAAGGGGACTTGATGGTTGGAATGAAGTAAAGGGCAATCCCACTCCACCTCCCTCTTGTGCAGATAATTTTTAATTATTGGGGAAATCAAACAAGTAGATAAGTACCAATTTTTAGCTTCTCCCTGTGTTAGTAATTCAAAATGTGGTCCATGGATGAGTACCATCAGCATAATCTAGGAGTTTGCATAAATTTAGAATCTCTTGGTCCACCTGAGACATGCTGACTCAGAAGTTCTGAGGTAGGCCAAGGAATCAACTTTTCAAACTCTCCTTGTGAGTCTAATATATACTAAATTATAAGAACCTCTACTTAGGTATATGGAAGTACATATGCAGAGCCCAGATTCTGCGTTGTTAAAAGGTTCTCAGGTTATGCTTATGCTGCTAGCCCATATACCATAATTTTGAGTAGTGTAGTTCTAAGGAATATATACAAAGTTCTGATATTATTTTCTGTTCTTTTTCTCTTCCCCCCCTTTTAGCTCTCTACTCCTCACCCTTCTCTCTTTACTCTGTACATGTGCAGCTGGTTTATTGAACAATTGGAATCCAGAAGGCTATAAATTTTTTTTTCAGTAATTTCTGCCTTCAGACAAGCTCTTTTGGATCTCTCTTCTCCTTGCAGTTCATTCTTTACCTCTAACCTATGCCCAACCTATAGGAGAGTTAATTTGATTGTATTTTCTGTCTTTTAGCTGTAGCTCCTTTGGCATTGAGGATAGGAAGGATGAGAAAATAGGAAAAAAGGGCCCCCTATATTGGGCTACCTTTCAGTACTGTGTGGGGAGCCCTCATTTAATGTGTTTCTATTGGACATATTTTCTGAAAGTAGTCATTGAGCTGCTAAGCTTCTCTTATGTGCTCTTCAAGGGCAGCAGGAATCTTGGGTTCAGCGGAGAGTTGCTGATACTTTCTTCTCAGACATCTGGTATCTTGGTCCTTGATTCCTCAACTAGTGTGTCCTGTTCCAACAATCTTCCTCAGTATTCTATAGAAGGGAAGCAGGCTAAGACCTAAGATTCAATGGGTAGGTTAAACCAACTCCAGGAGATGCATATCAGGTTCACCCAGTGATTCTCTCACTCGACAATGTTTTGGCATCAGAACTTTGGAAAATCTGGGCTTTCCACAGCTCAGCCAATATCAGCCATACAATAAGATACCCATTCTCCCTATCCCTAAGAATCTGGTCAGCACTTCTGAGGTTGAGGATGTACAAAGTCAACAATATCATCTTGATTTTCTTTCTTATACCCAATTAGAGTGGATATACTGGTGCTGGAGAATAGAGCAATAGCTGAGGATAATAAAACTCATTAGATGACATTTTTTAGCAGTAAAAAAATAGATTTTCTTCTACTTCTGACAAATAACTTCAAATTCTGCACTAGTGTTCTTCAAATGGAATGGCCAACATATTAATGACTTTAATGATTAACTATTAGAAAATGTTGATTTGCATTCTTTTCTAAGAATCATTTATATCCACTTACAAATTAAATATTTGGAGTAAAATCATGAAATCTAAATTTTTGAGAGATTTATAAATTCAAATATTTGAATATGTCATCTTAATTTTACTGCATTATTTTATTCCACCACAAAGCTAACCATATATTTCATGAAGTCATTAACCCAAAGTTTATCTCTGGATACTTACAACAAATCAATTTCTTTGAAACACATACTTGTGTCATTATGTTAAATAAAACAGAATTAATAATACTATCTGGACAACTTCTTAACATGGAGTGAGGGACTCATAAGCAGGTTCTTGCAAGTATTTTTTACAGGGAATATGGTTACTTAACACTTTTTTGATACATAGGTATTAATTGCTAGGCAACTGGAAAGATCCTGTTTTACACCTATTGTCCTCTTTCTCAAATTGCTTTCAACTTACCCAACTCATTCTATTACCTACTCTGTGTGTCGCCGTCACCTTCATGTAAGTTTTATTAGTTCAGGAGAGAATTGTAACAGAAGGAGCTACACTGAGCTTTATACTGAAGCACTGGGCATTCAGAGGATTTTAAAGGACACAGTGACAGAAAAGAGTTCTTAGAAAAAAAGACAAAACCCGCTATCATCTTCCTTTTTGAAAAACCACTCATTTAAAAAACATGAATTTCTGTGAATAATCCTGGTTATACATGGCAGGAAGTATCTTCCTTTTGAGAATATGTAGATAGCATTTGAGGTCAGAAAAGCATATTAGCCATCAAGTTCAAGCCCATTATTTTAAAAAAAGAACAAATGTACTCATGAATTAATTTAACAGACATTTATTAAGGAACTTTTATTGGTAAGAGACTGAACTAGAAGAAGCTTTACCCAGAAATCGTAGTGGTTAATGAGGGAGTTTATCACATTGGCTCTGCCTGATTTGTGATTGCAAGTTTACAAAATGTTCCCAAATGACACTCCATAAAACAGAGCCCTCATTTGCAAAACAGATATAACCAGGAAAATTAAACAGCACATCTTAAATATCATTAAGTGGCTCATATAAATTCAAAATTAGTCTTCTAAAAAAGCCATTTCACTTAGGGAGAATAAGAGGCTTAAATTTGAGTTGATTTTGATATTTCAAAAGATACCAGATTATTTCCAAATGTGCCATTGGTCACATCTTCATTAGTCACAGTGAGGTGCCACTGCCCACTTTATAACATTCATGGTACAATTGAGAATGTTGCAGACAATGTGAGTAGCAGTCCATGTTACTCTTGACAGGTAGCTGCACCTTCTTTGAATTAGGGCCTCTGCTGCCCCTAAAAGCAGCCAAAAGGGTACTCACTGTGATTTAAACACATACCCACTATGTGGTAATGACAGCTTATCACACCTACCATCCTTCTAACAGCTGTAGGGTGACATGCCAACCATGGGAAAATCCAGACTGATTACCACAATGTGGAAAGTCTCAAAACCAATCAGCCAACCTATAAGCAATTCAGCCACCTGTCCATGGTTAGCCTCTGTTGTTTGAAGTTTGTGGTAGTTGTTTTCTTTTAAAGCAATGCATTTTTTCATTGACCAGTGTGAAAATGGTAAGTCATAATCAATACAGAGAAGCATTATTTAAAAAGCTCTAATAAAATAAAATTCTCACTGTAGATATTATTGCTTTCAAAGTGCTGATTTGGCTTGAAAATCAACTATTTAATGATAAAGATTTTAAGAAGCGTTATATAAGGACTCTCAAGAGATAATTGAGTGAAACATGGAATGACTGGTAAATATTACAAAGATGTTTGACCATTCAGTCAAAACTAGAATTATAATACAAATAAAAATAAATAATCAAGGATTAACTTTGTGTTAACTGGGGCTACTATTGCTTCAAAGTGTAATATAATTTTATGAGTTGACAGGGTTGATAAATGTGTCTTACAGAAAAAGTTGACTTAAATTGAGCAGACTGGTTGTGTGGTGTGAGAGGAGGAGAGAGGAGAGCAGCAGACTGGCACTGCATGAGAGCTACAGCACCATTAAATGGTTCGTCGTATGTGTGCATGCAGGGATGGGTATGAAGGAAGCAAACGCTTTGTGCTAGAGAACAGTGGATAGACAATTCATGTTGGGTCATGGAGTCAGATTCCCTTAGACTTAATACAAGTGTAAGAAGAGTCACTGTGAATTCCTAAAGAATGTACAAACTGACTAAAGGGATGTTTCAAGGAAGATGGATGAAGAACGTGTACAGGAGTGAAACAGAATCGGTGGCACACTTCACAATTCTCTAATACATAAGGTAACAATCCATATATGTAAAGCACTGCAATGTTTCTCATGTTGTGAGAAGCCATCTAAGTTGATGTTTTCATACCTGCCTGCCTGCCAAAAACACTTCTAGAACTGGAAAGATATGAGGGTACAGCTAGTTCCAAACAGGTCTGGGGTCTGGCTTGGAGCACCATGTCAAAAGCATAAAATGCATTTGATATCTTATCTTTTACCGTAAAAACACAGCAGATTTTTTAATGATCTATAATGCATCCTGGCTTTTTTTTTAAAATGTGAAAGTCCAAAACAAAAAAGCAAAAATTAACTCCAAATCTCTTGTTTTTCAAAAAGTTTATATTACAATAAAGTGCCTTTTTCACCTGCCACCAGTTACCTCAATGTGTGAAAACTAATTAGACTGTCAACTCTTGGGGCATATGGCCATTCTTGGTAGGGAGTTATCACAACGCACCTCCCAAGCACGTGAAGGGAGAAACTTCTGCTCTCTCCTAGACCTCAAACAAGTCCTAGCAATGATACCTATAGTTAGAGGAAACAAAGCAATGAGAATCTACTGTCATAGATTAATTTACAGTGAACAGTGATGAGATTTGGGAGAAGGGGGAAGATTGGTAATAATCCAGATGTCATTAAGCACAAAAATCAGGTCTGTATCAAACTAAAAACCTCTGTTGTTGTTATTGTTATCATTGATGCCTATTCTGATTTTATCTTGATTTCTAACCAGTATCTTCATTTGGGTGGCCATGCATGGTAGCCCACTTTCAGTTGAAAGTTAAAATGTTATATCCTACTCACGTTATCATGTCCTTGTAATTTTGTGTCTTAGGTTCCCTTTCTTGGTGTAGTAATTCCCTTGTGATAGAGCTAATCATGTATTTTTCCCATCAAGGTGTGAAAACCATACCATGTGTTGTTGAGTTAAAATATATAAAAGATCAGCAGTTTTATTTTTCAGTTGGTGCTAAGTTGATATGATATTTTCAGAATTCTTGTACTTAGTGGTTCTGTTCTTTGATACGAACTTCTTATTTCTCCAAAAAACATGTCCACTTATTTCTGCAAGACCTTTTAAACTTCACATTTATATCTTCTTTATTTTGGATTATGAGATGAGACTGTGTACACATTTGGACAACACTACTAACCTCCAAATATTTTACATCAATTTATAGTTTGTATAACAGTGTAAGAGAGTGAGACCATTTTCCAAAGTGTTTCTATACCGATATTATTTTTATTTATTTAATTTTTAAAAAACTTGAATAGTAAAAACATTATTTCCAAAAATGTTTTATTTCTATTTATCTGACAACTGGTGAGTTTCACGTATATATTGGTCATTTAAAATTCTATTCTATGAAACTTCTGTTGATAGCCTTTGCTACCTTTTCAAAGCAATGCTTGCCATGTCCTTATGATTTATCAAGGCCCTACACAACTATGAATTGAGGAGACTTTCTGTTATGTTTGTTTCAAATATTTCATCTCTGCCAGTTGTTTGTGATGTTTGCATATGGAAAGCTTTTGTCATGTAGATTATTAAAAACATGTAGTCATTTTTATGTCTCCTTGATTTTGGGTTCTTGCTTCAGTTTCTCATCCTTATTGTAAGGATATTTTAAGGTCAAGGATATTTTAAAGTCATGCATTTTATTAAAAAATTATTTACTTGTTTTTAGAAAAAGGGGAAAAGAAAGAGAAAGACAGGGAAAGAAACATGGATGCGATAGAAAAACATCAACTGGTTGCCTTTAGGCCCCGGACCAGGGGCCAAGCCTGCAACCCAAGCACATACCCTTACCAGAAATTTAACCAGTGATACTTGGCTTTGTGGAACAAAGCCCAACCAACTGAACCACACTGGTGAGGGCTAAAGTCATGTATTTTGTTCTAATCAATATATTTTAAATTTTTAAAAAATATTTAAATTCACTTGGAATTCATGTTCAAGTATATGCCTAGGAAGAGACTCAAGCCACACACACATCACACTTAGAAACAATAATAAATCAATAAACCATTAATTGTATCAACACCATTTTGAAAAAGCTCTTTTCTAGGCTAATTGAGTCACATTTATCATATACAAAATGATCATATATTCATTGTTCTGTTTTTATTTATTTATTTATTTAGACCTGGTAAAATTATTAATATTGTGGAAGCAGATACCACTCTCTTGTGTTTGACTTAATGGAAACATGTTTATATTTGAATAATAAAATAATCTTTGATATTCATTTCTGATAAATATTATGCATAATGTTCAGACTTTTTATATTTTCCATTTTTGGCAATTTTATCAAGATTATTTGCTGTAATTGTCAAATTTTTTACAATGTTTTCTTTATCCACTCATCCATCAATAGACACTAAGATTATTTCCATGTCTTGCCTATTTTGAATAATGCTGCTGTGACCACAGCAGATATCTCTTTGACTCTATAACCAGAAGTGAAATTGCTTAATCATATGGTAGTTCTGTGTTTAACTATTGGGAGAATGTCCACACTGTTTTCCACAGTGGCTGCAGCAATTTACATTCCCACCAACAGCGCACATGAGTTCCCTTTTCTCCACATCCTTGCTAGGCCTTGTCTCATCTCTTTATGGAAAACTGTTCTAACAGTGTGAGGTAATATCTCATTGTAGTTTTTGTTTGCATTTCCCTAATGACTGGTGCTGTCCAGCACCTTTTCATGTACCTGTTGGCCATTTGTAGATCTTCTTTGTAAAACTGTCTATTCAGGTCTGCTTATTTTGCAATCAGTTTTGATTGTTTGTTTATTTGCAGTTGAGTTGTATAAACTTTTTGTATGTTTGAGATATTAATATTTTATCAATATACAGGTTGCAAATATTTTATCTCATTTCACAAGTTGCCTTTTCATTTTGTTGATTTTTTTTTTGCTGTGCAGAATGGTTTAAATTTGATGTCACCCCAAGTATTTATTTTTGCTTTTGTTGCTTGTGCTTTTGGCGTCATATCCAGGAAACTACTGCCAAGGCTAATCTGAAGGAGCACTTTTCCTTTTTTTTTTCTGAAAGTTTTATGCTTTAAGGTCTTATGCTTAAATCTTTAATTTATTTCCAGTTAATTTTTGTGAGCGGAATGATATAGGCATCCAGTTTCATTCTTCTGCATGCAGTGATTCTGTTTTCAATACTATAATTGAATTGAATATTCAATTATATTGAGTATTGAGTATTTATATGATAACAAATGTTTGTTTTCTTATATTAGCCCATCCTTTAATTGCTAGAATTAAATGTATTTGATTACATTTTACATTTCTAAGGAAGGTATAGAAATGTCTGTTTCAAATTTGGGTTGGATATTTGCCTATAATTTAAAATAAATGTTTTCTTTCATGTATTACCTGTAAAATAGAATTTTTCAGAGTAATACCAAATTTTATGTAATTACAAAATTTAAATAAAATAGTTACAAATTCTGATTTGTAACTATATATATGCAGTTATAAAAGGAAATTGACTAATGGATGAATGGCAGACTATGACTCTTTTAAAATTGTACGAAGTGTGAAACTTCAGTTGGAAACACTTGGCTTAAAGCAAACAATAAGATAAACATTCTAAAGTGATTAGCTCTGTGCTTAGACTATTTCTAAAAGAAAAACATTTCAAGTCACATTTATGTTACAGTTGCAAGCTCTGCTCACTGTAGAAATGTGTATGTGGTATTTCTTTCCCAAATGAGCTCTCTTTTTTTTTGTTTTTTTTTAAATATTTTATTTATTTATTTTCAGAGAGAGGGGAAGGGAAGGAGAGAGGGAGAGATATATCAATGTGTGGTTGCCTCTCATGTGTCCCCCACTGGGAACTGGCCGGCAACCCAGGCATGTGCCCTGACTGGGAATCGAACCTCAATCCTTTGCTTCGTAGGCCCGCGCTCAATCCACTGAGGTACACCAGCCAGGGCACCAAATAAGCTCTCTTGAAGAGCCTAAGTCTTTGTATCTTTGTCCTCTACCTCACCTGCTCATCCTTCTTTATAAAGCTGTTTGTTCTTTAGTAATCTGATTCTGACAAGTGTTGGCACAGGCAGTAAGGGGACTGAACTCAAACAGTAGGTCATGAATAAAGGCAATTTTGAAGCCAGTAAAATGGGTTGCAAGGTCTGTCTTTAGATCATAATTAAGTCTCAGAGTTGAAAGATTAGCCACGAAATGTGAGGACCTGGGTCACCAGGGCAAATCTGGGCCAGGGGCATGGTCTTTCTTGATAGTAGTCTGGTGTCACTGGTAAATTGATTTGATCTATTGTCCCCTTGGATAAAGTTCCTTCTGCGTGTAGACTTTGAACACATGAGAACTAAGATAATACCAGACATGACCATGGCAGATTTTAATTCTTCTGTGAGATCCATCATCTTACTTTGAAATTTTTATCCATAGAAGAATTAACATTTTTGAGGTATGGTAGAAGTTTACCTTTTTTAAACAAGGTACACATTTTCTCTACTTCAATTTCCAGCCCCGGATTCAGGTGTTCAAAGTTTTTCATTGTCCTCTAAGAAGAAACCATCACCAGCACACTTGTCCAATGTGTTTTACTGTTCATCCGTCTTGGGGTGCTGAGGCAGTCTTCTAAGTAGTCAAATTAAACAAATAATTTATTTCCAGTCAAATATACCTATTTTCCCTTACTCAAAAGTAATATCCAAGGAGAGTTATGAGTTATCAAAATATTCTTCTGTAGAAAGGGAATTCGAAGTAAAATAATGTTTTTGCATTCCTTTGAGAAATAAAATGTATTTTAAATGAAACTGTTTTTCTTCCTCTTTCTTCTTCCTCTTTTTTTTCTTTCCAGCTTTTCTCACACTCTTTTTTATTTTCTTTCCTCTACTTGGTGTGCACTCTCATACCTGTTCACTTAGATTAGCAGAGAAATTAGGAATATAGACTCTGTAATCAGGTTATATACATTTACTTCCAACTTTTGTCTAATATGTACCCTGAGCAAGACACTTCTCCTTTTTTCAGCTTTGCAAAATTTCAGCCTTGCTATCTCTAATACTAGCATACAAATGCTATGTACATCAGAAAACTTTCAATAAGAATTAAATAATCCAAATAAACCACAGAGTATGTAGCCAGCACTCTTAATGTGTTAGTTTATAGTATCAATATGAATAAAATTAATAAGATTTATAATAAATTATTTTAACTATTACTAATATATCTCAAATGAACTGGAAAACATTTCTTATTATCTTTTGATATTCCTGAGTAGTTATATAACAAAGAAAGAAAAGAAAGACCTTGTCTATAAAACTATTTGTCTCCTAATATATTGATTGGCTTTTGCTAGAATTTTTCTGTCTTTGTTTTTTATGGAATTTTGTGGTTTATCAGTTTAGCTTCTCAAATGAATTACAATAATATCATTTTAAAATTTAAGTTTTCAAATAAAACATGAAATTGTATTAAATATATTTTAGCTTAATTCATTGTTCTGCCCTCTGAATATCCTCATATATTAATTTTCCGTTCTTCCTTAGACACATTTGAAGCTATGTCTATTTTATTAAACTTTCAGAAGGAATAAAATTTATTTTAATTATTAATTTTGATGTTTTTAATTTTCTATTTTTTTAATTTTTGTTTTTATCTTTACCATTCTTTTTATATACTCTTTTAAACTTTATTATTCTGTGTCTTTTATAAAACTTATTAACTGTAATGCATAATTAAGTTTTTGTTATTTTTTAAGTAAAAGGAAAAAGATTTATATGATTTGAAGAGAAACCAGAGTATACTTTTTTGTTATTTTTTAAAACAAAGACTTTAAGGCTGATTGCCAGTAATTGACCTTTTTCAGTGTGTGGTCCTTTGACAACCCAGGCTTTGTTCAGAAAAATACTAGAGCTTTATTCAAGACCTTCTGCGTTTATCAACTACAAGGAAAAAAACAAAAACTAACAAACTAACAAACAAATAAAAAACTCCAAAACCTATCCCAGGAAGGTTAGAGTAGGCAGTCTCTAGATGAGGTATAACCATACATAGTGACATGTCCCAGCCCATGCACTATATCCCAATAAAAACAAATTTACCAGAAAAAAAAATCTGCCTTATAATCTCAAAAGACAAACAATAGACCATGGCATTAAAAAAATAGTTAAAAACACGGGAGAGAGATTAAGATGGTGACAGAGCAGCATGGAGGGAATGTAGCTCCCATGCACCTGGTGGAAAATCCAGGCGGATCTACTGAAGAACAGCATAATCAACCAATAATTCCCCAGCATTTATAAAAATAAGAGACCAGAGAGCGCAACAGAGGAACCAGACAGCTGCAGGTCGGTGAGGACTCCAGAGGGCGAGTGAGGACAGGGGCGGCGGTGCCCCCTGCCTGCCAGGCAGTGGGCTGCGCCAAGGGCGGCTGCACCCAGGGCCTGATACTTGAGTGCAGACAATAGGCGTCAGGGGACCTCGAATGGTGTGTGAGTGCAGATGAGAAGCAGCGGGCGATCTCAGCCTTCGCCTAGCGGCATCGGTGGGAAACTGAGGCCCTGGTCTGGGATCAGTGCCTGGGCACCTTCGGTGGAGGGAACTCCGGAAGCAGCACCTAGTGGGTCTACAATGGACTCCATGGGGGCCGTAGGCCTGCTACAGGGTCCGTGGGAGAGAACTGACTCCCTTGCTCCCCGTCTAGGCAAGGCTGGGCAATACCAGGCAGATACCTGTGGGCTTAAGTTTATGTAGAAGGTAGCAAGGGCAGAGGGCCCTGCTCAACTGCGGACTCTGTGGTCTCCAGCCCACCAGCCCGCCAGCCCGGGGGATTTGAGAAAGACGCTGTCGATTCCGGTCTTTGGGGGATTGGGCTGGGCTGAGAGGCAGGCTTTGTGGAGAAGTCTCTATTGAAAAGTGAACTGAGCTGTTCTGCGACAGCAATTTGCCTCAGGGTCCAACCAGCCTAGCAGCCATCCAGGGGAGTGGTGGGAACACCTGGGTCCTGCTGAGGGCCTGGGAAGGACGGTGCCAGATCCCGAGGGACCCAGGCAGCCTGCCAGGGGTGTGGGCACCCACAACCCAATCCGGTAGCCTGGCTTGCGTGCTTGCATGCTTGCAAGCCTGCATCCCAGCCCACAGAGAGCTCCTGCTACAACCAGAAAAACCAGTTTGGACAATTTGAAACGGACAAGGGAAGATTTTTTTGCAACTTCTTTTCTAAGTAATCATATATATATATATATATATATATATATATATATATATATATATGATTCTGTGTACACACATATATATACATACATACAATCTATATATACATTGTATATATATATATACATACATACAATCTATATATACATTGTATATATATACATACATACAATCTATATATACATTGTATATATATATATATACAATCTATAAATACATTTTATATATGTATATATATATATATATATACAGTAATGTTGCTCTATCTTTCAATACTTTGTCCCTCATTTTTCTTTTTGTCCAGTTTTAGTCCTTCTTCCTTTCTTCCCAAACTTTTCCCTTATTCCTCCTTTCTCCTGACTTTTGTGTGTGCTTGTGTGTGTGTGTGTGTGTGTGTGTGTGTGTGTGTGTTGGATCGTTTGTTGGTTTGTTGCTTAGTTTTCTTTTACCCACAAGAGACACAAATAACTGGGAACTGCAAAAGGACCGTAGTGGGACCTAAAGAGGGGGCATGTCAACAATAGTGACACAGAGACAAATTTCAGTTTGCTATAGCAGAGAAGCCTCAAGTTGCTGCATAGGTGTATTATTATTATTTTGCATCATTCTCACTTCTTTTTTTATTTAAATAATATCTTTGTATTCCTCCTCTTTCTGTACAGGTTTCTTAGTCCTGGCTGTTTATATTGTACTATTTGACAGGTTTCCCCTGTTCCTTTCTCCACAGTGTATTGCTAATGTTCTATACTTCACGCCACTTGTTTTCCTTTGGCACACTACCCAAGCTCTATAACCCCCATTCAGAAAGATTACTTAGAGTCTGTCATGTGAATGTTGCGCTAATATTATTGTAAATAATAGCTGTTCTATACAATGGTAAATACTTCACAACACATATCTCAGACCTTAGACCACCTTACAGATTCCTGAATTCTATTACTGTAGTGATTAACTCTATTTGCTCACATGCTACACCTAGTTACAAACCTTTACTCCCACCTTACCTCAAAATCTGACCACCCGCAACCACACTGCTTTCTAGATACAACTCACAAGCCTTCCCTTCCCAACAAGAGACTTATCTTCTGTCCATCCTTTTGTTAAAAGTGGCAAGCTGGATCGAAGAGCACGATTAACTCTATATTTAGCCAAAAGATTGTCTATTGTTTCTCTACCGAATGTGACTACAAATAACATAAAATACTCTTCTGCTGTCAGAAACCATTTTGCCTCCCCCTCCAACTGATCACACAAGCACAATAAAGAAAGGAGTAGGTAGAAGCGAAGAACACCAAGATATCTGCAGGAGACTGCACCACTGAATTTCACAGATAACCTACCACGGAAGTTCACACCATAAACACAAGGAACCAAAACAGATCAATTTAAGAAGCTGAGGCCACCACTGGTTATCAGAAAATTCAAAGAGCTTAAAATGAGCTACCAGAAACTACAATGAACTCTCCGCAAACTATATCAACATGGAAAAGGAAATAGAAACCATCAGCAAAGGCCAAGAGGAAATGAAGAATACAATTTCTGAACTGAAGAACACAGTAGAAAGTACGAAAAGCAGGATCTATGAGGCAGAAGACCTCATCAGTGAGTTAGAGGACAGAATAGAAAGAATCTCCCAGACAGAGCAAGTAAAGGAAAAGAGGCTCAGAAAAAATGAGGAGGGATTAAGAGAAATGCAAGACAATATGAAATGTAATAAGATCTGAATAATAGGAATACCAGAAGGAGAAGAAGAAGAACAAGGGATAGAAAACCTATTTGAAAGAGTAATAATGGAAAATTTTCCTAATTTGATGGGAGAAAAAGTCACACGAATCCAGGAATTGCAGAGTCCCAATCAGGTGAAACCCAAAGAGGCCTACTGCAAGACACATCACCAATAAAATGGCAAAACTCCAAGACAAAGAGAGAATCTTAAAGGCAGCAAGGGAGAAAAAGAAAGTAACATATAATGGAGCTCCAATAAGATTGGCTACTGACTTCTCAATGAAAACATTCCAAGCAAGAAGAGAATGGCAAGACATATTCCAAGTAATGAGAAACAGAGGCCTACAACCAAGGCTACTTTACCCAGCAAGGCTCTCAATCAAGATAGAAGGCCAAATAAAGAGCTTCCAAGACAAAAGAAGTCTAAAATAATATGCCTCCACAAAACCAGCTCTACAAGAATTACTAAAAGGGCTGCTTTAAGGAAAGAAAAAAAGAGAAAGAGATGGAGAGGAACACAGATACATAAATGGCAATGAATAAGTTCCTTTCAATAATAACCTTAAATGTAAATGAATTAAATGCACCAATTAAATGACATAGAAGAGCTGAATGGATAAGAAAGCATGACCCACACATATGCTGCCTACAAGAGACCCACCTCAGGTCAAAAGACCATCACAGACTAAGTGTGAAAGTTTGGAAACAAATTTTCCAAGCAAATAGACAAGAGAAAAAAGCCAGGGTAGCAATTCTCACATCAGACAAATCAGACTTCAAAAAATAGGCCATAAAGAGAAACCCAGAAGGTCACTTCATAATACTCAAGGGAAGAATCCACCAAGAATTCATTACCATCGTAAATATATATGCAACCAACATAGGAGCACCCAAATATATAAAGAAAATTCTAGAGGACCTCAAGATATTGACGGCAACACAATTATAGTAGGGGATTTTAACATCCTACTATCAAAAATGGACAGATCTTCCAAACAAAATATCAACAGATATAGCTGCACTAAACAACACCCTAGATGAAATGGAGTTGACTGATATATATAGAGCCCTTCATCCCAAAGAAGCTAAATACACATTCTTTTCAAATGCACATGGAACATTTTCAAAGATAGACCACATGATAGGACACAAAATGAGCCTCAACAAATTCAAGAAAATTGAAATCATATCAGGCATTTTCTCTGACCACAAAGGACTGAAATTGGAAACCAACCCCAAAGGAAAAAAACCGAAACACCCAAAATCATGGAGACTGAAATGTATGCTATTAAACAACGAATGGGTCAAGATTGACATTAGGGAAGAAGTCAAAAAGTTTCTGGAAACAAATGAAAATGAACTCACAACAACCCAAAACTTATGGGACACAGCGAAGCCAGTCCTAAGAGGGAAGTTCATAGCAATATAGGCTCACCTAAAGAAGATAGAAACATTTCAAACAAACAACCTAACCCGATGCCTGCAAGAACTTGAGGAACAACAACAAAGACAGCCCAGAGCAAGTAGAAGGAAGGAAACAACCAAGATCTGAGCAGAATTAAATGACATAGAGACTAAATGCACAATTCTAAGGTCAATGAAACCAGAAGTTGGTTTTTTGAAAAGATAAACAAAATGGACAAGTCTTTAAGTATGCTAATCAAGAAAAGAAGAGAGAGGACACAAATAAACACAATCAGAAATGAAGGAGGAGAGATTACAACTGATACCACAGAAATAGAAGAGATTGTAATTACTATGCAGAACTGTATGCCAAGGAATTTGAAAACCTAGGTGAAATGGACAAATTCCTAAAAAAAATATGATCTTCCAAAACTCAATGAAAAGAAGCAAAAAACATGAACAGGCCTGTAACAGCAGATGAAATTGAAGAAGTGATAAAAAAAACTCCAATCACACAAAAGCCCCAGAACAGATGGTTTCACAGAAGAATTCTACGAAGTTTTTAAGGAAGAGCTAACCCCTATTCTTCACAGACTACTCAAAAAAATTCAAAAGGAGGAAAAACTCCCCAACTCTTTTTATGAAGCCAGCATCATCCTAATTCCAAAGCCAGATAGAGACACAACAGAGAAACAAAACTTCAGGCCAATATCGCTGATGAACATAGACACTAAAATCCTCAATAAAATATTGGCAAATTGCATCCAACAATACACCAAAAAGATCATACACCACGACCAAGTGAGATTCATCCCAGAGATGCAAGGATGGTTCAATATTCGCAAATCAGTAAATTTAATACATCACATAAACAAAAGCAAAGACAAAAACCACAGGATCATATCTATAGATGCAGAAAAACCTTTTGATAAGGTATGACACCTATTTATAATAAAGACACTCAGAAAAATGGGAATAGAGGGAGCATTCCTCAATATAATAAAGGCCATATATGAAAGACCTACAGCCAACGTTATACTCAATGGGCAAAAAGTAAAATCTTTTCCACTAAGATCAGGAACAAGACAAGGTTGTCCACTTTCACCACTTCTATTCAATATAGTATTGGAGGTTTTAGCCACAGTGATCAGACAAGAAAAGGAAATAAAGGGCAACCAAATCAGGAAGGAGGAAACAAAACTGGCATTGTTCGCAGATGACATGATAGTGTACATGGAAAATCCTATAGCCCCTACCAAAAAACTGCTTGAACTAATAAATGAATTTGGTAAAACAGCGGGATTCAAAGTCAATATCCAGAAATCAAAGGCATTTTTGTATACCAACAATGAAACAGCAGAAGCAGAAATCAAGAAAAAAATCCCATTCAATATAGCAAAAAAAAAAAACAAACAAACAAACCTGGGAATAAACCTAACCAAGGAGGTAAAAGACCTGTATATAGAAAGCTACACAACACTGAAGGAAGAAATCAAGGAAGACACAAACATGGAAACATATACCGTGTTCAGGGATTGGAAGAATTAACATCATCAAAATGTCCATACTACCCAAAGCAATTTACAGATTCAATGAAATAACTATTAAATTACCAATGGCATATTCCACAGACATAGAACAAACGCTTCAAAAACTTATATGAAACCATAAAAGACCCAGAATAGCAGCTGCAATTTTGAGAAAGAAGAACAAAGTAGGAGGATCACAATACCTGATATCAAACTGTATTACAAGGCCACTGTAATCAAAACTGCATAGTACTGGCATAAAAACAGGCACATAGACCAATGGAAAAAAAAACAGAGAGCCCAGAAATAAGCCCAACTCTCTACAGTCAATTAATATTTGACAAAGGGGGCAGTAACATAAAATGTAGTAAAGATAGCCTCTTCAACAAATGGTGTTGGGAGAACTGGACAGCTACATGAAAAAAAATTAAACTCAAGCACCAACATACACCATACACTGTAATAAATTCAAGGTGGATAAAAGACTTAAATATAAGCCGGGAAACCACTAAAGCCCTAGAGGAGAACACTGGCAGGAAAATCTCAGATATTCCATGCAGCAAGATTTTTACTGATATGTCCCCTAGAGCAAGGGACATAAAGAAAAGAATAAACAAATGGAATCTCATCCAAATTAAAAGCTTCTGCATGGCTAAGGAAAACAGTATCAATATAAAAAGAGAAGCAACTGTTTGGGAAAACATATTTGCCAATGATACCTCAGACAAAGGTTTAATCTCCAAAATATACAAAGAATTTACATGACTCCACTCTAAGAAGACAACTAACCCAATTAAAAAATGGAAAAAGGACTTGAACAGACACTTCTCCAAGGAGGACATACAGAGGATCCAGAGACACATGAAAAGATGCTCGATATCACTAGCTATCAGAGAGATGCAAATTAAAACCACAATGAGATACCACTTTACACTAGTCATAATGGCCAACATAAACAAAGCAACAAACAACAAGTGTTGGAGAGGTTGTGGGGAAAAGGGGACCCTAGTTCACTGTTGGTGGGATTGCAAACTGGTCCAACCACTATGGAAAGCAGTATGGAATTTTCTAAAAAATCTAAAAATGAACATGCTTTTTGACCCAGCAATTCCACTGTTAGGAGTATATCCTAAAACCCTGAAGCACCATTCCAGAAGGACCTATGCACTCCGATGTTCATAGCAGCACAATTTACAATAGCAAAGAGTTGGAAGCAACCTAGATGCCCATCAGTAAATGACTGAATCAAAAAGCTATGGTACATTTACACAATGGAATTCTATGCTGCAGAAAGGAAGAAGGAGCTCTTACCCTTTGCAACATCTTAGATGGAACTAGAATACATTATGCTGAGTGAAATAAGCCAGGCAGTGAAAGACAAATAGCATATGATATCACCGTTAACAGGAATCTAAACAACAAAACAAACAAGCAAGCAAAATATGACCAAAGACACTGAAATAAGGAACAGGCTGACAGGGACCAGAGGGGAGAGGGGAGAGAATCACAGGGGAAAAATGGAAGGACTCACATGAACAAGTAAAAAGGACACATGGACAACAACTAAGGTGGGGTGTGGAATTGGGAGGGATGTGGGGAGCCCTGGGGGGAGGGCGGGGCTGGGAATATAAGACAGAAAACTGTATTTGAACAAGAATTAAATAAAAAACATTTTAAAGCAATTAAAATAATTTTTACTATCAATTTTGGAAGACAAAAATTTGAATGTAAGTTCTACACAATTAGGGGAAAATGTTCACAATTGTCTTCTCATTCTATTGATTTAATCATAGAGTAGAATTCTTTTTAAAAGATCTATTAGTGATTTTGAAATAAAAGTGCTTTTTCTTAAAAAAAATAGTTAACTCATTAAAATACCTAATATTTATTTAATAAATTTCTTAAATTTAAATTTCAGTGGACATTTTTATCTAGTATTAATTTTAACAACTATTCAAAGTGGTTGAATTTTTTTATTTCTATTTTTTGTAATGTATCTTTTATCTTCCTATTATTGCTTTTCAGTTTATTACATTTGGCCAGTGAATGGAGCCAAAACCACTTTAACTATTTAGAAATTATTTACATACTCTTCAGATTCAAGTATGAAATCATTTTTTAAAAGTTTTTGCAAATAAAAAATATAATATGCTAACTATATTATTCAAATAATTTTCATACTAACTCACATGATACGTCCTTGATCTCTCAAATTCTAGAGTAATATATTAATATTCTTCTGTAAATGATTCACTGTAAGTGAATTGTGACACTTACAGTTAGTTTCTTTGTATTTCTAAGACTTTTGTCTCATGCATTTTACAGCTTGTTATTATAGAAATATATCTGATCTTTTATTGTTTCTTGCTTTCATGATAATCATTTTTTTAGTCAATCTATAGTTTTTATGTAAATTTCTATTTAATGTGTTTTTGCTTAATACATTGATACATCTTTTTTGTTTATCCTTTTACTTAAATGAAAGTGGATTTTTTTTGTCTTTGATTTGTAAGAGGGGTATTAACTCATTCACAATTATTATGAGAACTGATACAGTTGGGTTTATTTTTAACATCTCTCATGCTTTCATTTATCCTAATATTTTTGGTTCAGAACTTTCAAATTTGCTGGACTTGATTGATGCTCTTATCATAAATTAAACCAAGAAAATAATGTATTCATATAGCCTGCCAGTTTCAATGAAAGATAGATACACTGCACGCTGAAATATAGAGCATCCCTTTTTTATGCCCAAGTTGTTTAAGGTGAAGGTGTTTTGTCTAGTAGATCTTTCAACAGTGAGTCTAAATAGTGATTTAAAAACATCAAGGCATTGAACTTTGTTCCTAGAGTAAAAGTTAGATGGTGGACAGCTAAATTGCTCTTCAGAGAATATGTTTTCTCAAATAACACTAATATATGAATATGTAGAATTTTACATTTTGGTTGTGTTTGTATATCTTTGGATATCTATGAGGTATGTATGTATAAGTTTCTTTAAAATATTGTAAAATTTATGAATATTAAAATAATCAAATCACCAATAATGTTATTTTATTAAATATATTTCTAGCAAATTTTATCTATTTAGCTAAAAATTTCAATGTGTTGATATTTCTACTTATGGAGTTGAGCACTGTTGGAGAATTTTTAGAAAGTTTTATAAATTCATAATATATCATAATAAAATTTATGCTAGAAAAATGTACCATAGAAACTCAAATGAGGATGACTCTAACAGAGATGACTGATCTCTGACATAACAAATGAGACTTTGGCGAATGGAATTTCACATTGAAGGGTTTGTACAGGTGAAATTCCCAAAATGTGAGTGTGTGAGACTTAAGAAATAGAATGAATACAGACAGGGAACAGGGACCAAATCTGAATGGCACACAGAGTTTGAGTTTTAGAATATAAATAATAGAAAATTAGCATAAAATCATTAACTATAGGGGTAACATGACCAGATAGGTTTACAGAGAGAGAAAGAACTATATTACAAAAGATGAATAGACCAAGGAAAGGATGGAATATAATGAGAGATAGGTGACAATAAAAGATTTTCTTGTTTTGGGTTTTGTTTTTAGATATGAGAGACATTTCCTTAAGTTAAAACACGTTATTTGTTTGCTGCCTGAATATTAAGGATGAAGGAGACGTAGGAATTCAAATAAACTTGATTGGATAGATTTATTATCCTCATTTTTATTAGAGAAGGTCCTGATTCTAAGGGCATTTGAGTGAATTGCTCTAGTCCACATTGCTTGTAAATGCTGAAGGTCCAAGAACCCTGGTTTATCTGTCCACAAACTGGGTGTCAAAACCTCATTGCTACAGAGGTGGCTATAGAGGTAGATTACCTCTACACATGGTAATCTCTTAACCAATTTTGAAAGTAAAGGAGAGAGACATGCTTGATAATATTTGGAGGAGGAGGATGTGTACTCCGGTGAATACATTCCAATCTTTAACTCATATATCTAACAAAATTTTTGTGAACTTTTTTTATTTGTTCTTTTTCTTTTTTTCTCTCTGAAATCAGGTAGAAGCCCAATTGACCCCTTTTTACAGAGTTGAAATAGTAGGAAGTTAAAGGGTTGAAAGTGTATAAACATATCAGGTCTATTTATTCTTCTGAAATAAACTCTCTTCATTTTGTATGTTCCCATTGTTGTAAGTTTCTGGTTTGTAAAGGCTTTCTACTTCTTTGACAAGAACTAATTTACCAAAAATTAGGAATTACTACCATCTAAATCACAGCCACTGTAGTAAAACATGCAATCCTTTTAAGAAATAGGAGAATCTTAAACTAAGTTGACAAAATATATAGAGCTTTTTTTATTTCTCAAATAAAAATTTAACTTTAATAATGTACCAGACATTATAATTACATGCATTGCTGTGGGCTATATTGAATGAAGTAAAATTATTGTAGTATTTAGCTTGAAGCTGATAATTCAATTTTAAGGATCTACAATTTATGTAGACATAAAAGAGTTTAATATTTATGATATTCATAAGTAATAATGAGGCTTCTTCTCCCTGCTTTTATTACCAGTTTCATTTAAAAGGCATTTTGCTATAAAAGAAAGTTCACTTTTGAATTTTTTTGCCATTATAATTAATGTCATGGACTTAAGTGCATCAATAAGTGCAAACTGATGGAGCTTATACTGTGAAAAATAAAACATTTTTATCAACTACTATCTTTGGTTATAAAGACATCTAGAATTATTTGTTAAATGTCCCCATGTAAATATATTTATCACATGGTAGGGCACAATTTGAAATGAATCTTTTGCCTTTGATATAAGCAAATAAAAAGACAAAACAATGGCACCAAAAGTTTGTGGTGGACATGTCTTTCATTAGTGTATCAGTCTTCAAAATTCTGTTAAAACTGTCATTGTTCCTGGTTAGAAAGCATGGTGATTCAATTTTTAAATAAATATTTACTTATAATTTTAAAAGGCAAATAATAGTTTATACATATTTAAGCACAATTCAAATCACCTATAAACTCTAGCAACCTAGCATAATTATTTAAAAGTTTCATCTTCAATATGTTGTTCATTGGACTGTATTTGATATGTTTATAGTCATTGTATAGGTATGATTTGATGATTCAATATTTTCTACTATGCTATAAAATTATTCACAATTTTACATATTCATATATTTAAATCATTTTGAGCATATTTAATAAAGGAAGCAATATTTTAGAAAGAAAAATAAGTTATAGGCAGAGTTATAGGCAGTTTGTTGTTCAAAAATTGTGTCTTTATTCAATGAAATCACCTTAATGCAATTGCTGTACCAAATTTATGGTTATAATTGGTTTCTGTTGGTTTGTTGGAAAACAATGATTAATTTTTTAAAATAATTTTTTAATTTAATTCTTGTTCAAGTACAGCTTTCTGTCTTATATTCCCAACCCTGCCCGCCCCCCACCCCATGCTCCCTGCCTCCCTTCCATTTCCTCTCCTCACCCTTAGTTATTGTCCATGTGTCCTTTATACTTGTTCATGTGAGTCCATCCCCTTTTCCCCTATGATTCTCTCCCCTCTCCCCTCTGGACCCTGTCAGCCTGTTCCTTATTTCAGTGTCTTTGGTCATATTTTGCTTGCTTGTTTGTTTTGTTGTTTAGATTCCTGTTTAGATTCCTGTTAACGGTGATATCATATGCTATTTGTCTTTCACTGCCTGGCTGATTTCGCTCAGCATAAAGCTTTCCAGTTCCATCCATGATGTTGCAAAGGGTAGGAGCTCCTTCTTCCTTTCTGCAGCATAGAATTCCATTGTGTAAAGGTACCATAGCTTTTTGATCCAGTCATTGACCGATAGGCATCTAGGTTGCTTCCAACTCTTGGCTATCGTGAATTGTGCTGCTATGAACATCGGGGTGCATAGGTTCTTTTGGATTGGTGTTTCAGGGTTCTTAGGATATACTCCCAAGAGTGGAATTGCTGGGTCAAAAGGCACATTCATTTTTAGTTTTCTTAGAAAATTCCATACTGCTTTCCATAGTGGTTGGACCAGTCTGCAATCCCACTAACAGTGAACTAGGGTCCCCCTTACCCCACAACCTCTCCAGCACTTGTTGTTTGTTTCTTTGTTTATGATAGCCATTCTGACTGGTGTTAAGTGGTATCTCATTGTGGTTTTAATTTGCATCTCTCTGATAGCTAGCGATAGTGAGCATCTTTTCATGTGTCTCTGGATCCTCTGTATGTCCTCCTTGGAGAAATGTCTGTTCAAGTCCTTTGCCCATTTTTTAATTGGGTTGCTCGTCTTCTTTGAGTGGAGTCATGTGAGTTCTTTGTATATTTTGGAGATTAAACCTTTGTCTGAGGTAAACAATGATTAATTAACTTGAAACTTTTGCCTAGTGAGAACAACGTTGTTCAATCTTCATATCATTTTTATTCCTTATTTCCATGAAATCTTAAAAGTTCCAGCCCAAAGTCAGTTTTTGGACCCCTGTGTAGGACTAGGTTAATGTGTGTGTTTGTGTCTTACTTTTTAACTAAAAATGTTTAAAAAATAAAATAAATTAATTAAAATTTCAAAATAGAAAAAAGCTTATAGAATAAGGTTATAAATAAATAAAATATTTTGTATAGCTGTACAATGTGTTTGCATTTTAAGCTAAGTGCTATCACAGAGTCAAAAAGTTAAAACATTAAAAATTTTATAAAGTAAAATATTTATAGTAAGCTAAGGTTAATTTATTATAGAAAAAAAACTTTCAAAAATAAGTTTGGCACAGCCAAAGTATATAGCATTTATAAAATCTATAGTAGTGTGCAGTAACATCCTAGGCTTTCACATTTACTCATCACTCACACACTGACTCACCCAGAGCAACTTCTAGTCCTGCAGGTGCCATTCATGATAAGTGCATTATACAGGTGTACCATTTTTATCTTTTATATCATGATTTTTACTTTATATTTCCTATGTCTAGATGTATAAATATTAACCATTGTAATTCAGCACAGTAACATGCTGAATAATTTTGTACTTAGAAGCAATAGGTTATATCATATAACGTAGGAGTAGAGTAGGCTAGACCAACCAGGCTTGTGTAAGTACACTCTATATTGTTACCCACTGGAATCACCCAGCAGTGCATTTCTCAGGGTGCATTCCTATTGTTAAGCAACACATGATTGTAGCTGGAGTGTACCTGACTCTAAGTTTCAGGTTGTGGTTTAAGTATCATAGCATCCTGTAGTTCATGTCCCAAGTCTCCTGCTCTGGCTGCTTGTCTAGATTCTGGCCTCATTGCTTTTCTCTGCTTTCCAGTTTTTGAAAATTTCTGGACCTTTATTTGATGGGTTCTTCCTCACATCTTAATTTGTTCTTAAGTGACTGTAGTCTTGCTCTGCTCCCTCTCTCCACCTACAGGATGGTTCCCCACAACAACAAACAATTCCACCCAAAATACCAATAGCATGCTGAAGTTCAAAAATCCTAGCTAAACTTATACAACAACCAGAGTTTGGGAGCAGGAATATATCCATTTTTTCTTCTTTTTCTGTATGTCTTATTTCACAAGAGCAGATTTCGTGCTTAGTTTCAATTTAATTTCTGCCTATTTTCTATTATAACAGAGAGAAAAATCAAGAGTACTTTTGGCCATTAGTTGGGTAAAGATAACAATACAATTTAAAGAAAATGGTAAGAAGAGTAAAAATCTCTAAGACACAAAGTCACACACAAACTGTCACCCCCATGTAATAAATTCAGTTGAAATTCATTAATATTGAGCTTTACATAAATTATCACATTTTAACATTTTCTGTTGATTCTAAAAAGCTTATCAGAAGGTTTCATTCCTTTTATGCAAATGAAGGAACAGAATTTAACCGCCTTGTCTTTGGTATGAAGACAAGATGGTTAGGGGAGTTAGAATTTGAACTTAGATCTGACTCCTGTGCCTTTATCTAACACCTCACAGAAAAAGGATAATGGAAAGCATCAAGCTTTCACTGTTGAGTGAAATGATTTCATTTTACTGTGTCACAGCTGAGATTTTTGTTGGTAGCAAGGACTGCTCTGTACTGACCTTGGGAGGAGCAGGGTAACATGGACTGGCTGCCTGGAAAGCCTGAGCAGTGTTCTTTATCTCAAGGGACTGTACAGTTTTACTAGAACATCTAAGTGGAAATGAGTTACATGAAGAGAGATTTTAAAAGATAGGCAAATTACTTGATTTGATTTTATATTTATAGTTAGTCTGAAGAGTCGTAACTCGAAGATTTCTGTATAATACTATCAAGGGTGAAATTTTTGTTTTTCAGTTTAGGGCTTTCTTTTTTTAAATATATTTTATTGATTATACCATAACAGTTGTTCTATTCCCCCCTTCATTCCCCTCCACCCTGCACACACCCCCACCATTCCCTGCTTTTAGTTTATGACCACGTGTCTCAAGTTCTTTAGATTCTACATTTCCCATATTATTCTTGCCCTCCCCCATTTTCTACCTACTGTCTATGCTATTTTCTGTACCTTCTCCCCCCTTCTCCTCCTCCCACTCCCCTGTTGCTAACCCTCCATGTGTTCTTCATTTCTATGGTTCTGCTCCTGATCTAGCTGTCCTCTTGGTTTGCTTTTGTTTTAGGTGTGGTTGTTAATAACTGTGAGTTTGCTGTCCTTTCACTGTTCATATTTTTCATCTTCTTTTTCTTAAATAAGTCCCTTTAACATTTCATAAAATAAGGGCTTGGTGATGATGAACTCCTTGAATTTGATCTTATCTGAGAAGCACTTTATCTGTCCTTCCATTCTAAATGAAAGCTTTGCTGGATAAAGAGATCTTGGATGTAGGTCTTTGGATTTCATGACTTGGAATACTTCTTTCTAGCCCCTTCTTGCCTATAAGGTCTCTTTTGAGAAATCCACTGACAGTCTGATCGGAAGTTCTTTGTAGGTGACTGTCCCCTTATCTCTTGCTGCTTCTAGGATTCTCTCCTTCATTTTAATCTTGATTAATGTAATTATGATGTGCCTTGGTGTGTTCCTTCTTGGGTCCAACTTCTTTGGGACTCTCTGAGCTTCCTGGATTTCCTGGAAGTCTATTTCCTTTGCCCGACTGGGGAAGTTCTCCTTTATTATTTGTTCAAATAAGTTTTCCACTCGTGGCTGTTTCTTTTCCCCTTCTGGTACCCCTATAATTTGGATGTTGGAACGTTTCAAGATGTCCTGGAGGTTCCTAAGCCTCTCCTCATTTTTTTGAATTCTTGTTTCTTCATTCTTTTCTGGTTGGATGTTTCGTTCTTTCTTCTGGTCCACTCCATTGATTTGAGTCCTAGTTTCCTCTCCATCACTATTGGTTTCCTGTGCATTTCCCTTCATTTCAATTAGTTTGGCCTTCATATGTTCCTCTGATTTGTGACTATAATCGACCAGTTCTGTGAGGATCCTGATCACCAGTATTTTGAACTGTTCATCTGAGAGGTTCGCTATTTCTCGGTCGCTTAGAGTTATTGGCTCTGGGGCTTTGAGTTCTTCTTGAGCCATCTTTTGGACTGTTCATGCCTGTTACGTATGAGGAATAGAGCCCTAAGTGTTCACCAGGGCGGGGCAACTGAGTAGCTGGGTTGTGACACTGTATGTGGGGGCAGGGTCAAAGGAAAGCAATGGCGGTCCGGTCTACCGCCTCCCACCGCCTGGCCACGTGTTCTATCCCACTGCTCACTCCTCTGCTGCCCTATCTGCACTCCAATGTGTGACCGCAGCCAGCCTGCCCTGTACCCTCACTGGGTCTGCACTGCCACCCGCTGCTACCCTGGTGGCCTGTGCACCTGGGTCTGGGGATCTCTCCTGCCTGACCCTGCTCTGCAGCTGGCTCTGCCCCTCTTACCGGTCCTGGTTGAATGGTTCATTGTTGTTGGACCTCCATATAGTTCAATTTTCTGTTCTTTGGCTGCGTCTTTATTTACTAAACCTTTGTTGTATTCAAACTTTGTTGTGGGAGAAGGCACAGTGTTTCCACCTCCATCTTGGTGGAAGTCCTTAGGGCTTTCTAATTTTTTAAAAAAGAGGAGTTTTTAGAGTGACTGAATTATTTTTAGTCTAAATTTTACTATTACTTTTAAAAGAAAATGAATAACCTGAAATGATTATTCATTTTGTTTTAAAAGTAATAGGATGGGATGGGAGTAATAGAATACTTTACTTAGAAATAATTAAATAATTTTAAGAAAGAAGAAAAAAAATAACCTGAAATGAACACAACAAGAATCACAGTTCTTCTTTGGATTATAATACTAGTTTAATCTTCTTCTTATGAAAGAGCTGGAGATTGGGATAAGAGAGGTAAGACACCGTGTGTGATAGTCTTGCCTGCCTGCCTGGTGTCATCTCTTGGATCTCAGTTCCTTAAACTTGTTTTCAGGCTGACTGCTTCTAGATGCCATCTGTAGCTAATGAAGTGTCCCAGTTGTGCTTGAGAGCTTTACAACCAGTCCCTGAGAGACTTTTGTTTATGCCTTGTGCTAAGTCTAATCTTATGTAAGACCTCGTAATCAACACATTTATGAGGGATATTTTTCCTTTCCCCTCAAGTATACTCTACAAAATCCTCCTGCTTTATGAATTAATGAGAATAGTTCTAGAGGGCTACAATGCTGGGCACCTCTGTTTCTAACTTGACTACCTTGTGTTTTTTTAATTTCCATGTCCTTTGCTTGTTGTTTCCTAGAAAACAAGGGCAAAGAAGATAATTTTATTCTTCTTTTGATAACAGATATATCTGTTCTAGAATAAATCAGTCCTCAGATACGGTTGGCTGATGTTTAACAATTTGACGTGTGCAATGGAGTAGGAAACAATGACACAGCTAACTATGAATCTGTATCATTTTGTTTTAAAAGATATCATACCTTAGGGAACACCAAAGCCAAATAAAACAGCAGGCAAACAAAATGTTGTTTTCATTCTGTTGTCATTCATGCAGACATTGGCTAAAATCCAGGTTTTTTTCTCTGGAAATATTTCTATATGGTGTTTTCTTTCCCAAAGTCCTTTTGTGTCTTCAGAAAGATGGAATTCTGTTCATTGGTGATAAATAGCAAGTTTGAAAATTAAATGGTTATTGAAACTCATTCTGGTAGTTTCTGTGAAGAAAAAATAATTTTATCTACTTATTCAATATCTTCCTCTAATTGCCTAAGCAGAGATTAGTACCATATAAATAAGTGTTTTCATACTTTTTTGATCACCAACCACAGTAAAATATAATTTATTGCACATAAATTCACAAATCTATTATTGCTTGTTTTCTTTCTATTCCTTCCCTATTCTATTCCATTCCATTCCATTTCATTCCATTTTATTTTCTTTCATTCCATTTCATTCCAATTCATTCTATTTTATTTCATGTTCTAAAAGATGCTAGTAAACTTACTCAGCTAAGTTAAAGTATACAATTCAATGGTCTTTATTATATTCTTTCAGCTGGGCAACTATCACCACAATTTAATTTTATAACATTTTTATCATCCCTAAATAAATCCTCTACCCATTTACAGTCACTACCCATCAACTACCTTTCCTCTCACCAATCGTGGATAACCACTAATGTAGTTTCTGCTTCAATAAATTGTTCTCTTCTGGATATTCTTTATAGAAATGAAATTAAATAATACATAGTATTTTGTGACTATTTTTATGTAGATTAATGTCTTCAAGATTTAATCATGTCATAGTATGTATCAGTGCTTCATTCATTTTTTGTGGTAAGTAATACTCTATTGTACAGCTATAGCACATTTGTTAATGCATTCACTAGTTGATGGAAAAATTACTTGTTTTCAAATTGTGGGTGTTATAAGTACTTTTCTATGAACAATTGTGTGCTCTTTTCAGTATAAACACATGTTATTTTTCCTTGTTTTAGTGAAATTGTGAAATTGTGTAGTAACTCTGTGTTTAACATTTTGAATAACTACCAGATCATTATCCAGTGTGACTGCACCTTTGATACTCTCATTGGTAATGTATGAGGATTCTAGTTCCTCCACATTGTCAACACTTACTATTGTCTTTCTTTTTTGTTACAGCCATCCATGTGATTGTAGAGTTATATATCATTATGGTTTTAATTTGAATTTTCCTAATAAGTGGTTATGCTAAATATCTTTTCACATACGTGCATATGATTATTGGCAATTTATATATCTTTGGAGAAATGGCCATTCAGATGTGTACCCCATTTCTAAATGGTCATTTCTCATTTTATTGTTAAGTTAGGAATTATTTACATATTCTGCATACAAGTCCCTCATCATATATATGATGTACTATTGATTACCTTTTTAGTTTTAACATGGTGTCAATAAAGTTTTTACTTTTGATAAAATCCAATTTATCTTTCTATATTTGTGATTGTGTATCATATCTAAGAAGTGATTGCCTAACATAAGGTAACAAACATTTACTCATACACTTTCTTGTAAAGGTTTTATAGTTTTAGTTCTTCTATTTATATTTACTATTGATTTGATATAATTTGTGTGGTTAGTACCTTTTTAAATCAAGTTCACTAATAGGAGGTCCAAGAAAGTAGAAGATAGATTTGTCCCTGGCTGCTGTGACTCAGTGGATTGGACATCAGCCTGAGAACTGAATGAAAGGTGGCAGTTCAATTGCCAGACAGGACACAGGCCTGGATTGGAGCCAGGTCCCCACTTGGGAGGAGGTGGCCAATTGATGTTTCTCTCTCTCTCTTTCTCCCTCCCTTCCCTCTCTCTAAAAATAAATAAAATTTAAAAAAGGAAAATAGATTTGTGACATTAAATAATCTATTAGAAAACAACAGCAGAAATAGAAGAAAATAGAGGATGCAAGGGCACACACATATAATAAACACATTTTGGTAAACTACTTAGATAAATCCAGTGAAAAATAATAGTATAAAATTTATAACTGAGTGGAGAAAGTAAATCTCAAGCCGGTTCAAATAGTTGAATTTTCCTGTCCAGAACGAGTGCAGCTGAGGGGAATGACTGGTGCTTCCAGGTAGTCAAGATTGGCCTCCCTCAAAAAGCAGTTGGCTCTTCAGGTGTTGAGCAGACTGTTTGGATTTGAATGCAGTCTGTTAAAAATAATAATCACTTATTTGCTGTATGCAAATTTCTAGCTACTACTATCCTTAATTACCACCAGTTTTATGGTTTATAGGACTCTTTCCCTTTCATCATATTACACTGGCTTGCGAAACAGAAGTCTTCTGGCCTTGTAGTAACTTTTAAGTAGAAAACTTCAAACTTAAGAGGTAGAACATACTATACTCTCTTTCAAATGTATCAATTAATTCTCCCTTCTTGTTAGTAGTTGAAATAACAAGTGACAAGAAAACTGTGTTCCCCTCATACTGAATCAATCTCCAAACACAAATTATCCAGTGAACTCTTCCACCCGTCCTGGATTCTAATATAAAACAAATGCTGCCCTGGCGAATGGTAAAATGAAGTCATCAGCCCAAATGCTGTTGAGGTGGAATATTTACTGTCTGTCAGACATGATCGTCCTTGGATCAGTATAGGAGTGGCATTGCCTTATCAGAATGTCCCAAACTGTGACCTGATTAAAAGAAAAAGCCTAATGAACAGAATCTAGGCAGCAACTTCCTTCATTTTTCTCTCCCCACAAAAAAAGTCACAGGCAGCATCTGGTGTCAGGAACAAATCACATTCTGACTAAACACTTTTGCAGCCATAAAACATGCTACAAACTGGCTCAGCGACATCCATTTTTAAACTGCTGACATTAATGATGTATAGAAGGAGAGCAAAAAGCTGTATTTTGCCAATCTCAGTATACTATATTTTCTGGTGAAATCGTTTTGAAAGAAAAACTTGTGCATCAAACTTTCCTTTAAGAAAAAAATGGCCCCTCTGGAGCCTGGAATGCTCTTAGAGTGATATTTTCTTGTTCAAGAGCTTGAAGTATGCCATAAGTTAAAATGCAATTATGTACCATTGGCATATTTTTGTAACTAGTAAACATCAAAAAATAAAAAGTGACCTTGTATTTTACTCTACAAAGCTTGATTAACTTGCCATGCAGCCCACTACTACTATTCTTTAAATATACCACCAAAAATGTGAGGGCAGAAAGAAGCAGAGAAGTATGAATTATTTTTAGAAGCAAAATCAGAATTTATCTGAGAATGTGGAAATAATTTCATATTTGCCTAGTATAAAGTTTACCAAAAGTAGAGAAGTTAGTTAAAAATTAGCTAAAATGATGGTAATGACTGTGATATTTGAGCAACATGTTTTAATAAACAAACCATGTAATATTTTAGAACACAAAACAACTCCCACATATAGGTAGGGCTTACTGTAAAAATAGATTACAGAGATTTTATTATTTAATAAGTATCTGTCTATACTCCTATCAGTTTTGATAAAACAAAGTTTATTTAAAACCCAATGTTATTATATATACACTCTAAAATCTAGTTTTCATAAAGCATAACATTTAAATTTGTCTCATTAACATTTACCCCATATAAGACAACTTAAGTGTTTCATAGTAAGAAAATTTAAAAACACCCTAACGTAATTTTAGTTTTTAGTACATTCCCTTACACTTGTACTGCAATATTCATTATTCTCGATTGTAGCAGATCACATGCCTCATGCAGCGCAGAAGGAAGGGGATATAAAGAATTCTGTATAAGAAATAAAATTTTCAATGCTTGGTGACAGGGACTGTCTTCATCAATGAGCCAAAAACACATACAGAAACACATATTGACAAAAGAGCCTGACTTTGGGGGTCATAGAGACCTAGAAGAAAATCTGATTGCCAGTGTTTTCTAGGTGTGTTATCTTAGACATGTTAACCTCTTCATATCTTTATTTCCTTATATTTCAAAGAGAAAAATATACACCTTGTAGAGTTGTATTAAGGTTTAATTTTAGCGTATTTAATAAAATAAGTGGCACTTATTAGGTGCTGAATACTTTTGTTTTATTTTACTGTGTGGATATGGTATTCATGTTATAACCCCAAATTGGGCACAAGATCTGACCAATGGTTAAATATTTGAAAAGGCGGCTGCATCAGAAAATTTTGGTTATCTAGTTGTTCCATATATAACTATAGTTCAATCTGTAATAACTCAAATAATATATCAAATAATATTTTAAAATGGCTACTATACTAATATAATAATAATATAGGCAAAAAGTTTTTTTTAAAGGTTTTATTGTGGGTTGGTTACAGTTACAGATGGACTATTTAATGAGGAAGAAGAATTTGTATAAATGTGTATTAGTGGCAGGGGCAGTGGGAGACACTTAGGTTTTTCAGAGGGTGAGTAATACAGTATTTACCTCTTCTGTTCCCCACACTGAGATAAATGTGGGTGAGAGTTACCAAAGATTTTTTTGCTGTTCAAGTCTAGAGTTTAGGGGATTATCCTTGGGGACCCTAAACCATGAAAACCACCCCCCCCCAAAAAAAGAAGACTTTTCTAGAGATTTGCAACCAGTTTATCCTAGAAGACAATTTTCAGATCTCATGGATGTTAAACTTTGGACTTTTCCATATGCACTGTTTGTGTTTTTATTTTGGTCCATATCCTTACAAGCAATTCTTATGTTGCCATATATTTATTTTATTTTTTTAAATTTTACTACTTTTTAAAACCTTATTTCACCTTATTTNCCAAAGATTTTTTTGCTGTTCAAGTCTAGAGTTTAGGGGATTATCCTTGGGGACCCTAAACCATGAAAACCACCCCCCCCCAAAAAAAGAAGACTTTTCTAGAGATTTGCAACCAGTTTATCCTAGAAGACAATTTTCAGATCTCATGGATGTTAAACTTTGGACTTTTCCATACGCACTGTTTGTGTTTTTATTTTGGTCCATATCCTTACAAGCAATTCTTATGTTGCCATATATTTATTTTATTTTTTAAAATTTTACTACTTTTTAAAACCTTATTTCACCTTATTTTATAAGTGGTTTTATTTTATCTCATTCTCCCCTTTTGTTTTTCTTCCTTTTATATTTCTCTTACATTATCTTTTCCTTACCATTATAAAACTATCCTAGATAATTAACTTTCTACATAAAATTTTGTTTTAAGTAGATTTTACTTTATTTTCATTAATTTTTTTAGTATTTTAGATTTATTGCTTAAAAAACAATACCAAGGCATGTAGAAGAGCTGGGCATGTTAAGGTTAGCTCTAAGAGCTAAAATATGCCTTGAACATCTACTTTCTCTTCTTGTAATCATTCTTCAAGATGCTCCTGGTCTCATGCAGCCAGCAGTCCTCCAGAGCTAAACCATTAATTCCTGAATAAGACTGACAATACTGTAGTGTATCCTAACCAAAATTCTTTCTGGACAGGAGGCTCATCCAAAAGATTACCCTCTAAGATTTGTTGAAAAGTTTCTCAATTTTCATGTATTAAAACATTTAATCATTTACACAGAGACATAAGATTTGAAATCCATAGTTTTTACCTCATTGGATAACTCATTGTTCTTTATTACAAGACAACAGATCACTGCACAGTGGGCTAATGACTCAAACGTAGATTTCCATTCAGGAAATAACCTTATGACATAAGGATCAATATTGCATTTATAATAAATAATCAATGACTTTTGAAGCATCTGACAGAATGCTCCCTAATGGGCAATAATGAAGAATTATTAAGATTGGTGAACTAAAATAAAAATCCTCTAAGTTAAGATTTTATACTGTGAGGAACTTGTTAAATTATGTGTTTTAGTGCCTTCTTGAGAGCTTAGTTGGTCTTTAGTAAAACCAAAGAATCTGAATATTTAGTAAGCAGAGCTTCATTAATCTAAAGTAGATGGCCTGCGGACTGAACTTTGAAAAACACTGATTATAATATGGGCCCTTCAATATCCCTTCCCTAATTCTGATAATCAAAAAGATTTTATCCAAATCAGAGATTTTGCCAAGTGGAGTTTGTAGAAAATAGGTAACAAGTTAGAGTTATTTAAGCAAAATATTTCCTACATTTGTCCCTTGGGCTGCCAGTCAGCTACATTCAATTTTGTCTATTGATCAACAAGACTTGTTGTTTTCCTCTTTGACTCAGATAGCCAACACTGAGGAGAAAGCCTTGGGGAAACAATAATCCCAGTCCAGATTGTCTATGAGTAAAGCCTTGGCAGTGACTTAATCAATCCTGGCATCCAAATACCCAGAAGTCATCATATGAGCCAATGACTGCAAAAACTTTTCAAAAGACAGAAGTTAAAATAGGAGCAAACTCTACAGGCTCTAGAATAGTGGTAATGCCAATGTTAAATAACACACGTAGTGTGCCCAGACCTTTCTCACCACTACTTTATTCATTCTGTAAGAGTCAGAAAATAAATGGGGCTAAAACTACAAAAATAAAGAAATTCCTATTATGTAAATCATGTATCTGAGATCTCCAATAAAGCTAATCTTGTGCAAGACTTCACGTTTAGAAACCATTCTTTCCCATATCTAGGGATAAAACTTGCTTTACTTGGAGGTACGTTTTGGCTGTTCTAAGTTATTTACTTCTGTTACTTTCAGGTAACAGCATGAGATTAGGATTCCTTTTTTATCTGAATTCATAAATATTATTTACATGTCATCATGTTCAAGTTCGTGCACACAGGAAAACTTTAGTGAAGCACAGGTCTTGGGGAAGCAGCAAGGGTGGCACCATTTGTGCTATTGCACACAGTGACCATCACTGAATTATGTGCTTCGTGGTCAAACCTGTGATCATATCAGAGAGCACTTGGAGAACCAGCAATTTGAGTTCCATTTCCTTCAGCTTTGAAAGTGTTAATGAGGAACTATGAATTTGTTGCCACAACATAATCCCATAAAGTATGCAAATGCATTTCTGAGAATTTAGACTGAGGAGGGTGTAGTGTAACTACTTTTCTAACAATAAAACTTATGGAAAATCATACATCTTGCATTTTTTCTCAGTGTCTTCCAGAAAAGATGGAGTCAATGTAATTGGAAACAATATAATTTGTTTCCTTTTTCATGACTCTGCCCATTTATCTTTATTTTTGAATTTTGTTAGCCTTGTGTTTGCTTTTTTTTTCTTGATACACCAGAAAATTGCAGTTTTAATCAATATGCCTTAGTTGGTAGCATAATATCTTCACTGGTCCATGTAATGCCTCAATTCTTATTCTTTCCTCTTCCAGAAAATATCCATTATAACATATGTAAGGCAATTGTTTCTAATTTATTTTCTTGTTCTTACTAATATATCTAAATTCCACAAACAATGAGTAATTATTTAATGTTTGCTTTAAGATGTTTTATTATCTCACTACAATTCTCTTTTGGCAACTAATTTACTCAACATCACTTGTAAAAATCCATTCATGTTTCTATTTACAAGTAAGTTTATTATTTTTAGCTGCTATATAGCATTTTATTATACTTCTATCCATTTTTTCTTTTGCTGACAGAATGAAGGTCATTTTCATTTTTGCTATTATGAATTGTGAATATCTTCTTATATTTATGTAAAAGTCAAATAATTGGAAGTAAAGACATTTTGTTCATTATTTTACAAATGCTATTATAATCTACATAGAAAATTAAAAAAAGGTAAATTTAAATAAACAAAAAAATATTTTTGCTTATTTAAATTTTATATTTCTATTTAAAAATTACTTTTTATTTTTTTAAATATTTATTTATTTATCTTTAGATGAGAAGGGAAGGAGAGAGGGAGAGAAATATCAATGCATGGTTGCCTCTTGTGCGTCCCCTGGGAACTGGCTTGCAACCCAGGCTTGTGCCCTGACTGGGAATTGAACCACGATCCTTTGGTTCACAAGCAGGCCTGCAATCAATCCACTGAGCTACACCAGCTAGGGCCAAAGATCATTTTTTTAAATATTTGCCCTGGCCAAGTGGCTCATTTGGTTGCAGCATCATCCTGTACACCAAAAGGTTGCAGGTTTAATCCCAATCAGGGCACATACCCATGCTGTGGGTTTGATCACCAGTTGGGGTGTATATGGGAGGGAACCACTCAATGTTTCTTTCTCATGTTGATGTCTCTCTCTCCCCCTCCTTTATCTTTTTCTATCTCTCTCTCTAAAAGCAATACATATATCCTCAGGTAAGGATCAATAACATGTCTAACAGAGAATCTTAGTACAAGATCAGTACATATAAAGCAGTAGTGTTTTTATTAGTAATTACTATTAAAGTCTTTCTTTTCAAAGTGTACTTCTTAATATGTTCCAACTTTTCTAATTTTCATCTCACACTTCTTTTCTGAGACACTGGGGAAAGATATCTGAATCCAAACCTGGTTTTGTTTACTGTTCTGCAGAACTACTGACTATTTTTTAAATAAAAATGTTACATTTTTTTCAGGTTCAAGCTCTCCAGGAAGTTTGTCTATTGCTTATTTATTTAGTTATTGCTAACACTTCCTACTGATGTTCTATCGATTAAATACCTTCTCTGATCTTTCTGAGATCATTAGTTTTATTCAGTTTGACTCCTGCTCTGGCTGCTCTGTCATCTGTTTGCTTAGAGATAATGCCTTCTATTTACTTTTAATTTCTTTGTCCTCTGGTATTTCTTGAATGTCTGTTAGTTCTTCTTTTCATGATGTTTACAGTTAAGAAATCTTACAGTATTGCTGGCTGCTGTTCATTCCTTCAAGTCCTCTCAGTTTTCACCAAATGCCCCATGACGCCTTTCGATTCCCACATCAAATCCCACTCGCCCACAGTCTCTCGTATGTCTTTAATAAGACCTGTGGATCCAAGATATGCCTTTTTTTGCTTCTAGGCATTTGCATGGTTTCCCTTTTTATCCCTTACAGATATTGATTTGAAGGAGGAAAACAACAAATTGAAGCATCTTTTATTTGTGTTTTAACATAGGAAGAATTAGTGGTGGTGTGACCATACGGTCTATGGTCAAACCATTCTTTGAGTTAAAGGTGACACTACTAATGGCAAGGAGCATCATGTGCAAACACAAACCCTTGTTATGCTTTAGTCCCTCTTGGAAAGAGACTGGCAATCAAAAGATTAACTAATTTACAAAAGTGTAAATCATTTTATCTGATGACCTGTCATATAAATATCTTAATAAGTTTTAAAGTGACACATCATGTGAAAAAGTAATATAAACTTATTAAGAATTATTTAATTTTAGTGAAAACAGTCCATTTAATAAAATTTAGAGATCACTTTGCTTTTTCCATTTTTCCTTTCAAATAAAATGAATGACCTCAGAGGCTTCCGTCTGCACCCAGCAACAGGGGTGTCTGCCACAGAGGACTCATCGGGAGCCAGGCACCTGTTAGTAAAGACAAAAGCTACAACAGCAGGACCGTCTGCCCTCAGCTGGCCCTTAATGCCTCGGAGCTGCCGCTGCCCCTGCGTTAGGGGTGTAGAGGCTTCTGTCTTCAGCCAGTGCCACGGAGGATTCATGGAGGACTCATCGGGAGCCCAGCACCCAGTGGAGACTTGGGCTAGTGGTGGGGTCCTTGGAAGAGAGCTGGCTCCCGTCCCTCCCCATCTAGGCGGGGCTGGGTGGCAGAGACCTGTCTGCCTAGGTTTGCAGGGAGGGTGGCAAGGACAGGGGGCAGTGTTCAGTTGTGATCTCTGTGGTTGCCAGCCCACCAGCCCAACCAGCCCAGGAATTTTGAGAGGAGCATTGTCCTAACCAGTCAGGCTGGGGATTGGGCTGAGCTGAGAGGCAGGCTTTCTGAAGAAGTTTTTATTGTAAAGTGGACTGAGGTGTCCTCCTGTGAAGGCAGCTTGCCTTGCTTCTCACCCAGCCACAGCACTGGGAAGGACCAGTATCAGATCCCGTGGGGCCCAGGCAGCCTGTCGGGTGGGTGGGTGCTGGCACCCCAGTCTGGTAGCCTGGCTGGTGCGCAGGAGTGGGCCTGGGCCTACAACCCAGCCCACAAAGAAGTCCTGCCCAGACCAGAAAAACCAGATTGGACAGTTTGAACCCGAAAAGAGAGGGCTTTTTTTAAAACTATTTTTTTGTTATTTTTTGTACTTTAAAATTTTTTTTTCAGTAATCGTATATTTTTTAAATTTTATTGTTGCTGTATCTTTCAGTACTTTGTACCTCTCCTTTCTTTTTTCCTGTTTTAGTCCTTCTTCCTTTCACCCCAAACTTATTGCTTTTCCCTCACTTCTCTTGCCCTTTTTTGTGTGTTTGTTTGTTTGTTGCTTTCTATACCACTGTAAATACTTCAGAAGACATCTCTCAGGTCTTAGCCCACTTTACAGTTTCCTGAATTCTATTGCTGTAGTGATTAACTCTACTTGCTCACACGCTACGCCTATTTACTTTTCTTTACTCTCAACTTACCTCAAAATCTGACCACCCGCAACCTCACTGCTTTCTAGATACAACTCACAAGACTTCCCTCCCCAACAAGAGAATTATCTTTGGTCTATCCTTTCTTAAAAGTGGCAAATTGTGTTGAAGATTACATTTAACACTATATATAGCCTAAAGATCTTCTATCTCCTCTCTACCAGCTGTGACTGTAATTATCATAAGGTACTCTCCTGCTGTCATAAATCATTTTGCCTCCCCCTCCAACTGATCACACACACACAAAGAAAGGAGTATATGGAAGTGGAGAACATAAAGATACCTGTAGGAGACTGCACCACTGAATTTCACAGGTATTCTACCACAGAAGTTCACACTATAAACCCAGGGAGTCAGAACAGATCAATTTAAGAAGCTGAGGCTAACAAGAAGAGTCTCATAAACAATGGGAAGACAAAGAAACAATGCCCAAATGGAAGAAAAGGTGGAAGTCTCAGAAATAATGTCAGATGAAAGAGAGGCAAGTCAGGTATCAGATATTGAATTCAAAGCACTAGTTATCAATAAATTCAAAGAGCTCACAATGAGCTACCAGAAACTAGAGGGGAGCTACAATTAGCTCTCCGCAAACTGTATCAACACGAAAAAGGAAATAGAAACTATCAGCAAAGGCCAAGAGGAAATGAAGAATACAATTTCAGAATTGAAAAAATACATTAGAAGGAATGAAAAGCAGGATCGATGAGGCAGAAGATTGGATCAGCGAGTTGGAGGACATAGTAGAAAGAATCTCCCAGAAAGAGCAAGAAGTGGAAAAAGAGGCTCAAAAAGAATGAAGAGGGATTAAGAGAAATGCAAGACAATATGAAATGTAATAATATCCAAATAATAGGAATACCAGAAGGAGAAGAAAAAGAATAAGGGATAGAAAACCTATTTGAAAGAGTAATGATGGAAAATATTCCTGATTTGATGAAAGAAAAAGTTACACGAATCCAGGAATCACAGAGAGTCCCATTCAAGAGGAACCCAAAGAGGACCACTTTAAGACACATAATCATTAAAATGGCAAAATTCCAAGACAAAGAGAGAATCTTAAAGGCAGCAAGGGAGAAAAAGGAAGTAACATACAAAGAAGCCCAAATAAGGTGAGCTACTGACTTCTCATTGGAAACACTCCAAGCAAGAAAAGAATGGCAAGAAATATTCCAAGTAATGAGAAACAGAGGCCTACAACCAAGGCCACTCTACCCAGCAAGGCTCTCAATCAAGATAGAAGGCCCAATAAAGAGCTTCCAAGACAAAAGAAGTCTAAAAGAATACACCTCCACCAAACCACCTCTACAACAAATACTAAAAAGAGTGCTTTAAGGAAAGGGAAAAAAAAGAGAGAGACAGAGAGGAACTCTGTTACAAAAATGGCAATGAATAAGTACCTATCAATAATAACCTTAGATGTAAATGGATTAAATGCTCCAATCAAAAGACACAGAATAGCTGAATGGATAAGAAAGCATGGTCCTCACATATGCTGCCTACAGGAGATCCAACTCAGGACAAAAGATCATTACAGACTAAAAGTGAAAGGCTGGAAACAAATTTTCCAAGCAAATGATCAAGAAAAAAAAGCTGGGGTAGCAATTCTAACATCAGACAAAATAGTTTCAAAAAAAGGGCCATAAAGACAGACCCAGAAGATCACTTCATAATACTCAAGGGAAGATCCACCAAGAAGTCATTAACATCGTAAATATATATGCACCCAACATAGGAGCACCCAAATGTATAGGGAAAATCCTAGAGGACTTCAAGAAAGATATTGACAGCAACACAATTATACTAGGGGACTTTAACACCCCACTATCAAAAATGAACAGATCTTCCAAACAAAATATCAACAGATATAACTGCACTAAACAACACCCTAGATGAAATAGAGTTGACTGATATATATAGAGCCCTTCATCCCAAAGAAGCTAAATACACATTCTTTTCAAACGCACAGGGAACATTTTCAAAGATAGATCACTTGGTAGGACACAAAACAAGCCTCAACAAATTCAAGAAAATTGAAATCATATCAGGCATTTTCTCTGATCACAAGGGACTGAAATTAGAAAACAACCTCAAAGAAAAAAAACCCAAACGCCCAAAACAATGGAGATTGAATTGCATGCTATTAAACAATGAATGGGTCAAGATTGAAATTAGGGAAGAAATCAAAAAGTTTCTGCAAACAAATGAAAATGAACTCACAACAACCCAAAACTTATGGGACACAGTGAAGGCAGTCCTAAGAGGGAAGTTCATAGCAATACAGGCTTACCTAAAGAAGATAGAAACATTTCAAACAAACAACCTAACCTGACTCCTCCAAGAACTCGAGGAACAACAACAAAGACAACCCAGAGCAAGTAGAAGGAAGGAAATAACCAAGATCAGAGCAGAATTAAATGACATAGAGACTAAAAGCACAATTCCAAGGATCAATGAATCCAGGAGTTGGTTTTTTTAAAAGATAAACAAAATAGACAAGCCTTTAAGTAGGCTCATTAAGAAAAGAAGAGAGAGGACGCAAATAAATACAATCAGAAATGAAAGAGGAGAAATTACAACTGATACCACAGAAATAGAAGGGATTGTAAGAAATTACTATGAAGAACTGCATGCCAAGGAATTTGAAAACCTAGGTGAAATGAACAAATTTCTAGAAAAATGTAATCTTCCAAAACTCAATGAAGAAGAAGTAGAAAGCCTTGACAGACCAATAACAGCAGATGAAATTAAAGCAGTAATCAAAAAACTCCCATTACATAAAAGCCCTGGACCAGATGGTTTCACAGGAGAATTCTACAAAGCATTTAAGGAAGAGCTAACCCCTATTCCTCACAGACTATTCCAAAAAAGCCAAAATGATGGGAAACTTCCAAACTCTTTGTATGAAGCCAGATTCATCATAATTCCAAAACCAGACAGAGACACAACAAAGAAAGAAAACTTCAGGCCAATATCGCTGATGGACATAGACGCTAAAATCCTCAATAAAATATTGGCAAATCGCATCCAACAATACATCAAAAAAATCATATACCACGACCAAGTGGGACTCATCCCAGGGATGCAAGGAAGGTTCAATATTCGTAAATCAGTAAATGTAATACACCACATAAACAAAAGCAAGGACAAAAACCACATGGTCATATCAATAGATGCAGAAAAAGCTTCTGATAAGGTACAACACCCATTTATGATAAAGGTACTCAGCAAAGTGGGAATAGAGGGAACACTCCTCAGTATAATAAAGGCCATATATGAAAGACCTATGGCCAACATCATACTCAATGCGAAAAAACTAAAAGCTTTTCCATTAAGATCAGGAACAAGACAAGGTTGTCCACTTTCACCACTTCTATTCAATATAGTATTAGAATTTCTAGCCACAGTGATCAGACAAGAAAATAAAATAAAAGGCATCTAAATCAGAAAGGAGGAAACAAAACTGTCATTGTTTGCAGATGACATGATAGTGTACATGGAAAATCCTATAGCCCCTACCAAAAAACTTCTCAAACTAATAAATGAATTTGGCAAAACAGTGGGTTACAAAGTCAATATCCATAAATCAAAGGCATTTATACCAACAATGAATCAACAGAAGCAGAAATCAAGAAAAAAATCCCATTCAATATAGCAAAAACAAAAATAAAATACCTATGAATAAACCTAACCAAGGAGATAAAAGACCTGTATGCACAAAACTGCACACCACTGAAGAAAGAAATCAAGGAAGACACAAACAAATGGAAACATATACCGTGTTCATGGATTAGAAGAATTAACATCATCAAAATGTCCATACTTCCCAAAGCAATTTACAGATTCAATGCAACACCTATTAACGTACCAATGACATATTTCACAGACATAGAACAAACACTTCAAAAATTTATATGGAACCATAAATGACACGGAATTGCAGCTGCAATGCTAATAAAGAAGAATAAAGTAGGAGGGATCACAATACCTGATATCAAACTGTATTACAGGGCCACTGTATTGAAAACAGCCTGGTACTGGCATAAAAACAGGCACATAGACCAATGGAAAAGAATAGAGAACCCAGAAATAAACCCAACTCTCTACAGTCAATTAATATTCAACAAAGGGGGCAGCAACATAAAATGGGGTAAAGACAGCCTCTTCAACAAATGGTGTTGGGAGAACTGGACAGCTGCATGCAAAAAAATGAAACTCAAGCACCAACTTACACCATACACTGTAATAAATTCAAGGTGGATAAAAGACTTAAATATAAGCCGGGAAACCATTAAAGCCCTAGAGGAGAGCATTTTCAGGAAAATCTCAGATATTCCACGCAGCAAGATTTTTACTGATATGTCCCCTAGAGCAAGGGACATAAAGGAAAGAATACACATATGGAATCTCATCAAAATTAAAAGCTTCTGCATGGCTAAGGAAAACAGTATCAAGATAAAAAGAGAAGCAACTGTTTGGGAAAACATATTTGCCAATGATACCTCAGACAAAGGTTTAATCTCCAAAATATACAAAGAACTCACATGACTTCACTCTAAGAAGACAAGTAACCCAATTAAAAAATGGGCAAAGGACTTGGACAGATACTTCTCTAAGGAGGACATACAGAGGATCCAGAGACACATGAAGAGATGCTCAATATTGCTTGCTATCAGAGAGATGCAAATTAAAACCACAATGAGATACCACTTTACACCGGTGAGAATGGCTATCATACACAAAGCAATAAACAACAAACGTTGAAGAGGGTGTGGGGAAAAGGGGATTCTGTTCCACTGTTGGTGGGATTGCAGACTGGTACAACCATTATGGAAAACAGTATGGAATTTTCTCAGAAAACTAAAATTGGACTTGCCTTTTGACCCAGCAATTCCACTGCTAGGATTGTATCCTAAGAACCCTAAAACACCAATCCCAAAGAGCATATGCATCCCAATGTTCATAGCAGCACAATTTACAATAGCCAAGAGTTGGAAGCAACCTAGATGCCCATCAGTAAATGAATGGATCAAAAAACTATGGTACATATACACAATGGAATTCTATGCCGCAGAAAGAAAGAAGGAGCTCCTACCTTTTGCAACAACATGGATGAAACTGGAAAGTATTATGCTGAGTAAAATAAGCCAGGTGTTGAAGGACAAATACCATATGATCTCACCTTTAACAGGAAGCTAAACAACAAAACAAACAAGCAAGCAAAATATAACTAAGGCACTGAAATAGAGAACAGGCTGACAGTGACCAGAGGGAAGAGGGGAGGGAATTTCAGGAAAAATAGGGGAGGGATTTAGAGGAACATATATAAAGCTTACATGGACAACAACTGAGAAGGGTGGAAATGGGAGGGAGGGGTGGGATGGGATGGGAGTAATAGACAGAAAACTGTACTTGAAAAATAATTAAATAAATTTAAAAAGAAAAAAACAAATAAAATGAATGATGAATGATTGTAGTATATCAATACCCTGATGCTGTCATAAATAGCTCTGTACTTCAAAGTTCACTTATTAATTAAACCTACCAAAGACAATATTTTTGGTTTTTATGGCATTAAATAGTTTCCTAATGATTACTAATATTAGCCAATTAGCTGATTTTGTTTTCATGCTTGTTTGAGAAGAATAAACCCAAAAATTGGCATGAGAATTGGATTATAAATTATTAATCATAGTTTCAAAGAAACTCAAGTTCTCCAGGGGAAGATTAGCTTTTGTTATAAAAAGCTAAATCCACAACTTTAATTCTGATTTAATGAGAGCCATGCCTCCTGTCCTGTGGTAGACAGAATAATGACCCCCAAAATTTCTAGATTATTATCCTTTAATTTCTAGAACCTGTGACTATGTTACTTTACATGGCAACAGGAGTTTTTCAGATTCTGAAAGTATTGAGAGAAAAGATAACCATGGATTATGTGAGTGAGCTTAATATAATCACAAAGGTCTTTATAAAGGGAGGTGGGAGAATCCAAATCAAAGAAGATATGACAATGAAGCAGAGGTCAGAGAGAGCTGGAGGATTTGAAGATGCTGAGCTGGTGGTCTTAATGTTGAAGGTAGAGATGAAAAGCCCAGGAATGCAGGTGTTCTCTGATAGCTGGGAAAATAAGGAGACAAATTATCCTTCGGAACCTCCAGAAGGAATGAGGTGCAGCTGGAGGCCTGCTGACACCCTGACTTAAGGGCTTCTAACCACAACTGTATGAAAGTAAATTTATGTTGTTTTAAAGCACTGTTTGTGGTAATATGTTACACAGAAATAGAAAGCCAAGACAGCTATTCATGGAAAACTTTCACAGAATATATCCTCTGGGCATTAGATACAAGTTTTGCTAAATTGTTCCTATGTTTCTGTCCTTAAAAAATAAAAGCATAATGTCTAATGAGGGAGACAAATAGACATAAATATATCTATATTGTAATGATATATAATTATATTTTATATATTATTTTATGTTTATGTATTTATTTTTACATTGGCACATGCTTATATTTAATATTCTATATTTAATAAAATGTAAAATAGCATATAAGCATTTAATTAATTATATATTAAGTAAATACATATATATATATATACACAAAGTCAGGTGTATTTTGAGAATGCATTTTGTGTCATTATAATTGAATTTAAAGTAACTGTTGAGGCATCATTTATACCAATGACAGACAACTTAATTTTGTCTTCTCATTTCCATTTTCATTTTCTATTAAATGTCCAACAGGGAATACATATAGGGTATTAATATGACTCCCAATTTAATTCTAAATTTTCCCTTCCCTCCCAGTCCTCCATAGTCACATCTTTACTCTGAATCCTGAGGAGGTTCTTAAGTTGCCATTGCCTCACCTGTAGTTGGGAAAATGGTTGTCCTACCATCACAAGTGCTTCCTCACTCAGTGCTTAAGGAGTCACTTCAAAACTCTAACTCCTTTGAAATTTTCTCATAATGTGCAAAGCCATGTTTGAGATTTTCAAAATTGTTTTATTCTATTAAAACCAGACTCTTGTTAGTAAAAAGTGTTGACTTCTTTTTCTCTTTGCATACAAGTATGAAACTTTTTCATACTTGTATGCAAATATGAAACTTGCATACTTAGAAACTTTGATGTCCTCTTTGTTCCAGGCCATTCTATAATCCTTCTAGTGGAAATAAATGCCAGTGGGTAGAGTGTTAGGAACTACAGGAAACAAACCAAAGCCTTGAATACTTTCTCAAAAGATACTGATACTTTACATCTCTTATACAGCTCATTCATCCCTCAGACTTCGTCAGAATGCTTAACCCTGATGTGGGGATGCCCCCTCCATACGTACTCTGGAAGACTGAGGAAAATAACTGGAGACAAGTCAGAGTCCAGGAAGCTTCAGAACCTTTTCTCTGACACTTCTTGTTCTGAGAAAATCTTGGCTTGAGGAAGTATACTGCTTTTTTCTGGTTTGAAGATGTTTTTCTTTTTGATAAGAGCCTTTGTGAATCTGATTTTGTGTTTGCAAATAAACAAAGCAGAAACTTTGTGTTGATACAAACTACTCACAAAGTCCTGTCTCAGTCTCTAACACCACCAACATTGTCACCACCAGAATCTCAGTATTTGGTTTGTGCTTTTTCATATAATCAATTTCTGATTTCTAATAGTGTGGATTATTCTCCCTATTATGGTCTGAGAGCTTGGGAATGAGTTTCCTGGTATCCAACAACTTTTCATTAACTTGGAATAGTCATTATATAGAAATCATTCTGGAGGCTTTTCCAGAAAGGTACAGATCTAATTATGGGAATTATACAAAGATGAAGAGTATTTGTCTACAGAAATGGGTCTAAGCATTGCTGAAAGGTGCCTGAAATGAAAGTCTCCACCAGACTTCTCTGTGTGGCTCATTAAGACGAAGCTGTTAGACAAAGCTGTTACAGCAGATATGTAGTGAAAGAAGAGCATGGATCAAAAAAAGAGAGAGTTGTGGTCAGAAATGCAAAGAGGAGCAATCCAAATGCACTGGGCTTGCTGGATGGTAGTGTATGAGAGTGGAGGGTCTTGGATTTCTCAGCGATAGCACTGGACTACTCAGTATGGGGTGGAAGGATTAATAAAAGAGAACCATAATGTCACCCAGAGGGGGATGGAGAAGGCCCACATTTCCAACATTCAGTTAGTTACTCTTCAGACATTATGGGTTTTAATATGACATGCTCCCCTAAAGTTGGGGAAAGGAAGTACACTAATGTTAAATTCTTAAAGCTTAATTGTGCAGAAATATTTCATCACAAGCCTTCTTCAGTGACTGAATTAAACTATGGACTGAAATTAGTGTGGGTTAGTGTCTGGAGCTGGGGGAGAGAGAGCTGAGCCATCAGGGATCCGAGTAGCAGATTCAAGTGGCAAGCCAAGAACAAAAAAGTGAATCACGTTAATTATTTACTGCAATGGTATAATCAGGAGACTAAAACCAGAAGAAATGCTGACTCCTCCTCTTCCATTTTCTGACATGGAATGGAGTACCAGTCCATGGTCAGATGGATCAGTACAAATGTGGGGTTGTTTCACTATTGAGGGAACCCTCAACAAAAGACTATGATAATTTTGCGGATACTGAGGTTAGAGGTAGAGCAAGGGTTTGGCTAGGAAGGGAAAAGCATGTACAGGTACTTAGTCAGAGTAGGGAAGAGTGTCTTCAAGGTTTCCTCCTCTCTCCTCAACCCCCATAAGGAGATCTCAGCAGAAGGGCCCAAATAAGAACTTTGCTCAAGGCCTCAGGAGTAGGAGTACGAATACATTTAAGAGCACCACTGGCCAGGGATCTTGTGTCCTTGACTGCATCTCTCTTCAGTGACTGCAATGTTCTCGCTGGCCATGTGCTGGGAGGGCAGCTTTCTGCGTCAGTTTAAGCCTTTTAAGTAGTGTATGCTCAAGCCTAAAGAATCACACAGAGGTTTTTAACCAGGAACCAGACTCATCAGGTAGGAGGTGCCACTCAATCTACTTCAAATTACTCCTTTTACAGTCACTTAGAGTAACATGTAAATAAGTAATACCTTTTAATTTTATTCCTCTGGCTCAGCCTGGGAGTAGTCTATGGACTAAGAAGGGTGATACTTGATGCTTATCTTGGGGAGCTATAAATTCCAGAGTTTATTCAGAGGTGCCATTTGATGATAGATGTTTGTATGAAATTTGACACCTAATGTTCAAATGTTTTTCACATTTGGATTTGAGGAATTTTGTAAACATTGCTTATAATGTTTCATAGTTATTGTGAATCTCCATTAAAATGAGTATTTTTATCTCATTTTTATTACTGAAGCTGCCACCTCATTTCAAGCACCATTATAGGCAATATGCTAAGTGTTCCCTAAACTATATGCAGGAGAGGACCATTAAATATTAAAGGAATATAGATACTGCCTGTATTTGCCTTTGTGCCACTCAGATGAATACCCTCCAGGCAGGATAGTGAAGGGAAATGGTTTATTAGCTTAAGCTGCAAACCGTAAAGATTAGAACTGACAGGGACCCAAGGCATAATAGAGGACATTTTCTCTATACTGAGTGTTGACTTCAGTTGTGACTTAGCTCTGAGGATTTCACCGAAATGATGGGGGTGAGAGTGATATAACCAAGGGCTCTTCCACTTGCTGTGGCTTATCAAAGCCCAGTTAAAAAATACTATAAAAACATTTTGAAAAAAATGGCATTTGCTAGAGAAGATACATTAACAATGATGCAACATTCATAGCTCAAACTAATATGCTATATTGATCTTTGCAAAATGTACTTTAGTGGGTAAGCATATTTTTTTCTTGATCAAAAGCTGAAACAATATTATTTTTTATTCATTTTAGGTTAAATTTAATGCAGTACCTATAAATTTTGGAAGATCTGTACATAAATGGATGTACCATTTAAAATACCCAGTTATCTGAATAATTAGGAATTGATATTTTTAATTAGCCAAACTGTAACAGAGATGTATTTCAATTATTCAAGTTGGGTTTTTTTCCTTTTTCCATAACTAGAGCCTGTTGTTTTGTGACCCCAAAACCTACTGTGATGTGTAGCATAAGCAGTTATGCAGGTTTTATTTTGTGGCTTTGGTAGATTTCCCAATTCCTCAGTTGCTCTTGGGTCTCAATTTTCAGGGAAATCAAACAACCTACAAGAAGTATAGCTCCTTTCATAGAGGTTATAAATCTGAAAAATAGATTTCCATGCTTATCAGAAGTGTGTGTAAAATAAGAATACCTATTTTTTAAGGGAAAGCTTGAGGGAATCCTCTATGACTAAGCAACATTCTTTAGACTATCTAGAGGTCATTTTTGCTTTCATTTGTCATGTTTGTTAGGCAGGAAAATCTGCTTGGTATTTGAATTCTAGATAGGAGGAATATCATATAATTCTTTGGATGCCTTTCTTACTTCACTTGGAAGTAAAAGCAACCTTAGGTGCCACAAGATAGTGAAAAACATTTGGGTGAGGAATTTGGTTTTCTGAGTTTGCATCTGATTTTTATCACCTTTTAAGACAGAGATTCCAGACTCTTTTGGTGTATCAGAATTATCTATCAAGATTTTAAAATAGTACATTTTTATGCATGGCTTATATTGATTTCTCTAGGGATAGGGCCTCTGCGTCAGATGTTTTCAAAATTTGCAATTGATTCTAATGCTCAGGAGGCTGAGGATCAGTGGTCTAAGGCAAATTAATTATACTTTTCAAAATCAAGTTTGTCATTTATATAACTAAAAATTTGGATTACATAATTGTTTTTAATTTTGAGAGAGTGGCACAAATTTCTAAGAAACTAAACCTTAATGAAGTCCTGGCCATTTGGGGTTACTTATTATACAAGTTATTGTTTAGTTTCCTGAATTATTAGCAATCTCAATATGGCTTTCTCTTTTTTCACATTTTTTATTGTTGTTCAAGTATAGTTGTCTCCACTTTCTCCCCCCCATCCCCCTCCCACCGACCGTAGCTATCCCTACTTCCCAAGTTTGATCCTTGCCCTCTTTGGCTTTTCCACGTGTCCTTTATACATGTTCCTGACAACCCTAATTCCAATTTATAGTATGCTAGCTTTCTGTGTTGTTTGTTGTAGAAAGGGGGGTTGATTTTCTGGGTGGATTGCTGCAGTTGTGAATCGGAGCTCTATTTTTTATACATGATCTGGGTATTTTTCCTGTGTATAGTCAGTCTATCACATTTACAATCCAACTTCCTGTCACCTAAATAATTAAAAAGAAAAGAATAAAAGAGAAAACATAAAATCTTAAATCTTGCCTCATGACCAATCTCTAGCTTAACTCCTATCAATTAACTCTTTACTCTCTATTTTGGGAGGAAAGTGAGCTTGCCTGAATCTACCTCCTAAGTGTCTGCTGTCTGTCTTTGTGCATTTGCCTAGCTCTTGAGCATTATTTCAGCCTCCTTGAAACGTGTTTTGCATTTCCCCATATTGACCCATTTTGGATTTACTATTTCTTCCCTTTTCCTCTAACACAAACATGGCTGTAAGTGTGATACTATTATTGGGGTTTTGCAGATTATGGAGGTGGTGTAGGGATAATTTTAGCAAAATAGGAATAAAAATAACAATTTAATTCTATGAGTTTTAAAATTCACTGGACACCTTCAGTACAGGACATTTTTATTACTCATCTTCTGATATTCAACTTGATACCATGATGTAGAGTGGATTCCCCATGTCTATGCCTCCATGAGTCATCCGTTTCTCCTGTGTATTCCAGAGTCACTCCCACCATCATAGTGGTCACAAATACTGTGTTTCACAGGCATAGCAGTAGTTAAATGAACATGTTTCTTGTATTATAATGTGATAAAATTTTCATATTTGGTATAAAATTCTCTCATTTAGCTTAAAAGGTCCTAAAGACCTTTACTGTATCAACCAAAGTGACTTGTTAAGATATTTTCTGAAACAAGTACCTTTTACTTCTAAGGCAATTAATACAACTCCTTTTGATCATGGAAACAAATATAGTTTTTCCTTTCTCATATTTTTTCACTACTTTTTTATTTTTCTATAAAATGATGGATTGACTTAAATGACTCATGAAGTACTTTTCAGATCTGTGTGGTTCTTAATGCATATATTCTGCTATATTACAACTGGAAATAAAGTATAGTTATTATGAACAACTGTAATTAGCATTATTTTTGTAAAACTATCATAAAGTTTTTTTCTTTAACCTTTACTTTTGAGCAACAGCAACTACCGTCAATATCAATGATGAATTATCATTACCATTTTCACATTGACATTTTCTCATGGTAAAAAGTAAAAGCCTAGCTATAGAGAAACACTTCAGAATAGCAAAATACTTCCTGCCCATTTGCCCAGTGGCTCCTCCTGACACTCTTGGGTCATTGCATGTGTTTTTTCCTCTCTTTTTTAAATTCCCATCTCCCCAACTCTTTATTTAAAAAGAGAAAACCATTCATAAACTTGTGTTTTACTCAGAGCAGCTTCTTTGTTAAGCTGTCTATAGAGTAACAACTGTTTCTGCCACATTCTTCCACAACAGGAAACAAAATTTTCCTGGAAACACATTGAAAGAGTCTTCAAAAACATATTCATATGAAACCAAACAGAGCCTCTCACAATAATGTCGTCTGGTGCACTGATAAAGATGGGCTCCTAGAACATTCATTTAGTGGGGAAAGCCAGGACTACAAGGAGTACAGATAATAATGTTGTATATATACATACTTCATTATCAATTATTCTATTGATGAACATTGAATTTACTTTCCTGTCTTGGTTTTTAGTAGCAATGCTTCAATGAACTTAAGAGTACATAGATGTTTTTGAACCAGCGTTTTCAATTTCTTCACGTAATTACCCATAAGTGGAATTGCTGGATCCTATGGCAGCATTATTTTTAATTTTTTGAGAAATTGCCATAGTGTTTTTCATAGTGGCTGTAAATGTAATTTATTTTCTTTTTAATATTATTCTCTTTACATATAATTTAAATTCAGTATATAAAACAAACAAAATCACTAAATATCTGTGAATTAGAATATAAAACACAGGTGGAAAAAACTTTGCTGGACAAGGACAGTGAGTAAATATTTTAGGATTTGCACATTATGATTTCTGTTGTAACTCGTCTAAGTTGCAGCTCTTCAAGTGTGCCATCAAGCCTTAAGGCAACCACAGACAAAGCATAAATAAATGTGTATGGCTGTGCTCCAGTAAAACTTTATTTATACAACTCATAGCAGGTTTAATTTATCTAATAGACCATAGCTGGCCAGCCTACTATATAAATAGACTGAGTAAATCCCCATCTATCTATCACTTATTTTCTTACTACCCTTATTACCCTTACTACCGTATCACCCTTTCTCATTCTACTTGGTGGTCCTTGGAAGTTTTCCCCGATTCTAAGGAGAATGGTTTGAAGAAGCACATTAATAAGTCTGATATATAAATAATTTGAAATTCTCAGAATGACATAATTTCAATAAACAACCATTCAAGATAAAAATATTTCTTAGATATGTTTTTCATAAGTCTGAATTTGAAATTCATAGAAATCAAAGCTTTCTGCATAGCTTTTTCCAGGAGAACAGAAGTTTGTTTTTGGTATAATTATATGTGTATTGTGGTATATATTATATTGTGTATTGTAAAAATGTGTATTTATCTTTCTTTTTTCCAATACCAAGGATACTAAATTATATAGAATGAGGAGTTATTTTATATAGAATAAATGTCTTGAAAAATTCTTATCCTTCTTTATTTTAAGATTGTCTGAATTACCAGGTTAGTCTCTGATAAGAAATGCAATTAAAATAGATATGAAACCCTACTTCATTTTAAAGTCATTGACTGTCAGAAGAAAGTTATTTGCTTGGCTAGTTAAATTTTAAATATGTAAGAAGTATTCTGTATCTAGAAAATATCCCAGAAATGATTAAAAATTAAAGAAAACATCATTGGTTATATAGCCATAATAAGTCCATAGTTTATCCAGTTTTCCTTTGAAAAGAGCTTTTCAGAGGAGCTGGTTTGACTTTAATGACCATTTTCCAACTGTTTCTTTCTGATGAGTTTTGTTCATGATGGGCTAGAGACTCAAGCTGATTAACAGGTTTTTACAGCTCATAGACTAGAGGCCATATCAACTTAAAATTTCTCCCCCAAACTTCAGTTTTTTAGAGTACACCTCTAGCTTTCGGTAATTTATTCAAAACCAAAACAAATGCTTCCCAGAACTATCTGTTTCCAGGTTTGTGGGGTTGTGCACTCATTGAAAATCAAGCAAGCAAATGAAAAAACAAACTTGAACAACCAAACTAAAATATAGTTCTCTCACTAAGAGTACTTTTATTTAGTTTATTTTATTTCATGTTTGCTAGTTCTTTTGGATAAAGGACATCTTCATAACTGGATACAAAAAAGGGAAAAAATCAAACAAAATTATGTAGTTCTAAATATTGTACATATAAACATTTATTATAAAATATACCTTCTAAAAACTGAAGTGATTGAAAACCAAAATCAACTGAAACTATTTTTGGGGTGAAAGACCGAGTTAGAAATCTTCAACTAGGAAAAAAATTTGTGCTAAAATTTCATGTAAATCTCTGTAACAAGTTTATTTTATGTACACCCATATTAGCAATATTTGTAACTCTTCTTTGGGTTAATTGCCAACACACACACATATACATGCATATATACATATATACACACATATATATACATAGGTACACATGGCATGCAACTGCAGGCACTATTGATTAATCACTGAATGTCTTTATGCTTGTAAAATATTGAGTCAGAAATGTTAGTTATATGATAGGATAATTTAGCCAAAGTAAATACAAGAATTTTGCATAGCCATTATAATTTTTTAAATTATTATTCTTAGCAATTATTTTTCATGGAACTGAGAAAGGTAGCTAAAGAGCAGAGAACAGTTAGGGTGGTAAAACTGAGGGCTGCCAGGCCATTACAACAGTGGAAGAGTAGAGAACTGCCCAGAGGTAATACTTTTCTATGCCTCCCTGCAGCGGAGTACAGGAGAGTAAACTAGGAGTGATGGAACAACATATTCACTCTGTAATGGGAAGGACTGCCTTTACTACCAGCTTCTCAAATGGCTCCCAACCATCCCTGCTTTCTTGTATTCATACTCTCTGTGCGATCAATCACATCTCTTTAAATGTGCTTTGTAACTACAGACTAACTTCTAACAATTAAAATTCACCCAAATTGATGCAATTTCACTTCCAAAATTAGGCTGTACTACAAGCTGAATATTTGTATCCTCTCAAAATTCAGAATTTTAATAATTCTAAGTGTGATGCTATTGAGAGGTAGGGACTTCAGAAAGTGGTTTGGTCATGAGGGGCAGACCTTGTAAATGAAACTGGTGACTTTATAGGAGACACCTCACAGAACTTCCTTATCCCTTCTGCCCTGTGAAGACATTGCAAAAAGATGGTCATCTATGAACCAGGGAGCAAGTCCTCACCAGATATTGAGTCTTCTAGCATTTTGATCTAGGTCGTCCTAGCCTCCAGAATTGTAAGAAATAAATGTTTGTCATTTAAACCACCCAGTCTATAATATTTTGTTATAGCAACCCGGATAGACCAAGACAGTTTACAATAAGATTGTGATTTTCTCTCTCACTCTTATTTACTTGTTCTGAGGAAAATAAGCTGCCAAGTTATGAGATGTCTTGTGGAGAGGTCCATATGACAAGAAACCGAGACCCTCAGTACAAGAACTAAATCCTGTTAATAAGCTAGTGAGAAAAGTTGGAAGCAAATCACCCCAGAAAAACTTGCATGACCACATTACCAGCTGATTCCTTAATCCAGGCTAAGAGAACCCTGCAAAGTTACAAGATTCCTGGGCCACAGTAACTGTGAGATACAAAATGTCATTGACACAGCACATTAAAGGCAGAGGATGGGCATTCGTCAAGGATGGATACTGCTTTGGTGTTGGTATGCTTGTGCAAGCAGAATCTACCCTGACCAGCCTTAGAAAAGAAACAGGTAAAACTATTTTCTTATTTCCATCTTTAAAAAAATGATTTACTGGCAGTAATACAAAAAAGGAAATGCAACTTTATGTTGGCAGTGCACTTCACTGGATATTCTCACATACAGTTATTTAATCACATGGAGAATCTATCAAACTTTACCTGCAAGCCTCTTGTGTTTCAAAGATAGAAATAGGGGTGATTGTTGTTCCTTAAGAAGTATATACTACAAAGTTAGGGAGAGTTGTTGAATTTAAACAATTGGTTGTATTCAAACCACAGTTGCTCTTTGCAGAGACTTTCTGAGGAACTGATAAATGTACAAGGGTGGACAAAAGTCGGTTTAGAGTTGCTTGTATGGAAAAAATATATAATACAGGATTAATAATAATACAAGGATAAACTATTTTGTACATTCACAACTGTAAACCTACTTTTGCCACCATGTATAATAACTTACTTAACCTCATCTTATTCCTTTGTCACCATCAACGTCTCAAAATAAACCTATTGCCAAGAAGCTCCTTGTAGTCTCACTCAGAGACTCAGAGACTGTTTACAGTTATTTTGATGTGATTAACTTTTATCTGTAGCTGCATTTTCCACATTTGGGTAATATCGGACTGGTAGAATTAGTCACATTGAAATCATGAAGATGTTGTAGCTTAAGAACAAACTATATATTAGTTGATAAAGATACAGATCTCCTCAATATACTTTCTGGGTCTGAAACTGTGGTAGGCAGTGGAAATTTAGTGTTTATCAGCACTGATACAATCTCTATCATTATAGTGCTTTCACTATTATTTAGTTAAAAAGAGCATGGGTTTTTTTCATCAGGCAGACCTAGGCCTTCATTCTGTTTTTTACATATATTATCATGACCTGGTGCAAGTTTCTTACACTTTCTGAACTTGCATTACCTCTATAGATTTGGGATAATAAAATTACTTTCCTGATGAGACTGCTAAAGGGCTAAGAGTGATAATGACAGTAAAATTCCTAGAGAGAGAACATAGCTTTTAAAAAAGGGTAAGTACTGTGCTGTTGCTGTTCTTATTGTTACCTGTATCTCCATCTCCACCACTGTTAGAGAAGTGGACATACCTTTCCCCTGTTCCTAATTTCCAGAGAGAAGTTGTCCCATAGTTTTTCTTCCTTTGGGAAATTGGAATAATCTATTAAGTCAGAAACTGTGACAAAAAGATACACAATCCATGGAGACATACCATTTATTACTGAAAGAAAAACAGCCAGAGCAGCCAGTTTCATCAGGCGTTCACATTCCAGTTTCTAAAGGACAGTGAATGAAGCCAAGTTTTTCTCATGCATTCAATGGCTGCATCCCAGGAGAGGAACCCTGACATTAAGAGACTCTGAACTTCTGGCAGTATGAAGCTGCCAGAACATCTGCTCTGCTTAGCTCTGGAGACACTGTACTTATCATTCTGGAATGCAAGCAAATTCCTGTAGGAATGGGGAAGAGAAGGCATTAAAATTATTACCCTGGAATATTTCTGTCTAGGTGTCTTTGAATGTGTTTTCAAAACCCTTCTGAGGAATATATTACCTATAACTTCCAAAGCTATTTGCTATTCCAACATGTCCTTTGCTGTAAAGACCTTGACTAATCTAGTATGTGAAAATCCACATAGAATTATCTACCAATGTTATAGTAGACAGATACATATTAAAGAGAAGGGAGCCAAATATCTAATTGATCTGGATTAACTAGGAAATGACAGCTTCAGATACTCGAGAGAATAGCTGAAAGTGCTCTGCGAAAGGAATTAGCACCCTAGTATACAGAAAGGGATGGCTTTTCAATATCCCCCCCAAACAACCACCCATTTATGCAGATAATGGTGGAGAGGGATAACCAGAGAAGGAGAAATTCCTCTGCTCATGCACGGGTGGTACAAACCAGATGATGAGGCAAAGTTATGAGGCATGTGCAGTAGGAGCTAAAATGGCAGCCATAGAGGAAAGAAACAAACCTGGGGAAAAGATTGGCTAGAATATAGCCACTGGCCTGGAAAGATTCTGGAAAGAGATGAAATAGTTTGAAAAAAAAGCTTACTCCTTCCCAAACTGAAAAAAATGTCATCAAAACTTAACAAAGACCCAGTTGCCACTTTCTCTCTTCAGCAGCTGCCCAGACAAAGCACAGTTCCCATTATGATCCTGATTCCTGTCAGGGGCCAGATAGAAATAGAGACTAAGATAGACCTCGGATTCTGGGATAATGGCACAATACCAACAGTTAGTTATTGGTAGATTTGGGAAGAAGAATTGCCATGTTGGGCTCAGCAATGCCTCTTTTCTCTGTGGCTTTTCAGGATCATAGAAACTCTAGAGAAAACTGTTGTCAAGAGAGTTAATGAGTGTGACTAATTCTGGAGCTCAGGAAAAAGCTCTAATTGGCTCTCACACAAAGTCACATTATATATTTTAGCAATGACCTATCATAAGGTTGGTATATTGGCTCCTTTTTTATGTCTCTGCTTTCTTACCCAATTTTTGGGGACTTGTCAGGGAAGTGGGTACTAATTTTTGGAGGCTCCCTAAGAGATCAGACCAATTACTATTATGAGTCTACACAACAATTTATATTGTAGTTCCAAGTTACTACTACAGCTAATTTTGTTTTACGTAACTTGTTTTAAGACATGGAAGTATAATTTAGTTTAAGAAACATTTCATCCTGCATTATGAGAATAAGAGATTATGATGTAAATCAGTACATTTCAGATGTTTAAAATTTTGCTTACATGCTATTTTAAGTAATTTCCAGAGACTGGCAATTTTAAAAGGGATTTGCATTGAATAACCCTTATATTAATGTTTGAATCTGTTTTGCTTTCTTAATTAACTTCTTTCTAGTCCTCTGGACTATTACAGGGCGTATCATTAAGGCAAATACTAGGATGACCTTGCTTTTTGTGTGGAGACAAAAAAGGACTCCTCTATTAATGTGTGATAGGTAAGCCGAAAATTGAAAAATAGGTAGAAATTGATCAAGCTGGGAGGGGTGAAATGAGGAGAAGATTATAAGCAAAAAGATGAATGAAAGTATAAATCCTGAAGTGGAGATGATGTGGATCTGAAAATAGGCCAATGTGGTAGAGCTTTTGACAGAAGGAGCAAGAGAGCATTAGAGTGAGGCTAGAAAAGGAAGCAGGAGGCAGATACCACAACAGGCTTAGAGTTCAGGTAGAAAATGGCGTTCTTTATCTTAACAGCTATTAAAGTGTCTGAAACAGGACAGTGTGCTTATTATATAACAGATTGCAGGACGAATTGGTGAGGCCAGTGTGCAAGCCACAGCAGCGGTACAAGAAGGAAATTAAATTGACCTGGGCAGAATAGGTGTCAGTAAAAACAGAGGAAAGCAAGTAGATTCCAGATATATTTAAGAAAAAAATGACTGTATTTATTTTTATTCTCCAAACTGCACCCTGTGTTTTATACAACTAAACAAACATCAATAAATGCTCACCAGTCACGTGGAACCCATCATCTTCAGAGCATTTTTCAACTTACTGAGCTTCCTGCTTTTTTGGAAAACTAGGAAGAGACTGTATAGAATGCTATTTCTCAAGTAAAATGTAAGTTCAGATTAAATCACTCAAAGCAGGTAACTAATTAAGAAACAGTTATTTAGGCAATTACAGCAAATCTACACTTTTCCTGGTAGCAGTCAGATGTGGGAGGCAGAGTATTACTTTTGAAAAGTGTAATGTTCCATGTGGGGAAAACAATGAAAAAAAAATGCCCAGAAGCCCTGAAGTTAGAATACATCCGACACTATAAGAGACACCATTTTAACAAAGAAAATGATCTCCATGTGCCTCCCGCATCAGCTAACAGCTGTCGGTAAAGGGTTTTAGAATTTCTAGCATTGAGTCCAATTAAGTTGTAAAACCCTGACTTAAAATCAGTCCATGGATTGCATTTTGAAGAGTCTTAAATAATTACTCATTCCTGCTGGAGGAGCTTCATTTTTAATGATATCTGAGTTATTTAATTGAGTGGCATTCATCCTTGTACTTAGAGTTCCAATTAGGAGTAATATGGTTGTGATAAATCTATTATAAATTAATTCTGTGAGGACAGTTCCTAATTCTTCCTCTAAAGCTATAGGGATTACATGTCTGTAGCTGCAAGAAGTGACCAACCAGTAGATGGGGCTTGGGAATACTAAAATTTTAGCAATAAATAAATAAATGCTATGAAATTATTTCTGTATTAGTTTAAAACTTTTATTGAGCATCTGCTTTACATCTGGCATTATGCTAGGTGCTGGAAATATATTAAATTCAAGGAAATTGTTGTTTATTAAAGTAAATAGACATTTTTTATTATAATAATGGTTCTGGGACTAAGTTAGAAGCAACTGAGCAAAGGAAGAAGTGGTCATCTGAGATGGAAAGAAAATGTTTCTAGAAGCTTGTCACTTGAGCTGAATATTAAATGAGTTGATATTCATTAAGTGTGAAACAACATGGTGATATATTCAAAACAGAGGAATCAGCATATTAAAAGCATAATGTTATGAACCAGGGATATCCTCTTTCACCTCTCTTATTGAACATAGTACTGGAAGTCCTAGCTATAGCAATCAGAAGAAATAATAAGAGGCATCCAAATTGGAAATGAAGACATAAAATTGTGATTAATTTCTGGTGACATGATGCTATACATAGAGAACTTCAAGGATTCCACCAAGAAACTACTAGAATTAATAACGAATTCAGCAAAGAAGCAGGATACAAAGTTAATATCCAGAAATCAGTTGCATTTTATATGCCAGTAGTATTAGAAATGGAAATTAAGAAAACAATCTGTTCACAATTACTTCAAAAAGAATAAAATATTTAGGAATAAATTTAACTAAAAATGTAAAAGACCTATAATCAGAAAATTACATGACCCTGAAAAAAGCAACTGAAGAAGATACAAATAAATGGAAGCATAGACTGTGTTCATGGATAGAGAGAATTAACATCATTAAAATGTCCATAGTACCCAAAGCAATCTATAGACTCAATTCCTATCAAGACACTAATGATGTATTTCACAGAACTGAAATAAATATTTCAAAAATGTATGTGTAACCACAAAAATGCCAAATAACAACAGTGATCCTGAGAAACTATAAAATTGGAAGACCCACACTAACTATAATATAAAGTCATAGTAATCAAAACGTCATTGTACTGGCATAAAAATACACATAAATCAATGGCACAGAATAGAGAACCCAGCCGTAAACCTATACCTTTTAGTCAATTAATATTTGACAGAAGAGGCAAAACATACAATGAGCTAAAGATAGTTTATTCAATAAATTGTGTTGGGAAAATTGGAGAGATATATGCAGAAAAATGAAACTAGACCACCTTCTCATACCATACACAAGAATAAATTCAAAATAGATTAGAGCCTTAAATGTTAGACTCAAAACCATCAAAATCCAAAAAGAAAACACAGGAAATAAACCCTCAGACATTGCTCACAACAATATTTTTTTCTGATATATCTCCTCAGGCAAGGGAAACAAAGAAACATGAACAAATGGGGCTCCATTGAGCTAAAAAGGCTTTACACAGCAAAGGAAACAATCAATAAAATGAAAAGGCAACCCACAGAATTGGAGAATACATTCACCAATACATATGATAAGGGATTAATATTCAAAATCTAAAAAAGAACTTATAAATCTCAACACCAAAAAGAAACCCAAACAACCCAATTTAAAAATGGGCAAAGGACCTAAATAGACACTTCTCCAAAGAGGACATACAGAGATAACCAAAAGACATATGAAAATATGCTCAATGTCACTAATCATCAGAGAAATACAAATTAAAACCACAATGAAATGATATTTCTTCACACCTGTAAGAATAGCTATCACCAATAAATCAACAAACAACGAGTGCTGGAGAGGATGTGGGGGAAGTGGAACTCTTCTGCACTGTTGTTGGAAATGCAGATTGGTGAAACCACTGTGGAAAGCAGTATGGAGTTACCTCAAAAAATTAAAAATAATACTGCCTTATGAATCAGTGATTCCACTTCTGGAAACTTATCTGAAGAAACCAAAAACTGATTTAAAAAAAATATGCACCCCTATGTTCATTGAAGTGTATTTACAGTGGCCATGATTTGGAAACAGCCCAGTGTCTATCAGTAGATGAGTGAATAAAACAGTGATGGTACATGTACACAAATGAATATAACTCAGTTGTAAGAAGAAGAAAGTTTTACACTTTGCAACAGCATGATTGAACCTGGATAATGTTATGCTAAGTGAAATAACCCAGCAAAAGAAAGGCAAACACCATATGATTTCACTTGTATGTGGGATCTAATGAACAAACTGAACTAACCAGCAAAATGGAGACAGATTCATAGATACCAGGCTGACAGTTCTGGGGGAAGGGGATTGGGAGGGTGGAGATATCAAGCTAAAAAGAACTCATGGACATGAAGAACAGAATGATGATTGTTGGGCAGGTTGAGGTGGAAGAGGGTATAAGTGAGATAAATGGTAATGGAAAAATACAATAAAAATAAACTATTTAAAAATAGTAAAGAGAGATCAGTGAGGAAGATTAACAGAGAGCCCCAGAAACACAGTCCACTAAAATGGTGGCATGCCAAGACCATAAGGAAACCAAGAGAAAATGGTTTCTATTAAGAAGAGTATTCATATGTCAAGTGTTTAAAAGTAGAAGTAAAACAGACTGAAAAGGGTCTATATGCTTAGTAACAAGAAGGTTATGGAATGAAAGCCAGATTGTAATTCAAATGTGAATATCAGGTGTGTACAAGCAGGAGGCAAATATAAACATGTCATACAAGAATCTTGATTGGAACAGAAAGACATTAATGCGGGAACACAAAGATGTATTGATGGAAGACATTGAAAAGGAGAGATCAACATTAATGGGAGGGAAGATTTACACAAAGAAATGAAGACCACAGGTGTACCATGACCTATATTCCATTATTGGCTTTTTTATTTGAAAATTTTCATCGGCTCCTCTTAAGAAGTAATAATCATTGCAAACAATTCATTTTGAGATTCAATTAATCTTAAAGCCAACTTGTAGAAGTTCTTCTATCATTATCCCTGCCCCCTAAAAAAGACCACGGAGATAATTGAACAGTATAGGAGATTTTTTAATACTACCTGACCCATGTATATACTACAGCAATAGAAAAACATTGCCAAAGTTTAGGTAATTTAAATCAGTACTGAACGACCACAGCTGATCCTTAGAAAGTCAGATTTTAATTAAAATTATATGGATCTGTGAAAAAATTTAATTATTGTTGCCATTTATCCTTAACTAAATTTCACCCCATTCAAGCACAATAGAGCCTTAAGTGTCCTGGTGAAATGCATGTAACCCACACAATTCATTAAAAAGCAGTTTCTCACTGAGAGCTTTGAAGTGTCAGAATTTATGAACATCCAAGCCCATTTGACTTGATTTTCCCTTTGGACCATGTTTGCTAATGCACAAATATTATTCATTAATGTGCTAAGGGTGTTCACTAAAGCTGAGCTGTGTGGAATTACCTTAACTTCAGCAGAAAATTCATCACTCTTCTCAGGCAAAGAATGCTGATGAGGGAAAGTCCTCCAAAGAATTGTGATGATATATAACAGCCCCTGTAAATTAGACACATTTTACTGCGTCTGTTAAAGTGCATAGGGAAATATAAATAAATCTATATCTTTTCCATTAATATGTTCAGAAGATTTCACCTCTAATGGGAATGGTGGAGAAATTCAAGAAGTGAGTGTGCAGAATGGTTACCTTTTAAATTCCTGTTATTTGTTTCTGTCACAAAGAAAGATGAAGTATGTGGTCTAAAATCTTTGGCTATAGGGACACTAATTTTCATGATACAGTTTAGTGCTCAAGCTTTTCTTGCTTTGTAAGAAGGTGAAACACACTTCTTATGCAAGTGGAGCCCAGAAGTTGCCACTGTAGGGCAGTTAGAGAATCCCTTGTCATTTACACCCTGGATGCGCCTTTATTCCCTACCGCTCAGCCCTCCTGAGAATGCTGTCTCCTGACTGCTGGCCTGAAATAGCTGCTCATGCTCCGACTATCATATCCACATTCCAAGTAGCTGGAAGGAGAAAAGGAGAAGCGTGTACTTTCTCCCTCTTAATTTACAGTTTGTTGAGATAAACAGGCTCAGATCACAACATATAGCTAATAATTCACACACATTAAAAGCAACCTTGTAACCATCACCCAGGTTAAGCTGTGGAACATTATCAGCACTGTAGAAGTTTGTCCGTCCCCCTGACATCCCTTCCCATCATTATCCCCCTCAGAGATAACCATTATTCTGTATTTTAACACCACAGATTAATTTTGCCTGCTTTTGAAACGTATGTAAATGAAAACAGAATATGTTTATTTGTATCTACTTTGTTTTTCTCAATATTAGGTTTATGAGATTATTGCATCTCACAGTGGCTTGTTTCTCATTAATATGTAGCATCACATTTGTAAGAATATACCACAATTTATAGATCATTTTTATTGACTAACAATGGATGGTTATTACAATTAGTATTAATTATCATCATTGTTTTATATGTCTTTTTGTGAATATATTCATTATTTATGTTGGGCATAAATTTTGGAGTGAGAAGGTTAGTTTGTGACTTGTTCTCCTGAGCAGCTCTAGGAGGCATTGCCGGACAGCCCCATCACCTCCAGTTTTATCACTTCCATCAGCCTATGGGAATTGTAGTTGTTGCAGGGCCTCAGCAACATTTATTAATTCCTGTCTTTTTTAATGTTTAGAAATTCTGATATGTATTGCACTTGGTTTTTAATTTATAATTCTCTGATGTCTACAGCTGAGTACATTTTCATATATTTAATAGTCATATGAATATCTTCTTTTAAAAAGCATCAGATAAAGTTTTTGCTGCTTTTTAAATTTTATCTATTTATCTTTAGAGGGGAAGGGAAGGAGAGAAATATCAGTGTATGATTGCGTCTCATGCGTCCCCTGCTGGGAACTGGCCTGCAACCCAGGCACGTGCCCTGGCTGGGAATTGAACCGTGATCCTTTGGTTCGCAGGCCCGCACTCAATCCACTGAGCTACAGCAGCCAGGGCAAGTTTTTGCTGTTTTTAATAGTCTACACTTTTCAGTCTATACAAGTTTCTATTGAATTGTAGAAGTTCTCTAAAAATACTGGATATGAGTCCACTTTGTCCATATGCATTGAAAGTATCCACTCACATTGTATGGCTTGCATTTTCATTATCTTAATGTTTTCTTTTATGAATATAAGTTCTTAGTTTTAGTAAAGTTTACTTATTGAACATAGTACTGGAAGTCCTAGCTATAGCAACCAGAAGAAATATAGTTAGTACTTTTTGTGTGTCTTTTAAGACATCCTTATTTTCTCCAAAAACATGAGGCTATCCTGTTTCAGTATAGCTAATTATTTTACCATTCATATGTACATTGTAATCTACCCAGAACTGATTTTTATCTATGCTTTAAGGCAGGGGTTCACATTTTTTTCTATATGAAAATTCTAATGCCCGAGAATCATTCATTAAAAGGCCTCCTTATTCCCATAAAATACAGTGTTATAAAGTCAGTTATGTTTTTACAAAGCAAATAATATCTGTGTGAATTTGTGTTGTTTCTTGGCTTTTTTCCCCTGTTTGTTCTATTAGTTTTTTCATGTCCATTGTTTTAGTTATTGTAGCTTTATGATACATCTTGATTTCTGGTAGCAAAACTGCACCAGCTTGTTCCTCCTTAAGTTTGTCTTGGTCATTACTAACTTTTTATATCACCACGTACGTTTTCAAATCAGTCTGTCAATTCTGATTGACCGCATTGTAGTTGCAGATAAATCTGTGGACATTAACATCTTTACAATTGAGACTTCCAATCTGCTTCTAATGCTTTACAATCAAGATTTCCAGTGCTTCCAAGCATTTCCTTCATGAATTTAGGTTTTATTTATCAGTTACAGAAAATTAGTGAGCTTTATTTCTTGCGAAGTTGTGAATGATTTAAAATTCAATTTCCTGTTTGTGACTAATAAAGCACTACAATTACTTCTATTTTAACAATATTGCTAATGGCTTTGCTATATTTTCATATTTATTTAGATTTTAGTAGGCACTATTATAATATCTATAAATAATCCCAGTTTTATATATCATGTTCCAATTACTATTTGTTTTATATTCTATTTTTAATTTTTTCTTATTACGCCAATCTAGGATATCAAATTCAAGATGAACAAAAGTGTTGATAGCAGGTGTCCTAGACGTTTTTCCTATTTCAGAGAAAAATTATTGATATCTCACCTTTAAGTTCAAGTCTGTTGTCAATTTTTGCAGGTATTGTTAAACAGATTAAAGAATTTTATTTTAAATATTACTTGATGACAGTAATTATTATGGCAGAATTTAATTGTATTAAAATTATTCTTTATGTATTAAGATAATCATATCATTTTCTAGTTTAGTAGACTATTGTAATAAATTACACTGTTTAATTTTCTACTATTAAACAAATCTAAACTATCTCAAGTTAAGTTGTCATTTTTATAAGTCTTCAGCTTACTTCTGGTTTGTTCTGCTCTTAAAATGTAGCATTTCAGGAGTCCCTAAAGAGAGCTTGCTGTGTAGATCCTGAACTCCATTATTCCTTCCTTCACATCACAATAAAAAAAAATTTGTGTTTCATCAGTTTTAAATTTAACTTCCTTGCTCACTTATCTGCCAGCAGATGCCATGGGAAGAATCACCAAATGTTGGGCTCATTTTCTGTCCCTCTTTCACTAATGTCTTTGCTCCTCATTTCTTGGCTTCCATGGTAGACATAATCTTTAATTTTTGACTACAAAAAATTGCCATGAGATTTCAAAAGCTGTGCCTTCCCTGCTTCCACCTGAGTTCTTATCCTTAACACCATGGCCAAGAAATATTGAATACCCCTGGAGAAAAAGCGAGCCACAATATTGAAAAGTTAGCCACAATATTGGTTGACTTTTCTGTGCTTCTCTCTCTCTGAGTTCCTAGTTCTCCAGTTCTACTTGTCATGGAAGCTCACTTATGCCATCAAACTTTTTTTTAAAATTCTGGTTTATCTAACTGCTATAGATATAAAAAGATCTGCTGCTACATCTCCATTGTACTCCAAAAAAACACCTCAACACAGTAATTCTTTATTTACCCTCTAAACCTCTTACTCTACTTTCCAAGGTTTTCCATTATTTCTCACATATCATCATCCTCTTTTTCTAAAAAAATTTAAAATAATTTTGCTATTTTGACAGACATATTTGTTTTACAAATATTTAAAATTGAGATTAATTAAACATAACATAAAATTTATTATTTTTACCATTTTTAATTGGACAATTCTGTGACATTAACTACATTTTAAATGTTGTATAACTATTATGACCATCTTTCTCCAGAACTTTTTCATCTTTCTGAACTCTGGACTCCTTAAAAACTAATTCCAAAACCCATTATCCCTACCCCCTGACAACCCTCAATTTATTACTTTCTGTTTCTATGAGTTTGACTACTCTAGGTACCTCACAAAACAATATATGTCTTTTTGTGATGGACTTATTTCATTTAATATAATGTCTTCAAGGTAATCTATGTCTAATGTATTTCCTAGGCTATTTTCTATTTTGGTCCATTAAGGTTTCTGGAAACATAACATAATTACATGTTAGGTACCCAAGTAACTTAATTACTTATCATTAGTTGTCAATAAAAATCTAATTTTGCATTTTAAATATATCTCCCTAATCTTTCATGCAATGATGTGAATATTGATCTAAGGAATCTGTTATACAACAAATATTATTAGTTCACTAGAAATTATTAATCACACTATGACCAAACCATTAGGCAAACTAAATTTCAGATTTATTTTCTTTTTTAAAGGTTGTATTTATTTATATTTAGAAAGAGGAAAGGAGGGAGAAAGAGAAGGAGAGAAACATGATATGCAAGAGAAACATTGATCAGTTGCCTTTCTCACATTGCTTACTGGGGACCATGTAGCCTGATCGGGAATTGAACCAGCAACACTTTGGTCCACAGGCTAGATTCAAACCACTGAGCACACCAACAAGGAGCAGATTTCTTTTTATACTCTTGTTATTGATTTTTTTCTAACAGTTTTCTCTGCTTTCTCATTTGAAGTCATAATTTCAAGAAATCTAAATGAAGGGATAAGTCAGCATCCAAAATAACTGTATAAGTAATTGCACCAATACAGCTATGTTTGTTATTGATGGGTTAAGTGACTAATCTTATTGATAATTGGATGCCTGCAAGGACAATTAGGCAATTACGAGTGCAGTGGCATACACAATATGCTTTTCTACATATACTCAAATTATATTCACAAGTAATAGTATTATACGCAAACATCCTTCCTGGAAATAAATTTGAACTTAGAAAAGAATATATTCTACTGACCTAAGATCAATACTCTATTATATTTGAGAGTAATGAAGTAACAGGCTAGTAGAGAACATTAAATGTGAGATGGGGCTGATTAGAAAGATACAGATATAGATGTATTTCAGTAGATGTAGATATAGATTTAGATGTAGATATAGATAAATATCTTCCCTGTACAAGAGGGAGATTAACAGTGCTATAATTATGATGAAGTGAATGAGGTAGAACCATTGTTTTTTCATCTCATCCCAATGTAGGAATCAGGCTCTGGCAAACATCCTTACTCCTACCCCCAACCCACCCCCTAACACACACTTTAGACAGGTTATGTCCTAAGCAGCAGCTCAGTGGTTTCACTGCAAAGCAAACTTGGTTTTTAGAGTAGGATTGAAAACTCATTCAAGTAAATTAGCAGGAACCAAATGGTAGATTAATGCACTTTCCAGAAGAATCACATTTTTAAAGATTTCCCTCCACCCTTCCCCCCACCACATACAACCCACCTCCTATCCTCAATCTTACCCCCTGCTTTGTCCATGGCTCCCTTATACATGTTCCTTGATGACCCTTTTCCTTCTTTCCTGTTACCGCCCTCCACCCTCCCCTCTGGTTACTGTCTGTTTGTTCTTTATTTCAATGTCTCTGGTTATATTTTGCTTGGAGTATAATTTTAAAAAAAGAAAATACAGTTGATCTTTGGAGAATAGAGACTTCTTACATTGTATCAAAAGTGTCATTTTCTTTTTTTAAATTTAATTATTTTTCAAGTCCAGTTTTCTGTCTATTCCTCCCATCCCAACCCACCCCCCGTGCTCCCCCCTCCCTCCCTTTTCCACCCTTCTAAGTTGTTGTCCATGTATCCTTTATATATGTTCCTCTAAATCCCTCCCCTATTTCCCCTGAAATTTCCTCCCCTCTCCCCTCTGGTCGCTGTGCCCCTGTTCTCCATTTCAGTGTCTTTGGTTATATCTTGCTTTCTTGTTTGTTTTGTAAAAGTGTCATTTTCTAACTCTAAATAAGTTTTCTTAAACATTTTGTTTGTTTTAAATGTGTAAGTTTTGCAGGCCAGAAATATTGTTAATTATTATTCTGATGTTATGCCACTGCCATTTAATAGTTTTAAAGTTTAAAAAAAACATTTTTTCACAAGCCACTAGTTCTTCATTTATAAAACATGAATAATGCTATCTTTCAAAAATAATTTAAAAGATTAGAAGCAAAATATATAAAGTCTAACACAAAACCTAAATATAATTACACCTTCATAAGTGCCAGCTATTATTTCTATTAGTCCTTATTTTAAGTGACTTTTTTTCTTCTTATTTAGTTCCCATTTCAATTTTTTGCATAAGGGGAGTCTGGTCCAATTCGTTTCCTCTCTGCTTTGTCTTCTGCAAATGGTGTCTTTCTCATGTAACATATTAGTAGAAAATAATAAAACAACTCTGTGTTAGGCACACTTCTAAGATGGTTCTCAATGATTTCTACCTCTTGGTATTTCCTCCCCAGTGTTATCCTCTCCCCTTGAGTTCAGGCAGGACCTAGTGACTGGCTTCTAATGTACTTAATGTGTAAAAATTATAAGTCACTTTCTAGATTAGGTTATAAAAGACTTAAATTTATCTTGCCCAACTCTCTCATTCCTGTCTTCTTTCTCATTGTCAAAAAATCAGCTGCTATTTTATGAGATCCTCTATGGATTATCCCAAATGGCAAAAAACTGAGAGAAGCTCTTGAGCAACAGTTAATGAGAAACAAAGACCTCAGTCTAACAACCTGTGAAAATCTAAACTTTACCAACAATCAACTTGGCTGAGGTTGGAAGTGAACACAACCCTAATGAAGCTTTAAGATGACCCTGGTCTCTGCCAGCCCCTAAACTCAATAGCCAGAGATCTCAAAACAGATTCTCAATTAAAAACAAATAAACAACGACAATCAAACAAAAGATTAAAAAGATGTAAGATTTAAAAAATGTAACTGTTTGGGTAAGAAATTAAGTTTAGGAGCTATTTGTTTTTCAGAAATGGAAAATGAATGCAAACTTATTTCAGAACAGTTTTATTTCACAAACAATTCTATTTGTAAAGATTCTTCTCTAGGGTATTTAAAAATATATAATACATTAGTTTCTGTAGCTAAAGGCATGTCTTCTTATTTACAAATGACTTCTTATAACTATTTCCTCTCTACCTTTGTATCCCAGAGAGAATGATCTGGCAGTAATTTTCTTCAGAGTAGATGGCAAATGAGATTATATATACACACATATACACATACATATATACACATACATACATATATATGTAATACTTGAGTAGAAAAATAAAATTGTGTATTTTAATAAATAAATTATATAATAAACTAGTCAGAAAATGATTTTGAACATCCAATTTTTTTGAAAAGCAGCCTGAGAAATACAAATAAGAATAAAGTATTGTTCTCTCCCAATGAGGTTTTATTCTAGTTAGAAAAATAAAACCTACATAGATTTAAAGGCTACTAATACTCCAAGGTAATAATAGATGGCAAATGGGTTGCACAAACAGGCAGTAATCTAAAAATAAAGAGAAGAAAGTAGCTATCCAGGGGGAGGCAGAGTATATGCTAGTATTTTTAAATGATTAAAATTAAAAATTAGTCCAGTTTTCTCACTTTACCAATACTCGTGCCTCTTTCCTTCAAAGATAGTTTCATTATTGATTATCTTCATCAGCACAGCTAGCATTTCATGAATCTAGGTATGTACAAAAAAGTGAAATAATTCCCCCAAGGCTAGAGGCAGTATCAAAATTAAAACCAAGATTGTAAAGTTGGAAGTAAAGAAATACAGTCAACCAAATAATGTTTCATATTAGCCAAAAACCAAAATGATCAAAATATAACTCAAAATATAAACACAGTGCCAAAAATTAAAATTTGTTTTAAATAATTTTTAGTTTTTCATAAATAATTTTGTATTATGCTTCTATTTTAAGCCCCTAGAAGATGTAGAGACTATCTGCTTGAATAAATAGTTTTATTTAGTGGTACAGATGAGATGTTCCCCGTAAACTATTGTTTAACAATTAGAGCCCTGGCTGGTGTAGCTCAGTGGATTGAGCGCGGGCTTGTGAAGCAAAGGGTCACGGATTGATTCCCAATCAAGGCACATGCCTGGATTGAAGGCCAGTTCCCAGTGGGGGACACATGAGAGGCAACCACACCACAATGTTTCTCTCCCTTTCTCCTTCCCTTCTCCTCTTTCTGAAAAAAAAAAAAAAACNTACATGCTAGTATTTTTAAATGATTAAAATTAAAAATTAGTCCAGTTTTCTCACTTTACCAATACTCGTGCCTCTTTCCTTCAAAGATAGTTTCATTATTGATTATCTTCATCAGCACAGCTAGCATTTCATGAATCTAGATATGTACAAAAAAGTGAAATAATTCCCCCAAGGCTAGAGGCAGTATCAAAATTAAAACCAAGACTGTAAAGTCAGAAGTAAAGAAATACAGTCAACCAAATAATGTTTCATATTAGCTAAAAACCAAAATGATCAAAATATAACTAAAAATATAAACACAGTGCCAAAAATTAAAATTTGTTTTAAATAATTTTTAGTTTTTAATAAATAATTTTGCATTATGTTTCTATTTTAAGCCCCTAGAAGATGTAGAGACTATCTGCTTGAATAGATAGTTTTATCTAGTGGTACAGATGAGATGTTCCCCGTAAACTATTGTTTAACAATTAGAGCCCTGGCTGGTGTAGCTCAGTGGATTGAGCGCGGGCCTGTGAAGCAAAGGATCATGGATTGATTCCCAATCAGGGCACATGCCTGGGTTGCAGGCCAGTTCCCAGTGGGGGACACATGAGAGGCAACCACACCACAATGTTTCTCTCCCTTTCTCCTTCCCTTCTCCTCTTTCTGAAAAAAAAAATTAGAAAGGCATTAATGCTCTGAGAGAAAATAATACTGAAAGGAGTGTGAAGAAGGGTACATATGATGTCATAGAAATAATGGAGTATGACATTTTAAACAGAAAGAATTTTTTAAAACAAATTCGATGGAGACATCAAACAAGATAAAGACTTAAGAACTGCTTATTGGATTTTGAAATTTGAAAGCACTTTATGACTTTAATGAGAGAGAACTTGACTACAGTCATGGGGCAAAAGAGTGGAATTCATTGGATTAGAGAGTGAATATGAGGTGAGGTGACAGTGGGAAATGACACTCTTTTGACAAGTTTAGATAAAGAGCACAGGAGGGATTTGGTTTTGGGAGAAGGGCTTAGGCTCAGGGAAGGACAATTATAGAATGTTCACAAATTGGAGAGAGAAAGGTCTAAAGCAAGACTTAACAAGTGGAGTCAGGTGCTCTAGGGAAAGGAAGGGTCCCCCTTTCTTTGAAGAGGAAGGGGACCATGTTTTAAAATGGAGAGAAATATTGCAAAGAGAAAAAATATGTACAAATACATTGTTGTTTGAGAAAAGCTTTGTATTTGAGAAAGATGATAACTGATAGCTTCAATTTTCTCTCTGCTCATGTGAGGAGGGTGAAGAAATAGAGGATAAGAAAAGTAATGAAGAGACGTTAGAGAACATGCCAAAGGCAAGTAAAGGGCTTGGCTGTGGTGCCAATCAGCTTTTGTAAAGTTTTTTTCTATCAGTACTCAGCATTATTAATATTTTATTAAATCTTGAACCAGTGATCCTATTAATACTTGCATTTTTTTTCCTACAGCTATATGTGACATTCAGGTCTTTTGCCTGAAAAAGTTTGCTGAGCACTTAGTCTGGAGGGAGCTCTGGAAATTTGAAGTCAGAAAATTAGCTGCATATTGGTTACTGAACAACTATTCTTAATTAAAGTTATATTCCTTCTACAAAGTAAAATTAATTGGCCCTTTTTATCATCTGTGGTATGAGCATAAAATGATATAGATGCAGAAATAATTGGCAAGCTCTAAAATGCATGCCTTATATGCATTTATTAAAGAATCATTTCTCTTTGGGGTTGGAGGGAAGAGAATGCAGTCTCATATGTATCTTATATAAGACGAAACTTTGTCAGTCAAAAAAATATTCACTTGTCTTTACTTTTTATATTTCAGCCTCTTTCTCATATTCATGCTTTTTTTTTTTTTTTGCAGAGTAACAGGACAACATTAAATGTTACAGATTTGGAAGGAAAAACAGGTAATATGAAACCAAGAACTATTCTTCAGATATATTTTAGTTTATGTTGAACATCAGATGCATTATTTTAAATGAAGCAATAAATTTATTTTATTTAAAGGCAAAGCAAATTATACGTATATAACTGGGGATACAAAGCATACTTGCAAACTAATGTTTGCAAAACATTTAAAAATGTTTAAAAATATTTTCTTTTCCTAATTAACAAGTCAGAGACAATTCTTGTAGAGCAAGACAATATGTGCAGAAAAAACATCTTAGACCCAGAGATAGAAAGTTGGGATTTGAGGCTCAGATCTGACATTGACTAAATTTTTGATCAGTAGTAAGCCATTTAAACTCTCTGAGTCAGAGCTTCCTAATTGTAAAATGAGGATAAGATCTATTGTCCAGGAAGATTGGGTGGGGGAAAATGGCACATTTTTTAAAGTGTGTAGTACAACAAAAGCCCTCTAAGATACTGTTATCTTATTTGAGGAGCCCCGAAAGAAAATGTAATATTTAATTATTTAATCATTTTTTAAAATATTTTATTTATTTATCTTTAGAAGGGAAGGGAAGAGGAAGAGAAACATCAATGTATGGTTGCTTCTTGTGCATCCCCTGCTGGGAACTGGCCCCTGCTGGGAACTGGCCTGCAACCCAGGAATGTGCCCTGACTGGGAATCAAACCACGATTGTCTGGTTCACAGGCCCGCATAATCATTTTGTTTTTGTATATTTCTGCAAGTGTGGAGGCATTTGATCCCAAGTTATAGAAAACTCAATATAGATAGATCAAGCCTAAAATCACATGAGACATTTTTTTTATTTTCCATTATATACAATCAGAAGAGAAAAAATGAAAAAATAAAATAAATCATAGATCTATAGATCTATCACTTAAGAACAGTGTAGCTTTTTTTTCAGTCTTCCTTTTCATTTGTTATGTTTTGGATATATATTACCTCCTTTTGTTAAATCTACCAGTAAAATATTTTTTTGTGTTACTGTAGGCTTTATTGTCATCAGTCCAAGTGGCTCCATTGTATGGACTTATTGTTGGCCATTTAGCATATTCTCAGTTTTTTACTATTATATAGAACATACATAATAAATCTTTGCAGTATTTAGCATTTTTAATCTCCATGGAACTGATTCCTTAGGGTTATTTTACCAGAAAGGGTTACATGCTGTTTTCTTTTAACCTCAAACCTTTAATCTAATTTATTTTCTTTCAAAGATAGTGTCTTTTTTAAAAAAATCAATTGAATGAATGTATATTCCTCAGTAGACTACATTAATTTTCAGAAAACTATTCTTCATAAGATTTCAGACTATATCTTTTACTTTTGAACCACCCCCGGGCCCTGTTTACCTCGCATAAAGTTTCCGGCAGAATTGCCACCTGGTATTTGTAGAATAAATTGTTTATTGGTTCAAAAAGCCAGTTCTGTCTCCAAGCTGGAGCTGTTGGTCTCTTCCAAAGGCTATGTAGAGAAATAGTGTCATGCAGTGCCTATCATATTTGTCTTCTGAGGGAGATCATTTCAAGGCTAGTTGGGCAAATGACAATGTAAGCAGAGCACATCCATAAATTAGATAAACAGATGGGCGTTTATAGCCAGAAATAATTTGCTCTTGGAAGGAACACCCAACACGGGTGACTGTCATATTCTGACAGCAGAGTGACATTTGGGATTGGAGTCAGAACAGACCTGACACATTTCTGAGGGAGAGCAACTCAAGAAAATGGCCAGCAATTATTCATTAATATAAAAATTGGTAAATTATTTCCCTCAAAGCACATTTACTTAGTTACAATATTCATTCTTAAATGTGTTTTCTTTTTATAAGCAATGAAAACAGGAATTGTCATTGTTGCTGGAACTAATTTTACTTTATAGACAGTTCTGTTATCATTTCGAAGAACAGCAATTGGGAGAATTTTATTGCAAGGGGACCCATGTGTTAAAGTACAAATCTGATGTGGCATATTAACACATACCTAAGAGTGGTCTGCAGTCCTCAACATTCTAGATGAATGATATAATTTTATTTATATTCATTTGTATTGCAAACTATTTCTTATGTTGTATTTTCTAAACCCAGTTCTAATGTCATAAACAGATTCTCAGTACTGCTTGCTTGTGGGTGGATAGATGGATGGATGGATGAACAAATGGATGGATAGCAGGAAGATTCATTTCCCTTATCTCTACTTATTGACAAATTTGTTCAATTTTTTAAAAAAATTCATGCCCGAGCTTCCTTGAATTCTAAAATTTGAATAACAAATGAATCATTCTTTTATTTACTTTTCCATCAACTCAATAACTGTGTTTTGAATGTGTGCCATGTGCTCAACACAGCAACACTGAAAAAGTTCAATTGCTGCTCTAAGATTGTAATCTAATAGAGACATGGCATGTGCCATTGAAGTCTTACAGAGCACTAACAAAGTACTTATGTTGAATGCATAATTTGAATGGGGAGGGTGGGGAAGAAAGAGACAGAGACAGCAAGATAGAGAATGACTTTGGGAGGTAAGCATAACTTATTCAATAATTTATTTTTATTTTTAAAAGATTTATTTATTTATTTATTTATTTTTAGAGAGAGTAGAAGGGAGGGAGAAAGAGAGAGAGAAACATCACTGTGTGGTTGCCTCTCATGTGACCCCCACTGGGGAAATGACCTGCAACCCAGGCATGTGCCCTGACTGGGAATCGAACTGGTGACCCTCTGGTTCTCAGCCTGCGCTCAATCCACTGAGCTACACCAGCCAGGGCCAATAATTTTTTTGAATAAAGATTATTTAGGGTGTCAGCTATGTGTAAGACACTATTGATAGACTTCAGAGTAGCAGTAATGAACAAGAAAGATCCAGTTGTTAGCCTTGCAAAAGTCATTATCTCAAGAGCAAAATTTTCACACTGGTTGAACTAAAAGTTTGGTTCAGGTAAATCAGACATGGAATGAAAGGCTTCAGGGGATAAATTATCTTAAATTCCTGAACTCCATAAACAATTGATTCATATAATTGATAATGCAAAGATCAATTTTTCCAACACCTTTAACAAAACCTAACTAACTTAATAAGTTAATAACTTAAATCAGTCTTGTTCAAAGTCAATTGAGCATTTCAACCTGATGTTTTCTCAAAACTGTCTTTTAAACCCTTTATGAAGTGCCTATAAACTTCAGTTTGCAGATGAGGAAAATTAAATTAAGAAATAAAATAAATGTTATGAAAATCACAATGCAGTTATATGGTTAAGTAAGGATTCAAAAGGAGACAACAAGTTCTCATCTTTTTTACCACTTTCATTTTAACAAACCCCTTTAAAAAATATATTTTATTAATTATGTTATTATAGTTGTCCCATTTTTCCTCCCTTTATTCCCCTCTTCCCTTCACCTCCCTCCAGTATCCCCCCTCCCCCACAAAGCTCATGTCCATGGGCCATGCAGAGAACATACATAGAGCAAAGAACACAGAAGTTCTTTGGCTTCTCCATTTCCCACTCTTAACTCTTATTCTTAACTTCTCTCTGTCTATTTGGTACCTACCATTTATGCTTCTTATTCCCTATACTATTTCCCTCATTTTCCCCACTCCCTCCACCCACTGGTAACCCTCCAAGTGATCTGTATTTCTGTGAATATGTTCTTGTTCTAATTGTTAGCTTAGTTCCTTTTTGTTTTTCTTTTCTGGAGTTCAGTTGTTGATAGTCATGAGTTTGTTGACATTTTACTGTTCATAGTTTTGATCTTTTTTTTTCTTAAATAAGTCCCTTTAACATTTCATATAATAAGGGCCCGATCTTAATGAACTCCTTTAACTTGAACTTATCTGGGAAGCACCTTATCTACCCTTTCATTCTAAATGATAGCTTTGCTGGATAGAGTAATCTTGGATGTAGGTTCTTGCCTTTCATGACCTGGAATACTACTTTCCAGCCCCTTCTTGCCAGGAAGGTTTCTTCTGAGAAATCAGCTCATAGTCTTACTGGAATTCCTTTGTAGGTAACTATATTCTTTTCCTTTGCTGCTTTTAAGATTCTTTCCTTATCTTTCATCTTGGGTATTGAAATTATGATGTGCCTTGGTGTGTGCTTCCTTGGGTCCAACTTCTTTGGGATTCTCTGAGCTTCCTAGAATTCTATTTCCTTTGCCAGGTTGGGGAAGTTCTCCTTCATTATTTTTTCAAATAAGTTTTCAATTTGTTGCTCTTCCTCCTCTCCTTCTAGCACCCTTATGATCCGGATGTTGGAATGTTTAAAGGTGTTTCAGAAATTCCAAAGCCTCTCCTCAATTTTTTTATTGAATTCTTCTTTCTTTATTGTGTTCTGGTTGAATGTTTATTTCTTCCTTCTACTCCAAACCATTGATTTGATTCCTGGTTTCCTTCCCTTCACTGATGGTTCCTTGTACATTTGTCTTCATTTCACTTTGCATAGCCTTCATTTCCCCCCATTTTTCAACCATACTGAGCCATTTTTGCGAGCATCCTGACTACCAGTGTGTTGAACTCTGCATCTGATAGGTTGGCTATCTCTTCATTGCTTATTTTTATTTTTATTTTTATTTTTATTTTTATTTTATTTTGAACCATTCTTTCATTTGGGCCATATTTTTTTTTTTTGTCTTGTCACAGCTGATACATTGTAAGGGGCACAGCCTTAGGTATTTGCCAGGGTGGGACAGCCCATGTTGCTGCGTTGTGGTGCTATATGTGGGGGAGGGTCCAAGAGGGAATAATGCATCTCACTTAATTCTCAGCTGGCTTTTATTCATTTCCCCAGATACCTACAAGGAAATTGGGCCCTTCTGGTGCTGATTCATTGGTAGGTGGGTTTCTCCAATGAACTCTCTTGTGAGGCTGGGAGTTTCTCCCACTGTTGCAAACCCCACAAGTTTTTACAGCCAGAGGTTTCGAGGCTTTATTTTCCCATGTCAGAACCCTGGGTTGCATGGTGTCTCTCCCTCCCCAGTTGTTCTTCCCTGTTATCCCCATGCAACTGTGGGACCAGTAGATCCACCAGCTGCCACCTTGCCTGCCCAGTCCCCCAGTTGTTACAGCCTTGCTATACATCCTCTCTACCTCAGCTGCCCGTCTCCGCCCCTGCTACCTGTCTAAATGAATATTTCTTCCTTAACTCCTTGGTTGTTGGACTTCCATACAGTTCAATATTCTAGTAGTTCTGCTTGTTTTCATTTTTAAATTTGTTGTTGTTCTCTTTTTGGTTGTGTAAGGAGACAAAGTGTATCTATCTATACCTCCATCTTGGGCACAAGTCCTCCATTTTAACAAACCTCTTAAATCAAAAGGAAAAGAGATTATAAAGTGCTGAAAGTTTTGTCCTAACAAGAATTTAGAATTTCAGCATTTGATTACAAAAGAAAAATGCAATAAAATAAAGGAATGAAAATGAGAATTCTAGAGAATATATAGTTAAATACATTTATAGCTTTAAGAAATTATTGATTTCTTTTTAAAAGGTTTTATTTATTTTCAGAGAGAGGAGAAGGGAAGGAGAAAGAGAGGGAGAAGATTAATGTGTGGTTGCCTCTCACCTGCCCCTTCCTGGGGACCTGGCACACAAATCAGCCATGCACTCTGACTGGGAATTGAACTGGTGATCCTTTGGCTCACAGGCCTGTGCTCAATCCACTGAGCTACACCAACCAGGACTTATTCCTTTTTTTAATATAAATGCTGAATCTAATTTTCTCAATGAAATATTTTCAGTTCCCTATTCTCAGCATAAAATATCCCTATTCTCAGCATAACTCATTACATACTCTGTGCTTACTATAATTTATAATGCCCATGGTTTAAAGAAAAGAATGACCTCTGTCAATACTGTACAGATGAGACATAAGGCTACTAGGATTTTCAAATCAAAAGAAAAATAACATTCTTTCAGGTTTTATACAGAAAAATGACAGATTATAGCTTTATTTATTAAAGCTAAGATACAGTAGTTAGAATAACATATATACTGCCAACATATTGCCTGTAATACCATAGTCACAATCAGTGTCCAAAGTAAAACTGAAACTTAAAAAAAAGAGCACATTTAGACATTATGAAGAAATATCTGTGCCGGTTTATTCTAGGAGAAAGTCAATAAAAGTTCAAACCATAATGTCCTACTAAATCCCAATTACTCTTTGTGGTACCATTAAAACTATTATGTAGCTTCATTTGTTTGGGAAAACATATTGATGGCTTCTCTTTTCTTGGATCGTGTTTTTACCTCGTGGAGTTGATGTAGAATAGAAGACTGTAAAATATCAATTATTTCAAGATTTTTATTCAAGGCATTTTTCTTTCATCAAATTATAAATTTGCCCAGCATATAACAGTAATTTATAGCTTAGCCCTTTGGACAATAAAACACCCAAGCTATGAACAAATCATAAAAGGTCAAACCTAGCATGAATCAAATTAGTATAAAAGGGTAGGTAACATCTTAAGAACTATGCATTAGGACAGTTATTTTTTGCCAGATATAAAAGATTAAAAGAAAAACTTTTTTCCTGTACTTATACTCTGGCATTAAACTACCCAGAGTTAGCTCAGACTGCACAGGTTAAGGGCTCAGTCTTGTGGGACTGAACCCACTTCAGACATCTGGGCCTCTTGTACTTCTGACCAGCTCTTTATACATCAGGGCCTCCCATGACTCCCTCCTAAAATTCAATAATTTGCTGAAATGGCTTACAAAACTCAGGAAAGCACTTTACTTAAGATTATCAATTTATTTTAAAAGGTACGATGGCCAACTGGAAGAGACAGATGAGATAAGGAATGTGGGAAGTTATCCGGTGCTTCCATGCACTCTCCAGGTGTGCCAGCTTCTTAGCACCCAGACATGTTTACCAACCCTAAGGTTCCCTGAACTCTCTTGGTTTGTATTTTTTTGTGGAGGTTTTATTAAGTAGGCATGATTGACCAAATTATTGGTTGTTGCTGATTAATTCAATTCCCAGACCTTCTTCCATTTCCAAGGGTCAGGAACTGGGACTAAAAATTCTAACCCCTTAATCATGTGGGTTTTCCACATCCTCCAACTCCTTTCATTAGTATAGACTCAGGAGTGGTTGGAAGGGGCTTGTGAATAACCAAAGGTAGTCCTTTTACCTCATCACTCAGGAAATTCCAAAGGTCTTAGGAGGTCTATGCCAGGAATCAAGGACATAGACCAAATACATATTTCTTTTTATGTGATGGATTTGATTTAATGTAACCATAAATCACTGGGTATGCATGAATTCCAATAACCATACTGTACATTTAATAAATATAAACTTCTTAGGTATTTCTAAGACTCAAAATATTGATGCCTTGTAATGAGTATGAGTTTCTTAAACTGAAGAAGAAAATTAAAAAGCCAGTCAGGGCTAGGGAGAAGGAAAATAGATGTTCACATGGCTAAAAATATCTTTCTCTATTGGATATGAATATTTTACATATACAAAGAAGAAAGAGGATGGAAATTTAAGTCTTACCTCAGAGAGCTACTTACATGCTACACCAATGTAACATATTGCATGGCTAGATATTACTTATATGTCAATAGTTAATATGTATGAATGTGTAGAAGAGCAGAAAACAGAAATGTGGCTGACAAACTTTAAAATGTGAAAATTTATTTTAAAAGTAAATAAAAATTGTATATATATATATGCATATCCATGTTATTAGAATCATTTCAAAACTGCCTTAATCTATCACGCAAAATTATACTTTATTTTTAAAAATCCAGATAATAAAAGATAGATTAGATGTCTTATGACACTCAGATTTTCTTCATTTGAAATCAATTCAAAAGGAAAAATGGAGTCAGTTAATATATTGATCTTCCCAATACAAGTAGTATTGTATTTTAGTTTACAGTTCCTTTAAAATTGGTTGTTTTAATGATTGATGTGTCATTCTTAACAAAAATATGAAAAATAGTTAAATAAAAATAAATAAGTTTCACAGACTAAATAAGTCTCACAGTCAATCTTATATTCTCCATCTCAATGTCTGAATGTCTATCTGTGCTATATACATAAATATCAGTATTTATTATATATTTAAGCACCTTGAGATTATACTGATAATTTATCCAGCTCAAGGTACTGTATATCAGCAGTTTGGCCTGGGCTCAGCTGGTCATTACTCCTAGTATGGGTTGAGCCCAGCTGAGCTTGGATAAGCTTATTTATGTGGCTGCAATCAATTAGTGCTGGCTACTTCATGATAGCCATGTCTGGAACCAACAGCATAACTGGGATCTCTGTTCCTGCTGGTCTCCTTGTTCCAGCACATTAGCCTGGGCTTCTTTGTATTGTGAAAGCAGAATTCTAAGAGTATCAGCAGAAGTTTTGTAATGATTCTGAAACACAGATTTGAAACTTCCCCAGTATTGATTGTTATGTTCTGTGTAGTAAATTGAGTGGCAGTGCCTCCCCTGACTCTTGTAAATTTTTAATTTTGATGACTTTCTTTATAAAAACTCCACTAGAGTATGTGTTGTACAATTAGAAAATAATGGGGTCACTTCTTGTCTCATGTTTTAAATTTAATTTTTAATACTCTTATTGAGTCATAAGAAACATATAAAAATTGCACAAGTTTTAGTTGTGCAATTCAATAATTTTAAAATATGTATACATTCATGAAACCATCAAGATTTTCAAAGTTATGAACATATCCATCATTCCCAAAAGTTTCTTTGTGTACTATTGTAACTTCCTTCAAGAAACCAATAATATTTTATAGTACTATCAATTATTTTGCATTGTAAAGAATGTTACCCTGGCTGATGTAGCTCAGTGGATTGAGCATGGGCCTGCAAACCAAAGGATAGTGGTTCAATTCCTAGTCAGGGCACATGCCTGGGTTGCAGGCCAGTTCCCAGCAAGGGACACATGAGAGGCCACCATACATTGATGTTTCTCTCCCTCTCTCCTTCCCTTCCCCTCTAAAGATAAATAAAAAAAGTTTTTTTTTTAAAAGGATGTTACATAAGTTAAATCATAGAGTATGTACTCATTTTGGTTTAAAATATTTAACTCATTATATCTGGTATTCACCCAAATTGTGTAGATGCTATTGGTTTGTTCCTTTTTATTGCTGAATCATCTTCCAAAATGTGTTTATTTTATTTACATATTCAGTAATTTTCAAGTTGTTTCAAGTTTTTGGCTGATATGCTTTTTAAAACCTGGTATGTGTATTCATATAGAAGTTTCTACAGACATAGGTTTTCATTTCTCCTAGATCAGTTCCTAGGGAAAAATGGCTGGGTAATATGTTGGTATGTATTTAACTGTTTAAGAAAATATCAAACTGTTTTCCAAAGAGCTATTCCATTTTACATTTGACCAGCATGTGAGCATCTCTTTATCAAGGTGTACAAATATGTTGCACATTTGTGTCGATTGCTATTGAGAACCGCTCTGCCTGGTTTCAGGAGCTATAACTGCCCCCCCATGGATAAGGCTGAGTAAGTGACCTCCAGACTGTGAGCCACTAAGGAGACAAAGCTTATCTCCCTGGCAGGAGCGCTGCTTCTGGTTCATCCATCTCTGGCCCCCAATGCTTGGTTGGTTAGTTAATGATGGGTAAGACCTGTTGGGGGGGGGGGGGACTAAGCCAGGCATGATCACTTGGGAGGCCTTCAAGAAAGGGCTCAGGGGGCTGCAGCAAAGAACGGGTAATGGCCCCTCACCCCCTGTTCCCCGGCTATTCTGATGTAGCCTGAGTTCCCATTTCTGTCTGGGAGAAGAGCTTTCTGGCTCTAATCCACTTAAGCCTAAAAACCTATGATGGAAAGGGCAGTGCAGCCCTTTGCCTGCTAGAGCGGGTTCTTGGGTGATTGGGCATAAGAAAGAATTCCTAAAGTCCTGTGAAGCCTATTTTGCTAAGAGTGCTTTTATTCATATGGTAAGGGTCTGAGCAGGAAATGAGTGTGAAAAAAATGTGTCTCCCAAAGTTTTTGCAACCCCCTTACATGACAGACTCTGACTCAGATTAAGCCCTCAGATTTCTTTGAAATGTTATCTACTGTTTGATCCTTGCCGCCTGACATTGATTGATGAGTTTTACCTGTATTCCTGTGTATTATGAACCTAGTAAAATCCGTTGCGGAAGGGGTTCTTGGTCCTTCTCCTTTGAGAGATTGACCTCCTCTCCTCCCCAGGCAGATCATGGCTTGGTAGTTTTATTTTCATCCGTGGCAGACAGGGAGACTTGCAGACAAAGTCTCCCCCACAGATTCTTTACTTTCTTATTGAGTTTAGATACTTTAAGTATTCTTGGTAGGGATACTTGTTCAAAATGTTATTTGCTACACAATAGAACACTACTCAGCAGAAAGAAAGAAGGAATTTCTACACTTTGTAACAGCATGGATGGAACTTGAGAGCATTATGCTAAGGGAAATAAGCCAGATGGTGAGGGACAAATACCATATGATCTCATCTATAAGTGTAACCTAATCAACAAAGAAAACATGTAGGCAAATTATAACTAGAGACACGGCAATAAAGAGCAAACTGACAGTAACCAGAGGGGAGGGGCAATTGTGATAACCAGGAAAGAAGGAGAAGGGGCAAGTCAAGGAACCTGAATAGAGGACTAGTGGGCGTGGACAAGGGCTGGGGTTGACTGTGGAAGCAGGGTGGGGGACTGGGCAGGGGAGAGCAACAGGGAAAAGGCAGAACAACTGTAACTGAAAAATAATTTTTAAAATGTTTTGTAGGTGCTTAGCTTACTGTTGTTTTTCTGTTTGTTTCCCCAGTCTGTGGCTCTTATTTTTATGATCTTAAACATAATTTTAAAGATCAGAAATTCTTAATTTTGGTGAAGTCTAACTCATCATTTCTTTTCTCTTATGGGTCATGGTTTTGGGGTCATATCTAAAAACAAATATTTGCCTAACCCAAAGTCATAAAATTTTTCTCATATATTTCCATCTAAATTTTAGATCTCTGATTTATTTTGAGTTAAGTTTTGCATATGGTGCAAGTTCTAAAATGAATTTTATTTTTTTGCTTACTTATAAGTGCAGTATGTTATTGTTTCACTATCTATTGAAAACTATCCTTTGCCACACAATTAACTTGGCATATTTGTTGAAACTTGTTGACCATTTAGGTATGAATCTATTTCTAATCATTTTATTTATTCTATTGATCTATTTCAATGTTATTTTCCAATACTGAGCTAAGTTTATCACTCTTATTTCCATAAGAATGTCTTGAAATTAGGTAGTGTAAGCTTTCTATTATTTTTCCATTTTTTCCAAGTTGTTTTGTCAATTACAAAGATGTTTGAAATTCCATGTAAACTTAAAATTCATAATAAAGCCTGCTGTTATTTTGATTGAACTTACCTTGAATCTACAGGCCAATTTTCTGAGAATTGACATTGCAATACTATTACAGTTTCTCAACCAAAACCATACTGTAGCTTTCTGGTAATTTTGTTTTTCTTTAATTCTCTTAGCAATGTTTTCTATGTTTCAGTATATAAATCTTAAACATAGTTTGTCAAATTTAATCTCTAAACATTTCATTTTAATGTCTTATAAATTGTATTCTTAAAATTTAAATGTTTGATTATTACTAGTATAGAAAAATACAATTCAATGTTTTATATTGATCTTGAAACTTGCAGCATAACTACCATAATTACTTATTGGTTTTAGGAATTTCTTTGTTGATTCCACAGATGTTCTACATAAGTGATTGTATAACTTGCAAACATAAACATTATACTTTTTTTTTTACTCCAGTGTAAATGTTGAGTTTTGTAAGCTCTTTATAAATTTTGGATATTGACTCCTTATCAGATGCATTGGTGAATATGTTCTCCCATTCCGTGAGTTTTCTTTTATTTTGTTGGTGATTTCTTTTGCTGTGCAGAAACTTTTAGTTTGATGAGGTGCCATTAATTTATTCTTTCTTTTGTTTCCCTTGCGTGGGGAGATATAGCTGATAAAATATTGCTGCTAGCAATGTCCAAGCTTTTGCTGCCTATCTTTTCTTCTAGGATTTTTATGGCTTCAGGCCTAACATTTACAGATAGATGCAGAAAATGAAACTAAAGGCAATTTTTTAAAACACAAATATTTTATATTTATTCATATGTGTACCATTTCTAGTGCTCTCAAGTTTTTTTTCTGGATCCAGATTTCAACCTGACATTATTATCCTTTTCTCTGGAGGAATTTTTAAAATATTTTTCATTGTGAATGCCTTGTGCTCATGAATTTCTTAAACTTCTATATTTCTAAAAACGTCTGTCGCCCTGTCCAGGTAGCTCATTTGGTTAGAGTGTCAGCCCAATATGCCAAGATAATGGATTTGATCTCTGGTCCAGCCACGTGCAAGAATCAACCAATGGATACATAAATAAGTGGAACACAAATCGATATTTCCTTCTCTTTTTCTCTTTCAAATCAATCAATCAATTAATCAAAAATAATAATGAAAAAGGATAAGGTCACTGCAGTTCCTATACACTCAAAGGCCTAAATTTAATAACAACAAAAAAAGTCTTTATGTCATCTTGATTTTTGAAGGATATTTTCATTGGGTTAGAATATCTGATTGACAGGTTTTCCCCCATATCACATTTTCAAAATATTGTTTTCTTATTTCCTGGACTGTGTTTCTTCCAAAGAAAATTTTCTGCCATATTCATCTTTTTTTCTTCTCTGTATAATAGATCTTTTCTCTTCACCTGCTTTTAAAACTTTTTTTTAATCATTGGTTTTAAGCAATTTTGCTATCGTGCAATTTGATATTATCTCATATCTTTGGGTTTGTTGAGTACTACATATTTTTCTATTTTTTAAATATTCTTAAGGTGGGTTTGAGATTCAGTTATCTCACTTGGTAATAGTTTTATTTTTTTCAAGTTTTGTTTTAAGTTTTTTTTAATCCTTACCGGAGGATATGTTTATTAATGAGAGGGGGAGAGAGAGAAAGAGGGGGAAAAAACATATTAACATATTTGTAAGAGAGAAACATCAATTGGTTGCCTCCTGTATGCACTCTGACCTGGGATGAAACCCACAACCTAAGTAGGTGCCCTGACCAGGAATCAAATCCACAACCTTTTGTTGTATCGGATGAGACACCAACAAACTGAGCCCCTTGGCCAGGGCTGCTTCTAAGTTTTGTTAGGTGAAACTAAGCTGACTTTATTTCAGTGCAAATTGTTCCCTTACTACTGAGTCAAAAATCCATCTGGGTACTCTACATAATGCCCAATAAATTGTTAGGTTCTCTACTCTGTCTATCGGAAAAAAAAAAAAACTATTCCTGGAATTCCTGGAATTCCAGCAGCTGTTCCCTTTAGTTCTTCTGGGCTCACCTTTGTTGACTCAAGCACTGATCAGTACTCATTCAAATTGCAGCAGGAGAATCTGAGTACATGCAGAGCTCTCTCTTTGGACAACTGTTACTTCTTTAACTTTTACCTTGTGAACTCTTCATATTTTAATTACTCTAGACTGTCATTTCTGTCCCCTTCCCTCAAGGAGGCCACTGAGCTTATCCTGGGTTTTCTCACCTTAAAAAAATTCTGGAAATTCTCTCTTATCAATCATGGATTACTGTTCTTTAGGGCCTAATATTAATGGTCATGAGAAATATTATTTCATATATTGTCTCATTTTTTAGTTAAGTGTGGGGATAAACCAGTATTTAATAGGCAATGGAAGTATTCAGTTTTTAATTTTAAAATGTTTTAGAAATCTTTACTTTTTTAGCATATCCAATTATGCATATATAGTCCGTCATACACTAGTTAATAATGGTGATACAGTCCGAGAGATGTATTGTTAGCTGATTTTGTTGTGTGAACAACACAGAGTGTACTTTCACAAACCTAGATAGTATGGCTTATAGGGTATAGGTTATAGGGTATAGACTATTGTTCCTAGGCTACGTGCCTGCACAGCATATTATTGTGGAAAACGATACAAGATTAAATCAAGGAAGCACAAGAGAAAATGATGCAATCAACAGAGGCCACAGACACAAAATCCATGAGGATGCTGCCAGCATAATATGGCACACTCTTTCACAAAAAAACTTTATATATTTTTTTAAATTAAAGATTTTAGTTATTTCATTTTTAGAGAGAGGGGACAGGGTGAGAAAGAGAGGGAGCGAAACATTGATGTGAGAACAAAATATTGATCAATTGCCTCTTGAATGCACCCTTTCATAAATCCAGAAATTAAAAATTAGTATGACATCATCTTTCTTGTTATAGAATTTTCTTTCTAATGCAATGATGAAATCAATGTATCGTAATTTAGGGGATATCAAATAGTTAACTTTATTGATGTGCTCCTCCATCAATTTCACCCAGTATTTCTTCTGACATTTTGAAGATAAATCCTATATTGGGTATGCGTATGTGGTTTTCCTAACATTTGAATAAGTTATCGTATTTTTTAAAGTTTCTTACAATGACATGTTATTTTATAGAAAACAAATAATAAATGTCAGAGCAACATATTAAAGAAAACTAGGGATTAAGTGACATTTGATACTAACTGAGACATTGGGAGGTGAGTCAATCAGAATAATATTGGTTAGGCTGGAAAATGTGATTTTAACAGAGACTAAATTTGGCAGTGCCAAATCTGAACTATCCCTTTGACATCACAGGATTTGACATTATAATCATTTACCTACACGCTTTGTATTAATTCTTTATATTTAGTAAGCAAGCTCGTCTTTCTATTTTAGTTTCCCATATGATTTTCTCCAAGGAAAATAAGTTGATCAAGGGAACTATAAAGCTTGTCTGCTTAGCAGTTATAGTCTTTTTTGTAAGATATTAAATTAGCATTCAGTTTTTAATCAGTTTTTATGAGCTTGGCTGTATAAGACCATCTGGGAAAGATTTAAAAACTAACACTAAAACTTGAAATATTGCAAACACACAGACTCTGGGATACCAGATACATGACCAGTTAGTCGCTCCTTACATAACTTCCATGCATTAGTGAACTAAGCAGTCAATCATTTCTGCTATTATTCATTCAGTCATACAACTGTCCAGCCAGCCAGCCAGCCAGCTAACCATCCATCTATCCATTTCTCTATTCACTGAATCAGCACTTATTGAGTATCTCCAATATATCTAGCTCTATGCTAGTTGATAGTAATAAAGATAATTATCTCCTACAGTCCTTAAAAGACAGATATATGACACATAAACACAATCATGTATTATAAGTACAAGAGTTACAAAGGGGAGAGTGATTAATTCTATGTAGCAGATCCTGTAGTACAAAAAAATAACAAATATGTGTAACTCTCAATATCATCACTACTTTTCTCTTTTTCTGAAACTAACCCTGTGGTTATAAGAGGGTATGAGCTTCCTAAGCATATTTTTAATATAGGAAAATATGTAAGTAAGTGAAAAGTAAATGAATGAGAGTAAGCAAAATTTTTAAAAATCACACCATTCAATGTTTGAATCAACATTCAAACAATTTTGAAATGTTTGCTTATTTAATAAGTACAAGAACATCCGTCCAGGAAGTATCCAGCAACACACCATGAAAAATAGAAATATTTATTGAAGAAGATAAAAGATAGAAGAAAAATTGTATATAGGAAAGTGAAGTCTCCATCCCCTTCAAAGTAGGAGGCACTTTGGGACCTCACACAATTCTGCCAAACACCATCAGATGCTCTGTTGTATTTTCCTGAATCTTACCCATGGCATAAAATCTTTTCCCTTTCAAAGGTGATTTTAGTTTTAGAAAAGCCAGAGGTGGATGGGTAGAAAATCTGGGCTGTAGTGAGTCTGAATTACCTGAGTAATTTGATATTTCACCCAAAAATTCTGTATAAGATGTGATGCATGAGAAGGCACATTGTTGTGATCAAGTTGCCAATCACCAGTTGCCCATAGCTATAACCTTCTGAATCATCTGAGTAATTTCCATGGAGGAAGGTTCAAGGTTCACACAAAATCTAATGCAGATTTGCTGCTCTGCTCACTCAATCATTTTGAATGGGACAGCCACACAGTACACATGCTCACTCAAAGGTGTATACTGTCCCCACTGACTGGTGCAGTGAAGTCATCGCTGTTCACACATGTGCATTCCAGTCCATTCTTCTTGGCTGACAGGTTACATAAGGTGTCACACAAACGATTCTCAGTATATTAACAATGGCTGTACATTTTTTTGGACAGACCTCAAAATGCCTTAGAGATCTGTATATCTCTATCTTTATCTGTCTCTCTGTCTATTTATCAAAAGGTTACTTATTTTTTAAGACATAAAGGAACAATACTTGTGGGGGGTTTTAAGAGACTAAATTTGTGCTCAGTGGTTGTGGGGTAAAACAAAAAGAACCTGGGACTTTAACTGGACACGTTGGCCATCAACCAATACAGGCATACCTCAAAGATATTGTAGGTTTCGTTCAGACCACCACAATGAACCAAGTCATAATCTTTTTGCTAGTAGGGGGTCTTGGCTTTAGTTTGTAAAACCACATCTGTGAAGTACAGTAAAAGAAGGAATGCTATGTACTGAATTTCCACAAATTATGAGATCTGAAAGTACTGATCTGACATTTATGAGTAGTTTACAAAATTTGCCTGAATTATCTCATTTCAAAATTGTGTTTGTGTATGTTCAGAAATGGATTATAATTTTGGATGTTTAGTTACATTGTAAAAATACTCAGAAAACATTTGTCTTCCTACTACAGTGCAAAAATATATTTGCCAGTGTTGTAATTTTTACTTAAAAGCTGTCATCAAATAAAGAGTAATTTATTATTTTAAACTACTTTACTAAACTTACCAACAAAAATATTACACAATTCTCAAACTAGCTTATTAAGTTAGAATAAGATTTAGCACATTTAAAATACATACAGTAAAAAATCACAAAGTTCAAGGATTTAAATTTCATTCAGGTTACTAAACATTTCCTTATATATGTATAAGGCATAGTGTTAGGTAATGTATATAAAATAATATGTCTTGTTTCATGGAGAATCAAATATAGTAACTGTGATAAGTACAGGAGAGAGAAATAAAGTACAGGAGAGAGAAATTTAACTGTGATAAAAGACAGGAGAGAGAAATGAGGCAAAGGGTAGTACAGAGAAGGAAGAAAGTAACCGTATTTGAAACAATATAGACAATATAGAAGAGGTCATGTTTGAACTGGACTCTTGATTTCAAATAGAAAATTTTCAGGGAAGTGGGTGTGGTCAAAAGGGATATGGACAACATAGGAAAACAAATAGCACATTCAAAAATGTATATGTAGTTTAATACCCTGGAATGCAAGATAAAGATTTATAGCAGGAGGTAGGAGATGAGTCTGGAATGTACATATAATTTAATTCTCTATTCTCTTGTGACCCATGCTAATACCTTTATCACGTAGATAATAGCAAGCTGCAGATGTGCATTATAGCTAGAAATTTAGATAAAAACAGTTACAGCCACACATGCACACACACATACACACACACACACCTCCCAACCTACACATTTGCACCTTAACAAATTATTTTAACTTGTATTTCCAAAAAAGAAAGAAAACAATGGAATCTTCTCAAAGTCATAAAAATTTTAGTTTTTTTTTAAAAACTATTGGGGTTTTCAAGACCAATTTCCATTTTGTGCAGATAAAGAGATTATGCTTTTTAGAAGTTAAGTGAGATTCTTAAGGTCTTGCCAGCAGTCAGACACAGGCTGGACTAGATAGAGTACTAACAGGTACCTTAATTACTTGTTTAGAGGTATTTGTAGATTAAAATCACTGCATCTTAGGAAGAGTGTTGCAAGAAGTCAATGTTTAGTACTACCTCACCCCAACCACCATTTCTCTACAATGGTTCTTATTTTTAGCTTCCATGAATGCCAGATTTTAAGGTTCCTGTTTCAGATGAATATTTGGCATATGCTTTATTAATAGGAGTAGCATTTGGTTTTAATGTGGTTTCTTTTAATCTGTATATGATTGAAAACAAAATTAATGTTTCTGGTGAATGTCTGTGCTCAACCCAGCATGGAAGTTCAAATACAGTGTACTTGCAACATTGGCAGAGGCCCAAGATTGAAACAGAAGGAGATGCTAAAGGTCCGATGAAAAAGAATCAAGGTTTTGTCTTATCTATGAAGGAAAATTAACACATGGGCTTTAAATAAAAAATATCCCATCTTCATGCAAAATGCGGCAACATTAATTATAAGAGTAAAGTCTACTCATATCTTATTTTAGAAGAAGGTGGGTTATTTTTCATTCTGGATGCACTGATTATTATTCAATAACCTTGCTGGATTTTGCTCTTACCTGCATTTATCAACTGTGAGAGTTGCTCAGGAAATAAGTTTGTAAGGTTAATTACCATACTATGCAGAAGGCAGAAAACTTGGTAGTTTTATTAAATTCTGGCATGTGAGGGAACATTTCTCAGGGCTTATCTCTGATTTTTTGGACATGGTGTTTCTTCAGTTAAGGACGGCTATTCTCCCACATGGGTGCTTCACACTCAAAGTACACGCCAGAATTTCATTAAATTTAACTCATATTTTTAACTTCACAAATTAAGACAGTTTTGCTTATTTAGTGAAAAATGCTAATACTTTCTAAAATTAAATTGCTATTTAGAAAGAAGTTTTGCCACCAATAAAATTAGACTTTAGTTTTAAAATAAAATGTGTAGTGTGTTTGTTTCTGAATATGTGTGTGTTTGTGGTTACATGGCAATAATGGAGTGCTCAGTACTCTTTTTAAAATTATTGACACAAGCCCTGGCTGGTGTAGCTCAGTGGATTGAGCACTGTTCTGGGAACTAAAGGATTGCAGTTCAATTCCCAGTCAGGGCACATGCCTGGGTTGCAGGCCAGTTCCCAGCAGGGGACACATAAGAGGTAACCACACATTGACATTTCTCTCCCTTTCTCCTTCCCTTCCCCTATGAAAATAAATAAGTAAAATATTAAGAAACAAAAACAGCCCTGGCAGGTATAGCTCAGTGGATTGAGCACAGGCCTGAGAACCAGAGATTCGTGGTTTGATTCCCAGTTGGAGCACATGCCTGGGTTGCAGGTCGGTTCCCTGCAGTCCAACTCCCAGCAGGGGACGTATACATTGATGTTTCTCTTCCTCTCCCCTTCCCCTCTAAAGATAAGTAAATAAATAAAATCTTTAAAAAAAAGAAACAAAAACAAGCAAATATTGACACAGCACTGAATTTTTTTGACTGTGGCTTTCAGTTTTCATTTTTATACTTAAATGGAATATATGCTTTAAATATTTGCTTGGGTTATGTGATTAAGAGATGAGTATAAGTCTGTGTATTTCCTGAGACTCATTAACTGATTTGCAGCATTTCTTAAAGAAAGCAACATGTAAGGCTGAAAGACTCTGAACAGAAGTACATGTACATTTTAACAGTCTGCTGTATCCATGTAGTTAAAATTTAATGGCCACTCTCTATAAGATTACTGCATATACATTTTCNGCTTTCAGTTTTCATTTTTATACTTAAATGGAATATATGCTTTAAATATTTGCTTGGGTTATGTGATTAAGAGATGAGTATAAGTCTGTGTATTTCCTGAGACTCATTAACTGATTTGCAGCATTTCTTAAAGAAAGCAACATGTAAGGCTGAAAGACTCTGAACAGAAGTACATGTACATTTTAACAGTCTGTTGTATCCATGTAGTTAACATTTAATGGCCACTCTCTATAAGATTACTGCATATACATTTTCACAAGCAGCAGTTTTTTTTCTTTTTTTCTTTTTTTACAAATTAAAACTCCATGAAAATAAAGGAAAAGGGGGGATTTATTTTTGACATTTTTTATAATCCCAGAGAAAACTGTGGGAAATTTTAGGTGGCTAAGATCCCAAAAGCCTTAGACAAGGAAACTTATCTACTTCTCCAGCCTCATCTGGCACTGCCCTTCCCCTGGCTGTGTTCCTGCCGTATCAGTCATCTTTCTGTGCCTCAAACATTCCAAATTGTTTACTGCAAGTTACTTATTTTTGCTATTCCTTCTGCATGAAATAATCTTCCCTTAGTTGAATAGCCAGCTCTTGGTTGTTATTCAAGTCCCATCTCAATGGCCTCTCTTCAGAAAGTTCACCCTGATAATCTAACAGACAGCACCCCTCCCCCTTGTAACAATTACTCCTCCTCTACACACTTTGTTCCCTTGCTTCATAACACTTCAAACTATCAAAGTGTATCTACTGTAGTTATGTGTCTTTTTTCATTGTTGCTTTTTGTCTGTCTTCTACTTCTAGAATGTAAGGTATTTGACAGTTCTTCTAATCACCATGCTCTCAATTACTTAGAATGGTCTTAGGTCAAAATTATTGGTTGAATATAAGAAAGAACAAATGATAGCATCTTCTGTGTGAAGCTTTGCGTAGTAGATCTAATACATTTCTTTACTAAATTGGCAGTTATAAATTCACATGCCTACAGAGGTCAGACTACAATACAAATGAGTGAAACAGACGAGGTATGGGGATTAGTAGAGATGCATAGGATAATGAGAAGATTATGACAAACTGAAGAACATCTGCTCCACACAGCTCTAACACTTATTACAATAAATTTAGGTTTCAAAATCACCAGATTTTGTGTATAATTCTTGACTTTTAATATCAAAGAAAGTAGATCTTTTTAAAGTTTTTTAAAATATATTTTATTGATTATACCATTACAGTTGTTCTATTCCCCCCCTTCATTCCCCTCCACCCGCACCCTCCCTCCCCCACCATTCTCCCCACCTTAGTTTATAACCACGTGTCTCAAGTTCTTTAGATTCTATATTTCCCCTACTATTCTTGCCCTTCCCCCTATCTATTTTCTACCTACTGTCTATGCTATTTTCTGTACCTTCTCCCCCCTTCTCCTCCTCCCACTCCCCTGTTGCTAACCCTCCATGTGTTCTTCATTTCTATGGTTCCACTCCTGATCTAGCTGTCCTCTTGGTTTGCTTTTGTTTTAGGTGTGGTTGTTAATAACTGTGTGTTTGCTGTCCTTTCACTGTTCATATTTTTCATCTTCTTTTTCTTATATAAGTCCCTTTAGCATTTCATATAATAAGGGCTTGGTGATGATGAACTCCTTGAACTTGACCTTATCTGAGAAGCACTTTATCTGTCCTTCCATTCTAAATGAAAGTTTTGCTGGATAAAGCAATCTTGGCTGTAGGTCTTTGGATTTCATGACTTGGAATACTTCTTTCCAGCCCCTTCTTGCCTGTAAGGTCTCTTTTGAGAAATCCGCTGACAGTCTGATGGGTACTCCTTTGTAGGTGACTGTCCCCTTATCCCTTGCTGCTTCTAGGATTCTCTCCTTCATTTTGGTCTTGGCTAATGTAATTATGATGTGCCTTGGTGTGTTCCTTCTTGGGTCCAACTTCTTTGGGACTCTCTGAGCTTCCTGGATTTCCTGGAAGTCTATTTCCTTTGCCAGACTGGGGAAGTTCTCCTTTATTATTTGTTCAAATAAGTTTTCCACTCGTGGCTGTTTCTTTCCCCCTTCTGGTACCCCTATAATTTGGATGTTGGAACATTTAAAGATGTCTTGGAGGTTCCTAAGCCTCTCCTCATTGTTTTGAATTCTCATTTCTTCATTCCTTTCTGGTTGGATGTTTTGTTCTTCCTTCTGGTCCATTCCATTGATTTGAGTCCCAGTTTCCTTTCCATCACTATTGGTTTCCTGTGCATCTCCCTTCATTTCAATTAGTTTAGCCTTCATATGTTCCTCTAATTTGTGACTATAATCTACCAGTTCTGTGAGCATCCTGAAAAATAGTGTCTTGAATTGTGCTTCTGAGAGGCTGGCGATTTCTCGGTTGCTGAGAATTATTGGCTCTGGGACTTTGAGTTCTTCTTGCGCCATCTTTTGGGCTGTTCGTCCCTGTTCCATAGCAGGATCAGAGCCCTAACGTGTTCACCAGAACAGGGCAACTAAGTCACTGGGTTGTGATGCTGTATGTGGGGGCGGGGTCAAAGAGGGACTATGGCGTCCTGTCTGCCGCCTGCCGCCATGGCCCTCACCGGTGCCACAGTTGCTGCCGTCACTGGGCCCACGTGTTTTGTCCCACTGCACGCGAGTGTGCCACGGCCGTCAGCCCTCGCCACCTGGGGCCTGCGTGGTCTGTCTCACTGTGTGCGAATGTGCGACCGCAATCAGTCTGCCCCACACCCTAACTGGTTCTGGGCTGCCTGCGCGCCTGGGTCGGGGGACCTGTCCTGCCCGACCCTGCTCGCTGCTGGCTCCACCCCTCTTACCATCCCTGTTGAATGGTTAGATATTTTCGGACTTCCGTATAATTCAATTTTCTGTCCTTTGGTTGTGTCTTTGTTTCTCCAAACCTTTGTTGTATTCAAACTTGGTTGTGGGAGAAGGCACAGTGTTTCCACCTATGCCTCCATCTTGGCGGAAATCCGCGATCTTTTTAAAGTTTTTTATTGGATAAAAAATATATATCCAACATTTACAAATCTTGTTGAACTCTTGTTTGCAACCCCAGCTAAAAAATTAAATATGATCACAATAAAGGATCAAAAAATCTCAAGAAATTGAATATGACATCACTCCAAATAAAGTATCTGTTATATAACACTTCCATCCATAAAAACTAATTTAGTTTTCATTGAAATCTCAACATAACAGTGTTTGAACAAGATAAAAAAATTTTTAGCTCATAATGAGACAGGGTAGTTGGCTTTGTAGAGCCCAGAACCTGGTCTTCTTCAGTTTCAGTACTCCACCATTCTCACAAATAAATTCTACCTCTCAGTCCTCAATGGCCACTTTAGCTTGATACATCAGATGTGTATTCCAACCAGGAGAAAAAAAGAAAGGGGATGGGAGAAAAGTGCCAAAGATTATCTCTCACCCAATCTTCAGAAATTTTTGTACAACCTAATACATAAACTTTCTACATATTCAATTTATTTATTCAACAAATTTTTACTGAGAGAAATTGAGTATGAACATGTAGCACATTTTGTATCTGACCCCCAGGGTATAGCATTTACAAGGCACCATTCTGAAAGATGGGGAAACAGCAGTGAACAAGAATAAAAAGGACACAAAAGTAAAACATATAGTGCACTATACACTGATGTAATGAAAAGAGGAAAACAAACCAGGAGAACAGATGGAAAGTGACAGGCTTAAAATGTCAGATAAGATGTGCAGGGAAGCACTCGCTGAAAAGATGTAGACACAAGATGGGACTAAGGGAATATACAATACGGATAGATAAAGAACTCCGAAGACTGTGTTGCCTCATACCAACATTAAAGGTGGAGTGGATAAGGACAAAACTAATGAGTATGTTATAAGCCAAAGTAAAGAAGGGTCTGAAAGGAAGGCTGAGAAATGTGAGTTTTATTCAGGGAGACCATGCATCCAGCTAAAAATTCACAGTGTTATGAAAGACTAAGGGTACCGAAGAGGGTAAAAGTAGGTTTATTCTTGTACTGTTAACCTACTGTTGCCCAACCCTGTATATACAACTATCAGTTCCTCAACAACATTTATATTCCAAAAAAGTTGAAAAATGTTTAGATTTCCCAGGACTACCCAGTATTTATCACCTCTGCCCCAAATTAAACCAGCTATTTTGCCATGATATATAAACTTTAGAGGTTAATAAGAAATGATTCTTTAGTACACTACAATGATAATTAGAACTAACTCTGATTGTCTGTTATGTGCCAGGCACTGTTAGATATACTTTATTGATTTCTAACTTATTGAGGTATAATTTACATTAAGTAAAATTTTAGTGTACAATTTCAAGTTTAAGCATTCAATTTGGGGTATTTTGGGTAATTATGTACAGTTGTGTCATTACTACCAAAATCAAGATATAGAATGATTCCATCATCATAACATTTTTTCTTGGACATATTTGTCTTTATTCCTCTTACCCAATACCAATTCTCAGACAACCACTGCTTTGAGGTCTGTCACAATAATCTTGCCTTTTAAAGCACTTCATCAGAATTAAATCATAAGGTATGATGTTATCTATTGTATCTGACTATATCCACTTAACACCGAGTTCAAAATTTATCCAGATTCTGTGTGTATTAATAGTTTTGTTCTTTTTATGGTTGAGTAGTATTGGATAGTATGGATATAAAACAATTTCTTTATATATGTGCAAGTCTATGGACATCTGGGTAGTGGGGTCTAAACCCCAAGCTGGGCTCCCCAGCCTATAGCACCAGAGCCAGAAAGGAACCTAGATAACATCCAGCTGTGAAAAGCAGTGGGGTTTCTTTCTTCCAGGAAGAGATGGCTGGAGACACAGAGGGCCTCTAAAAGAGTCAATGCACACAATTCTATTAGCAGCCACTTAACCTGGGCTCTGGAAGAGGGGGGGGCTAGTGAAGCTTGAGGAGAGTCCAGGGCTGGTGGATTCAGGAAGAGAACTGAGGGAGCAACTGTCAGGACACCTGTGCTGAGTCATTTCCCAGACTTCAGGAGCCATCTGAAGAGTTCTACTTCAGGTAGAACACTCCTCTCTGAGTGACATCAGCCTGAGGGGAAGCAGTAGCCCTGTCCACAGGAATTACTCAGCCCCACCTTACGGTGCATAAGCCTGACTGCTGATTACAGATTTACTAGATTAGCAATTGAAGGAGACAGCCACAAACCACTGATCGCTAGTAGTCTGGAATAGGCTGCCTAGGGCCAGACAGGTACACCATCTGATACAACCATGGATGGATTCAGAAAGAGAAGACAGTGGTAAACAATAGATTCTGCTGAGATGAATTCCACCATGCTCTTCTTTATGATTTGCATTATTTTTTCTCTTGCATACCTTTTTAACATTCATTTCTTGTCCTTCACATTTGTGCCTATAAGGGCACTAGCTTTTATATTATAGTTTATCTCAAATCTCATATTTTGCTCCTCCTTTCTCTTACTTGATTGTATCTTCTTCTTCATTCATTTTACTTTCATTTTTAATTTTATTTTATATCTTGCTATGCCTTGTTTTCATTCCTCGTTTTGACTATTTTTCCCCATTCTGGCTTCCTAAAATTGTCCTTCTTGTCATTAGTCATCTCACATTCTTTTTCCTGTTCTTAAAATGCCCCATTCTCTCTCTGCCTTTATCAGTTTTTGCTCATTGGTTGTGGATATAGTGGTGGTTGTTGCATTTCTTCAATTTTATTTTGGGATCTTCACTATTATTTTATTTCAAATCTCAAATTATACCATTCCTCTCTCCTACTCCATTTATCCTTCCTACTTCTCTTTCTTTTTTTCATTTTAAATTTTAATTTTTTCCTGTCTTAGCCTGGTTTTCATTCTGCATACTTAGTATTCCATTTCCCTCTATCCTCTCAAAATCACTTGTCTTTCTTGTAGACAGCTCTTAAGCTTTTCTTTCCTTCTTTTTACCTCTTATTCTCATCCCACTTATATTAATATTTGCTCATTTGTTGTTGATAGTGCTGTGGGGGACTTTTTTCTCTGATTTGGTTCCTACTTTTTTCCCCTCTATATATCTATATATATTCTCATATATATATAAATTTCTATTTAAACCTAGTAGTACATGTTTTTCTTCTGTTTCTACATTCTGTCTTCTTCCTTCCCTTTATTAATTACAAGTAAATTTTTCTTTATTTCTCTCTTTGGCTTTCTCTATTTCTGGCTCTTATTATTGCTCCCCCCTCTACCTTCTCAGAATCACTTTTCTTTCAATTAATCATCTGGTACTTGCTTTTTCTTTTTATAATAGTCTTACTATCTCTACACCTTTATTAATATTGGCTCACTCACTGCTGATTTTGATAGTATGATTATGGGTTATTTTTGCAAGTGTGGGTTTGCTTCCTGGGCTATTTGGTTTTGTTCTGACAGTACCTCTACAACAACATACAAGATGTCTTGGCAGAGTGACTTCCAGTCAAGCAGCCAGAGGGAAGAATCCACCAAAGAATGACCCAACAATAACCAAACCCCAATTACAACCACAGAGCCCACATAAATGGCATAAAAAGCATCCCAAGAGCTTCACGTTCAGGAAATCAAGGAGACTGCACCACTGAACCCCACGGGTATCTTACCACAGAAGTTCACACCATGAAGACAGGGAGTCAAAGCAAATCAATCTAAGAAGCAGAAGCAAACAAGAAGAGTCACCAAAAATGGGGAGACAAAGAAGCAACCCCCAATCAAAAGTAAAGGAGGAATCCCCAGAAAGAGTTATAAATGAAATAGAGGCAAGCAAAATATCAGACATTTAATTTAAAATAATGGTTATAAGGATGCTCAATAAGCTCAGTGAGGACTATAAAGAACAGCAGGGAAGCTACAAGGTACTTACTGAGACTATACCAGCATGAAAAAGGACATAGAAGCTATCAGTAAGAGCCAGGAGGAAATAAAGAATACAATATTTGAAATGGAGAACACAGTAGAAGGAATTAAAAGCAGGCTATATGAAGCATATGATCGAACCAGGGAGCTGAAGAACAAGATAGAAAAAAATTCCCAGACAGAACAACAAAACAAAAAAAGAATGAAGAGAGGTTAAGGGAGCTACAGGACAACATGAAATATAATAGTGTCCACGTCATAAGGATACCAGGAGGAGAAGAAGAAGAGCAAGGGGTAGAAAACCTGTTTGAAAAAGTAATGTCAGAAAACCTTAATTTGATGACAGAAAAAGTCATGGAAATCCAGGAAGCACAGAGGATCCCAATTAAGATGAACCCAAAGAGACCCACTCAAAGATACATCATAATAAAAATAGCAAAATTTAAAGACAAAGAGAGAGTCTTAAAGACAGCAAGAGAGAAACAGCTAGTAACATACATGGGAGCTCTTATATGGCTATCAGCTGATCACTCAATAGAAACACTACAAGCCCCAAGGGAATGACAAGATATATTCCAAGTAATGAAAAGCAAAGGCCTGCAACCAAGACTACTCTACCCAGTAAGGTTCTCATTTAAAATGGAAAGCACATTAAGGAGTTTTCCAAACAAAAAGGCTAAAAGAATACATCTCCACCAAACCAGCACTACAAGAGATGCTAAAGAGACTGCTTTAAGAAAATGAAGAAAAACAGAGAAGAACACAGGTACAAAGGGGAAAAAAAGGATAATGAGAAAGTACCTATCATGATAGCTTTAAATGTAAATGGATTAAATGCTCCAATCAAAAGACATGAGATAGCTGAATGGATAAGAAAATAGGAACTACACATATGCTGTCTACAAAAGACCCACCTTGGGTCTGCACAGACTGAAATGTAATCCCTTGATAAGGATACAAGTATTAGAAATATTTTTCCCTGAGCCAAAATTTAATTTATAGCTATATTATCTGAGTACTTAGCAAAGTCACAAAAGAATATAGGGAAAAATGGAGTTGAAAATATAACCCTATATATAAACTCTTACAAAACTCTCTTCTCAATATTTGAACTGATTCCTACTAACTAAAGAGTTAATAGAAAATATCATCAGTTAACCAAAAATACACATTTTAGTCATGTACTAAAATGTAAACTCAAGTAAAAGTTTTGCCTGTTCCAGGCATCGTGCCAAGTTCAATGGGCACAATTTGACATAGATATACAGAAGCAAGACTTCAGATTAACAAATAGCAAACTCTTGCAATAACCCTAACACATATAGGAAGTAGTAATGGCTGATATTGGCAGTACTACTGAATATTTTTGAGGTTAAATGGGTGTTATACAGTAACCATTTGAAGAGATTAGATATTTGAATCTTTCAGGTCATGATTCTATTTGTTTTATAAACATTTTTCTTTAAAGAAAAAACTCAAATGGACTTTTAGAATAATACTTGTTTATTTTTATACTTGTTTTAATGTTAATTGGGTAAAGCTCCTTTGAGTGATGGGATTAGAGAAAGACAGTGAATAGTTTCTTAGTCCTAGGCTTTGCAATGAATGCAGGCCCATATGGCCCCAGCAATCTCCATCTCTACCACTGAAGGGATGTGCCATAATATATTCATGAGCTCCAGCTTCAGCACGCTAGGAGCCTATGACCTTCAAAACAGCAAGATGGGCCACCAGAGGATAAATGGCCATGTATTTTAAAAACCAAGCATCTTTAATCTTGAGAAAGAAAGTAATGGTATGAATTATACAGTACATTTATTCTCTTAATATACTTATTACTGGCTTTAGCTAATGTTGCCTGAGTCCCAGATATAGACCTATGAAGATCTACAGCTTCAGCATGTGCTGAGAATCTTTCTAATGGTCTGAATGAGAAAACAGGAAACAGCTCTTTTTTGCTTAATATGATGCAATTTAATAAATATATTGTATATGATATGATATGATATGATGTGTATGTGAGTGTGCATGTGGGTTTCAGAATGATAAGTTAAAAAACGAACAGAAGGAAAAAACATTCAGCAGGTTGATGTCTTTGCACAACATCATGCTATTATTTTGACTGATGTTGGCACTCAATTACTTGGGTGGACTATTTGGTATGTCATTGCATAGACATATCTTAAAGAGGGCCAGCAAGTCTCAAAATAAAAATATCCAGAATAGAAAAAAATCCACCAAATATAAAAGGCTCCAAGTCTGGAGTGAGATAATTTTTTGCATCTTTGAAATGAGTCATTTTCAACTAAGTATCAACAGAGGAAGTTAGGAAACTAAAAAAAGAATCTGAAACATCTGGCTCTTCAGTGCTGGTATAGTCACTCACCTTTCTGGTGATTCTAAAATGTTCTTAAATTTTCTCTACCTTGGTTTCCTCATTTAGATCTGACTATTACACATATGTTATGATGATGAAATTGTTCTATATCTTGATTTTGGTAGTAATGACACAACTGTACACAATTACCAAAATACCCCAAATTGAATGCTTAAACTTGAAATTGTACACTAAAATTTTATTTAATGTAAATTATACCTCAATAAGTTAGAAATAAATAAAGTATATCTAACAGTGCCTGGCACATAACAGACAATCAGAGTTAATTCTAATTATCATTGTAGTGTACTAAAGAATCATTTCTTGTTAATCTCTAAAGTTTATGTATCATGACAAAATAACTGGTTTAATTTGGGGCAGAGTTGATAAATACTGGGTAGTCCTGGGAAATCTAAACATTTTTTCAACTTTTTTGGAATATAAATGTTGTTGAGGAACTGATAGTTGTATATACAGGGTTGGGCAACTGTAGGTTAACAGTACAAATGTAATATTACATTTGTATTATATGTATCCTCTAGTAAAAAAAAAGTCAATCCATTCTTCCTTTGTAACTAATAGAAGCTAAATATATAATACCCTAGGAAGGAAGAGAAATCCCCATCAAGTTTATTCACCACTGATTTTGGCCACAATTGTTCTGAATGGAGAAGGGAGAGATATATGTGAATACTGTTGTATAGAGGAGAACTAGGATATAAGAAGAGGAGAAGATTGGAGCTGAAATATGAAGAACAGAAAAGCGACTTAACCAGGCCACAGCTCTCTTAGTTGGTTTCATGACTGACAAGCCACCATTACTATATTCTCATGACTTACAGTTGCAGAGTCATAAAACTAGCCTTAGTCAAAATGACATCAATTAGCTGACATATTAGTCCTCATTCATATCCTTTAATTTCACAATACAGTAACTCATAAGAAGTAGAAACCATTGGGAGCAAGCACAAATTACATTCTTAGCTTTTTTAACCCTCAGAAGCTCTTTTCATACATGCTTAGGGTATCTCTGTGAGAAAAAAAATATTTGCTCATCTTTCTTCATATATTAAGCTATTTCCTATCACTCCTCTACTTTTTTCAATGCTTTCTTTCTTATCACTTCTTCATTTCTTAATAATTTTTAATGTGATTTCTGACTGTACACATTTATGGAAGTGTAGTCACTAACACAGCCTTTAAAAAACAAAAAAACAAAAAAACCCCTTACCTCTCTTGTTTATACTCCATTCTCCCTGAAGGGTTAGAAGCATTTGGCAATTTAAATAGCCCTCTTAACTTGAAATTCATTTTGCTCTTCCTTTGTGGCCCTGAATACTTTTGTTTATCTGATATTTTTCTGGATAATTTTTCTGTCTCTGAGTATTTCTGCCTTCTCCTTCCCCTAAATTTAGGATTTCCCAAATCAGGTTTCTGTTCTGTTGCCATTGAAGGTTAGGAATAACTTTTATAAGATTTATTCTCTCTATCCTAGTTGCTACAAAGCTTCATAGAAGCTGGCTATGCTGTATCATTAAAGGCAATCATTCCTGGAAGAGGACTGCTTTGTCAATTCAGGGCAAGAGTCCCACTAGGGTCAGTAGCTGTAGCCACATTACATGCGCCGGGGCTTGTCCCTCATCCCGGGTCATAGCACTGGAGGAGCTAACTCTCCTCTAGCCATGAATACTGGAGTGACAGAACTGAATTCTGCTAGAATTGTAGCTGTGTTGTCAAGGCTGGAACCTCAGCTTCCTGATCACCCCAGAGGAGGGAGGGCTCTGGTGTTCTTTCAGCCAATAAGTGCTATGTTGGATTAAGCCTGGAGCCAAGGTTCTGCCATATCGCACTATTGTTGGATCTCAGTCCCTGATCATGACATGGGAAGGCTGGCACCTTTCTAGTCACGAAGCTGAGGAGTCCCCCAGACCAATGACCAGGATCCCTCTGCAGGAGTCTAATGTGCAACCTGCTCAGACTTTTGTGTGCTGTCACAGAATGGGAAGAGCCACAGCAGGTTTGCTACTCTGCTTGCTGCTGCTCTCATGTCGGTGCGTTTTCTCCATTGATGCTGTTCCAGAAGGCTGGCGTGTTTTCTTCCTGAGCATTCACTTTTGCTTGATCCACAACACTCTTCTCTTCCAGGAATTCATCCACTCTCACGACTTCTCCTCTACTCACACTGAGTTCAAGGGCAGAGAGCGTGATTTATTAAATCTTGTGTCTCCACTCGCTAGCATCATGTAGAGGTAATAGTTTTGTTCTAGCAAACTCAATAAGCAGGCAGCATGAAGTCATGAGCATTTTTTGAGTAGGTGAGTAAGAAATGCCATCTGAGCAGTTTTTTTAGTCATTCATTTTTCCTTCAAAAAAAAGCTCCCTTTGTTTACTTCCTTTCTTTGTGAAGAATATAGTAATTGACTCTATCATCCAAGCCCAAATACCTTGGATTCATTTCTGAATCTTCTCTCCATCATTTTCCATGTTGGTGACAGTGGGGTTGGGGGATATAACACTAGCTATAAATTTTGATTGCTTTATATGGCCATTTCCCATTGAATATCATGCAATCTCTGAGTAGGAAGAGCATTTGTACCTGACAGTAGTTTGTACTCAATGGTAGCTTTTTACCTTCTGTTGTTATTACACTTTACTTTTGTAAATGTCCCTCTCCTTATCTAAATTAAATACTCTTAAAGGACAACAACTTTATTTTCCTACAGTAATTAGAACACTTTTGTACATAATTGCTGCTTAAGAAATACTGGTTGATTTTGATTAGATGATGATAGTGCTAAGGTCAGGTGTTTTTCAGTTATTTCAAATAATTAAAATATGAGGGGAAGACAAGAATCACAGGGCATGAAGGAGTGAAAAGAAATTAGGGCGTGTTCTAAGATATGTCATCCATTTCACAATTTTTTATAGGAATGAGATCTTCGTAAAGAGCATAAATGCCACTCTGACTAGCTGTCCTGAAAATACGTGGATTTCAGTTCTAGTCCAGACAGCTGATGCTTTCTAGCCCGATGACAGCCTGCTCGCTAGTCAAACCAAGGAAACCCTCTGCTTTTTCAGTTGTTGGGAATCAGAGAATTCAGACATAGGGATAATGTTTACCATATCTTCTGATACATATACAATTTCCTTAAGGAAATCACTAGACAGAACACAAAAGCACACACCAGCCTGAATACAAAGGGGCATGTGCTCCTGGAGAGCTACAGCTCTTACAAATGCCTGACCTTGTTTGCCGAGTTCAGGGCAACATTACCAGAGTCCCTCATCTGAAATTAACACCATCTATCTACATACTGGCTCGTGTCTAGAGAGGCAGAGCTCAAGTAATCAGCTTGCAGACTAAATGGGAATTGAATGCCCAGGTTACCTGGGTTTTGGAAGCAAAATATTTTCAGTTGTGCTCCTCAGGTGTACACTTATTCTATCAGTAATCTGATTCATAAAATTGCTAGGAAATGTACTGAAATAATACAAAATATTTATCCAGAAAAAAGGCCCCGATTCGCTTGTGAGTATTGTAGCAATATCACATGTGTATGGGCCTATTCCCCAAAGTCCACAGCAAAGTAAAGATCAGTAGCTACAGATAGTGCTGCATTATTTTAGCTTTCTTTTTATCTTATATAAAACTTTCAAGGCACAGGTTTGTTTGTTTCCTCAAGTGTGGTTATGTTTGAGGTGCTGTTTGTAGCTCAGAGACAACACACTTGTGTGTTTAATGATGACTTCTCTACTCCTTTCTTTAAATCCCTAAGTGATTTGTATCATCTACAAAAAGTATAAAAACATTAGAATCCCATAAAAGGACTCAAGAAATGACCCTCTTTCTACCTCTCCAGTTTCATTTGCAACCACTCCTTATTTTGAACTCTCTCTTCTAGAAATGGAATTTTATATAATTCTTTCAAATACCAGGCCATCACACACCTATGTGCCTTTTGCTTGGTATTCCCTCTGCCAAGAGTGCTACATACGTCCTATATAATTAATACAACTGTGAACTGTATCTGGTTTGACAAGGATACTTAGATATAGGGAGATTCCTACTCTTTATCATGAGAGGCAGAAAAAGAAAAAGAAAAGGTATAGAGTAATTCTATTCTGCTGATATGGAGGAAATCTTTACCACTTTCCTCTGTGCAAGTTATTAGGCCTCTTTGACTCTTGGTTTCTCATATGTAAAAATGAGGCTAATAGTACATGGTATGTGATTGTTATGAGAATTGAATAAGGTCACACAAAGGCCACATTTTGCCAATGTTATTGGCAAAATAAATACTAGTGTCTGTGTTTATTTTAGACCATAAATTATGTGACTTTACAACTTTTTTTTCCAGCTAAGACTCTTGATATTGTGTTTTCTTTTTCCCCTTTAGGATTGCCTGAGAACCAAGAGGCAACAATCTTCTATGTATTTATATTTTGCATTTGTTATCAGCTTTATCAAGATCAAGATTATTCATTATTCAAAGAAAATGTCATCTAATTTGGCTTAACAGCTTTAGCAATCCCCCTTAAGAGTGAAGAGGGAGGTATTATCAAAATTGAGAGACTTTGGTACAACTGTATTTCACAGAAAAAAGAGTCAGTGGACAGGCTCTTTCTCCATCTTCCTCCCTCCATGACTCAAGATCCCTTCTTCTTACTTTTCTTTACGCCCCTTTTTCCATTCTTCTTTCTGTAGCTTGTTTCTTCTAAGCAGTTTGTAATTTCTGCTTTACCCTGATTTCAGCTCCTCTGTCTCTATTAGCACTGAATAAGCACGTCTTTGTTCTGTAGTTCAAGTTCTTATTCTCTGCATTAAGTATTCCTGCCCACTGTGTCTAGAGAAGTTTGGATTGACTGGTCAACAGGCCCCCTGATGGACACCCCACATCCCAATAGCAGTTTCATCGAAGATCTAGGTCTGAAGATAAAAGCTAACATTTCTATTAACAAGTTCACTTTCAATTCTTACTAGGGTGTGACACTACCTGAAACCCTGATGAAGCTTCCAGGATCTCTTAGAGGAATCTGGCTGGATGACAAGGGGCAGGGCAGAGAGCAGGTAGGTCCAAGGATTGTCCTCCACGTATGGATCCCTGGAATATTTTCTGTCTTATTTTACTCCTAATCTACTTCCTAAAAAGCTTCCTTCTGTATCCTACTGCTTTGTCTCAGGTTATCTGGGCTTCCTGAAGCTTTGTTTCAGAGGAAGGAGAATGCAAATACAAAGCAAGTGCTACTTTCCAGATTTTACCAGAGATGTAATCTACAAATTTCAAAGAGTTGTTCAGGAAACTGCAAGTGACAGAAAACTCATACCCACCCAATTGTGATGGACATTGGGGTTGTTTCACCAACATCTCTTTCACCCTTCTTATTATGTACCCCTCATATAATGAGGGTAGATGGATCCAGTCTAGCAACTGGATAAATGAGCTCAGATTTGTTTAAACTGGAAAGCCACGATTAATGCTTTAGAAAATCTATATCTAAGCTCATCTCTCTTGGCATTCCTGTGGCCACAGAGGTTGTGTAAGAATCTGCATTGCACAATCTTGGTTAATAAAAGAGAAAGGTAGAGTTTTATGAAAATAAATGGTTTTCTGGCAGATTTACTAGAAAGGAAGATGGCTTTTGCCTTGGATAAGAAAACATATAAATTAGATTGCACTGGTCTTTTGTTGCTATGATGAAGACAGTCTTTATATAAAGCTGTGATTATGAAAACCAGATAAAGGAAATCAAAAGAAGGTGGGTTTTTATGACATCCTTGACCAACTAAATGAAACAATCATAAATCTCTTCCTACCTTCATAACATTTTAGCTCTGTAAGCCAATAGATAGGATTTAGTATTTAAGCCATTTATAGTCATTTTTCAATCAGATAAAAATATTCTAACTAATAACATGGTTTCAGCATAAAAAAAGTGGTTGTCAGTTTATACAAATGATATTTTCCAAAATATTTTATCTTGAGGCATGACTGGATACAGAAACTCAAATGGTTACATTAGGATTTGTTTTTGTCTCTCTTCTACTTAGTTGAGTTCTTTCTCTGGTTTCATGCCATAGCTTTTGGAAACTTAAGCCTCATTCCAGCACAAAAGGTGGGCATTGACTTTACAAATTCTAAGCCTTACGTCCAATGGGAAAGACAAGGATTCCATGACAATTCCCAGCCAATGTCTCATTGTTTCTCTTACATTCTGAGTGCATCTTGTACCTCTCACTGAACAATCAGTGTGAACAGGAAAATATGCCATTCAGATAGTCAGATGTTGACATCTGAAGCAAAGGATGAAATGAACTACCCTAGCAGTACATAATATTTGTAAAGGAAGGTGTGGTTCTCCAGAGGAAATTTGCGCAATGATCAGAAAATGGATGGATGAATCCTAGGCAGGAACAAAAACTAAAATCTGTGACAAATACCACCACATCCAATTGAGTTACATTAAAATAGAAATAAACCTTAAGTGACTTTTCAAGTCATAGTCAGCAAATTACAAACTCAACTGAGACTAGATCTTAGGAATTTTTAGTCAAGTTATGTAACCTTAAATATGGAAAGGAAGTCATATATCAGTAAGAAAAAATAGTTAAATATCACATTTCTTTCAGAGTATCATTTTGAGACATTTGCTCTTTTTCTTCATTCTTGTGAGGGGTGGGGATGAGTGTTCATATCTATCAAAAGACTCTATAATCTAGGGAGGAAATCCTTTAAATAGGTCACAACATGTCTCTGTGAAGATTCTTTTTCTATTTCTTTGCATGTTTGCTTTCTAATTCATTTAATTGTTAGATTCATATATGGATTCCTGCTGATGCCTGGTACTCATCAGTAGTAAAGGATGTTACTTTGCTCCTGCAAAAACATTGTCTTTATAGGGTGCCTTTAACACAAGTAAATGACTTACTTCTTGCAGAGCATCTGACATTTCAACTCTCAACTAAAAAAGGCAAGCAGAGGAAGAGAAATGTGTATATCACCTATTTTTTCCAGGGTAAGAAGTCACTTTTCATTGTACCTTCTTCCAGTGAACAAGTAACTGTCCTTTAATAACAAAAGGCAAGAGAAAGACTAAAAGACAATTGTACAATGACTGTTAGTTTGATAGCTTAGATTCAGAGAGGAACAAGAAAGAAAATTAAACATATCTTGGAGTTCAAAGATTTCCATTCAAGGGTCAGTGACACAGACTTTGAGCTCATGAGTCTTATCCTTTGACTCCTAGAACTAACATGAAGTTGTTTCATCTGAAACTGTCAAAAAGAATTATAAGTGTTTTGCAGGCTACTCACATGTTGGTGTCCCAAAGAGCTTTTGAAGGTGTCATAAAGGTTATAATAATACATACTCTTTTTTATAGAATAGGTTGGAGGCTTTATTTAAAATCCTCTTCAATAAAAAAATAAACTTAAGAAATTCTAAGATAGGGACTCTATGAAGAACAGAGAATGTCTAATATGAAAATACCATTTTTTTCTTTTAAATATTTTATTATTTTGCTATTACAGTTATTCTATTTTTCCCCTTTGCCCCCATCCAACCAGCTCTCCCTCCATCCCCACAGTCAATCCTTACATCATTGTTGTAAGATTTCTAATATCCTAAGAACCTTGAAACATTAATTCAAAAAATATATATGTACTCCTACGTTCATAGCAATGTTATTTACAATAGCCAAGATTTGGAAAAAGCCTAAGTGCCCATCAGTAGATGAGTGGATAAAAATCTTGGTACATTTACACAATGGAGTACTAAGCAGCAGAAAAAAGGAGGGAACTCCTACTTTTTGTGACAGCCTGGATGGAACTGGAGAATATTATGCAAAGTGAAATAAGCCAGTCGATGAAGGACAAATACCATATGATCTCACTTTTAAATGGAAGTTAATGAACAAAATAAACTAATGATCACAATAGAATCAGAGACATAGAAACATGGAACAAATAGCTCTGAAAGAGGAAGCAGGAGGTGGAGACTGGTTGAAAAAAAGTGAAGGGATTGGTCAAAGGACATATATGCATGAACCCTGACACAAGATTTTGTCTCAACAGAGGAGTCAAATAGCTTCTGTGTAGAACTTCAGAAGCAGTAATTTTATGTCACTAACTTTCCATTAGTGGAGCTATGAAGGGAGGTGAATTGCAAGCAGAATCTTTGAAGTTATTGGCTTTATATGCCATTCATGTGGGGAACAAAAGAAGCATATATCAGTGAAAATGGATGTAGAGAGTGGGAGAGAAAGAATAAACATAAGATTATATGAATTTCTGACTATGCTATTGAAATAAACATTTTTTATTTGCATACTCTTTCATTCATAATTCTTCAAATATTATGAATATTTCTTGTGAGCCAAATGCAGCAGTATTTATTTGATTCTATTGGGAGTTTTCTTATAGAACAGTAAGTGTACTCACTGGAACAAATTGTCAGAAAAGTATAAGAAATTCATAAGTGATTGTGTATGAGTATGCACACACATACATACATATGTGTAATTTGACACAATATTTTTAACTTTTTATTTTGAAATAATATTGGATTTATAGAAGTATTGAATAAAGAGATAATTAATTCTAAGAATATATACCAAGGAAATAATCAGACGCATTTACACTAATTTATCTATAATTCTGAGTTATTATGAGCAAAATTGTGAAACTAATTGAAGCATTGTCTTAACTAAGTTTAGGTTTATATGCGAGCAGAAAGTGTAACTCTGTATATTATGATATTTGCAATGACAGAGCAATCCTTTCTACCTTCTTGCTGATGCTTTGAACTCCGCAGATAGAGATGAGGTTTAAATGCTTACACATAACAAAGAAGTAACTCAATGACTTAAACTCACTTTCAGTGTTGATATTGAGAATATATTCCTTTAAGAAGGGAATTCTGAAGAAGGTAAAAGATAGTGAATGAAGACAAATCTGCCTTGAAGGGAGAAAAGAGACTGTGAGGGAAGTTATTGGAGACCAGATTTCACTGATCTCCGGTTCTACAGTTATCCTTAGGGTTGATTTACATTCGGTTATGCAAAAGGCCATGTTTTGTGAACTTTAAATGTCTTATTTTTCTTTTATCCCAAAATACAATAATACATTTTAAAATGTATTTAATTTCTCATGCTGATTAATGGTTTCTCTCATTAGATTAGAATTTCAGTGGAGATATGGGTACATGGTCCTGTTTTCTATACAATTAAATCTTTTCCCCCTGCATCATTGCAAATAATTTACATCCAAAAATATTTATTGAGTCAATGTACATCTTTAAAAATAATAAAAGAGAAAGCTTTGGAAGCATATGGGTCCCTCCCTATATTGTCTCCCTCCCTTTCTTCCTTTCCTCTAGAAATAGTTGCTTAGCAGAACACCAACAATACGAATCCCTGTATTAAGTTTAAGCAGGAAAGTTAAAAATATCAGCCTCAACATCTACCAATAATAAAATGAAGATAAAATACTTTTTATCTTATAGAGCAATTGAGAATATTCAGTGCAATGAGAAATAATGTATTTCAGCCCTCTTGCATTGTTTCACTGTTTCTTAACTTAGAAAATAATAACTTACAGTTAATAGTATAATAGTAATGTATAACAATGTATTATTATTGCATTTGTTCTTTTATTTATTATTCAGGCTGCTGATATTTATTGAGCAGTCACTATGGCCCACACACTATTTTATAGATTGTGAATCCAAAACTGACTAAGATAGGTCTTCCCATATGGGATCTTGCATTACACTAGAAAAATGTATCATACCAGCACAGTATTATTGTCTGACCAAGTTATATGAGCCCCCAAATACTATATTGTTGTAAAGTGCAGTAAAAAATCTTTAAAGCTAAGTTAGTCTTAGTCATTCTCTAAGGTTGTGAGATTACTGGATAATTTCCTACTTCACTGATCTTAGTATGACAGAGTGAAGATCACCTGAATGAAAGGAAATGTTTTTTCATCAAGACTCCAACTTTTTCAAAGAGGTATTATCCCCACTTGCTCTCAGTGATGTATGGGTTTGTATCTCAGAGTTTAAAACGCACGTGACAACATTTTGCCAATGGCATAAAAGATCAGGAGAGTGACAGGTAAGTAGATCTAGATTCCCACAAGAGCCAGGGAAACAAAGGATATTCAGGGACAGAAAAATGAACAACACATAAGAATAAAATCAAGGTTTACATTGAACAAAATCAGGATGAGCTATATTGAATATTAGAAACAATTCTGGGTGGGTGTTTTTCCTCCTTAGTCATCATCACTCACATAACTTATGAATGGGTCTTTCAGGTTACAGGTAGAGCGCTGAGGCGGACTCTCAGTTCTTATAGTGTCTTGAAGTCCTTGGAGTAAGAGAACAAATAGCACATGGACTGGAGAAAGGGGCAAGAGAAAGGCTGCCTCATGTCTCCAAATGAGAATTCAGAGAAACAGCTTTTAGGTAAGTCCTGCTAAGTATAGAAAATTCCTACTGGCTACAGTGAAGGGCTTGTTAGCTATCACTGTAGTGTGAACCCAACTGCCTTGACATCAAAAATTTAATCAAAGTAGAGCTTGTGAAGACTTCTATAATATATAAATTAGAGAGGAAAATGAAGAATTTTATTGATTATAGAGAAACACAGACAACAATTTGGTAATTGCCAGAGGAGTGGGTCATTGGGGGAGATAAAAGAAGGTAAAGGGGGTATAAAATGGTGATGGAAGGAGATTTGACCTGGGGTTGTGAATGCACAATACAATACACAGATGGTATGCGGTAGAACTGTATACCTGGGACCTATAAAGTTTTCTTAACCAATGTCATCTCAATAAATTAAATAAAAAAAATAAATGAAAAAAGAAAATTTCTTGTGTCTAAATAGGAATAATTTGTTCCCTCAAATTATTTTTCAAAGAAAATTGGATCTTAGGAAGCAAATCTATGCATGACTACAAGTACAAGATTCCAAAATGAAAGGCTTTCTGTTAAGCATGAATAGTTCAGAAGGTTGGAGCCAAAGAAAAATAGCTATTTGCCTCCCTGTTTCCTAGCTACAGCATTGAAGTAAGCTCTCACATAGGCAGCTGGAAATGAGTTCTGACTAGGGCAATTATATAAGTGTCACTGTAAGCTGTTATCAGATTTGTTTTTCCTTTTAGAGTCTCAGCATCATCTTTCAGGAGCTCTAGATTACTTAAGATAAAGAGAGAACATAGATATATGGCCACAATAAAAACAAAGATGTCTCAGACACTGGCTTTATAACATTAGCAATGGATGGAGACTGTTTGAAAGGATATGTGAAAATAAAAGGAAACCCAGCTCACTCATTGATCAGGCAGTAATGATAGTCTACTTTGCAAAGACCCTGGACATTGATTGATTTCTCCATTACATAGTTTGCATCTTACTTAAGGCAATTCTTTAAATGCAAGGTCACTACAATGCATGCCACAATGCCTTTTAACATATATTAGAGAAAGCATCTACAAATCTTAACAATAAATTTGGATTCTGTGAAGCCCATTCAACTCTCTGAACAATAATATGCATATCCAAGCGTGCATTTTCAGTGAATAAGTACAGGCCTGCTGTTTTGTCTGATTTAGAGATGGTCTAGGAATGGACAAAAGTAGACTCTGGAAGGCCCCGCAGAAGAACAAGTGGATAAGGAAGGCAACTGCAGTTTTGTGTGCCTGCAAAAGACATGTGACTATAGCAAAAATAAAAATTACACGTTAGCTTTTGGCTACAATTTCACTAGAAAATAGAAAAATAATCAAGTTAATATTTAGAAAAGTTTAATTCAGAAAATTATGGTCTGTCTAGTTTGTTCCCAATGACTTGAACTGCCCCTCTATGGCAGAATTATATGTCTTTGCCCCATATGACTCTCTTTGGCCAAAGGAATGTAAGCAGAAGTGCCAAACACCCCTGTTAATGGAAGATTAAGAGTGGTCATTAGGTATGTCCTTGGTTCCCTGCCTTCTGCCACCAGACTGCTTCTTCAACGTGGGTTCTGGTGTTAGAACACTAGTAAAGTGAATGGAAATCAGCCTGCTGCAGGTGCATGAGAGTAGAAATAAATAATGTTGTAAATCCAGAAATTTCATGGCCATTTGTTACAAAAGTATGACTTAGCAAAAGCTAACTAATATGTGATCTCCTATTAAAAGTAAATGTGCACTGCGCCAATATACAACTTTATATATCAGACAATTTTACTGAACTCACCCATATATTCATTCAACAATCCAACAAGTCATTTGTATTTTCATTCTCTGTCTTTATCGATTTTAAAAGACAATTTAAAAATTGTCTTTGTTGGAATTGTCTCAATTGATTGACCTGTTGTTCCAGCATCGTGCATGTTTCACCAAAACCATTTTAAGGGAATTCAACAGATATAAAACTAAGGATTTGAAATTGGGTGGGGAACCTAGAAATGCATTTCCCACTGGCAACTCAAATAAGGTGTGAGAATTGGCTTGGACTGATCATAGTGGCCTCCTTTCAAGCCACAAAGGAAAATGTCTCTGCTCACTAAAGTTGACTGTCCAAAAATTATTGATTCTTCTTTAGCCAGCCTGGGTTCTGTACTCTTCTCTGAGCATCACATGTTAGTTATGACCAGCATAGCTTTACTTCTATAACTTGCCTCCTCTTGAACTTAAGCAGAAAGTGAGCACTGGATGGGTGCTTACACCAGTTAGAACAAAAAGAAGAAATTGAAGCTGTCAAAAAATGACACATGATTATTAAGAGATAGAGGCAGAACTCTAGGACTTTAGCTTACATCTTCAGATTCAGAGTTTAAGATGCTTTTCCACTCTACCATGTTGACTTTATTGTTAGTTTCCATAACTGGCTTTTCATTTTAAAAACCAGAAAAGTTTTCTGGTTTGTCTTGAGTTGCCAATTGCCCAACAAAAATATGTATTAGAAAGAAAACTTCCAGATTTGCTATACATCACTTGTGAAAAATTGTTCAAGAAATAATTCTTCAACTTGTTCAGTCTCATTAGTTTTCTCCTTTGAGGGATGGAAAAATGAATCTTTCTAGCAAAAATCAAATTTGTGCATGACAGCCAGTTGAGCCCAGAGGTCAAAGGATGATCGTGGACCACTACAGTGTATTCTCATCCATTCAATCTCCTGTCGGCTCACACAGCAGGTGAGATTTGAAAGAGAATCTGCCCTTGTCTAAAGAATTACTTTTTTTAATGGCTGAAAAATATTCAGAACTAAACTTGAGAACAGCCACAGTCAATGCCACTTCCCAACACTCAAGTTCTGCTAATACTTGGAATTGGCAATATACTTGAAAGTAATATTCATGGAGTTATGTGTTTATATTTGGGTATGTAGGAAGAGCAGGAGAGAATTTTTCAAAGAAAAATTTTTAAGAAAAAAATTGAAAATTCCCACAAATGCTCAAAAGGGAACACACAGAGATAAGCCCAAAGATAACGTCGCCACACACCAACATCCCTGTCAAAGCTTAGGTTTCAGGGACTTTACTAGTGCAATTTCAACTTTAGCTCCCATGCTCTTGTTCTTACAAGGACTTAGTGAAAAGCAAAGGACAAGGCTCAAAAATAAGGATAAACACTTGAAATAAAAATCAAAATTGGAAAAATCTGGTTGTCTCTTTTCCTGACTTCACTTTAAAAATGTTGTCTCCCTGTACGTGACACACTTCCCCTCAGGAGAAACCTGCCGTGAGCACTCAGAAAAGAAGGTGGTATCAATACATACTGCATATTTCCAAGTCTCAGATTTCTAAGTCAGAGTAGTGCTTCCTCTGGGGCTGTGAAGTACTGATGATGATTTGTAAGCATAGGGACAGTCTCACCATCTGGATGCACACACATTTCTCTAGTTTTTAAAATAATGCTGATGTTTAAATGCAAAGAAGTAAATGACACAAGCAGATTCATTTTTTTAATTTTGATGTTCCTTTTCTGTGAGGGCCACACCTTCTGCCTTCCTCTCTTTAGTTCAGGGGAGCTTAAAGGGTTTTCAATGCTACTTCTTTCAAAACAAGTTCTTTGTTCAGGAAAGGAGTCTTCCAAAGACTCAGTTTACATGTGCACTAGTCTCTCTTGACAGGGCCCAGGGCCTGGCCTCTCTGCTGTATGATGTGTCATCATCCAGAACTCAAGTCACTACAACACCCTTCAACCACCTCCACAGAAGGACTAGGAGATACATGAGTCTTCGTGAGTGAAACAAACAAACAAAAAATACAAAATAGGTTTCTAGCTGAAGAATTTTAGTCTAATATCTGATGCCAATGAGGGGAAACAGTTTTAAATATCAATGTACTAGAAAAACAATTAACTATCTCAATACAGTTTTTAAATGATGGGAGAGAATATTGGGAATGTCATTTTCATCAAATGTCACAAATGCTTGAATGGTATAAAATATTCTTTAAAGATTACATTCATGGAAAACTAATTGGAATTGTATTGGTATATGGAGACTTTTTTTAAGAAAATGGCTGAAATATTTTTTTATGCTATGAAATATTTTTCCCTATTAAAATTTTAAACTTGAAATTTAGGAAAATAGTCTTAGTTTGATTGGAGCCTCTTGATATTTAGTAACATTTCTATGTTAAACAAGAAGGAAAGCATACTGGTAACTATCATGTCTTAGTGGCTGTGATAAGAGTTTTTTTTACCTTTTAAAAAGGAGTCTTGATTTAAAATAATATAGACTAAAGGAAAGCAGCCTGGGTGATAATTTCCTAGGAGTTGAACTGAGAACTGAGTACAGCTTTGCCACTTACTGCTGGGTAAGTGAATAACTTCATGTTTTAATCCTGTTTGCCTATCTGAAAAATAAAGGTAATCCTACTAATTCCTATTCCACGGATGTGTAAGAATAATTTTTTAAAGTATAAAGCATTTTGTATAGTATTAGTTGCACAGTAAGTGTACAGTAGTCATTCACTATAATAGTTCTTAAAAAATAATTACTAAAACTCCCACTATTTTCTAACCAATTCATAATCATTAGCTATGAAGACAGAGGAAAGGAAATAGAATGGTATCAAATTTCATATTGACTTTATAATGGGTATTTATCTGTAGTGTTCTGCTTTATACATCCTCATTTCTGTCATTGCCTTCTTCATTATTCCAACTAACAAATTCCAATTCAGGCTTCAGGGACCTTGTCCAAGCCTTGCCTTATCCTTAATGAGCTCAGATGAAAGAGCCTTTACCTGTATATGAGCATCTGTAGCATCCATTGTTTTGTTCTCTATTATCTCATGCATGGTATTTATCTGCTATATAAAAATGCTACTAATCTTTCAACTTTTAATTTTTCTGAAAATACATGTATTGTTTCTTGATTTCAGAGGCTACAATCTGACCCAACATAATATGTATGTGTGTTATATAACACATAGGATTTAAAACTTAAACTCTTATTTTTATTTTAAGAATATATTACAAATATACTAATTTTGTCCTGAAAGCACCCACGGAAGTGAAGTATTTAACAAAAACTGTGATTTTTCTCAAATGTCTATTATATTTATATTATTTAAAAATATTAGCAACATTTTCTGGTAGTATAATAAAAACATCAAGATCAAAGAGTCAACTTTATTCCTGTGTTTTCTTCTAAGTGCCACTAAAGTTATAAATACACAATGAACACTGTTGAGTAAATAATGTTTTTGACTGAATAATTCTTTTTTAAAATATTTTATTTATTTATCTTTAGAGGGAAAGGAAGGGAGAGAGGGAGAGAAATATCAATGTATGGTTGCCTCTTGTGGGTCCCCTGCTGGGAACTGGCCTGCAACCCAGGCATGTGCACTGACTGGGAATCGAACCGTAATCTTTTGGTTTGCAAGCCCACTCTCAATCCGCTGAGCTACACCAGCCTGGGCTTGACTAAATAATACTTTTAAAAATACAAGGTTTAAACTATTTTACTATTCACACACAGTCACTGACATAGCTTTCAAAGGCAGGCCTCAGAAAGGAGTAAATCCACACGTGCACAAGAAGGATTACAAGTTCAAAAGAAGTAGTCCAACGTTTTTCACTGTAAGAGACTGATTTGGGGTAACATAAATAGAAAAACTCTTAATAGCAGGAGATACCTCACAAAATGATTGGGAAGACTGAATATTGACTCTTTGAAATAAAAGCGGGAAACCACGATACACAGGAAAGAGACACCACAGCTAGTGTCTGCACTAAGAGGGTTTGGATGGACCCCTGCCACTTGCGCCACCAGCACACGGGCCGGTGGCACTGCTGCTACTGTACTTCGGGTGCAACCTGTGCTCAGCTTAGTGTAAATCAAGTTTAAACTCCTTACACTTATTTATTACTCAAATAATTTTCAAAAGCCATTGGTAGAACCATTCTTTTAGTAAAATCAGAATTGTATGCCCTGTTCAAGCTCCCAGGATTTATGTATTTCTCTCCATTGGCTTTCATAGATGCACATGAAAAGAATTAATTTCAAATTAAGATGAAAGTTCAAGTTAAGGGGCACTGAAAAAATGACAAACACACTCTGAATTCACTTTTCTACTTCCCCAAAATACATGTATATACCCTTACTGCCATCGTCAGACTCCAGAGAAAAAATCCAATATCACATAATGGTCTGTCCTATCTTCATTTACAACTGAAAACACATTCATCCCAACTCCAGAGAGATAAAACCTAAATCCAATCATATCATTTATATGACTCAGTTTCCAGAAGCTCTGGACTCAATGTCCATTTCTCCTTAGGTTTTATGATGCTATCTGTTTTGTAAGCTGTTTGCTGGTTAAATTACAGGGGAATCACCATCAACACACCTGATACAAATTTGTGGACAATGAATGGCAGGGAATAATTTGAAAATAAAATTAAACTGGGTGGCACTAAAGTTGTTATTTTTGTATCTGATCTTGAGACTCTGTTTCTGACTTGACCCACCACATCCTTCTCCATGCATGTAGTCCCTTCCCTTCAGTTCACATCTCAGTTAGTTGGAGTCATTTTCCTGGTGAAAGACTCAAAACTTAAATGCTGAGTGTTAAAAATACTCAATAGCCTTGACTCTCTAAGGCACAGGTGGCAAACACAAGTCCCTCAGGCTGAATCTAGCCCTCCACCTTGTTTTTTTTCCAGTGTGGCACCTTATTTCTACCCAGTGATGGCGCTGAGCTCTTGCTTAACTGCTAAGAAGTAGTTACAATCATACAGCCCTAAAATTACATTTGGCTCTTTGAAGGCAACCATGAGGCTGAAGTGGGCCCTGGTGCAAATGAGTTTGACACCCCTGCTTTAAGGGAAGTGTGACATAAGAAGGCACTCCAAGGATCACCTTAGCTTGAGTCTTGCTTTCTCCTCTCTCCTCTTGTTGTATATTAACAATCTGATTTCTTTGATTGCAATCACTCATCCCAGTCCAAGATAATGTTTTCTACCTATTCATGCTGTCTCTGAAGAATCCCAAAATGGCCAGAAAGCATATTAAACTTCCAACTTGGAGGAATCATCGGTGATCCTCTGGTAGAAGTATTTTCTTTACCTAGTCAAAACTAAGCAAATGTACAGTCAGATATAAAGGCTGCCAAATAGGAGATAGAAGCTCCTATGCATCACAAGAGTAGATCAGTCTAGGTCACATAACTACCTTTGAATTGATATATGTGTCTGTTGACTCTTTCTGAGAGATGTACATTTAATATTTTGCTATATACATTTTTTACTGCTGCTTCCCCACCTCCCACCCTATTCTCTCTTTTTTTCTCTCTCTCTTTCTCTTGCCAGGCTCAGTTATGGGAAGAGAGTAAATATGAGTGTGCTGAGACTGGGAGGAAGAAGTTGTGGAATTAACTAAAGGGGTGTCCAACCTGCAGCTTACCGTCCACATGTAGCCCAGGATGGCTATGAATGTGGTCCAACACAGAATCAGTTTACTTAAAACACTATGAGGTTTTTGGTTTTCATTAGTGTTTGTATATTTATTGTGTGGCCCAAGACAGCTCTTCTTCTTCCTATGTGGCCCAGAGATACCAAAAGTTTGGACACCCTGGTTAAAATGAGATGTTACACATTTAGAGAAGGCGTCATTAACAGTAAACTGAGAAGCCAAATATGATCAGCTACTGAGACAGCACAGCAGTGTGGGAACTTGGGGAGAGGGTAATGGGAAGACATGTCTGCACAGATATTATTTCTGTGGGTTCACAAACAAGTGTCTGATGTCAGAGCAGCTGAACAAAAAGCAGAGGAGAGTGATACCAACCTGGAGACTGCCAAGAAGCTGGTTCCTGTCCATCATTGCATATGGCCTTGAATAGAATTTCAGAGAGGAATGACTGGTGTGTTACATCTGCTCTGCAGATTTGCAAAATTCCTTCTTTACCAAATGCTAAACTGGAAATATATGGTCCCAGCTTAGCCAATCTGGCACAGCACAGTACACTACATTATTTGTGTATATGTGTGTTTATGTTTGTGTATATTGCTTGTGTGTATGTGTGTGCATGTAGGTAAAAATGTTACAAAAAGTCATCAGTATAGTAATTATAGCTTTGTATACATTTTAGTTTAACACTTAAATTATGAACATTTACCCATGCCCTCAAATTCTACATTATCATACTAAAAAATACAGAAAAACCCCACACTGGTGTATAGAAGTGAAAATAATATTTTAGTTGTCCCCTGATAAATAGAAAAATATATAAGAGAGAAAATGGCATTCAGGTAGAAGAAATTAACAACAATGAAAAAAACAAGAATGTAGAGGATGTGTTTTTAAATATACAAACACTAATGAAAACAAAAAATACATAATGTGTTTAGGGAACAGCTAATAGCTGACAGTGGACAAAATACAGGGTAAATATAATAGTTAGAGACATAATATAAAAATAACTTCAGCTAGAGGACCTTAAACTTTGTGTCAGAGAGTTTAGACTTAATGCTATCAGCAATAGGTAGCCAATTAATATTTTCAAGCTTGGGAGCGGGATTGGTATGTTTTTCCTATCAATTACTCATGAAGAAATGTAGGAATTGGATTAGTGGGGCCAAACGAATAGGGTATAGAGAACTACTAAGAGATAATTGGAAGAATTCTGGAGAGACATAATTCAAAATTACGTAGGGCAGGCCTGGGCTGTGAGAAATTAGATGAAAGGAAAATTTAGATAATCACAATGGTGACCAAATCTAATGGCCTAATCACTATGGAGACTGGGACATAAAAATGTGTTAAAGATGATTTTGATAATTCTATCTTAGATAGCTATATGGAGAGTAAAGCTTATTTAAATTTATATTAGAGGCAGTTTAGGCTTAAAATAAAATATTATGCAATATAACTAGAATTGATACAGTGATTTTTCAGAAGTGGTCTCTTATAATCCAATCATCAGTGGCTTAAAGCAGTAGTTTCCAAACATAGCAAACAATCTAAAATACAAAATGGGAAATTGGAAGAGATGAAGAGATAGAAAGGATACAGAGGAAAGGTGGATGACTTTAAAAGACATCACAAAGCAGGTTTTATTCCAGAACTACCAAATCAGATTTTTGAGAAATGGAGCCTCAAAATGCATAATTTTGAGCTCTCTCAGTGTGTCAGATAGTCTGCAAAGTTAATCAGTGTTGATGTTGACTTTCACAACTTCAAGGTGCCAGGCATGACACAAGTCTTTGTGAATGTGAAGTACACAAGATAGATAGCAATAAGCAGTGGCCCTGCTTATGAAGAAACAAGAGGTTTCCTATCAAGAAAGTAACCTAAGGCAAATCTAAAATGGAGCAGAATATAAAGAATAAACAAAACCAAATCCAGCTTAAATAAAAACAAAATTTTTCAGGGATTATCAAAGGACAGTTCACAACATACTGAAACAAGAGCAGTAGCAAAACTTCTATTGCGCAAATTTGCAACTTTGCTTTTTTAGTTTTCGAACATAGAGTATAAGATTGATGAGGGCAGAAACTTTGTGTTTTTTCACTATTGTAGCCCCAGCACCTAACATGGAGTTTGAAGTATAATTAGTGCTCAATAAATACTTGTGGGTGAGTTTAGTCATTTATCAAACATGTATTATTAGGCCTCATGTACTTTGCTAGACTTTGTGCTAAGTGTCATGGTTTCAAAAACTTATAAGATGGTGTCCCTGTCTGAAAGGATCTCATAATTTAAAAGTAGAAGATATATTCATACATGAACAAATAAGATTCAGGAAGTATTGCAACTGTGTAGAGTGGAGCAGTGGATACCTGCAAGGTCAACCAGAAGTACAGAAGCCCAGCTATACTCAGTCATCCTAGGGCACAAACCAGTTGAGATATGAGAGTGTATAATATTTAAGTATTATATAATTAATACCAAGAGTAGATTTCAAAATTATTTAAATAGTTGATTAGAGAGAGAGAGAAGCATCAATTTGTTGCATTCATTGGTTGATTTTTGTATGTGCCCTGACCAGGGATTGAACTTAAAACCTCAGCACAGGGGCTGACAATCTAACCAACTGAGCCACCCCACCAAGGCAAAGCTAAAACATTTTTTGTAAAAGCCTTTATTACATGATTTGTGTTCATGTAATAGTGCTCAGCTGTTGAGAAAACCTGAGAGGGCCTCAAAATGTTCTGCCAGTGTATGCTGTGCACACTGTGTGCTCAGCCTTGGTGAACACTGAGGAGAGATTTTCCTGGCACTACACAGCTCTCTAGGGAAATAAGTTATGCCATGATTCTGATTATTCCCATCATTATTTTATGTTTTCATATCAAATAAACTTTATTCTGTCAATATCTTTGAAATAAGGCTTGGTCTTGAGATAAGGTGCCGCAATAAAGGAAGGTACAGAATCCTAGAGAAGCACGAAGCACAGAGTTAGCTATTCTACTAGCCTGGGAGACCCATGGTTCTTCTACCATTCGTTTTGCAACCTAGCAGGCTTTCTTGTCTCTCAGGAGGTAGCATTAGTTAAGAGTCTTAGAATGTAATTAGCATTTGGGCAGGTAGTGGGACTGGGAATATACACATTACATTACATGCAGAAAAATGAAATGACCACAGATATTTTGCCGATTATGTTGCTCTTCTGAGATAGCAGAGATTTCAACATGGCTGGGAGGTAGGCTCCAGGAACAGAAAATCTAGAAGTGTGAATAGGGGTCAGATTTGTGCTTGTTGTGCTAATATGTTCTTAGAGTCTAGATCAGTGACTATAAAAAGTAAATGGCCACTTTATTAAAATAAATTGGTAAGCCAAAGTATTGCAGAAAGCAATTTGGAACTTACTCAATTCAAGAGTAAAGAAAAACAACTGAAGAATCTAAAATAGATCAATGACATGTGAATGTTTTTATTTTATAAAGGTCAACTTAGCAGCATTGTGGAATTTTGTGCCATTAAGAATGAGACCAGTTGGGTGATTATTGAGATGGTCCAACCAGAGTAAATTAGGGAACAACAGGTAAAATAGAGAGGGGCCCAATGAAATCTATATTTAGGTCAAAAGCAATGAGTAGATGTGAAGTGTAATTGAATGATTATTGGGAGGAGATGTAGAATTAAATTATCAAGATAAGAAATCCTTATCCTGTTTGAGATGTCTGTGGGGCCTTGATATAAGGATATGCATAATTACTAAGGATTTGGAGCTTAAGAAAGAGAGGTCTGACCTGATCATATAATTTTGAGAGTGATTAGCATACAGGAGACTGTAATTAACATAAATGTGTCAATCAAAAATGGGGGTGAATGAATCTGTCTCAAGGAGAATAGTGAGAAGAATAAGTAAGAAAAACTTCAAAAATATTAGCATTGCAGGATGGTAAGAGAAAGAGCTTTTAAAAGAAGTTGAGAATCTCTGAGTATAATAAACTCAAAAAAGAAAGATAAGTAAAAGGAAAGGAGCCATTCACAATCCAGTTCAACCATTATCTAATTCTAAGCACTCATGGCTGAAGATCAGCCAGTAGTTGGAAAGGCAGAATGGTTGACAAAAATGAAACAAATCTGTTTGTCAGGTTTATGGCATAAATTAATACATTTGTATATAAACTATTAGCAGTTAATTATGTGTATGTGTTATTTTTCTTATAATTGCTTTGTCTTCTCAAATAACCCTTTTTATTGTTTTCCTAAGGAGCTAAAAGACCCCTTGAGATACCATAAACCAGAAATGCCCAGAATTTTAGAGATTCAAACAATGGAGTAAAATCGACAACAGAAGTGGCTGGGGACTATTATGTACATGAATACTTTTTAGGGTTATTAGGACAGGTGACATCTCTATGTCCAAGAATGACTGTCTATGACTGGACTAGGGCAAGTACAAGCTCTACAGACAGAAGGATTTATATATAACAGTTGCTCTGTAAATATTGTAGTAAGTACGGAATTTTACCAGCATAGAATCTCATACTTTGAGATGTTGAGTTATACAATCAGGATAAAAATGAGAGTTCTGACTTTAATTACAAGCAGAACAGTAAGCTCAGCCAATTCAGGCACTCCTGTGACTATTAGCCCTTAAGAAAGATGACTGGTAATGGATATATCTGCAGAATGGCTTTTCTATGTTACTTTTACTTACAACTAATTGACTATAGATTGAGGAAGTTTGAAAATGAATATTTAAGGTCTGGAGTGCCAAGTATTCTAACTATGCTTCTGTGGAATATCAGATTTCCCAGGGAAAGCTTATAGAAGCAAGTTACCTACTAATATCTTGAACCACCCATGTACCCACATTTACATCCTTCATATTGTTGTAGTGGGATAGAAAAACAATGAAACTTTATTGTAAGTTAAAAAGTCATAAAAATCTTTGAGAAGCCTTATCACTCTGAGTCAGGTATGGACAAGAACATTACCTATCACCCACAATACACAGTTTTTCACGTGACAAACAAATTCCCTCAGCTTTGATTAGCCAAAGGCCTTAGAGTTTAACTTCTTTAAGTTATAACAGGTTCTTACAGGTAGAAACTAGTGGGGCAGTGTATTTTTGTACTTTTAATAAATAATGTGGAAATTAACTAGAAAATATCAAATAAGTTGAAATACTTAATTTATGGGGAATATATATTGAACTTAAACTTTAAAATACAATATCCACAAATAATGATTGTCTATTTCTGTGTTTATTTGGTTTAACTAATCTATGTTGCTGTTGAGAACCAACTCAGGAAATCAAGAACACCTGAAGAACCCTGCTATCTCATGAAACAATTTTGTTATGCCATGAGTAATGTGATTGAAGATCAATCTTTCTAAGCCAAGTCAAAGTTTTCTAACACAAACTCAGACTATGATAAAACTAAGTTAAAAGGAGATATAATTGGTTGCACACACACTGATATATTATTTAGCTCCCACCAATCTTTTAATCTATTTAATTTGGAAAACTTAAATTAGATGTGGAAGAAACTCATGCTATTAACCACACAGTGGAACAACCCATTAGCAGTGAACCATGAAGTCACACCTCTTTCCCCTATTGTGCTAAAACGCACTCAAGTGCTTTGATTGATGGGCACGTCATAGGTCCTTTCTAATTGCATAAAGAAGCTGTTTAATTTACCTTAATTTATAAAAATCACACTGAAATTTTGTGGGGAAAAAACTACATTCTCTAGATTACACTATCTTATAATATGTTCCCAATTAAAATGAATGATTATCCTGTATAGTTTTAAATGACTTAGAGTGGAAAGAGAGATAGTAATTCCCTACTTCAAGCCATTTACTGATCATTCTCTATATTGTATTAGTCTTTATATACATTATAATAATGATATGCTCTTCTCTTTTTGCCCGGATAGTAATACAGTTGGATGTCCTGAGTTGTTTTAGATACAAACTCGAATATCCTATCCAAGAGGCCTTCTATGACCCTCTGACTTAGTAATCCTAGACATTAATTATTACACAATTTTTTTCTAATTGCACTTAGTTCTTTCAAAGAAAACTTTATCCATTTGCTTTTTTTATTTAATAATTCTACATAATTAAAACAGAATCTCTACCGTTCAGTGGCCTAGACTATCTTGGTCACTTCTGAATTCCCTTTATATTACTAAAGCCAGGCTTTGAAACACAAAACATCCCTTTTAAAATAAATCAAAAATATTTTGACAAATAAAGAAGCAGAAGCCCAGAAACTAAAGAAGCGCAAACACATTAACAAGTGTGAACATCAGCAAAATCAGGAAAAGGGGCCAAGTAGCCTCTCTCTCGCTGACATGTTCATTCACTGTATCATTTGGCACAATTAATGATTGGTGGATAAAGGTGAGCACTCGTTCTAGTCCCTTGTACATTTCTATACACAGATTCAGTTAATGCGTGCTTTAAAAAACATCTACATCCATCCATATGTCCCTAATCTTACTAATATCCAATTTAGGAAAGAATTTTCTTAAGTAGACAAGTAATATTAATAACAACTCCTCTAGCACAGTTCTTAAGGGTACTGAATTAAGCATGCTCTTATCTTTAAGTCCTACAGAATAAATGATTTAAAGACACTTAAAAGAAGCTGTGGGAATGATTAAAGCCTAGGGTTTGGGAGGAATTCTGGCTTCCTCTCAGGGATCTAGTGCAGGAAAAAGAATCATATTCATCCACACAAAAAACAAAAAGCTGCACAAATGTAAAACCATGGACTTTCAGGTTCATAAAATTTCTTAGGGTTTTGTTTTGTTTTTGTTTTTAGCAGCAAACTGGTCCAAAATCTAAGGAGAAGCAGACACTAAAATTTAGACAGACACACGCACTGACTTATCATGGGCAAGAGCTTATTGATTACAAGAGCTTTTCTAGAAAGGTTGGAGAATTTGGCAGAAGCCCACTGTGTACTGGCAAGGGAAGGTGACCCAGAATAGGTGTCACAGAATTTGGGAATCTGAGCCTTTAGCAGGATTTTTCTCCACAAACCCCAATGAGCACTCACAGAAAAGACTGAATAAAAATTGTATCAAATGTTCCCTGTGGTGCAGTCCTGGGAGAGGAAAAGGTCAGCCTTTACAGGCAGGGCCCAAGTTGCACCCAGATGATTCACCTTTATCTTATTACGGAGCAAAAGCCTTCATCTGTTTGGGAAAGGCAACAAATACAATCAGCCTAACGACACTGGTAAAAACTCATTGCAAGTAGGAAAAGGAGAAGGGAAGGGGGCATGTACTCCCGTGAGAGGGAAAGGAATATATGTAGACTCAGAATTCACTTGCACACAAGCAGGTTAACTGAGCAGGCCACACCCCCAATAACCATGGACACAGCGCCTCCCCAATGGCCACTCACGTTTGGGCTAACAAGTGTTATTAACCAACAAATAACCGTGGGATTCTGCTGAGAAAGGGAAAGAAGCATGGAAAAAAATCCCTCTGAGGTACAGCACCTACAGCTAAGGGTGGAAGAGATGTTAAGAAAGAAACTTTCTAGCAAATTAACCTCCATCTACATACTGTGTATCATTAGAGGAACTTGAAGCTGTTGGTAAACTGAGGGTAAAGAGAGCAACAATAAATTTCAAACAGCACAATTCCTACCTCATCCAACAGACTGCATTTAAGGCCCAGAAGAAGAAAGAACATGCCCACTTCCTAGAATAAAAATTGCTATCTCACTCTCTACTTTTTTCTACACGTTTGGACTCCATATATATGCAATTTCTCTGAAAACCTCACAAGCAAAAAAACTAAACAAATGACAAAAAAGTACCCATCAAGAGCCCTGGCTGGCGTAGCTCAGTGGATTGAGCGCGGGCCTGCGAACCAGAGGACCGCGGTTCGATTCCCAGTCAGGGGGCATGCCTGGGTTGCATGCCGGTTTCTTGCAGGCTAACTACCAGCAGGGGACTCACAACAGGCAACCATACATTGATGTTTCTCTCCCTCTCTCCTTTCCCTCTAAAGATAAATAAATAAATAAAATCTTAATACCCATCAGAACAAGATTTAGATATGACATAGATATTGAATGTTTCTAGCATGGAATTTAAATTAACTATAAATAATGCATTAAAGCTCAGTAGAAAAGGTAGAAATCTATTAGATAAGTAATCTTAGAAGAATGATGGAAACTATAGGAAAGGATCAAATGTGAATGCTAGAAGTTAAAAACAGTGTTAGAAATTAAGAACACCTTTAATAGGCTCATCAGGAAATTTGATACAGCCAAAAGTAAAAAGAGTATACTTGGAAATACACCAATAGAAATTGCTCAAACTGAAACACCAAGAAAAAAAGAGAAGGGAGTCTGGGAGAACAGAGTAAGCAAGACCTAGTGGACAATATGCAATAGTCTAACATAAGCATAATTGGAATCTGTAGAGAAGAGTAAAAGTGAAAGAATAATAATAAAATAAAGAATTTTCCAAAAACGTTCGGTGATGTTTGTGTGATTTTTCTGGAAAAGGTGAAATTATAGAGAAAGAGGAAAAAGTCAGTGATTGACAGGAATTTGAGTAGAGATGGGAATACAAGCTGACCACAAAAGGGTAGCACGAAAGGATTTTAGTGGCAATAAAACCATGCCGCAACTAAATATAGTGGCTGACATATCGCTGTAGACATCTTTCAAACCCACAGGACTCAGAAACACAAAGTAAACTTTTACCACTAAGATGTGGGGAAACTCGAGATGGAATGTAGATCATGACAAATGAACCTAATGGTATCACAAATCAATTATCAATAATCCATAACAACACTGAAGGGAATGGGGAGAATGGAACTAATGTAAGTCACTCTGGAAAGCAACATTTTGACTAGACTGTAAGTGTACAACCAAAGGGCACTGTAGATCAACATTATATTATGTTGGGTAAATGTGTTTGTCACAGGAGTAAGAGCTACCAGTTCTATAACTATATACTTACTATGGTTGAAGAATAAAGTTAATATATGAGAAACAAATTCTCAATATTGAAGAAAATTTACAAACAAAGGAAAGGGAAGGACTTGAATAAATTCTATGGTGTGAGATATGGACATAGGTATGGATTATAAACTCCGTTAAAAGATCTAGTCAATGTTATCAGCATGGACTAATGGTTTAGATGATGTTATATAGGCAGGAAGTTTAATACAGACCATAGCATTCTGACCTAAACCCACAAGCAACCAGGGCAGGAAGACCTTACTTTTCACAACCAGCCTTTCTACTATAAACTTCCTAGGTGATCATATTACATCCTTACATACCTGGAACCTATAGAGATACTTGGACAGAGGTGTACTCAGATGTTTGGGCTAAGCTTGAACAAAGGATTTAAGGACCTCAGGCAGACATAGTATTTCACTGGTTCACTCTCATAAACTCTGCACAAACTGAGGTGTAAGTTTTCTGGTGAGGTTACACACTTACATCAAGTAAGCACTGCTGACTCGGTTCCAACCTGAGCAAGCAAGCCCCCTGGAATAGTAACAGATGGCTGGCAGCTTATTTGATCCACTATTTTTACTGGGTAAACTGGAGTAGATAGATAGATAGATAGATAGATAGATAGAAAGATAGATAGATAGACAGATAAAAAGTAGATGTATGCATGGGTTAATGTATGTACATATGTTTTTCTAGCTCTGTCCCCTGACAGGGCCTAGAAGCACTGTCTACTGAAGAACCAAGCAATGAGCACACCTAGCACTCAGATCCTAGTTTCTCAATATTATTTTCCAATAAAAGTGACAGAATTCCTTGGAGAAGAAGCTGATGCCAACTCTTTGTTAAAGAAAATACAAGTTGAGTCTAGAGCACTTTGTATAGGTAGAAAGTAAAGAAGACTTCAAAAAACAACAGAATGGTAGGTCAACAGGGCACAGGAGCCAATCTTAAAAATTTCTCAATAGCCTAAGCTGGCACAAGTTGAGAAATAAAATAAGTATCGATAATATTTGATTTTACTCTCCACCCTAAGTAAAATAAATATTGATTTGTACATACTGATAAAAATAAATGACTAAATACAAGAGTAAATGTGACAGAAGAAATAAGTTTTCCTTAAAGAAGACCAATTAATAAATGTACAAGGGATATGGAAAATAGCATATCACCATTATAATACTGCAATAAAAATAGCTCCATTACTTACTGAAAGGATGAGGGCTAAAATGAGTGAAAGAAAAAAATTAAGGAGAACCAGAATATTTTTATAGTCTCAAAGTATCTCGAAAACAAATAGAGTGGCACTACGGTGCTTGTTGTTCATTCATTCCCAAATTTGTGCCGAGTGCTGAAACCAGTGAGTACATGATGCAACATTTTTCTTGTGGGACAGTGTAGTGACTCATACAAATTCTAGCAAGTATGACAAGCCCCAAGCAAGTGTCTGGTGCTGAAACATTTCTCTCTTATCAAACTGTGATGAATACAGAGTTTGATGAGTTCTAAACCTGATGAACTAAGGTATGCCTGTATGTATTAATTAAAAATAAGAAATTATAAACTTAGAGTGGAGATAATAGGCAGACACTACTCTAAGTGATCACGTTGAGCACCACCAGTAATAAGACATAGTGGTATCATGTACCTCCAGGTATGATACAATAAAAAGATACTGTATTTACCTTGGTGGTATTCTTTCCATAAATACAAAACCCAAAGTTGAATTTACTTATGAGAAAATATTAGACAAACTCATATTGAGGTGCATTTTACAGAAAAATGAATCACTATTCTTCAAAAGTATTAAGTTATGAAACAAAGAAAAGATGAAAAATTATTAGATTGGAGAAGACTAAAAAGAGATAGTATAAACTAAATTTTGCCTCCCCAATTCACATGTTTAGGCCCTAACCCCCAATGTGACTGCATGCACCTATATGATCTTTAGGAGATATTAAGATTAATGAAGTCATAGGGTGGGGCCCTAATCAAATAACATTAGTGACCATATTGGAAGATACCCAGAGCTTCCTCTCTCTGACGCACCGGGACACAGTCAGACACAGATCCCACAGTAGATATCTACCTAGCTGGCACCTTGATCTTGGACTTCCCACACTCCATAACTAAGAAACAAATGTCTGTTTTTAAAGTGACTCAGTCTGTGGCATTTTGTTATGGAAGCCTGAGAAGACTGATATTTTTAAAAATCACAAATAAATGTAATGTGAGATTTTGGAGGAGATCTTGGTACAGAAATAAGACATCAGTAGAAAATTGGTCAACTCCCAGTAAATTCTGTAGTTTAGAGAGTAGTATTGTTTATATCTTAATTTCATAGTTTTAATGATTATACTATTATGGTTAAGTAAAATTTTGATTAGAGGATCCTAACTGCATATTGGATATCTCTATAATATTTTTGCAAGATTTCTGAAGTCAACAATTACTTTCAAGTAAAAAGTTGCCAATACATAGCTATAAAAAGATTATTGCTTTTAAATTTTTAATTGTTATTCTATCACAGCTGTCCTAATTTTTTCCCCTTTGCCCTCCTCTGCCCAGTCCACCCCCACAGTCAATCCTCACACCATTGTCGATGTCCATGGGTCATTCAGACATGTTCATATTCTAGTCCCTTCCCCTTCTTTCTACCATTACCCTCTCCTCCCCTCTGGTTACTGTCAGTCTGTTCCATGTTTCCCTGTCTCTGGTACTATTTTGCACATTAGTGTATTTTCATTCATTAGGTTCCTTTAATAGGTGAGATCATATGATATTTTTCTTTTACCAACTGTCTTATCTCACTTAGCGTAACACCCTCCAGTTCCAGCCATGATGTTGCAAAAGGTAAGAGTCCATTCTTTCTTTCTGCTGTATAGTATTCCATTGTGTAAATGTACCACAGCTTTTTGATCCACTCATGTACTGATGAGCGCTTATGCTGTTTCCATGACTTGGCTATTGTAAATAGCACTGCTATGAATATAGGAGTGCATAAGTTCTTTTGAATTTGTGATTTGTGATTCTTAAGGTATATGCCCAGCAGTGGAATTGCTGGGTCAAAAGGCAGTTTCATTTTTGGTGGTTTTTTTTTTTAAGGAAATTCCATACTATTTTCCAGAGTGGCTACAGAAGTCTGCATCCCAACCAATGGTACACTACATCTCCCTTTTCTCCACATCCTACCAGCACTTGTTGTATATGGCTTTTAAAATTAAATATATTCTCAGACACTGAACAGCTGTATACATCTGATGAGTAAACTTCTCAGATGCTTGTTTTCCTCTCTGTAAACTATTTATTTAAATTATGATCTTTACGTAAAGTTGATGTCCAACTCTGTAACTAACTTCTAAAACTAAAAAAATATATGTCCTGCAGAGCAATAATTTTATTGTGTATTTTAATTGATCTTTTAAAATACCTTTTAAATATTTAAGATTAATTTTGGTAAATTAGCTAGAGATTATGTAGAGTGAGATGTTTTTGTGTGTTTTGCTCTTTTCAAACTAAGGACACTCAGTGGCAATGACAAAAGCATATTAAAATTTATTCCAACATTGTTTAAGGCATTTTTATACATGATAGTTGTTACCTTGGTAATTATTGTGCACAACTGCTTCATGCTAAATACATAGAAGATCCAGAAACTAGTCCTCTTCACTGATAACACTTTTGGCCACAGTGTCTCAAGTTAAACTAATATAAGGTAACATTGATTGATACTAATGCTCATATTGCTACTAATAATAATAGTATTAAACTGTAATCAACAAAATAACAGTAAAACACTAAGTGATGATAAGGATATAAATAATAAATAAAAATAGAGAAACTAGATGTGGAGTATATAGAAAGCCTCTTTACTATTAGTTTTGCAATTTTTCATCAATTTAAAACTACTCTAAATTTTTAAAGCTTATTTTTTATTAAAAAGTTGTGAGAAAATAAAAAGTCAGACTGGGAAAAAGTATTCACAATACATGTATCTTTCAAAAATGTGAAAAGAATTATAAGAAACTCCTATAAATCAATTATTTTAAAAAATGGATTTTTGGTCAAGATGGTGGCATAGGTAAATGTAGTATTTAAATTTTCCCACAACAATTAAAATTACAACTATGAAACAACTAGGCAATCATTCAGAATGCCTGGAACCTAGGTGAGTGAAAGTTCTACAACTAAGGATATAATGGAGCTGCATGGAGAGTGGTAGGAAGGGTGGAGATACAGAATGGCAGGCCCCACACCCACATGTGGCAAATAAAATCAAGAGAAACATTTCACTGTGAAGATCCCCCCTTGAGAAGTGAAGGATACCAGTTCCACAACAGGCCTCTCTCAACCCAAGTTTCCAATGCCAGGAGGAAAACTCTCTATAACTTCTGCTTGTAAAATCCAGCTGGGATCGTGGCTGAGTGAGAGTCTCAGGTTTTCATCTTAAAGAGCCCTACACAGACTTACTTGAACTCATGTGCTCTGAGCTCCAGCACTGGTGCAGAAGCTTGAAATAAACCAGGAACATATCAGAAGGAACTGAATTATCTGGCTTCAGATTGAAAGCTGGAGGGGCAGCTTTATCCCAGACAGAAGTGCTGGCAGAGGCCATAGTTCTTTTTCTGGGCCTTCGCCAACACGGCTGGAAGGTGGACACCATATCTCAGTGTCCTTGAAACCTGGCTAACACTTTTTGCCATGCCCTGCTGATTCCTTGATACCCCACCCCACCAAATTGTGTTCCCACCCGAGCTGTTTCCAGTGGTTTGTCATACAAATGGCCTGTCTTAGCTCATGCTTTGGACTTTTCTAAAATCTCTCAAACGAGCAGCATCTGGTCTCAGTGTGCCCAGTATCTTTCACTAAGTGGCCATAGGCACTTATTGGGATCCAGCCTTGGTTCACAGCTTAGCCTCTCTTGGGCACTTCCAAGATCAGTGCAAGTAGCAGCCATTTGCAAGGTGTTCTGTAGCTCTTGCAGGGTGGCAGGAAACATAGCAGACCTTGGCCTGTACTTCCCAGAAGTCCCCAGAGTCAGTACACCTGAAAGATATCTTCAGGCCATGTCAAAGCACCACCCAACCACCTCCACAAACTACACTCTCAAGAGACAGACTCAGTGAGCACCGGAATCCTGCTGAAATAAGTACTGCTCCCTGGGGTCAGCCTCTGCACAGTTAATCCTCCATGGTTGTTGCAGCCAGTCCTTGCAGCCAATCAGCCCAGGAATAAATCCCTTCCATTGATGTGCCAACAGCAATCAAGACTCAACTATACTGGGAAGGTATATGTGGCCCATTTGGATAGTGCTCTGGACTGCCCAACTCTGGTGATCAGAGAGGCAGTGCCACTGGACCCTACAGGATACCTAGTACATAGAGCCGGGAGATGCAGCAGCTGTACCTAATACATAAGAATAAATGCAGTGAGGCTTCCAAAATGAAGAAATATGGCCCAAATGAAAAAATAGAACAAAACTCCAAGACAAAAAAGAAAAGTAAAGACAGATAAGCAATTTCCCAGATGTAGAGTTCAAAATAGTAGTTATAAAAGTACTTGCTGAACTTTGTTGAAGTTAATGAGAACTTCAACAAAGATATTGGAAATACAAAAATGGAGATCAAAAACATAAAAAAGAACCAGTCAGAAATGAAGACTACTTTAACTGAAACAAATAAAATATATATAGAGAGAATCAACATTGGAATAGATGAAGCAGAGGATCAAATCAAAGATTTGAAAATAAGCTCTGGTTTGTGTGGCTCAGTAGATTGAGTGCTGACCTGCAAACCAAAGAATGGCTAGTTCCATTCCAAGTCAGGACACATGCCTGGGTTGCAATCCAGGTCCCCAGTGAAGGGCACATGAGAGGTAACCACACACTGATGTTTCTCTCTCTTTCTCCTTCCCTTCCCCTATCTCTAAGAATAAATAAACAAAATTTTAAAAAAGATTTGAAATTAAGAAATCAAACACCCAATCAAAAAAGCAAAAAGAAAAAAATAGGACATTGGTACCTCTGGGACAATTTTAAGCATACCAATATTAGCATCATGGATGGGGGTGCCAGAAGGAAAGTAGACTAGGAATAAAGTGAAAAGAATAATGACAGAAAACTCCCCTAATCTGGTGAAGCAAATAGACATACAAGTCCAGCAAGTACAGAATCCCAAACATGAGGAACCCAAAGAGGCCCACACCAAGACACATCATAATTAAAATATAAAAGTTTAAAAACAAAGAGAGTATCTTAAAATCAGCCAGAGAAAAGCAGTTAGTTATCTATAAGGGAGCTCCTGCAATAGTGTCAGCTCATTTCACATAAAAAACTTTGCAGGCCAGAAGAAATCGGCAAGACATATTCAAAGTGATGGAAAGCAAGAATCTACAACCTAGATTACTTTACCCAGCAAAGTTGCCATTTTTAAATGAAGGACAGATAATAAAGAGCTTCCCAGACAAGAAAAAGCTAAATGAATTCATTACCACCCAAACCAGTATTACATGAAATGTTACAAGGTGTTCTTTAACAAGAGGGAAAAAAAGAAAAATATGAATGATAAAACTGAGTAGTGAAATGACAACAAATACATATCTATTAACAATTACCTGAAGTGTAAATGAATTGCATGTTCCAATCAAAAGATATATGGAGGCCCAATGGATAAAAAAAACAAGATTCTTACATATGCTGTTGACAAGAAACTCACTTCAGATTGAAAAATGTGCATAGAGTAAAAGTAGAGGGATTAAAAAACATTTCATTAAAAAATATTTCAACCAACAAACAAACAACTGGAGTGGCAATATTTATATCAGATAGAATAAACTTTAAAACAAAGGCTCTATAACAAGAGACAAAAAAGGGCCCAGCAATTCCACTTCTGGGTATTTATCTGAAAAAATAACAAAGTGCTAAATTGAAAATACATATATATTCATATGTTCATTGTAGCATTACTTACAATAGCCAAGACATGAAAGCAATCTAAGTTCCATCAATAGATGAATAGATAAGAAGTGGTACCTACGTACAATGGAATATGACTCAGCCATGAAGAAAGAATGAAATCTTGTCATCGTCAACAACATGGATGGGCCTTCAGGGTATTGTGCTGAGTGAAGTAAGTAAGACACAGGGAGAGAGATGCCATATGATATCACTTATATGTGGAATCTAAGAACAAAATGAAAGAAGCAGAGATACAAAGAACAAACTACTGATTGCCAGATGGAAGGGGGTTGGGAGAATCAGTGAAAAAGGTGAAGGCAATAGTACAATTGGTAGTTACAGAATAGTTACAGGGATGTAAAATGCAGCATAGGGAACATAGTCAATAATACTGTAATACCTATTTGTGGTGCCAGGCAGGTACTAGATTTATTGGGAAGATCACTTAGCAAGTCGATAACATTAGACACTGGATTGTACCCCTGAAGCGAATATCTAGGGTTTAGCAAAAGTAGGTTTACAGTTGTGAATACATGAAACACAGAATTTATTCTTGTATCATTGTTTCTAATCATTGTATTATTTTCCACACAAAAAACTATAAACCTACATTTCCCCTACCCTTTACACTATTTATAAATTATGGCTCAATAAAAAATAGTGTGAGGAGTGAAATAAATATAAAAGTATATGTAATCACACTATATGTAATGGACTAGAGTTAAAATAATTGTCACACTGTGCTGAAGCAAAATTCTCTTATATACTATGTTTAAGAGACATACAAAGAATATTAAAAATATAAATTAAAATATATGTCAAAATAGTGTTAGTTTAGCTATATTAATGTCAGATAATACAAATTAAAACAGAAACAATACTAGAGGTAGTCACCGCATAATATAAATGTAATTCACCAGTATTATTTAAATGTTTTGATTTTTTAGATGTGTATTTATTTATTTTATTTATAGACTGGGAGAAAGGGAGGAAGAAAGAAAGGGAGAGAAACATCAATGTGTGGTTGCCTCTTGTGCACCTCCTACTGGGGACCTGGCTGCAGCCTTGGCATGTGCCATGACTGCAAATCGAACCAGTTACCCACTGGTTTCACAGGCTAGCACTCAATCCACAGAGCCACACCAGCCAGGGCTAAAAATTTCAAAATGTTATCCATGTACACATATCTAGGAAGAGATATGGAAATTATATGAGAAGAACTTTTTAAAAAAGAGGTAAAGAGTTTATGATATTTTTATTCTGCTCCATTAGGTATAATGAAACTTAATGTGCTGCAAATCAGGCAAGAGATATGTGGAACCAGGTTTGGGAAACAGTTGTATGATTTCCTCCAGAAGGTAATTTACATAAGACCACTAGAACCAAATTAGTACTCAGATGGGAATCTAATGTATTTCACTTGTGCATATTAACAAATAGAAAATAATGTGTTATAGCACGCCCAGACAGAGTGAAATGGAAAAAAAATAGGGGCAATATTTTCTAAGCTTAAAAACTGTAGAAGGGGCCAAGAAAAGTAATCATGTGAGACTTCAAATATTTATAATCTTATTATATTAAAAGGAAAGGTGCTAAAATGTGTTTGACTCTTTAACAAAAATATGAGTGGAGATATATTTGTGTGAACTTGAAACACCAATCCAAAAGAACCTATACACTCTGATATTCATAGCAGCACAATTTACGATAACCAAGAGTTGGAAGCAACCTAGATGCCCACTAGTAAACAACTGGATCAAAAAGCTGTGGTACATTTACACAATGGAATTCTATGCTGCAGAAAGGAAGAAGGAGCTCCTACCTTTTGCAACATCATGGATGGAACTGGGGAGCATTATGCTGAGCGAAAGAAGCCAGGTGGTAAAAGACAAATATCATATGATCTCACCTTTAACAGGAACCTAAACAACAAAACAAACAAGCAAGCAAAATATGATCAATGACACTCAAATATGGAACAGGCTGACAGGGTCCAGAAGGGAGAGGAGAGAGAATCATAGGGGGAAAGGGGAGGGACTCACATGAATAAGTATAAAGGACACATGGGCAATAATTAAGGTGGGGGGTGGAAATGGGAGGGATGTGGGGAGCACTGGGTGGGGCAGAGCAGGGAATATAAAACAGAAAACTGTACTTGAATATGAATTAAATAAAATAAATAAATAAACTTGCTAAGCCTCAGAGACTGAAAGAAACATAACTAACTAGAATACACTTGGGGGAGGGTTTTTGAGGGGTATGGAAGAAGAGATGTGGAAATATATGTTAAATTCTTAAAGTATCTATGGCACAAAGGAAACATCATCCCATTAATAATGATAATTATGGTTATTATTACTTATTCTCACCTTACTCAGTCTATTGATGAAGCAATGGATTTATTATACAGATACATTGGCTAAGAAAGAGGATTCACTGATAAAGTTGATGTCAAAAAATCTTAGTTTTAAAAAAAGAAAGAAACAACCATTCCCTTTGAGAATTTTTAATATCCAGGAAAGAGTTTACTACTTCTACACAAGAGCAATATCGTGGGTTTGGAAAAATAAATGTCAAGATTCTTGGAGTAAAGGAAGATGTAATCCCCTGGGCAGATGTTTTATAAGGAAACAAGGCTCAAAAGAAATGTGTCCCATTCTAGGGGAAAAACAAAACAAAGACCAGGTGATGTAATAACAAGTGAGTGCAGCATGAAAAAGTAGAGTTATACCTACAGAAATCATTTTGGCCACAGGGAAAGGTTTCCAGTGAGCTTTGACTTCAAAAGGAAGGACTATCAAACAGCAAGGGGGAAAAGTAGTATTGTAGAAATGTAAGACTAGGCAAAGAGAGTTCCTTCTCAGAAAAAAAAATGACAAAACATAATAAAAACAATGAAAAGGCTTAGAAAGCTGTGTTTAGAGTAAAACGAACAAGAATGTAATAAGTCCAGAGCTTGAGGGGTGAAGTTAGTAGCCAATGATATCAAGCAAAGAGACAGAGCTTTTATTTTGCTTCTATTTTCCTTTGCAAGGATCATCTTTAATCTGAAAGTGTCCAGTAGCTGCAGAACTTGTGAAGAATGTTTAAAGTCTCTAGAAGGAACACAGGAGGAGGAATTAGAAACCAGAAACCCACAGATGAGTAAAGTCCTCACTTTATAAAAAGGTAAACACTAAGGAAGGCCAAAGTTACACCACCTAGTGTAAACTTCCCAAAATGTCCAGTGCAGATTATAAAACAAATGGTCTGTGAACACTTGCAAAAGGAAGCACAGAATATTTGGATTTATCATAATTTCAGTAAATGAAAGAAACATGACAAAGAAAATTCATTTTCTTTTTAGCTACAGGTACCAGACTGCTGGGTGAAAAGAAATGACTTAGGCATAACGCTTCTTGATTAAAAAAAAAATTTGACAAGTTTCTCAGCTGTCCTTGTGGACAAGCTAGACCAAGCAAGAGCAACATGTCATAACCAATAGAGCACCAGATGGATGTGAACCTGCTTGCGTGACGTTACCCAGGGTGGTGATCCATGGCACAGCATCAGGCAGGTGGAAACCAGCTAGTGCCATGTTACAATGCTCTGAGATTGGCTTTGTTTTGTTCAACCTATTTTTCAATATCTGTTTGAGCTCTCACTGCAGCTGTCCATACATGTATTAAAGCAGAAGAGAAATTCACTAACATTTGTTCAGCAGCCACTATATGGTTGTCATAATGCATACATCATCTAACTTTATCTGTACAGCAGCCCTATAAGGTATTGGGTATTATCCTCATTTTACTGGGAAGGAAATGAAACTCTGATAAAGTACTTGTCCCATAGCTAGTATGTATCAGAACATGAAATAGGTTTGTGTAATTCCCAAGTTTATGGCCTTACTACTATTCTATGCTATCACAAATAAAGATCAATTGGAGAATGTAATTACCATAAAAATTACTGCTATCTTCTGCTACATTAATAGGTATTTAGTGACCAGATTAATGGAGGCAATTATTCTACAGTGTTCTGCAGTGGTCTGACAACACTTAGAGTTATGTGTGTAGGTCTGTGTTAGATTTTAAGTAAGACAAAAGTAAAATGCAGACTGTGAAAAGAAAAATAAGGATTTGAAAACTAGTTATTTGACTGATATGACCAACATAAGACACTGAAAGTTATGTTTGTTGTTTTAAAAAATCAGAGGGACTATGAGGAAAAGAAAATGTCCCATAGAATTTAAGTGGCTGGATATAGAAGCAATAAGTAGTGGCCACAAGGACAGGTCACTATATGAAAGTGCATTATAAATAACAAGATTGCAGAGAATTGAATAGTCTACTGCGTGAGGTACCACTGGACGGGAAACAAGGATTACCTGTTTTCTGGGCTGTTACACTGGTGATTGCTTGCTTTGAATATGAAGTAGGACCAAATGACTCCCAGAGACTCCAAATTTCCATTCATCTTTGTCTCTAGTTGCCTTATACTATCCTTAAAGAGATTTTACCTGAATTAAAATTTAGGTAAATCAGAATTAAATTTGAATTAAAATAGCATGCCCTATATTTTCAAACCCTCACTATGTTTTACTTTATATTACTTCACTGGCCCTTCCATTTTTGACCTGGGTAATGGTTTCACTATGTGTACACATTAAAAAAAAATTTATCCAACTATTTACTTACCATTTTTACAGTCTCTCTCTATATATATGTTATAATTCAATAAATGTGTCTTTCCTATTTTTTATGTCTGTTTTATTTTTTTAATTTTAATTGTTTATTCTACTACAGCTCTCCTAACTTTTTTCTCTTTTGGCTTCCTCCACCCAGCCCGTACCTTTTGCCCAGAGTCAGTCCCCTCTCCTTAGTTTAGGTCCATGGGTCATTCACATATGTTCCTTGATCCCTTCCCTTTCTTTCCACCCTTATTTCCCTTCCCTCTGGCAGCTGTCAGTCTGTTCCATGTCTCTGGTTCTATTTTTCTTGTCATTTTATTTTGTTCATTTCATTCCAGTTATAAGTGAGGTCACATGGTATTTGTCTTTCACCAACTGGCTTATTTCACTTGGCATAATAGTTTCCAGTTCCATCCATGTTTTTGCAAAAATAGGATTTCTTCTTTCTCCTGTGTATTATTCCATTTTGTAAATGTACCACATTTTTAAATGAAAGAAAAAACACTACCACACAGTTATTAGAATGGTTAAAATTATAAACACCACACTTACTGATTATTGATGATAAAACTGAGCAACTAGAATACTCATTTAGTGTTGATAGGAATTTACAATTGTACAAAAACATTTGAAAAATATTTGGCAGTTTCTGCCCTGGCTGGCGTAGCTCAGTGGATTGAGCATGGGCCTGCGAACCAGAGGATCGCGGTTCGATTCCCAGTCAGGGCACATGCCTGGGTTGCAGGCTGGTTCCTTGCAGGCTAACTACCAGCAGGAGACCCACAAAAGGCAACCATACATTGATGTTTCTCTCCCTCTCTCCTTCCCCTCTAAAAATAAATAAATAAGTAAAATATTTTTTAAAAAAGAAAAATATTTGGCAGTTTTTTAAAAGTTAAACTTTTCTGTAATCTAGTTGTTCTAGATCTAAACATTTCCCCAATAAGTGAAAACATTATTACAGAAAAATATATAAATGTTCCTGGAAGGATTGTTCTTGATAACTAAGAACCAAAATAACTCATCAAATGACAACTATGCATTAAGGTAACATAAAAGTATATACTTAATACCTATGTTACAAAAATCTATACAACAGGATTTCCTATCAAGATGGAGATGTATAAGTAAACGTGGCTTGCTTCTTCACACAACCACATTAAAATCACTAAACTAAACTATACTATTCTTCAACTAAACTATAGAACAACCACCACTCAGAACTGTCATCAATCAAATTTAATGGAAGTCCAACAGCTATAGAATTGAAGAATCCACATCCAGCCAGACTGGTAGGAGGGACAGAGATGCAGAGACATGGAATGGGCTAATCCCACACTCACCTATAGTGGACAAAAATTTTTGTGGTGAGGATATCTTAGAAGTGAGGGGTTCCAGCCTCATGCCAGGCCCCACAGCCCAAGGTACCAGTGCTAGGAAAATAATTCATGATAACTTCTGGTTGCAAAACCCAGCAGGGATTGAGTTGGTGGAAGAAAATTTTGGAACCTCAGGGAGTTCCTCTTAAAGAACCTACACATGTAACTTACTCAGAATCACTCCCTGAGAGCTCCAAAACCAAGGTAGTAGCCTGAAAGGCACCAGTGGCATGTGGGGAAGAATTGAAATGTCTGGCATTAAGGCAAAAACTAGGGAACAGATTTTTTCCCACCCAAGAGTTAGACAGAGGCCAGTTTCCTTTTCTGAACTCCTGTCACAGAGCCACAGAGCCAGAAGCAGGTGCTATATCTGAGACTTTATCAACCTGGTTAACAATCTGTTCCCTGCCCTGATGATTCCCTGAGGCTCCACATCATCTAATTTATGGGCCCACCTAAGCTTTTATCAGTGGCATTTTCAAATGAATGGCTGGTCTTGGCTCATGCTTCACAACTTCTTAAATTCTCTCAAACAAGTAACAGCCAGCCTCAGTGAGCCCCCAGCTGCTGTACCAGCTGCCTCTGCAGATTGCTTTGTAGCTCATGCAGGGTGGCCCTGGGCAAAACATAGGCAAGGGTTGACCTTGGCCTGAACCACCTAGGAAACCCCAGAGCATGCACAACCAGTGGGCAGCTACAGACCACATCAGAGCACCATCACGCTGCCCCAGAACAGTTAATTCTCCATGGAGGGCAGAGGTTTGTGGTAAGTGGTCACAGCCAGTCCTTGTAGCTCATTTCCCAGTAAATCCTTCCCATAGTCCTGCTAACAGCAGTCAAAGATCAACTATAAAAGGAGGGTATACTCAGCCCACATGGAGGGCTCGCCTCAAGTACTTAGCTTAGGTGATAGGGGAAGTTGTGACACTGGGCCCTACAAAACACCTGCTACATTAGGCCATGCTATCAAGGTGGAGAGTCATAGAATCTCTACCTAGTTCTTAGACACAAACACAGGGATGCTACCAAAATGAGGAGACAAAGAAACATAGCCCAAATGAAAGAACAGATCAGAACTCCAGAAGAAAAAATAAACAAAATGGAGAGAAGCAATCTATCAGATTCAGAGTTCAAAAAACTGGTTATAAGGATGCTCAAGGAACTTAAGTGAAGACCTCAATAGCATAAAAAAATCTAGTCAGAAACGAAGAATACAGTAATTGAAATGAAGGACAATTTACATGGAATCAACAGCAGAGTGGATGAAGCCTAGAATCAAATCAATTATTTGGCTCATAAGGAAGCAAAAAACAACCAATTAAAACAAAAAACAGAAAGAATCCCCCCAAATTAGGATAGTATAAGGAGCTTCTAAGACAGTATCAAGCATACGAACATTCATATTATGGAGTGCCATAAAAAGAGAAAGAGCAAGAAACTGGAAATCTATTTGAAAAAATAATAAAAGAAAACATCCCTAATTTGTTGAAGGAAACAGATATGCAAGTCTAGGAAGCACAGAGAGTCTCAAACAAGATGGATGTAATGTGGCCCACTACAAGACACATCATAATTATAATGCCAAAGGTGAAAGTATAATGCCAGAGACACACTTAAAAGCAGCAAGAGAAATGAAGTTAGCTACATACAGGAGAGTACCCATAAGACTGTCAGCTGATTTCTCTAAAGACCGTTCTAAAGACCGTTCCGTGTGGACCGTTCTTTCTCAGAGGCTGGGAAAGATTGGCAAGAAATATTCAAAGTCATGAAAAGTGGGCACCTGAGGCCAAGATTGCTCTATCCAGCAAAGCTATCATTTAGAACCAAATGGTGGATAAAACCTTCCTAGACAAGAACTAAAGGAATTCATCATCACCAAAACATTATTGTATTAAATGTTAAAGGGACTTATTTAAGAAAAAGTAGACAAAAATATGAACAATAAAGCAGTAATCAATACATATCTTTCAACATCTGACTAAAAAAAAACTAAGCAAACAAGAACAGAGACAAAATCGATAATACAGAGAGCATTTTGATGGCTTTCAGATGGGAGTGTGTTTAGGGGAAAGAGTGAAGAGGTGAGGGGATTAAGAATTATAAATAGGTACTTAAAAGATAGCCGTGAGGATGTAAAGTGCAATGCATAAAGTAGCCAAAGAACTCATACATGTGACTACTCGTCATGAATACAGGAGGGATGATCTCCAGAGGAAGTGGGGTTCTGTGTGGAGGGAACAAAGGGGGAAAATTGGGACAACTCTAATAGCATAATCAATAAAATATAACTTAAAAAGAAAAAAGTCATTTACACAACAAAAAGGGAGAAACTATTAATGATATAGCAATATAAATAAATTTCAAAACATCTTTCTGAGTGAAAAAAGTCAGATACAAGAGAATTTATACTGTATCTCTGATCCCACTTATACAAATGTATAAAAAGTTCAAAGTAATCATTAGTGACAAAAAGCAAATTGATGTTTTGCTGTGTCAGTTTTCAGAAGGAGGGAAGGACTGAAAAAAGGTATGAGAAAAACTTTTGGGATAATGTAAACTATTATGTGTCTTGATTGCTCTATGAGTTTATACATCTTTCAGAACTCATCAAATTGTGCTCTTTAAATAAAATATATTGCACATAAATAATACTTCAGTAAGTTTCATTTAAAATTTAGTTTTCCTTGATACTTTCTAGATACTTTATAGATAGTTCCTATCTTCTGTGCTTCTTACTTCTCTCATGCTTTTACCCAGTCTTGGAACTAAAAAGACACAATAAATTCTGCATAGAACTTTCATATTTGGCCTCAAATGATATATTAGCCCAGATTAGAAATCTGAATATACTTTTGTCAAGACATTTTCTCTCAAAACTTCTATTACATTAAGCAGTTCATTTCTGTAGTTTTCAATATGTGACACTAAGTTTATCTTTCCCAATTTGCTGGGGAAAGGGAGTAACAATGTGCTAACAATGGAGATTCATTGCCTACCTGTGGCTACTATTCAGAACCACATGGATCAACTGAATTTCTTCACCTGAAGCCTTCCTTCTGCCACATATGCAAAACCTATAGTAATTTGGGGAAAGGCCGGATTTAATAAGTTTGGAGAACATGGACATGCTCTCATGGCATTATTACGTAATGAGAGGTTGTTCTCACAAAGTAAGGTTTTTAAAACAGAAGTTTCATTCGCCAAATGTGGACTCCCACTGAATGCTCTGTTAACACTGCAATTGGATTGCACAGTTTTCAGGGTGATGAAAGTGGTTGAGCAGAGGCAGACCTTCTCATGCAGTCCTGTAAGCAGCCTAATAAATGCGGGTCTTCCTCTTTCAATCTGCTGGGAGTTTCCTTTGTGATTGAAAGCAGCTTTCATTTGTTAAAAAAAAAAAGATAGCAGTCTTTTTTATTTAATGGTAGCTTCAGTACAGTCTTGTGTATTAAACAAAACAGACATTATTTTATTTTGATGGAAATAAAATAAAACCAAGTCATAGAGATAATGAGTGAAGGACAGCACATGCAAGTTTAGAGCAGACAGATATGGATTTAAATACCAGCTGCCAATTTGCATTGTGACTCTGACCAAACTACAATCTGTTAGACTGTCATGCATTTTTCTCAGTAAAATGCTGACAGGCAGCACGTAGGAAAGATAAATATAATTTGCATAAAGTGCTTGACCGGTATTGTTTTTTATCCAAGATATAGCTTATATTAACCAAAATATAGCACATACATATAAATTATACCCAATGTAAATTATACCATAAAAAACTAATTCAAGATTAAGAACTAATCATTTAGTTTAAAAGGTTTATTAAGTCCCTTTAAGGAAACAAGTATTATACTGAAAAGATCAGGAGATAATTGACTGTTTTGAAAGAAAAGACTTACTACCCCTGTGAGTTCTGCCAAATGCTGTGTACGGGGAAAGCCAAGTAACTGTCAGGTAGGATGATAAAGCATTACATTCTCAAGACAAATGTAGATATAACACAACCTGAGAAACTCAAGTGCCTTTGACTCACTTAAAGCAATTGTGAATTGACAGAAACTAATGATTGCAATAACCCTTAAAATTAATGAGTGCTACATAGAGTTCATTCTCTGATTCTACATGAACTCTGCACAACCTCATTCTGTAAAATAATGAGACGTAAGTCCTCACTTATTTACTTAATCTTACATTTCAGAATTGATGAGAGTGATAGTTAGGATACCAGTGTGACAGCAGATTGAATTCCTTTGAACCTAATTTACCAACCTAGGGAAATTCTATTCTGGATTATTTGTTTTATGTTAGTTTAACAATGTTTCATTTTTAACAATAAAACAATGTAATCTGAGAATATATTTTCTAATATACTTTCAGAGTGTCTGCTGCAAAGCCAGGCCAGTTATTCCATTGGGTTTGAAGGGGTGCCACAAGGCAAGGCTTCTAAAAGGAGGCAATAACGTGTTCAAGAGCATTCACAGGCATGAACTCAAATTAAGGCTGGACTGACTCCCAGCACTGTGTACTTTGTGTATAATAGTGAACCAAACTCCACTTCATTTAGCCTGTGTCTTAACCTATTAAGTAGAAACACTAATTCCTCACTAGGTTATTGTAGAATTAAGAAAATATTTGTGAATTGCCTATAATATGGTTGCCCTCAACAAATAATAATTCTTTTAGGACATGGAGAGAAGATAAGCTAATTACCTTCTCATGCTTGCTTTTCATAAGCAAACATCATGTATTGTTCTGCTGATACCACAGTTATATTTATGTGTCTACTAATGTGCCACAAATATTGATTACTGTTGACAATATAAATAAATCATAGGTTTCTGTAAAATGTTCACAAAACAGAAAATAATTACTCATCCTTAAATTTCTAAGGACAGACCTGGCTGGTATAGCTCAGTGGATTGAGCACGGGCCTGTGAACCAAACAACCACGGTTCAATTCCCAGTCAGGGCACATGCATGGGTTGCAGGCCAGTTCCCAGCAAGGGACACATGAGAGGCAACCATACATTGATATTTCTCTCCCTCTCTCCTTCTCTTCCCCTCTAAAGATAAATAAATAAAATCTTTAAAAAACTTCTGAGGACACAAAACTCACAATATAGTTGATAGGCAACTTACTGCCTCATGAGGTAATCCAAGATTGTAACTTTCAGTACCCACTTCATGGGGTGGAATGTGGTTTGTAGAATCAACCAAATAGCTTGGCAAACTATTAAGGTTAATTTTTCCTTCAGTCTCAAGGCTCAAGTTGTTTGTAAATGTTTTGGGAAGACAAGTTTTGAGGTTTTATTAGAACAGTAAATATACTCTCTCTTTTTCTCTGTAAGACACAGGGCAGAGATCTTAAAGGGATGATTCCAGAAATGGGTCCTGTCCCTCAGGGAATCTTCCTCTTCAGAAACCCAAAGACACTAGGAGGAAATAACATTTTTCCTCCTTAGCTCTTTTCCTTCTTTCTTCAGCCAATAGTTTTTGAGATACGTACCCAGCACTGTTCTATACACTGAGGAGATGCAATAAACAAAATAGATGTGAATTAATATGCTATAGGGGAGTTAGACAGTAAATACACAAGTAAATAATCAGTATGTTACATGGAGATAAGTGCTGCGAGGAAAAATAAAGTCAGGCAGATAGGGGTACAAGGGTAGGGTTGTTTTTGTTGCTGTTTTATAAAGTTTGGTGGAAGGCTTCACTGAAGTACAATGTTTGAATAGAGAAAGTAAGGGGGTAAACCATATGAAAACCTGGGGAAGAGCATTCTGGACTTTACTGATGAAGAGTATGTCCTTTTAAGGTTTCCCGAGGGTGGCAGAATGGCTGGAAGGAGTAAGGATAGCAGAGTTTGGTAGAAAGTTTTATCTAGGATTACAGAAGAGCCAGATCACTAAAGTTCTCCTACAACATTGTAGCAACAACAGCTTTTCTTCTGAATAAGATGGAAAGCTATAAAGTCTTCAAAGCAGTGGTCTGATGTAACCTGATGTGTTTTTAAAATACCATTCCAATTTCTATTTTGTGAATAGACCATATGGGGATCTAAGCAGAAGCAAGACTGCATAGGGGGAATTACAATAGCCTACATGAAATTCAGAGATGACTTGTACTTTGTTGGGAACAGGATTTGGTGAAAAGTAGTGTAATATTCCATATGCTTTAAAGGGAATCAAAAGAATAATCTTTTGGTTTGGTATTGAAAGATAAGATAAAGGGAAAAATAAGTTCTCTTTTAGTCACTAATAGGATGGATTTCACAAAGAGTGGGGAAAGGTTTTTTTGTTGGGGTAGAAAAGACACTTCAAATTCATGGTACCTGTTAGACATCTAAGTGAAGATATGAATGGTGCATTGAATTTATCATGAAAACGTTGTAGGTCCATTAAAAAAAGCAAACATGGTAAGTCTCTCAAAGCAATATGGTTGATACTAAATACAGTGTAAAATTTCAATAAAGTATTAAAGTACCTTAAGAACACTATAATACCCAAAGCACCTCTCACTAAGGACTATAACCCATCCAATACATAAAGGCATAGGACCAAATTTTAAATTTTAAAAATATTTCAGGCCCTGGCTGGTCTAGCTCAGTGGATTGAGTGCGGGCCTGTGAACCAGACGATCACGGTTCGATTTCCAGTCAGGGCACATGCCTGGGTTGCAGGCCGGTTCCCGGCAGGGGCCAGTTCCCAGCAGGGGATGCACGATAAACAACCATACATTGATGCTTCTCTTCCTCCCTCCTTCCCTTCCCCTCTAAAGACAAATAAATAAAATATTAAAATAAAATAAAAAATAAATATTTCACGGCTTAACTCCTGATGCCTTTACCTTAACCATATGATCTGGCTTCTTGAATAAGAGAAGAAAACTAATACTGAGCTCCTACTGTGTAGCTGACAGTTTGCAAACCCAACTGTCACAAGAATCCCCAAAAAGAGTTACTATTTCTGCTTGAAAGATAACAAATTTCAACTAATCAAGAAGAGACGTACCCAAGATACCCAAAACACCAATAGAACTAATATTCAAATTCAAAGGATGTTGTAATTTTTTCACTATGGCACTAAAATTTTCCCATTTGTCTGCCCACAGAGTGTTGAAACTAGCCATGCTGAGTTAGAATAAACCAAACACTCATACTATATTGAACAAGTGATGGTATTGAGCAGGACCTAATGACTCTTATGTTTCCTTTGCTTCCTTTGAATCAGGCTTGCTCAAAGACCAGACTTTGTATATTGTGGAACTCTGTTATGGAAAAAAACTTCAGACAGCGTTCAATCTACTATTTACAGACAATTTAGTTTGTGTATTCAAGATTTGCTCCACAGAGAATCTCCCACACCTCTTGTCTTTTCCCATAGGACTCATAATTGCTCCAGCACCTCCATGCAATGCTTTTCCAGGCATGACTCAGAGATTGTAAATGACTGTATTTACTTTAAGAGTAACCTGAGTGTCTATAAAAACAGCATGTTCTCCCCCAGCACATCTGTTCTCTCTTGGAGTTTAATGTCATCAATTTGCCAGAGTTTTCACCTGCTACTTCAAGGGAGCTTGGTGTGCTGTTATCCACAGATTCCTATCTGCACTGAGTATAATGAGTTTAATATGTTGGGCATATTGATATGTTTATAATTGTATATAATCTTTGCCAATTTCTAGACTCCTCTGATCCTGAAGGTCTTTATCTAATGAAAGGAAATAGTAGTCTCAATTTTTTTCGCAAGATTTTTGTACTTGCTTACTTTGCAAAAGCTTCTCCTTCTAATTGGGTTCCAATAGTGCCCTTTCCTGGTATTTTCTTTTAAAGAACAGTTTAGTGATGCATTTATTTTTATTTACATTTGTACTCAAATCTGTGTACTATATCATTTTCTTATATTCCATTTCTTCTGCTCAGGACTCTTAATGACATAGGCATTAAAAATTTAAAAAATGGTAAAATAATTTTTGTTAGGATATATATTTTTGCATCAGATTTGGAAAAATTGCTCCATGTTGTCTTAAAGTGTGCTTTTCTGGTGAAACAGCTTGGCAGAGCCTTGGTTAAATTTGACAACTGTGTCTTTACCTTAATGTGCACCACTTAAAATAAATAATAGCTGAGATCATATTAATTCTAAAGCATGGGTGTACTGGGTCAGGTTTGGTCTGCTGCGAGTCAAACTTCTAAAATCTAATATAGGTCAGCGAGGCCTTCTCCATCTTTCACATTGCCATCTGAAGTATGTTGCCTCCAAGGTCATGGCAGCAGGGAAGAGACATGTAGGAGGTTCATAACTATATCGGCCAAGAAGCAACACATCGGTTCTGTGCACAGTTCATTGACCAGAAGTAATAACATGGCTCTAATCTAATTGTAAGGAAGTTCAGTGAGTACAAAATTTCTATTTCTTCTCAATAATAGAATAGTGATTCCTCTATTTGCCATCTGGATTTTACTGCTTCAAGGAAGCCAAACCCCAACCTAGCAGTTCTATGTCTTATGGAATTTTACAACAAGCAATAAAATCCAACAAAATTCATAACTGAAACACAATACTGGCAGGCATTAGCCTCTTAGAACAAGAAGGATACACAAATATAAATAAACTCATACTTAATCACAGGAAACATAATAGCTTTTTTTCCCTAATAAGTACGCAAAAAAGTATCAATTGCTTTTATAATAGTATACATGGGATTCATTTTATTTTAACAAATAATATATTTCAATAATTCACAAACCTCCATTAACTCTGAGTTATAACTAAATAACAGGATGAGAGTTTTAGCTACTAGAGAAATATCTTGCTTGCAGGCTCTCTATAGGCACTTAACATTTCAAAAAGTAGATGCCCTGAAGTCACAGGGATACATTTCTAAAATCTCAAATACCATGGGGCTTCAACTTTGAACATCTAGACACCAAACTGGGATCCCCTTCACTGCTTTTGTAACTTTAAAATAGAGACAACTTATAAATTGTCTCTAAACATTTGGAATCTTCTAAAAGAAAAACAGATTTGACAAAAATTGCCACAAAATAACTGATCAATATTTGAAATGAAAAAAAAAAGGAAAAGAAAGAAAACTAGAAAATGTTTGGTCTCTTGGATGGTAGTCACAGATTTGAGTTTTTAATGTAGAGTTAATTCACTATGGTTTTTGCCATTGTCTTACATACCCAAAGAAATCACAAGGAGGAGAACGAAGATGGCAAGGGAGCAGGAGGGGCACTGACCCCGACGATAGTCACCAGTCGGGCTGAAGAATTGGGTTGTATGGAGCAGCAGACTTGAGTAGGAGGAATTTCTCAAAAAGAAAAACTGGGGAATTCTCCTAGTCTCCTTTGCTTTGCTGAGTGTATTGTGTCATTTGACATGTTTCCCCTGATCTCTCTTTCACAGTGTATTGCTAATTTACTATCCTTCACATCACTTGTGTTCCTTTAGCACACTACTCAAGGTCCTATACTTCCTCTTCTTGTTAGCCAGATCACATAGATTCCATCATATGATTGTTGCTCTAATATTTTTGTAAATAATATCTCTTCCATACAGTTGTAAATACTTCACAACACCCTTCCCAGATCTTAATCCACTTCACAGTTTCCTGAACTCTACTACTGTAGAGCTTAACTCTATTCTCTCACACACCACACCTATTTATTATACTTTACTCTCCCCTTACCTCAGAATCTGACCTCCCACAACCTCACTGCTTTATAGATCCAACTCACAAGCCTTCTCTCCCCAACAAGAGTCTTACCTTCTGTCCATCCTTTCTAAAAAATGGCTAGTTGGGTTGAAGATCACAGTTAACATTATACAGAGCCAAAGATTCTCCTATCTCTTCTCTAGTGGCTGCTACTATAAATATCATAGAATATTCTTTTGTCTTAATATAAAATGTCTTAAACCATTTTGTCTTCCACTCCAACTGATCACAAAAAAGAGTAGGTTTAAGAAGTGAACACCAGGATACCCACTGGAAGAGAAAACCCAACAACAAAAGAACCACCAACAGATAACAACAGAAGAAGGTGAAGGAGGGAGTGCAAACCACACAAACATCAATCCAGGACCTACTGGGAAATATACCTAAATAGTGGAGAAACTGCCCAGTACAAACAACTGAACAAAAGCAAAAGAGAATCCTCAAAATCTTGTCAACTCAGAAGAACCAGCTTCAACACAACCTGCCCTCGCCAGCACAACAAAATACAAGAGGTAGTAAACAGAGTGATCCTCAGTTAACCAGCTAGTGGGAAGGACCCATCAAAGAAAGAGCCAAAAACAATAAAAACCCAAAGACAAACACAAAGCCAACATAAACGACCACCCAAGACCAGTGAGACTGGGAGATCAAGGAGACCACACCAGTAAATATCACAGGTGTTCTACCACAGAAGTTCACACCATAAACCCAGGGAGCCTGAACAAATAAATTTAAAAAGTTGAAGTGAACAAGGAGAGTCTCACAAACAATGGGAAGACAAAGTAACAATCCCAAAATGAAAGGAAAAGAGGAAGTCTCAGAAAGAAGGTTAGATGAAATAGAGGCAAGTCAACTATCAGACATTGAATTCAAAGCACTGGTTATCAGGAAATTTAATGAGCTCACAATGAGCTACCAGAAGCTACAGGGAAACTACAATGAACTCACTGCAAACTATATCAACATGAAAAAGGAAATAGAACCCATCAGCAAAGGCCAAGAGAAAATGAAGAATACAATTTCTGAACTGAAGAAGACAGTGGAAGGAATCAAAAGCAGGATCCATGAAGCAGAAGATCGAATAAATGAGCTAGAAGACAAAGTAGAAAAAACACCCAGAAAAAGCAAGAACAGGAAAAGAGGCTCAGAAAGAATGAAGAGAGATTAAGAGAAATGCAAGACAATATGAAATGTAATAATATCTGTATAATAGGAATGCTAGAAAGAGAAGAAAAGAAAGGGATAGAAAACCTATTCAAAAAAGTAATGATAAAAAACTTCCCTAATTTGATGAAAGAAAATGTCACACAAATCCAGGAAACACAGAGGGTCCGAATCAAGAGGAACCCAAAGAGGCCCACTTCAAGACACATCATCATTAAAATGACAAAATTCCAAGACAAAGAGAGAATCCTAAAGGCAGCAAGGGAGAAACAGGAAGTAACATACAAGGGAGCCCCAATAAAGTTAGTTGCTGAATTCTCAATGGAAATGCTCCAAGGGAGAAGAGAATGGCAAGAAACATTCCAGGCAATGAGAACCACAGGCCTGCAACCAACGCTACTTAACCCAGCAAGGCTCTCAGCCTAGATACAAGGTCTGATAAAGAGCTTCCAAGACAAAGAAATCTAAAGGAATATACCTCCCCCAATACAGCTCTGCAAGAGATGCTGAAGGGATGGCTTTAAGGAAAGGAAGGAAAAGAGAGAGACAGGTACAAAAATGACAATGAATAAGTACCTATTAATAATAACCTTGAACGTAAATGGGTTAAATTCTCCAGTCAAAAAACACAGAATAGCTGAATGGATAAGAAAGCATGACTGACACGTATGCTGCCTACAAGAGACTCACCTCAGGAAAAAAAGACCTACACAGACTAAAAGTGAAGGACTGGGGACAAATTTCCAAGCAAACAGACAGGAAAAAAAAGCGGGGGTAGCACTACTCATATCAGACAAAATAGACTTCAAAAAAAGGCAATAAAGAGAGACCCAGAAAGTCATTTCATAATACTTAAGGGAAGAATCCACCAAGAAGACATAAACATTGTAAATATACATGCATCCAACATAGCAGCATCCAAATATATAAAAAAAATCTTAGAGGACTTCAGGAAAGATATTGACAGCAACCCAACTATAGTAGGGGATTTTAACACCCCACAGTAAAAAATGTACAGATCTTCCAAACAAAATATCAACAAAGATATTGTGGCACTGAGCAACACCCTAGATGAAATGGACTTAACTGAGATATATAGAGCCCTTCATCGAAAGAAGCTAAATACACATTCTTTTCAAATGTGCATGGAACATTTTCAAAGATAGACCACATAACAGGACATAAAACAAGCCTCAACAAATTCAAGAAAATTGAAATTATACCAAGAATTTTTTTCTGACCACATAGGGCTGAAACTAGAAACTAACCCCAGGGGAAAAGACCCAAAACATTCAAAATTATGGAGATTGAGTAGCATGCAATTAAACGACAAATGGGTCAAGATTGAAATTAGGGAAGAAATCAAAAAGTTTCTGGAAACAAATGAAAATGAAGTCATGACAACCCCAAACTTATGGGACAGAGCAAAGGCAGTGTCTCCTTTAAGGAGTCTCATCAAGAAAAGAAGAGAAATGACCCAAATAAACACAATCAGAAGTGAAAGAGGAAAAATTACAACTGACACCACAGAAACACAAAGGATTGTAAGAAATTACTAGGAAGAATTGGATGCCAAGAAATTTGAAAACCTAGGTGAAATGGACAATTTTTTTTTGTATTTGTCATGATTCTTTATTCTGACTAGTGCTCATGGAAGAAGTAGGGGAACCAACCTAACGGTTCTGTATTCTTTCATCAGGAAAACTTGAACTAGGTCTCTGGAAGGCACCTGCTGGGGGAGCAGCCTGCACTTTGGTGCAGCTCTCTGTGTACTTGGTGGAGGGGCAGAGAGTTGCTGGAGCCCCTGCTGTAAGACCCTGTTATAGCCACACCCACCACCTGCAGGGAGTGGAGCTCTTGAGCCCATGGAGCATGAGGTCCCAATCCTTGTATTTAGCACCCTCTCTGCACCTTCTCTCAGCTAGTAGCATTTTGAGATGTTTTTAGGCAGACATGCAAAGGCCCAGAGAAAAGTTTTACAGATATTTGGGAATCTTAACCTTCATTTCACAGCTAAGTGGTGAATGAAGTTAGAAGGCTCATCTTTGTATAAAAGCCCCATCCCTATTTTCTTGGTGCTAAAATTGTACCAAACTGAGTCCTACTATCACAATATAAATACATTGTTACCCCAACCCACTGTCCCCAGATGAAGATCTCAAGCAGCCTTGTAGGCTTCTGGGAGGGATTTTCCTGATGAAGGATGTTCATAGCAATACAGGCCTACCTAAAAAAGATAGAAACATTTCAAATAAACAACCCTACCCCATACCTACAAGGACTCAAGGAACAACAACAAAGACAGCCCAGAGCAAGTAGAAGGAAGGAAATAACCAAGATCAGAGCAGAATTAAATGACATAGAGACTAAAAGCACAATTCTAAGGATCAATGAATCCAGAAGCTGGTTTTTTAAAAAGATAAACAAAATCGACAAGCCTTTAAGGAGGCTCATCAAGAAAAGAAGAAAGATGACCCAAATAAACACAATCAGAAATGAAAGAGGAAAGATTACAACTGACACCACAGAAACACAAAGGATTGTAAGAAATTACTAGGAAGAACTGTATGCCAAGAAATTTGAAAACCTAGGTGAAATGGACAAATTTCTAGAAAAAGATAATCTTCTAAAACTCAATGAAGAAGAAACAGAAAGCCTGAACAGACCAATAACAGCAGAAGAAATTACTAATCAAAAATGCCTGACACACAAAAGCCCTGGACCAGATAGTTTCACAGGGCAATTCTACAAAGCATATAAGGAAGAGCTAACCCCTCTCCTTCACAGACTATTCCAAAAAAACACAATTATGGAAAACTCCCAAACTCTTTTTATGAAGCCAGCATCATCATAATTCCAAAGCCAGATAAAGACACAACAAAGAAAGAAAACTTCAGGTGGTTATCACTGATAAACATAGATGCTAAAATCCCCAACAAAATATTGGCAAATTGCATTCAACAATACATTAAATAGATCATACACCATGACCATTGGGATTCATCCCAGGGACACAAAGATAACACAATATTCACAAATCAATATATGTGATACATCACATAAACAAAAGCAAAGACAAAAATTACATGATTGTATCAATAGATGCAGAAAAAACATTTGATAAGGAGCAGCACTCATTTATGACAAAAACACTCAGCAAAGTGGGAATAGAGGGAGCATTCCTCAACATAATAAAGGACATGTATGAAAGACCTTCAGCCAACATCATACATACTCAATGGGCAAAAACTTAGAGCTTTCCCACTAAGATCAGGAACAAGACAAGTTTGTCCACTTTCACCACTTCTATTCAATATAGTATTGGAAGTTTTAGCCACAGCAATCACACAAGAAAAGGAAATAAAAGGCATCTAAGTTCGAAAGGAGGAACAGAAACTGTCATTGTTTGCAGATGACATGATAGTGTACATGGAAAATTCTATAGACTCCACCCAAAAACTGCTTGACCTAACAAATAAATTTGGCAAAACAGTGGGATACAAAGTAAATATTCAGAAATCAAAGGCATTTTTGTATACCAACAATGAAACAGCAGAAGCAGAACTCAAGAAAAAAATCCCATGCAATATAGCAAAAAGAAAAATAAAATACCTAGGAATAAACCTAACCTAGGAGGTAAAAGACCTGTATGCAGAAAACTGTACAACACTGAAGAAAGAAATCAAGGAAGACACAAACAAATAGAAACATACCATGTTTATGTAGAGGAAGAATTAATATAATCAAAATGTCCCTATTACCCAAAGCAATTTACAGATTCAATGCCATGCCTATCAAAGTACCAATGACATATTTCACAGACATAAAACAAACACTTCAAAAATTTATATGGAACCATAAACCATGCTGAATAGCTGCTGCAATTTTGAGAAAGAAGAGAAAACTAGGAGGGATCACAATACCTGATATCAAACTGTATTACAAGGCCACTGTAATCAAAATAGCCTGGTACTGGTATAAAAACAGGCATGTGGATGAGTGGAACAGAATAGAGAGCCCAGAAATAAACCCAAGTCTCTACAGTCAATTAATATTTGACAAAGTGGGCAGCCACATAAAATGTAGTAAAGATAGCCTCTTCAACAAATGGTGTTGGAAGAACTGGAAAGCTATGTGCAAAAAAATAAAACTTGAGCACTGACTTACACCATACATAAAAATAAACTCAAGGTGGATAAAAGACTTAAATATAAGTCGTGACACCATTAAAATCCTAGAGGAAAACACTGGCAGGAAAATCTCAGATATTTCACATAGCAACATTTTTACTAATATGTGCTCTAGAGCAAGGGACATAAAGGAAAGAATAAACAAATGGAATCTCATCAAAATAAAAAGCTTCTGCATGACTAAAGAAAACAGTATTAAAATAAAAAGGGAACCAACTCTTTGGGAAAATGTATTTCCCAATGATACCTCAGACAAGGGTTTAATCTCCAAAATATACAAAGAACTTATATGACTCCACGGAAGAAGAAAAGCAACCTAATTAAAAGTAGACTACTTCCCACAAGTCATAATGGCCATCATAAACAAAGCAACAAACAACAAGTGTTGGAGAAGTTGTGGAGAAAAGGGGACCCTAGTGCACTCTTAGTGGGATTGCAGACTGGTACAGTACAGCCACTATGGAAAACAGTATGGAGTTTTCTAAGAAAAATAAAAATTGATCTGCCTTTTGACCCAGCAATTCCACTGCTAGGATTATATTCTAAGAAACCTAAAACACCAATCCAAAAGAACCTATGCACCCCAAAGTTCACAGCAGCACAATTTACAATAGCCAAGTGTTGGAAGTAACCTAGGTGCCCATCAGTAAATGAATGCATCAAAAAACTATGGTACATTTATTTACACAATGTAATTTTATGCAGCACAAAGAAAGCAGGAGCTCCTACCCTTTTCAACACCATGAATGGAACTGGAAAGCATTATGCTGAATGAAATAAACCAGGTGGTGAAAGACAAATACCATATGATCTCATCTTTAACAGGAACCTAAACAACAAAACAAAAAAACAAGCAAAATATAACCAAAGACACTGAAATAAAGAAAAAGGCTGACAGTGAGCAGAAGGGAGAGGGGAGAGAATTTCAGGGAAAAAGAGGAAGGGTTTGTAGGAACAAGTATGAAGGACACATAAACAAAAACTAGGGGGTGTGGAAATGGGAGGGAGGTGGGGAGCACTGGGGGGTGGGCTGGGATGGGAGTAAAAGACAGAGAACTGTATATGAACAATTAAAATAAATAAATATTTTTTAAAAAGAAATCACAAGAATTGTGAGAGATTAAGCAATTTCTACATAATTCTAGGAAACAGCACAGACAATGTGCATATTGATGATAATATCTTTAGTTATGCCTGGGTGATGTGGCTCAGTGGATTGAGCGCTGGCCTGACAACCAAAGTGTCATTGGTTTGATTCCCAGTTTAGGACATATGCCTGGGTTACAAGCCAGGTCCCCAATATGGGGCTCACAGTGGGCCACCACACACTGATGTTTCTCTCCTCTTTCTCCCCCACTTCCCCTCTATAAATAAATAAATAAATAAATAAAACCTAAAAACTATTTATTAAAGATTTTATTTATTTATCTTTAGAGATGAAAGGAAGGAAAGAGGGAGAGAAACATCAATGTATGGTTGCCTCCAGTGCATCCCCTGCTGGGAACTGGCCTGCATCCCAGGCATGTGCCCTGATTGGAATCCAACTGCGATCCTTTGGTTCACGGGCCTGCACTCAATTTACTGAGTTACACCAGCCAGGGCTAAAAAAATGTTTTTACATAATACGTATAAGCAAGCCTTGTGTATCTATCTTTTAAAGCCAAAATTTTTGAGTAAGATTATTTATGTATTTTTATGAATAACATATTTTTATATTATTTTTAATTATCAGTTGAATTTTCTTTTAGTTATAGAAAGTGTATCTTTATTTTAGACTTTTTGAAAAATAAAAAAGACAGGAAAAATTCGTTTTACAAGTAGATACTTTAAGAACAATGTTTTGGTTTGTTTATGCAGGGGGGCTCCACCCGCACGGCCCCCCCGGCCTCTACAGATGAGAATAAGTCTACCAAGACATGATCTTCTTGGGGAGGAAAGGTGATCGATCTCTCAAAGGAGAAGGGCCAAGAGCCTTTTCCTCAATGGGCTTTTCTTAGGTTTATTTTGCACAGGAATACAGGTAAAGCTCATTAATCATTGTCAGGCAGTAAGGATCAAACAATAGATAGCATACAAAGAACTCTGAGGGCCTATACTGAGTCATGGTCTGTTAGCTAAAGAGCTACAAAACTTTGAGAAACAAATTCATTTTGTGCTCAGGCCCTTATCATTTAATTAAGATCATTCTGAGCAAAGCAGTTTTCACAGGATTTTATATATTCTTTCTTAGGCCTGATCACCGGGGGAACCTACCCTCTGTCATTGTTTCAGGCTTAAGTCAGGCAGGGGAAGTAAGGCAGCCAAGAAATTAGGAGACTTCTCGCAGACTGAATGAGGACTTAGGCTATGTCAAAGCCGAGGGCGAGGGTCCATTGCCCCCTTTCTCCATAGCCCCCCAAGTCCTTCCCTGGGTCCTCCCTGTCATTCCAGTCTTAGGTCCTTCCTCCCTTGAGGAATCTTAGCCGTCATTGGCTAACCGACCAAGCTTTGGGGGTCAGGTATGGATGAAGTAAAAGGAGTAGAAGTGGCACTCCTACCAGGGTGATAAGCTTTGTCTCCTCAATGACTTATGATCCGAAAGTTGGTTCACTCAGCCTTAGCCATGTGGGGGTTACAGACTCTGAAACCAGGTAGGACAGTTCCCAACAAGTTTATTTCTGATCTTGTTCCTAAAACTATACAAATTATGTTAAAATTTAAATCAAAACATTGATATCTTATCTGAGACATGGTTCTTGAAGACATGGTTCATAAAATTTATGAAGCCTAAATTTTAATGGCTATATTATACACACAAACATACATACACACACAATGGTATATAAAAGTCCTATTTTGGATGTTTGAGCTCTATCTAAATATTTACTATTGTAATAAACACTGCGCTGAACATCTAAATACATGCTTTTATTCATATACCATGTGTGCTTCTTGAGCTAGATTGCTTTCCTAAGGCAACATTTTTAAATCTTAATAAGTGTTGCCAAGTTGCAGTGAGTGGTATTCTATAAAAAAATGAAAATGATGTTTTTATTATTTAAAATTAACAAAATATATACATCGCCCACAGAATTGTATTGGAATTGAGAAATGAATGTTTTAATGTATAACAGAGAGCCTTTTGGAGAAAGTGGCATCTCACTGCGTAGAGAAATGTAAGCTGTTTCATCATCAGAAGGCAATGAGGAGGCATCGCAGAACAAGAGGAGCACAGTGAGTATGAACGGAAGAATGATGAATGCTTTTAGGATAATCATATATTCCTTCTACAAGAAAACTGTGAGTTACTTTGATGGTAAGGCAAGAAAAAAAACTGTGAATTACTTTGATCATAAGGTGAAAAAAGCAACTCTGGTGTTTAGAATATGGAAATCAATTAGCATCTTAAAGAGGAAAATAAGCAAAGACTGTTTTGAAGAACAAAAGTGGATATTGCAGAAGTGTTTAGATTTGTGATATGATCGAAGCATGGAGCTTAAGAAGCTTCTTAAAAACATCTGATTTTGTTTTGTTTTTAGGATTGATTAATGAGACCGCCCAATCAATACTGGTTGAGAAAAGAGCAGGGCATTGGGGAACATAAAATATTACACCTGAACTATAAACGTGTTCAATTATTCATTCCAATTTCACATCTTGCCAATATTTTAGTGAGGCACTGTGCTAGGCAATACAGATACAAAGATAAATGAGCAGCAGTGCCCATGTCATGAGGACTCAGAATAAAAGGGGGAAGATCAGTAATTATTTACAAAGTTTGCATTATAACAATGAGATATTACAATGAAATAATACAGTACGATAATAAAAGTCTTGGAGCAAATCAGAGGAGGTAAGAAACTTGGAAAGAAACATCAAAGAGTTGATAGAGGTAACATTATAGGGGTTATTTGAAAAGTGTGTAGGAGTCTGACAAGAGGAACATTTCCCAGCAGGCAGTCCAAGCAGTGAACAATGCATGCAGAATTGTAGAGACAACAGAAGGTTAAGGTGCACCCAGGGAAATACTATTGGTTCAGTAGGAATATGGTTCAGGATTAATACAAAGCCAGAAGGAAAGTCACACCAAGTTCAGTTTTGAAAAATCTTATAAGGAGTTTGTGTTTGATCACGTTGTATCAGAAATTCAGTGACAATTTTAAGCAGGGAATTAATGAGACTCATTGTAGTCTTGTCCTCTCTTGTGTATCACATAGGCATTACTTCACATACAATCATAGGTAAGTACTTTAAGCTCTTACACTGGAATTAGTTTGTAAAGGCAGTTCCCTTGATTTTGTGCCTTAATGTATGTATTTTCTGAATTTAGAAAGAAATATTTTAAATGACAAAAATGGATATATAATTCTCTAAATAGCTTGGTTTATATGTTATGGCACAAATATGTAATGAAAATCTCTGCAGCTATAAAAACAATAATGGGTGTATGTATATATATGACACATTATGCAACTTTTTTTTTCATTTCAGATCTAACATTTCTTGAAATATCAACATAGGTATTTAAGAGAATTGTGTAGATGATAAACAAATTGATAGATATGGAGATGCACTTAGATCTTAAATTAAAACATAAAGTTGAATTATTATTTGTATATGATTTGGATATTTGTATATCCATTTGTGTAAAAAAGGAAAGTCAATAAAATATATACTGTGTTATATTATTCCTTATGCATTCCTGAAAAGAATACATTAAGTACTACTATTAGTCACCACTGGTAAATAGCAGTAAAAAATTAGAATTTGGGGATTCAAAGCTATTACTGCTAACATTTCATGCTTTTGTACTTCATTTCATATTTTGATATTAAATATCTATACTTAAAAAGGTTTTACTTCATTATTATTATTACCTGGTGTTTAGATTGGAGATATAGATAGATAGATAGATAGATAGATAGATAGATAGATAGATAGATATCTCCAAAGTATCAAATATATATATGATACTTTAAATCCACTTGTTAATATTTTAGGTGTGCTTGAGAAGAATGTGCACATCAAGGCTTTTGTGACAGGGTTTTATATATGTTTACTGGACCAAACTTGTTAATCATGTTACCCAGATTTCCTATATTCCTATGTTTTAAGCTCTGCAGTCTATTAGTTTATAAGGGGAATATTAAAATATCACCATATGCTGGCTAGTTCATCAGTTCTATTAATTCTGTCAATTTTTACTTCACATGATTAAGACTATATTGTAGGTTATATCACATACAATATAATATATACACTTGAAAATTTTTCTTATTATCATTATTGAATCAGACTTTTTATTTCCTTGTCATTTATTAGCCTTAATACTTATACTTGACTTAATAAGACCAAGTTTTACCATGGGCATGAAGCAGTAGGAATTCTCAAATTGCTGGTAGAAGTATAAATATTACAACCACCTTGGGAAATTATATAGTTAAATGTACTAACTGAAACTGAATATATGTCTTCCCTATGATCCTGCAATTCTATGCCCAGGTATGTCCTCAACATTCACATGTTTACCATGACTATGTATGTAAGAGTATTTATTTTTTAATGTCTTCAAATTAAAAACATCCCAAATATCTATCATTGAGAAATTAGGTAAACAAGCTATAGTAGATTTTTACAATCAATATTATAAAGCAATAAAACTGAATGTAACCATATGAATAAAAATTATAAACAACATTGAGAAAAATAAATAAATCTTAAAAATTGCTTACAAGCAATACTAAACCATACAAGTAGAAGCAAGAATATGTTTAACTGCAAGAACAAAGAAAAGGTGATTGAAGGGTGTATGGTTAGTGCTTTTTTTAAGTTGTCAATTACTCTTTCTTTGACCTCGCTGATAGTCATAGAAATTTTGTTTTGTAGTAATGAATTTATTAGTATGTGTATTTATATTTTGTGTAACTTCTTATATATTTAAGAAGAATATACAAGAATTCTTCTTATATAAGAATATAAGAAGAATTCTTATATAAGAATTCTACATATAAGAATTCTACTTATATGTAGAATAAACTGGTCAATAATAAAAAGTAAAGATAATTTTCAAAAAATAGAAATATATAAATTCTTCTAAAACTGTAAAATACATTTATCTTACTTGCCTAGACAGCCTGTTAATGAGAAAATATGAGAACATTTTTCTGTTTAGTGAAAAACAACAAAAGTTAGCCCCTAATGCTAGCATTGAAATAGGACCCTTACACTATTATTTTATAAACTTTTATCAATGTTGCTACACAATACATTCAGACAAGAGAATACAATTTGAAATTAAAAACAGTGTAGAAAGAAAGAGTTAGGACTTTTATTATTTTCACACATTCTATAATTTTATAGTCATAAAATCCAAGAGAAATACCTAAAAATTTAAGTTACTGAGGTATTATATTGACAAGAAATCTATAACCTTTTATATACCATTTAGAAGATAAAGGGAAAGAAAAGGCACTGCCTACTATAACAACATTAAAAATCAAAACCTTAGAAGACAATAGATAAGAATATAAGACAGAAAACTATACTTGAACAAGAATTAAATTTAAAAAAAAGTAGATGAGAAAAGTGAAAGATACATATATGTGATATTTTAAAGCNCATACACCAAAATAAATTCAAGGTGGATAAAAGACTTAAATATAAGCCGTGAAACCATTAAAACCCTAGAGGAGAGCCTTGGCAAGAAAATCTCAGATATTCCACGCAGCAATATTTTTACTGATACGTCCCCTAGAGCAAGGAACATAAAGGAAAGAATAAACAAATGGGATCTCATCAAAATTAAAAGCTTCTGCATATATGAGATATTTTAAAGCACTACTAAAAGGCAGAAAAGAATTCCTGAACAAATGGAAATAAATATAATATTTTGGGATTAGAAGATTCACCAGCATAAAGATGTCATTTTTTGGTCATTTTTATGTTTAATAAAATGCCAATAAATGTTATATTTTGTTCTGTTAAGTTCATAGTCCATTTGGAAAAATAAACTAATCATACAAGAAATTTAGAAAATTCTGAAGTAGAATAGAAATGAGGAAGAGCCTGCACCTTTCAGATATTTGGTATATGCATTAAATCCTCAAAATTAAACCACAGTGTATAGTTTTATTAATCAGCAAAACCAGTGTGAAAAATTAAAAATTCCAAACATAGATCAATATATGTGTGGCTGTTCATAATAAATAAGGATGGCATCTGAAATCAGGCGGAAAAATGTGGCTGTTATTCCATAGATAGTGCTGAGACAACGGGAATAGCTACTTGGAAACTAATTTTGGTATATGCCTCACATTGTACAGAAGGATAGATTCCAAACATAAAAAATTTAAATGTTAAAATAACTCTTTTCAAATACTGGCAGAAAACAGGAAATTTCTATAGCAGGATGATGATGATGATGATAGTTCCTAACTATGCTTCAGACTACAAAAAGCTTAATAGAATAAACTGGTAAATTTACTGAGACTGTGATTCTGTGCAAACAATAAGAAAAATGAGTATGTTACCAAAATATTTTTTAATTTTTTTATTTAATTATTGTTCACATACAGTTTCTGTCTTTTACTCTCATCTCAGGCACCCCCACCCCAGTGCTCTCCATCTCCCTCCCATTTCCACCCCCCCCTTAGTTATTCTCCATGTGTCCTTTATACTAGTTCATGTAAATCCCCTTTTTCCCCTGAAATTCCCTCCCCTCTCCCCTCTGGTCACTGTCCCCCTGTTCTCTATTTCAGTGTCTTTGTTTTTATTTTGCTTGATTGTTTGTTTTGTTGTTTAGGTTCCTGTTAAAAGTGAGATCATATGGTATTTGTCTTTCAGCACCTGGCTTATTTCACTCAGCATAATACTTTCCTGTTCCATCCATGATATTGCAAAAGGTAGGAGCTCCTTCTTTCTTCCTGCTGCATAGAATTCCATTGTGTATATGTACCATAATTTTTTGATCCATTCATTTACTGACATCTTACCAAATTTATTTTAAACCCATCAGAAAACATCTAGAAAAAGGACTAGCTAGATAATATTAAAATTCAACTTGTTAAGGGAGATGACAATGGCCAACTACTTTCTTCACTAGGAGCATCTCCTCATGGGCTGAGAATTAGACATGACCTGAGTAGAAGGATTTTGCTGGGGAAAAAATAGTGGGATTTGTGATGACAGTGAAAGCTTGTATTTCTACTGAACAGCATGTGGGATTCTACTGCCTGCTGCCACTCTCTAGGCAAAATTTCAAAGGCAAAGTTTTGGTGATAAAGAAAAGGGGTCTTTATTCAAAAGCTACACAGTTTTGGAATAGTGGCTTTCCACATGCATTACTCACTTAAGCCTATCAATTAAGGCTAAAGTCTAACCCCAGAGTTCTCCAATCATTCCCCTTGGTAGTTTTAATTATCTTATTTTTGTAGGGTTAGTTTACAAATTAAAACAACATACCATGCAAAAGCTACACAATTTTGGAAGAATGGCAGGCTTCTGCCTCAGAGGTCATCCCCTCTAGAACACCCAAACAAGAATAACCCTGCCATGCTCTGCCAGGTCAGCCAGACCCTAGGCTGCATCCAGAGTTTCTTCCCATCCAAAATACCTTCCACTAGGAAATGCAGGCCCTTCCACCCATAGGAGAGCCCAAGAGTGCTTCTTTTATTCCCAATCTTCTCACTAGTAATTCCAGGACCTCTGAAGGCATTCATCTTCTCAGCCAATCCCATCCTAGACTGTTCACCATTGCTTTGGGCAACCTCCTCCTACAACTCCTCCCTGCTCTTTTTCAGTGATCTGATCAGATCTCTCTGTATCAATAGGACAGATTAACTAGAGGAGACCCAAATGCACAACTGGCTTTCTCCATGAGAAATTTACTGAGATCTATGGTAGAGCAGAAAGCTGAGGACTTGGGTGGGGTAAGGCAGGGGGGCTGAAATATAAAATGGCAAAATAGACTCTCTTATGATCTTGTGGTGCTTAGGAAACAAAGCCCCACTAGAAGAGGGCACCATCTCAAATACATACAGGCCTTCTATACAATACAGGTACCAGATTTCCTGGTGTTCTGGGTGAAGACTAAGAAGCTAAACTCTAAACTTCCAGAAGGCAGAACTGAATCTTTTGGACACATTCATGACAAATGAGACAGAAACTACTACAATCAACAAAAACCTAGGGCAGTGTGGCTGACAAAAAAAGAGGAAAACCTGAGTAGACAATAAAACTGCAAGGCAACTCATGCTCATTTCCTGATCAACTAAGTTTACCAGCATAACCTTATTTTCCTGACAGATAAAGGGAAATTACTTCCTTATGAAAATAACATTACTGCAGTGCTAGCCAAATATCTCTATTGGTTGGACCATTGTCCCGTACACTAAAAGGTTGAGGGTTCAATTCCCAGTCAGGGCACATGCCTGGACTGCAGGTTCCATCTCCGATTGGAGTGCATATGGGAGGTAAGTGATTTGTATTTCTCTATCACATCAGTTTCTCTCTCTCTCTCTCTCAATCTCTCTCTCTCTCTCTCATTTCTTGTCTTTAAGCATGTTCTCAGGTGAGGACTAAAAATAACATTAATGTAGAATTTTTTATTTTTAGCATACATATCTGGAATAGAATTTTAAAAAATAGAGGAAATATGGAGACAGGAAATTATGTTTGATTGTCAAGAGAAAAATATAAACAATGAAAATGATCAATGATCACTATTTTCTGAGGTGTTTCTCAGCTAAAGACTGAGACCATCAGAGTTACCAAACTGGTTCATTCCTACCCAGGGAGGGATTCTTCTAATGGGTAAATCTTGCTTGATGATTTACTATCACCATAACTGAAGCTGTTTCTGGACTTTGTTGCAATCTGAGGCTCTTCTTACCTGATTGTATTAGCCTGTTCAGGGTGTTATGACACAATGCCATAGACTGGGTGACTTAAGCAACAGGACTATTTCTCTCGGTTTTAGAGGCTAAAAAGTTGAAGATCAAGATGCTAAACATTTTGGTGCCCTGGTAAGTTCTCTTTGCCTGGCTTGCAAATGAATGCCTTCTCATTGTTTCCTCCCATAAGGCATAGAGGAAGCTCTGGTCTCTTCCACTCTTTAACAAGGACACTTATTTTGTCATGGGGTCTACACCCTCATGATCTCTTTCTTCTAAACTTAATTATCTCATAAATGCCCCATCTGCACATACCATCACATATGAATTTGCACATACCATCACATATAAATTTGGGGAGGTCACAGTTCAGTTCACAGCACTGATCTCACTGATCCTTCCTTCCCTTTCTTTTTTTTTAAAGATTTTATTTATTTATTTATTTATCTATCTTTAGAGGGGAAGGAGAGAGGGAGAGAAACATCAATGTACGGTTGCCTTTTGTGCGTCCCCTGCTGGGAGTTGGCCTGCAGGGAACAGGCCTGCAACCCAGGCATGTGCCCTGACTGGGAATCGAACCATGATCCTCTGGTTTGCAGGCCCAAGCTCAATCCACTGAGCTACACCAGCCAGGGCCCTTTCTTCCTTCTCAGGAGTCAGACCTGCATTTCAATCTCAAGGCTCTCCTTGTTTATTGCTGCTTCTTCACAAGTGTCTTTCCCAATGAACATCTTGTACATCTCATTCCATTCCCAGAGACTCTAAATGATATAGATAGTATTTACTATACTATACATGTATAGATAGTAAATTTACTATACAGTACATGTATAGTGTAGTAAATACCATCTGTATCATTTAAACCTATCATTAAACCTATCACTATGCTTATTCTAAGTCCAGTGTAGATGAGTCAAGAATGTTGAGCTAGTTTTCATGCTATTTAAGAAAATGTCAAATAATGAACAAATATGCTATTTAAAAAAGACATTTTAAGCTGTTCAAAGTCCTGCTTGTAACATTTTAGTGTTTTTGATTCTCAAGATGATTGTTTCCCTTTATGGCTAGGAAATGTAAAATTTCCTGCAATAGACTTCAGGAGCAGACCTACAGAAATGAGCTGTTGAAAATAAGCAATGTAGTGAGCAGTCTACTCATATTATATTTGGCAGAATCCAATTCCCACTACAATATAATTGAATAGCTCTAACCTGCCTGACTAAAATTCCCATGGAGCTTACAATGTTCATTTTCTTCCACCGTCTGTTGATAGCGATACACCATCAGTCTCTTAGGCTGCCAGCCTGCAATCCAGGGGTTGCTGCCTCATAGAAATGCATAAAAACTCCTCCAGAGATGTAGCCTTGGTCTCAGGAGAGGACACAGATACAGGAATGTAGACACATCAGTCAATCATAACTAGAGTACCCAAACACCTGCTCTGGAGTTCCTAATCCATCAGTCTTTCCCAATCACACTTTAGGAATTGTGGATATATATAAACAATAGTCAATTTAAGCTTGCATTTTTTAAAATATATTTTATTGACTATGCCGTTACAGTTGTCCCATTTTTCTCTCCCTTTTATTTCACTCTGCCCTGTCCCACCCCTCCCACCATCATCCCTCCACCTTGGTTTTTGTCCATGGCTCATACATATAAATTCTTTGACTTTTCCATTTTCCATACTATTCTTAACCTTCCCCTGTCTATTTTGTGCCTACCATTTATGCTTCTTGTTCCCTGTACCTTTCTCCCCCATTCTCCCCCTGCCCCCTCCACGCTAATTACTCTACATAAACTTGTATTTTTAATGACAAAATATTAGCTACCTGGAAGCTCACACAAACCAGATAGAAATCTTCCATTTCAAAGACAGATTCCCCACATCCTTCCTTCCTGTGTCAGACATGTGCTTCAAATGCAGAAAAGATGAGATCTCTAAGTGAGATCCATGGTGTTCCTCGGACAACAGGAAACATTTAAAAAGAGTTGTAGAAGTTACACAACATTCTCTTTGGAGCCATGCCTCACCTCATGGTTCCTGTGTCATATTTACTAAAAATAAGAAGTAGCCAGGGAGATCTTGTTAACTGTATTTCCCGTATAAGTTTCTTTCTTCTAGCGAGTATCATTACACTTGGTCAACTGCCTTTTATTTATTTTTATAGAGGCTCCATGGGAGGGCCCTCACTCACCACCTCTCTAAAGTGAATAAATGGACCAAGCTTAACTGGCTTAACTTCATCCTCCCAATGAGTAAAATAAGTAAGAATAGAGAAAAGAAAAAACGAATCCAAAGGAAATGGCTAATAGGGAATGAAGACTAGATCTTGAGGAGATATAAAGAAAAGAAGACTGAATTCATTGGCAATCATGGGTAGAGTGGTTTATTCAGAAGCCCTGGGCTTACGGTTAAGATCTGGTTCCCACTCCTTAAAAACAAAAAACAAAAAACTTTTCTTATGCTATTTAACTTCTGGTCTTGAGCTTCCTCAACAGTATAAGGACAGTGATATTTTCCACAGAAATTTTATGAGGATCTAAATATGGCAAATTATGTGAGTGTGTCTGATACTTGGTAGGAGTGGATTAAATGTCACATGGTTTCTTATTTTACCTTTAAAAATAGAATATAATATATTTGTAATTTTCCTTTTTAGGATACATAGCACAAATATGCCAATATCTGCTATCTATTCTTGTATGTTTTACCTGTTCTCAAAATAGACTTCACATTTTTGGGGGGGAAATGCAATTGCTCTTACTAACTACAGATGTTTGAAGAATAATGAGGTCAGATGTCAACTCAATTGCAGACTATTTTTATAAAATTATATTAGATTTATATGATGCCTTTAACTAATACTACCTCTCTGAAAACTAGGATATCAGTAAGCAAATCATAATTTATATATTAGGGGTTAGGGAAAGGGCCAAATAATTAATAAGCTGTATTCCAGCTCTTTCTCCTTTTGTACAGATAATGATGATATTTGTGTGACTTGATAAATACATGCTAGAGCTATGTTTAAGAAGGCTTCTCTCTCAGGATATGAAACTTTCCTGCCAAATAATATCATCTGACTCTTCTTGAATAACATGAAAAGGGATCTCACTTGCTATCACTGAATGACAGAAGTCAGAAGCTAATGTTACTCAGGGTGTTGTGGCAAAATCTCCAACCTGACAGCGGTTCTCATGCCTTAGGGGATTTTAAAAGGCAGTGCATGAGGCTGGTATCAAATCGTTGCTATTTTCCAGAGACATGTTTGCTAAGTCAGGTCACTTTGTAAAGCAAATAGTCTCTCTAGGTATGTGCATTTTTGGTGCATGCGTATTTATTTTGCATCTTACAACACTGCTCATCTAATTAAATTGTGTACCAGATGATAGCGATATCCTTATGAAGACAGAAAAGTTAACAGTGTGCACTGCATTGCTCTCACCCAGGGTCTGCAAGATTTCCAACACAGATGTGCATAATGTTGGGACTCACTTTGTGTCTACAAAATGTTTGTCTTTGAACTAGTCCTGCTACCAGCAATTTTATACTAATTTCAAGCTACAGTGGACTTTATTTTTTTTTCTTAATAGATTTTGGATATCTTTTAAAATAAAAATCTTTTCATGGCAGGAACCTCACAGAAAATGAAAATCTTATACTTTCTTTTTTGCTTTTCTTTTTTTTTCAGAATCTTTGCATACGCTACTGACTTCAAATAATTGGTCTCACATTAAGTAATGCTTTTCTGATGAGTGTAGCATCATACTATTGATTAACTGTGGTAACTGAATACCATGATGAGGAAGTTGTGTCCTTCAAAAGAATTGAGGGTAGGATATGTTAACAACTAGAGCCTGTGGTTGAAGCCCCATGCTTTTAATTTTTTTATTGTCTTTATTTCTGGAGCATTTTTATATTTATAGAAAACTGAACAAATAATGCAAAGAGTTCCATTTACTTCTCCTGCCCCTTCCATGGTTTTTCTTATTAATATGTTGCATTAATGTAGTACATGTGTTACAATTGATGAATCAATATTAATACATTATTATTAACTAAAGTCCATAAAGTCCATTAGTGTTCACTCTTTTTTTAGATTTTATTTATTTATTTTTTAGAGAGAGGGGAAAGGAAGGAGAAAGAAAGGGAGAGAAATATCAATGTGTGGTTGCTGCTCACCTGCCCCCAGTTGGAGACCTGGTCCCACAACCTAGGCATGCGCCCTCACTGAGAATCGAACCAGCAATCTTTAGGTTTTCAGGCCCATGCTCTATCCACTAAGCTATGTCATTCAGGACCAGCATTCACTCTTTGTCTCATATAGTTCTATGGGTTTTCACCAGTGCATAATGTTTTGTTTCTATCATACACTGCCATATAAAATAGTTTCACTGCCCCAAAAATCCTCACTTATTCATCCCTGCTCCACTTTCTCAAACCTTTGACAAACACTGATCTCTTTACTACCTCTGTATTTTTGCCTTTTCCAAAATGTTATGAAGTTATAATCATATAGCATGTAGTATTTGTATTGGCTTGTTTCACTGAGCAATGTACACTCAGGTTTTTTCCATGTCTTTTCATGCCTTAACCAATCATTTATTTTTATCGCTGAATAATATTCTATATATGAGTGACCACAGTTTGTTTTTTATTTTTCTTTTGAAGGACATCTTGGTTGCTTACAAGTTTTAGAAACTATAAATAAACATGTGCAAGTGTTTGTGTGACCAAAACTTTGACTCATTTAGGTAAATATCTAGGAAAGTGATAGCTGGATCACACTGTTTATAAGAAACTGCCAAACTGTAATCCAGAGTGGCCATTTCATTGGGTATTCTGAACAGCAAGAAATGAATGACAGGCTCTGTTAGTCCACATCAGAGGTGTCAAACTCGTTTTCACCGGGGGCCACATCAGCCTCATGGTTGCCCTTAAAAGGCCGAATGTGATTTCAACTCCTTAACAGTTTAGGAGTAGTTACATTTATATAATCCTAAAATTATTTCAGCCCTTTGAAGGCAATCACGAGGATGATGTGGTCCCTGGTGAAAATGAGTTTGACACCCCTGCTCTACATCTTTGTCAGGATTCTTTATTGTCAGATTTTTGGGATTTAACCATTTCCAAAGGGGTGTAGTAGTATGTCACTGTTGTCTAATTTGCGGTTCCCTAACAACCTATGATGCTAAGCATCATTTAACATGCTTATTTGAAAAAAGAACATGCTTATTTGCTATCTTTATATTTGTATATATTCTTTGGTTACATGTCTATTCAGATCATATGCTTATGTCTCAATTCAGACATTTGTTTTCATGTTGTTCTTTTACTGTTCAATTTCAAGGTTTATTTATGTATTTTGGATACAAGTTCTTTATTAGATATATGTTTTGCCAATATTTTCCCCCGGTCTTTAGCTCATGTTTTCATTCTCTGAATCATGTCTTTTACAGATGTTTTGTTCTTAATGAAGCACAAATTATCAATTACTTCATTCATTGATCATGCTGTATATTATGCATTGTATCTAAAAAGTCACAGTCAAATCCCATTACCTAGAATTATTCCTGTTACCTTCTAAAAAATTTATAGCTTTGTGTTTTACATTTAGGCCTAGATCTATTTTTAGTTAGTTTTTGTAAAGGATGTAAGCTCTACATCTAGATTCATTTGTACGCGCGTGTGTGTAGACGTCCAGTTTTTCCAGCACTATTAAAAAAATAAAGACTGTCCTTCCTCCATTAAAGTGTCTTTGCTTCTTTGACTAAAATCAGTTTACTATATCTGTGTGTGTCTATATCTGGGCTATCTATTTTGTTCCCATTAATTTATTCCTCTATTCCCTTGCCAATACCACATCATTCCCTTGCCAATACCTCTATTCCCTTGTCAATATTCATTATTTCAAAATTAGCTTGACTAGTTTTACAGTAAAACCTAAAGTCCAGTTATTCTATCTTATGTTGGCAATCTGGATCTTTTGTGTTTTTCACATTAACTCTAGAATTAGTCAATATTCATAATATAATTTGGTGGTATTTTGAGTAGGATTTCATTTTACCTATAAATCAAGTTGGGAGGAACTGACATATTGACAATATTGAGAGACTTCCTATTCATCAACATGGCATATATATTCCTTTTTAGTTCTTTGGTTTCTTTTGTTAGAGTTTTGTAGCTTTTGTCATATGTATCTTATACATATTTTATTAGATTTTTACCTAAATATTTTATATTAGAGGGATGCTAATGTAAGTGGTAATGTGTTTTTAATTTGTTTTGTTTTATTCATTGCTGGTATTTACGAAAGGGATTGACTTTTATATAACTTTGGATCCTACACATTGCTATACTCATCTACTGGCTTCTGTAGTTTTTTGTCAATTCTTTAGAATTTCATACATAAACAATCACATTATCTCTGAAGAAAAAGACAGATTTATTTCTTTCTCCTCGGGCTGTATGCCTTTTATAGTCTTTCCTTGTCTATTACACTAGCTAAGATATACAGTTCAGTGCTGAATAAGAGGGCACATTCTTGTCTTATTTCTACACTTAAGGGAAAAGCATCTAGTTCTTCACCACTAAGTGTAATATTAGCTGTAGGTTTTTCTGAAAGTATTTTTATAAAGTTGACAAAGTTCCCCTCAATGTCTGGTATGTTGAGAGTTCTTATTACAAATGAGTGTTGGATTTTGTCAAGTGCCTTTTCCACATCTAATGATGTGATTGTGATGTTATTTAGCCTGTTAATATAATAAATTATATTTGTTGGTTTTCAAATGTTGAACCAGCTTTATATACGTGAGATAAACCCACTTGGTCATGGTGTATAATTCCTTTTATACATTGTTGAATTTAATGTCTATTATTTTGCTAATGATTTTTGTATCTATGTTCATGAAAAATATTAGACTTCCTGCCTGTAGATTCCCTTTATGGTATGTCTTTATCTTCTTTTGATTTAGGATAATGTAGGCCTCATAAAAATGCTTAAAAAGTATTATTTCTGGTTCTATTTTCTGCAAGAGATTTTAAATAATTTATATAATTTCTTCTTTAAATATGTGGTGAAATTTACCTTCTTTAAATGAACCCATTTGAGCTTGGTACTTTTTATTTGAAAGGTCATTAATTATCTATTCAATTTCTCTAATAAATATGGTCTTATTCAGATTGTGCATTTCTTTGTGTGAATTTTGGTAGGTTGTGTGTTTCATGAAATTGGCCCACTTTATCTAAGCTGTCAAATTTGGGGTATAGATTTTCTACAATATTCACTTATTGTCTTTTTAATATCTGTATGATTAGCAGTGATGGTTCTCTTTTATTTCTGATATTAGTAATTTGTCTCATCTTTTTCTTAGATATTCATTTTATTTTCCATTATTTTAAGTATGGTTATATGTTTTTTTCATTCCTGAGAGAAAGAAATCAAAATGCATGTTGTGAAAAAGCATCATTAATTTTCTTTTGTTGGTGAAAAATGTGAATAACAGATGAGAAGAAACTTAACCACTGTTACCAAATCCTGATGTGCACTCTAGGGAAACGAGGAGAAGAATGTTAGCTGTCAGATTTTTGATGGCCTACACTGTACCCAGAACAAATAAATAACATGTCATCTTTCTTATAAATTCCAACAACTACCCAAGATGGGGGCTGAACTTATTTTACAGAGAAAACTTATATTCAGATAAGTTAGATAATATTTTGTAGGTTACAAAAGAAAAAAGATGGTGGGGCAGAATTATGAATCCATCTCTTTCAAACTCCAAAACCTAACTTTTGCAATTGTTCTGTTTCTTGGAATGATTCAATTTCTATTTTTCTAAGTTCTGAGTGCTGAGGAAAAAAAGAAAGAAAGTAAAGTAGTATAGTTCTTGTCCTTTAAAATTATATAAAATAGATGACACTACAATATTATAGACACTGAAAAATAGCTACTTGTTTACCTAAGTTATCTTAATACTTTCTCTTACTTCTAGGGCTGGGGTTTTGGTGAAAGAGAAAAAAATGTCAGTAAATTCTGAATACATTTACAAAGCTTATTTGACATGACAAATCACTACCACCAAAACATTGCATATGTTATAAAGAAATCAATAAACAAATATTTTTGATAAGCTATATTGATGATATGTCTAGAATTTTGCTCTACTTGTTACATTTTACATTTAATGAAACCAGCTGTTATAAATTAGTTACAGAGAGGGACGTTGTATCTGAAGCTCATTCTTTTTATTGATGCATCATTTACTATTATTATTGCTATTATTATTTTGGCTTGAGACAGCTACAATATTAGGAGCTATTAGGTGCACCCACTTAAATCACTTATTTCTAGAAAAAATTTTTTGTGGTGCTTTTTAAACCAAAAGCTTCTAAGATAAATTTGAAGAAGGGACAGATTGAAGGTCACAAAATACAAGTTGAGCATGAAGAGGACAAAAAAATCAGATAATAAAATGTTTATGATTACATTTCATCTTTAAATATTTGCATAAATTAGAAGTGGCTTGCTTACCTAAGTTTTTTATATCAATTTATTGACTCCCCCCCATAGACATATAAGAAACAGTGAGCTTGAGAGCCTCAGGTTTATAATATAAAATATAGAATGCATATTTTATTCAAAGGCGTTTTCTATCACCAGGCTTGTCAAGAGAGCTTCCGAAAGGTTAACAGAAATTGGCAGTGCATGCTGGGGAAAAGGTAGAGAGCACCAGAAAAGAGAGAGGAAACAGGAAGATAAATTGAACAAACAGAACAGCTTTGGAAGTTTTGCCTGAATCCTCAGAGAATGGAGTGAAATATTTTATTTGATTTCTATTAGGCTTCCTTGAATAAAATGAAAGTGGCTGGTAGGAAGGGTGTGTGAGGGATCATGAGCAGACTATGACTAAGTGGTTGGAGGAGGGAAGCATTTCTTTCTTTTTTTTTAATCCTCACTGAAGGACAGGTTTACTGATTTCAGAGAGGGGAGAAAGGAGAGAGAAAGAGAAAGAGAGAAATTTCGATTGCTTGCCTCTAATATGCTCCCTGATATGGGACCTAAACCACAAACTAGGTATGTGCCCCAACCAGGAATCAAACCCGTGATTTTTCAGTTTACCAGATGACGCTCTTACCAATGGAGCCACTGGCCTAAGCAAGAGGAGCATTTCTTGAATGAGTTATTGTAGATCTCTACATCATTTACCCTTCAGACTCTTTCTTTATTTCAATTTTCAACTATGATAAAAAGTTTGTAATTTCTATATTGTCACAGGAAAAATACTCATGGCATTTTGTAATTCCCATTTTACATAGCTGGTTTCTTGTTTTGAACAGTCTGTCCAGCTTTTGATAGCTATAACTTTTCTGCTTCAGAACACTGGAAAGACACTGTGTTGGTTAATTAATGGGCCACATTAGAATTCTGAGAGGCATGAGAGCAAATTCTTCTGCAACTGAACACATGGGGCTGATGGTTAAGGGCAGGACTCCTACATTTAGGGTCTCTGGGGGCAAATACTTCTCAGCATTAGATTTGTCTAACCAGTCTTAAATAGCAAGAGCTTACAATTTGCAATACTAAGGGTTCACCTAGAATAGTAAATTCAAAATCTCTTAAGAGATAGTTAAGGGTTTAGACATTGACAACAACATACACACGTGTGTGCATAAACTTTTATATATATAAACATATATATAAACTTTGGTTTTTGCAAGCTAGGTCTCAAACACTTGTTTCAAGACATTAGCAAGGAAAAGATATCAGTTTGATGTGAGTTTATGGAGTCTAGGAGCTCTTCTCGGGTTCATCAAATACTGGCAGAAATTTATCTACTGTCAGGCTCTATGAAGACTTTCAGTGGTGGGTCCACATGTTGTTGCTCGGGATGATTCAACCAGAAATTGGATTTGAACATACTAAGAGTCTCCAAAGAGGGCAGAAATCAGACATTCAAATCACGTTTCAGAACTGGTATAATCCCCATTTCTGATACTGTCGGAGCTACACACTCAGTATTCTACTAAATCCTACAACAGAGGTCCACAAGCTAGAGCCGGTAGGCCTAATCTAGCCTGCTCTCTGTTTTCCCATGGCCGATGAGCCAAAAGCAGTGTTTACATTTTGGGCATTTATGGAAAAAAGCATCAAAAGAAGAATATTTCATGACCTAGGAAAACATAATTTTCAAAAGTCTTATAGGATCTGAGAAATACTCATTTGCGTACTGCTGCGGCTATTCTCATACTTCAAAGTAAAGTTGAAAGTTGCTACAGAGACTGTGTGGCACGTAAAATCTAAAACGTTTACTACTTAGATCTTCTATTAGGTTCCTAGTGCTGCTGTAACAAGTTATCACAAACCTGAAACAACAGAAATCTAGTCTCTCACTGTTCTAGAGGCTAAAAGACCAGAATCAAGGTCCTGACAAAACTACATCATCAGGTTTCTGGTGGCTCCAGATTCCTTTGGTTTTCATGTGGACTGTCCCCTGGGGATTGTCCTCCTCTGAATCAGACACTTGTCATTAGATTCAGGGCCTACTTTGATAAATCAAGATGATCTCATCTTGAGACTCTTAATTACATTTGAAACATCTATTTTCCAAGTAAAGTCTGGTTTAGTCTTCAGTTAGACATAGCTGTTAGGGAACACTTTTTAGCCCAGTAGAGCCTGTTACAGAAAAAGGTTGTGCTGGTCTAGGATTTTAACTCTAGTTATCAAAAATGAAAATGTAGGAAAGAGGAAAAGTAGGTTCTGAGAACTCATATCTTGCCAGAGTGGGCTTCCATTTTATTAGAAAGAGACAGAAAAGCCTGTTGGTGGCTGGATGATTTTGGCAGTCCATTAAGAGGATACTATTACAAAAATAAGGATTAGTTCCACTCACACTACATTCCTTGTTTTTCAACAACTATTTTTTGACAGTATGCACATGTCAGTGAATTGACAACTAGTCTAGAGACTTGCCAACAAAAGTAAACTTAGGTTTTAAAAACAGCAGAAAATGCAATCAATCCCATGATAGGCAGTAACTGTATCTAAATAAGAAATCTGGTTCAATTAGAACAACCCACTGACAGCCACATCCTCTTTCTATTTCTCTTCATATGACAATAAAAAGTTAATTTTTTGCCAAAAAGTAGAGAAATTTGAAGGAAACGTGATTAAGTCTCCGAGAGCACCCAGAGCGTTTCCTGCTGATTTTCTAAGAACACAAAGTGTGAGGTGGTCCCAGAATCTGGTGGCATGATTTCCTCTTTTATACGGAGCCTATGGCTTCCTGTAAAAGTAAACTTTATTATTTATTATATATTTGTGTATTTTCTATTAATATTTAAAGTTTTTGATGAACTCCCCACCAGTAAGACAGTAATTTAGCAGCTGTTTTGCCCCCTATTTCCCACCCAATCATACTGAGTGTTGGATTACGATTACAGAGCTCAGAGAAAGCAGATCCTCCTGGATCTGCAGTAACAGAACAGGCGTCTGTCTGCAGCCTAAAGTCAGGAATTCTGCAGGTGAAGAAAAACAAAAGACAACCCTGGCTTAAAAGAAAGGGCTGGACCAGCAGCCAAAATTCAAGACAAAGAAATCAAGCGGTTTGGATGTCTGCTTCCTCCATGGATTTGTGTTTAAGACTGCTGGAAGACTTTAGATTTTCTGGTTGATTGTTGGGGGAGGAGAATCAGAGGCAGAAATGCCATCTATTCAGTGTCAATAAAAATACCAAAGAAGCAACAGCCCTAAACTTCGGAAGCAACATGAGGAAATGACCACAGTAAAAGAAACTAGTAACAATGAACATGATGCCCTGGCCAATGTGGTTCACCTGGTTGGGTGTCACCCTGCAAAGCAAAAGTTTGCCTATTCAATTCAACTAGAAAACATGCCTAGGTTGAGGGTTCGATCCCCAGTCAGGATGTGTACAAGAGGCAACCAATGTTCTCCCTCTCATCAATGTTTCTATTCCTCTTTTTCCCTCCCTTCCCCCTAAATACATACATATTATAATATAACAAATATGAAATAGAGCTGATTTTCTTCTATGGAAATCTTTTTTTCATTTTCTTTTTTTATATATATTTTATTGATTATGTCATTACAGTTGTCCCATTCCCCCCTTTTGTCCCCCTCCACCCTGCACATGCCTTCCCCCACCTCTCCCCCTTTTAGTTTATGACCACGTCTCTCAAGTTCTTTAGATTCTATATTTCCCCTACTATTTTTGCCCTCCCCCATCTATATTTTACCTACCGTCTATGCTACTTATTTTCTGTACCTTCTCCCCCCTTCTCCTCCTCCCACCCCCCTGTTTCTAACCCTCCATGTGTTCTTCATTTCTATGGTTCTGTTCCTGGTCTAGCTGTCCTCTTGGTTTGCTTTTGTTTTAGGTGTGGTTGTTGATAACTGTGAGTTTGCTGTCCTTTCACTGTTTTTCATATTTTTCATTTTCTTTTTCTTAGATAAGTCCCTTTAACATTTCATATAATAAGGGCTTGGTGATGATGAACTCCTTGAACTTGACCTTATCTGAGAAGCACTTTATCTGTCCTTCCATTCTAAATGACAGCTTTGCTGGATAGAGCAGTCTTGGATGTAGGTCTTTGGATTTCATGACTTGGAGTACTTCCTTCCAGCTCCTTCTTGTCTGTAAGGTCTCTTTTGAGAAATCTGCTGACAGTCTGATGGGCACTCCTTTGTAGGTAACTGACCCCTTATCTCTTGCTGCTTCTAGGATTCTCTCCTTCATTTTAATCTTGGCTAATGTAATTATGATGTGCCTTGGTGTGTTCCTTCTTGGGTCCACCTTCTTTGGGACTCTCTGAGCTTCCTGGATTTCCTGGAAGTCTATTTCCTTTGCCAGACTGGGGAAGTTCTCCTTCATTATTTGTTCAAATAAGTTTTCCACTTGTTGCTATTCCTCTTCTCCTTCTGGTACCCCTATAATTCGGATGTTGGAACGTTTAAAGATGTCCTGGAAGTTCCTAAGCCTGTGCAACTAAACGTCTGCTGTTTAACTTGCTTGCTCGTTAACGGCAGCCTTCACTGGGGCACATACAGCCTTCTCTTTGTCTGGGTAGAGAATTATTTGAGCTTCCTAGATTATAAGAGGTCAAGATGAGGGAAGAAAAACAATGACTTGGACTTTCTAGGGGCCTGTGTATGGTTGATGAGATTCATTTGAGGACTGGTGGTTTTTGACACTGGCAGAAAGAGTCGCTTAGGGCATGACACATGGTGTGGTGTGTGAGGCAACAGACAGACAAAGGCGTCACAATGTAATGTGCTTTGCCAAATAAGTGTCATCATGTAAAACTGAATTGGACTTTTTCTGGAAGTCAAAAAAAAGGGCAAAGTTTTGTTTCAGGTTGCCATCAACGTAAGAGGGTGGGTCTGGGATGAACTGAAATATTCTTCTTGAGTTTTGGAACAAAAACAAAGGGACTAATAAATGACTGATTTTGAGAATTTGAGATTCTATGTTGGACATAAAATTTGCCTGGCTTATAAAATCAAGAGATCAATGCAAGAGTATCCAAACTGCTAAAAGATTAAATAACTTAGACAGGAAAAGGAACAGAGAGTAGGGGCATAAAGAACAAATTAGTTCCCCCAGAAGGAGCTAAGCACAGATGTCATCAATCCCAGGAAAAGTAAAATATTGGCTCTCTTCTTGCAGATAAAATGAAGAAATAAAACTGGAGCCACCAACTCCTTAAGTGTTATGTGGAATAAATCAGTATTCTGTCTGTCAATGATTGCATATATAGGCAGTGAGTAATTATTGTCTAAAAGAGAAAAAAATAAAATTTCAAAACTAAATAGATTAGGAGTTGTATGATGCAAAGTACCTTTGTTTTAAAAATAACAGACTGACACACTGAGAGCTGGACACTGCTTTGCAAACATCAGAAAGAGGCTTCTGAATTGATAATAATGTTTGTTGATCTTGAACAAGAGCCAAAGAGTAGCAACAGCTGGCAAAAAAAAAAAAAACTGTGCATGAAAAAAGAGTCTGGGGAGCCAGGGACATTTTTTTCTTTTTTTTTGAGAAAATGCTATTGCCCATGCACTGTGCTTTCCCCAGAGTGATCTGGAGACCTCAGCAAATCATTCACACCATAGATTCCCTCTCTCATCATGTTTATAAAGCTGAACTTGGATTAAATTTAACAATTTTTTTGCTTAAAAATAAAACCTCAAAAAAAGCAGCTCATAACTTTAGGATGGGCAGCATGTGGTAGAGAAAAATTAATGGACTGGTTGTAATAAGCTACAATAGAGCTAACACATTAATTACATATAATAGACAATTTGTTAAATACTTTATATTTATTTTTACTGAATTTTCATTATAAACTTGTAAATAGGTATTATCACTATCCTTACTTTGTAGAAAAAGAAACATATAGAGACATAAAAATACTTTGTCCAAGTACAAGTTACTAGTAGTACTAATATCAGTTATTAAATACATTATATGCCAATAACTATCTAGCCCTGGCTGGTGTGGCTCAGTGGATTGAGTGCTGGCCTGCAAACCACAGGGTCACTGGTTCAATTCCTAGTTAGAGCACATGTCTAGGTTTTGGGCCAGGTCCCCAATGAGGGGTGTGCAAGAGGCAACCACACATTGATGTTTCTCTCCCTCTCTTTTTCCTTCCCTTTCCCTCTCTCTGAAAATAAATTAAATATTTAAAAAAATAACTATTCTAAGAATTCCTCATTTAACCCTCTCTGTCTATGATAACATTCTCCTTTTAAAGATGATACTGCGAATGGCTGGATTGTATTCTAAATCCAATTAGCAGACCCTAAAGCCTTATATTTGACTTTTGGATTAGGCTGCTCGTATCTTATTTTCCCATAAGCCTAACAGAAAAAGAAACCCTCAAAGCTCTGTGTGCTAATCAATTAAACTGGTTGGAAAATTAAGGCTTATTAAATTGTTAGTGCTAATCAAACAGGGTTTCACATAGTAAAGAATGATGGAACCAAATCTTGCCATTAGATATTATTCTTAATAAATGAATAACTTTTACAGATACTGTGAAAATAATGATAAAGAAAAAGACAACTTAGGTGAAATAATTAATTTATATCTTGAAATATGTATAGTTAATATAAAATCTGGTCAATGACCTTTATGAAGGCTATCATATACAATGTAAAAATTTTAAAAATATGATTTATAAAATAGATAAAAATTATTTTTCTTAATAGAGCTTAGAATTTGTGCTATTCAGATTTCAATTTTCATTTCTTCTTAAATTTTTACTAATTCCCAAGAATTTAACAAAAATAAGAAAAATGTGATGAATTTTATATGAAATTCTAAATTTTGCTAGATCCTTCCTATAATTTTGGTATTAGAATATTTTCTTTTTAATATGTGCTTATAAATATGAGGGGGATCCCCAAAAAGGAATTATTTTCTGGAGGGTGGTCTCCTTGTAGTATAAGCTTCCTCTGCTAGGTGAGTGTTCTAGGAACCCATCTGTATGGGCACCACTTGGCATTGTTGTGAGAGGCTGCATTCGGCTTCAATTAATTTTTTGAAGACTCCTTCAATGCATTTGCCCATTTCACCATAGCTGATTTACAAGTGTACCTGCCAATACCTCGCTGATTGCTCAGCAGTTTTTGAACAAAAAAGGCATGACCTTCTCGCCCCTCCTCCCTGTTCACCCAATCTGGCCTCAGTAGAATTTTTTTGTTAGTTTCCCTGGATGAAAAAAGCCCTCGAAGGGAAATGTTTTGCAAAACAAAAAATGGTAGAAGCACTAAAAGGCATCAAAATCAATGAGTTCAAAAAGTATTTTGAGCAGTGGAACGAATGCCTCAATAGGTACATTACATCACATGAAAGTACTTTGAAGGTGATTGAAGTTTAAATATGTAAGAATAAATACATAATTTTTATAAATAAAGTCTGGTTTTGGTTCCCTCTTATATATTTAGATAAACACACACACACAGAATTGTTAGATTCTAGTTCTCTAGATTCTTTTTTTAATTTGCTTGATGAAATCCAAACACTTGAATTAGAATCACTGATGTAATGTATCTATCTCACTATCTTTAGATACAATGACATAAATTTTCTAGAGTACTTAGGAAATAATGACATTCTAAATGATGCTTGGAAAGCAAATATAATGTGTTTTTATATAAAATGGTAACATCTAAGACTACTTTCAGGAATACTTTTTATAGTTTGTTAATAAAATGGTAAAATCTATGGTTAGTAATTTTTCAAATGACATTCATTAACCAACTGCTATCCATAGCAGTATCCTAGGACTCATTCCCCACCTCTAGCTGCCCATCAAAAATCATATTGAGATCTACTAAGTTCTAGATTAAGGTGAGGGGCTTAAGAATAAATTTCATGGCTATTTGGAGTTCCATGTCTATTGGATAGGTGAGTCTTACACAAATAATTACAGTACAGGTTATCCTGAAAGCATAAAGAAAGAACTAATGATGAAAGAATTCGCAATTACATAATTAAATTGATAAAGTAAAAAGTATGTTATTTGAAAAGTAAAACTATGTGCTCTGTCCAATATGGAACGCAAAATAAAGTCCAATATTGTGTACAAGATTCCCTAGTAGGATTCCTTAGTAGGATTAGGGTTTGGAGTAAGATAGTGGATATATTTAAATGTTGCATTTCCACTTCCTGATTCTAAGAAAAAAAGTGTTATGAGCGAAATGGATTGTAGGAGATGCAAGCATGGATATCTAGACACTAACAGACATCAGTCTCTGTAAGGTATTTTCAAGGTAAAGTTCAGGAACAACAGTTTATTTTCAATAATTGATGACAACTACTGATCTAGTTTTTCAACAGATTAATAAGTGAGTATCTGACCTTTAATAGACTCACTTGAGACTTCCAGTCTTATTAGGAGCCAAATGTTGGTGTAGATTTATAAAATCATTAATTATCATTCTTAACATATGATCAACACATAAAGTTGCACTAATAAGTAGAAGTTTTTCTAGGTTTTACCAAGATTCTAAAGCTCCTACAGAAGATACTCTATAGAAAATTTTCTCCTTATTTAAATTATAATCATGACTTTTCTAATACTAGAGAAGTAATCCAGTAATCTAGAAAATTAAGACACAAGGCTAAATACACCTTACTCAATTACTTCTTTTCCCTCTAAACAACTGATCAATATGTTTATAATCCCTGATAAAAACCTATTTTCCTACTATCTTCTCCTAGATATGAGTGAATATGTATCAAATACCATTGGTCAGATTTATTAATACTCTAACTAGTCCCATGCTTTATTGCTCATCTAAGAATGAGTTCTTATGGGAACAGTGGTATATCTGTGGTTAGCCCAGTAAAAATATTTCACTTTAATAGAGAATCCTAGCATTTTATTCCTGAAAATAAGTTCATTTAAAAACCTGACATTTTCAAAAAGCAAACACTTAAAGTGTCATTTAAAAACTGTGCTTTCAAAAATAGTTATCAACATTAGAAAAAACAGCTCTGATTAGGAAGCCTACTAAATATTGATTGGCATGTGGCATATTCATTTAGATATTCTGGTACACATTTAATTTGGCAAGAATAAAAAATGAATTTATGGCAAACCTAAAAAGATGGATGCAATTATAGACAATAATAATCTTTTTTTCCCCAACACTAACAACTGACTAACATAAAAAAGAATAAAGTGTAGCCAGTAGTTTTCCTTACACAAGTTAACGGGCCTAATCACAAGGGATACTCAACTCAAATATCTGAGGCCTCTATCTACATCTGGATAAGTGTTATCTAGAGTCTCTTCCTCATAACATTCTACTTTCTAGAAAGTGTTTCACCCTTCCTTAAGAATACCCATATCTAACATAATTACTCTACAAAGCTATTCAGTAGCAAGTGTACACTTCACAATGTATTATTCCCAAATGATCACATTTCCCAAATTCAGCAATAAAATAAGAAGCCGAATCAGGTAATGAAATGCTATATTTAAATTATGTTAAGCAAATGGTTTTCATTAATATGCATCTCGACAATAATTTTGGTATTTTGTGTCAGCATTGCCAAATATTACAATTACCAGAGTGTCAGAATTCATTAAGTTTCAACATCTTGTATTCCTTCTTTTCACAATGTAGATATCAATTTGGCTAGTAAATCTGGTGAAAATTCCATTTTGCTCACTGTTAAATACCAAGTACCTTACAAATTATTTGACACATTGGTGATATCAACAAATATTAGCTAAATGAATGAATGCATACATGTTTCTATTAGGTAGAAGAAAACTAAAGAGAGATAAATAGAAAAGAAATAATAAATTTTAGTGCCCACTTATGTGTTGCCAGCTGCCATGTTTTACATTGTCTATCTTGCCTATTCTCACCAAGTGTTCAAAAACTAGAACTTAGGGAAGAATAACATGAATTGCTTAATTAATTGCTAACAATCAGAATTCAAAATTTCACTTTTAACAAAGTAACAAGAGAAAATTTTATTCTTATTCCTAATTTTTTCTCCTTTAATTTAGAAAAGTATCCTTAATTTTAATAAGATTATTTTTAATGACTATTAAAACCATATTTAGCCGTGGTTGATGTGGCTCAGTAGATTGAGTGCCAGCTTGGGAAACAAAGGGTCACTGGTTTGATTCCCAGTCAGGGCACATACTTGGGTTGCTGGCCAGGTCCCCAGTAGGAGGATACAGGGAGAGGCAACCACACATTGATGTTTCTTCTCTCATTTTTCCTCCTTTCCCCTCTGAAAATAAAATTTAAAAATCTTAAAAAAATAAATAAAAGTTTATTTATAAATGCATTCACCATTTTACTAATTTGTGTAGTATAATTTATGACTACCAAAATTAATGATAAATATTTTGTCAGAAAAAAGAAAAATGTTTCATGGATTTGCAAAGGTCATAATCTTTAAAGGTATTGTTCCTCTATAGAGTAGCAAAATAAACCAAGATGTTTTGATTCTTGAGCCCAGAGGGCTCCATTCAGATGTAAATTGTTTCCACTGCATCTCCCACTGAGAATGTGTCTCCAGTGCAGTTACATGATTTAATTAATGAGTATGAATGTAATGTATTCAGACTTTACCCAGGAACAGGGAATTCCTAACAACATCTACAAGCTTTTTAAAATGATTCTTTACATTGCTTGGCAGCTCTAAAAAGCAGGATCTGCCACCCTGTTGGAGACCTGGGCAACAAATAACATGCAACCTAGTTTTCCCAGATTTACAGAATAAATGAGAACAACAGTGCTCGAGAAATCAACATTTTAATGACCTAAGACTGACCTTGATTTTATTTGAATCTGTATCCCATGCCCCTCCAAATATAATTGAAACTGGTTTACTATTCTTACCTTTGGCTATGACTTAATGAACACAATATTGGGTTCTACAAAATCCTCTGAAGGCCAACTAGTTAAACATATACAATACATCTTTTCTTAAATGGTTCATATCTGCTATGGAAAACAAAAGATACCACACCTATCTTTCACCATGATGGTGTCAGTTCTTTAGTTCGGCAAACATCTTCTCGTATCTCTGCTAGGCAGGCAGGATTCAAAGACAAGGCACAGTCTTATTCCAAGAGCTTATCTTAGCTATAATGCTACTCATTTTGATAGTCTCATAAATTTTATTCTACAGGGAAAGCCACTGATTGGTACTTTGCTACATGTCTGTATTGCATTATTCTTCACTGGAATCAACCTCATTGCATTTCTATTTTAGTTAAAGTATAAGTTCCATGAGGACTGCTTACTCACATTTTTTTTTCTCTCAGTGCTTTGTGAGGACCTCACAAATACTAAGTTTTGATGCACATGTGTTCAACAAATGTCATTTATGGAATGAGAGAAGATTCTTTATCCAGGTGTTATCATTCCCAAAGAGGAAAAACCAAACATTCATAAAATACAGATTTTACTGTGCTTTTGAGCAACAATATAACTTTTTTAAAAATCCACATATTTACTTGTTCAAGTTTCTTCTATTTTATTGCCTAACATCTTTTTTGTTGGTTTCTTTCTCCCTCATGTTGTTTGATGTGTGTTAATGTGTATTGATCATCTATCTTGAGAGTACTTTCCAGTGTTTAAGCATGTAATAGATAGAAAGAGAAACTTTAGATTGTTACATTGGATTGGCTTTTTAAACGTCAATGAAAAAGTTCAGAAAGAGAAACAACAAGTCTGTGTGGCCAGCATGATAAGTCATGAATTTTCACTCTTGAGCACAAATTAAAACATTAATTCCAACAGCTTTGTTGTAACCATAGTTTATCACAAATCCTCAGTGCTCATTTTTTTTTAGCATTTGCCAAACATATTGCCTATGCACATGGTAGTGCATGCCTATGCACTTTGCATATTCAACTGCATGAGCTTTCTATTGCATTTTATAATTAAAATAGTAACAAAGTGGTTGTGGTTTTTGTTGGCAGTCACTATATACATGTCTTGTTTTTTTAGGGACTTTTATTGGGAGAAGGGGTGACCTCTAAGAATATGTATCTGAAGCCGGAAAAGACACCAGTATTCGGGCTGCCTGTCACTACCAAATCCAATAAGCAGTGACAGCAATTGAATCTTTTATGGGAGCTTTATTCAGATGGTGGGCGATTGAGAAAATGGAGGGGTTCATACCCTACCAGACCATCTTGCTTTCTCTTTCCAGGCCAGACTTTTTATAACATGGAATAAACAAGGTGTGGTGAGGACTTTGAGATTCAGGGAGGATTAGGTGAAAGAAGCTGCAACATTCCTGTCCTAGGTGGTTAAGTTGTTCCCAGGGATGGTGGTCTACTGTTTCTCCCTGAAACACAAAGACCCAGATGCCTCCAGTTGTCCCCAGGCAGTAATCTTTATCCAGTACCCCAGAAGGTCAGCTGTATCTCCCAAGAGCCAGGATGTGCCTTATCTGTAGTTTCTGAAATGAAAGCTTTAACATATACATTACTTACTAGGCTTATAACTTTTTACCTTAAGCTAAAATTTTCCAACTCTCGAGTCTCCTATCAATACAACTTCCACTTAAAATTTACCAACAGCAGTAGATTAAGTTAGAATATAAAATTTGACTTAAAATAGTCAAAGTTACTTAAGCAAAATTTAATAATCTTAGGGCAGTAGGATTAAGCTACTTATTCTAGTGTTCTGAATAGGTTTATAACATCCTATTTTTCACGGGCAACTTTCTTCAACTTTGCTGTTTCTCACCATCATTTTAACTAATGGGATTTAGAATTCCAAAAAGTGATATTTAAGGTGTGTGCAGCAAGCAGGAGACTTGCCAAAAATCCCATCTGAATCAGTGTATTTAACTTATTGACCAGGTTGATTGATAACCTATTTCAAATATAGATTCAGGAACAATTTTGTTACTTTTAAATACATGTCATAATGAGAAAATGAAAAACACAAAGCCTAACCAGAGTCAATATTATAAATAGATAAAATCTATATATTTTTCAAAAGACATATTAAGCTGTACTTTGTTTTATTAAATAATCCAAATATTATTTTGGTTATACTATGCTAATCAAACTATTATATCACAAAATTTCCAAATTTTTCAAAGTTTTGTGTACATTTAGAAAGCAAAAATAAATGAGCAAGATTAAAAAATTATCCCTTACTTTGTAAATAATTCAATTCTTTTGAAGATTTATTGGTATGTATGAATTTGTGTCAGTGTAGCATACTGGAATTCATTTACTAAAAAAATTGTGTACTGATTCTTACATGTTTAAACTTTACTCACCTTCATTTGATGCAATACACCTATCAAGCATTTTTTTCCACTGCTCAAAACAGTTTTTGAACTCATTGATTTAGAGGCCATTTAGTGCTTCTGCCATTTTTGTTTGTTTGTTTGTTCCCCTTTTGCACAGTGGCAAAATGTTTCCTTTTGAGGAATTTTTTTACCTGGGGAAACAAAGTAAAAGTCTCAGGGATGATGAATATAGAGGGTGGTGCATGAGCATCATGCCATTTTTGCTCAAAAACTGATGAACACTCAGCAAAGTGTGGGCAGGTGCACTCATATATCACTTACAATGAAATAGGCAAACTTCTCCAAAAAAAATCACTGAAGCCAAGCACAGCCTTTCACAATAACACCAACTACTACACTGATACAGATAGGACCCTAGAATACTAACCCAGCAGGGAAGGCCTGTACTATAACGGGCCTGTCCTCCAGAAAATAATTTTGGGGTTTTTGGGGGGTCCACCCTCACATACAAATAGTGCAAGAGCACATGTAAGGAACATGCTAGGCATCAGATACGGTATTCATACTAGTGAAAGGCCTGGAAAAGTCAACAAAGTAAAGTTGGTGAGGGAAAAAGTAAATCAGAGCCTATGACTCTTTAAATTGATATGTTAACGAGTTTTATACTGACAGAGCAATGAGCTTTAATCTCTTTCAGAAGGAAACTTAGAGGGCAAGCCCAACACAAGCCACCTGTTGGCACACCAAAGAGGAAAGAAAAAACAGGCTGGATGCATCCACTTGAAATTATTCCTACAGTAAATACATACAAGTATTTATATGCCAAATAACTGTATTGGTTCAAGATGAACATTTTTAACTTTTTTGAAAGAAAAGAACATTTATGAAAGAGAAATCGCCCTAATCTTGTACTTTGATTAAAATTTTTATCAGTAAAATAATCAGAAATAGAGGTTAAAGTACATTTGATGATTAAGTAAAATAAAATGGCTGTTACATGGAATGGAAAAACTGACACAAAAAAGAATTCAAATTTTCCATTTTGACCAATGAAAACATTGAATTAGATATAACTTTAATATTTCATAAATTATGTAAGTTATTGAAGAAGCATAGTAATATAGGCCATAGAAATTACAAAAATATCAATAATTACTGGGAGCATCTAACTTTTCTTCTACATTATATTCTGGTATATAATGTAGATGGGATTAGATTAAGAGGGTTTGTGGCAAAGGAGAAAGAAAAAAATAGCAGCAAAGGTGGTGAGTCAAGAATTTGAGATAGAAAACTTATCGGTATCTGAGATAGAAATTAAATTTGTGGATTTAAAAATCCAATATTATAAATAATTAAAAGATACTATAAAAAAGATTTGGCCCAAAAGATTAAAAATCTAAATGCCACCTGCCCTCACCGTCCAATTATACAGACATAGGCCTCGACTTTTTTTTTTCTTTTCTTTTTCCCACAGTAGCTTTGTGAACGGGTACCATGGACAATCACGTATAATTTCACTCTCATGTTCATGCTCTAATTAGTGTTGCTACTGCCAGGAACAGCTTCCCAGAGGAGAAAGAGGAATATAGGAACTTTCGGAAAAATGAAACTATGTATATTTTCCTTTGAAAAACGTCCATTGCTACCTCTCTCTAACTCTCTCTGTGCCATGTTATTTAGTGAATGTCAACTGCGCACTAGGACGTGAGCTCTTCGGCTGACCTACTTAAACTGGGCTTTCTCTTCGTCAGTTCAAAATCAAAGGCTCGTGAGGCTGAGCGAGAACTCCGGAGGTCGTTTGTCTTAGACCCCTGCTGGAGGAGAGACTGTTCCGAACCATCTTAGACTGAGGTTGAGACAAGTTCTTTCCGAAGCCCCTCAGGGTGCTATAGAAACTTGCTGGTGACTCAGTTCTCTGCACTCACCTTCGCAGTCAGAGCCCAATCAAAGTTCCTGAGAGGTGAAAAGGCCACCGCACATTTAGATGTTCTGCCTTTCAAACGTACTCAAAATGAGTTCCTCACACTAAGAAGCCATTTAAAATGTTCTAGCTGGAACCTACAGATCTAGCTGTTCATTTAAAGAAGTAAATTTTACTTGTTTTATAGTCTTCTTTCTTTTCTTTATATCATGTCAGTTCACTTAATCAGTCATGCATTTTGTCAACATGTTGAGCATTTAGTGGATGCCTGAAGACCATTTAGTCATTTATTCCCCCCAGAGATGAGAATTGTTTCACTGAGTGAGTTGTTTGTGAGTTTATCATAAATAAAAGTCACAGGGGCACTAAAGTGTACTTTATTTAGATACTTTTTAAAGATTTTATTTATTTATTTTTAGAGAAGGAAAGGAAGGGAGAAAGAGAGGGAGAGAAACATCAATATGTGGTTGCCTCTTATGCAACACCTACTGGGGGCCTGGCCCACAACCTAGGCATATTCCCTGACTGGGTATCGAACTGATGACTCTTTGATTAGCAGGCTAGTGCTCAATCCACTGAACCACACCAGCTGGGACTATTTAAATATTTTAGAGAATTAAAATTATATATGCACACACATATACATATATGTATACGAACACATACACATGTGTGTATGCACGCACATGCATGTCGGTCTATATACGTATGTGTACAGGCGGACACACACATATACATGTGTGCACTTGCAACTCATCTACAGACTAACATATATGTATACATGTGTATATATTCACAACTTATATCATAGACAATAAATGTACAATATATATACATATCAGTATATATACATATATACATGCATATGCAGATATATAATTATATATGTATATACATATACAATTTATTTGACTTATGTACAAGAGAAAGTATGTCAAATATTGGCATGTGACATCTTTACTTGATTTTCACATACATTCATGCTTGGAACGTTGAGTTCAGAAAACTTACAATGATGTGGTCATTGGCAGATTTTAAATTTAGGTGGTGTGTAAATTTCCCTGGCCCCAGTCACCTAGGTATACTATAAATGTCTTAGATGCTTATGTCTCCTAGTAACTAGAAGTAGTGATATAACATTTTGGTCACTGCTATATACTTTAATTACTTTTCTGAAGTATACATATACATACATATGTACAATTATACATATATGTATATGTATAACAGCTTTCTATTTCCTCATTTTTCTGGAATAAGTTACCATAAACATCTTTGCACTGAGAAAAATGATCCGTATCACAGACTGACTTTATTCCAAATCCAGATACTCAAGTCACAGTCATTAATAGATGTTACAGATCTCGAGAGGAGCAAGAAAGAGGCTCAATGAATAATTCTTTATCAATCCAAACAGACTAGTGACAAAAATAATTAAAAGTCCTTTTTTACAGGACAGTGGCTCATCCATTTTTACACTCACAAATAAATAGAATTCTTCCAATTTAAAGATAACGCTGCCCTGACTCCTGTGGTTCCGTTGGTTGGGCATCATCCTGCAAAGCGAAAGGTCGTAGGTTCTATTTACAGTCAGGGCACATGCTTGGGTTTCGGGATCAGCCTCCATTTGAGGTGTGTAGGAGAGGCAACCAATCGTTGTTTCTCTCTCACACTGATGTTTCTCTCCCTCTCTTTCTTCTTCTCTTCCCCTCTTTCTAAAGATAAATAAAATATTTTAAAAATAAACTAGAGGTCATTTAAATGATGATATGTGTTACAGCAAATAGACACACTATGGGTGAGAGACATTCTTCCAGTTGTGTCTGTGTGGCGTGGATGTGCAACCCTCCCTTACTGATAAACTGTAGAAAGAATGAAAGTGTGACTCTGTGACAAACATTTGGAATTTTCCTAGTCAAGGAAGAGGGTTCCATAAAATGTGAGTTTATCACATTCTCTTGGAACTCAGGTCGAAATACTTCTTCTTTAGAAGGAAATACCTGGGACGGATAAATGTCAGAGAATGCAAGGATCCATTTAGCCTGACTTTCTGAAATTTGGGTGCTTATATGTTGCCTGTTGGTCTTCAATTCTAAAGATTTTTAAAGATTTAGTACATTAAAAAGGTAGGTTTCAAATCAGTAAGTAAGAGATGAAATCAATAGTGTTTAACTCCCTAGGATATATGATGATTGATAGATAGATAGATAGATAGATAGATAGAATTTTGTATTCCATATCTTAAGAGTCAATAAACAATTTCTCCTTTAATTGGCAAAATAGAAAATATTTTTGGCTGTCCAGGTTTCTGTCACTCTACTCAATCCTGCTGTTGTAGTGTGAAAACCGCTGTAGGCAGTTCGTAAACTAATTGGCATGGCCAGATTTGGCTATGAACCATATTTGGTTCATGGGCTGAAGTTTCCCCCAAATTATGAAAGATGTAAAAGTAAAATAATAAAACCATAAAAGTGTTGGAAAAAATGAGAGAAAAATCTTGTAATGTTGATGTCAAATATATTTCTAAGTATCATCCCAAACCGAAAAATCAAAAAGAATAGAGTAATAAACTTGACCACATAAAATTAAAGAAAAAAAATTAACATGGCAAAACACACTAAAAATATAAAAAGGGCATATGCACCAGAAAAATATATTTGCAACTCATATCATGATAATAAACATATCTTTACGATGTAAACCATCCTCTTAGAGAAAGAGAAGAGGCAGAAGAAGGAACAGCACAGAGAAAATAAATATAAATTGATTTTAAACTTATGACTCACATGTTCAGCCTCATTATTAGAGGAAATTTGGAAGTTAAAATGACCATGAGTTATCATTTTCACCTGCAAGATTGGCAAAGATCAATAAGTTTGACAATATAGTCAGAAGAGCAGGTTGAAACAGGACCTCTTAAATATTGCTGGTGTTGAGGTAAATCAGTATATTTTCTGAAGAAGGCAAACAATCTCGCATTTAACCTTGTATGAAAAGGTTTCAAAACAATGGATAGTTGATGTATACACTTTTTTGTTAACATTTTAAAACTTGCTTTGATTGAAGTTTAAAATGTATTTGATAAAATCCAATAAAGTGATTAAAACCTTATGTGAATTAGTACATAAAGCAAATGCAGGCATTCAATTCATCCTCACTTACTTCCTCATAAGTCATTGCAATTTCATGCAGGAAAAGATTTTCAAAGTATTGCCAAACTCATTATTTGGGTTTCCAATGACAGGCTTGCTGAACTCTTTGACATCACTGAAAAGCAGTGGCATATTATCTCTGCTTCACGTAGAGTCAGTTAATTCATAGAGAATCTCCCATTTTTATAGCATTTGACTATGAATGCACCAGCGGCATGTCTCTACATTTGGATTTCTTGTGCTTTTCAATTTTTCCAGCAATCCTATAACTTTTTATAATCTTGTTCATGACTTACTCCTTATCAAAAGTCCTACCTAAACTCTTTTAAGTCACAGTAGTCATGTGACCTGGCATTTTTCAAGCAACTTGCATGCTTGTCTTTATCTTACTATCCTCATGTTGTTGGATGAGTTGTAAAGCAAAAAAAAAAACAAAAACAAACAAACAAACAAAAAAAAAAANATCCTATAACTTTTTATAATCTTGTTCATGACTTACTCCTTATCAAAAGTCCTACCTAAACTCTTTTAAGTCACAGTAGTCATGTGACCTGGCATTTTTCAAGCAACTTGCATGCTTGTCTTTATCTTACTATCCTCATGTTGTTGGATGAGTTGTAAAGCAAAAAAAAAAACAAAAACAAACAAACAAACAAAAAAAAAACAACTTTCAGAATCTTTAGTTACCAAAAACCAGAGAGGGTTGGAGCTAAATACAAAGGTTTTTGATATTTATATTTAAGATGTGGGATCCTCCCCTAGAGCAAGGGACATAAAGGAAAGAATAAACAAATGGGATCTCATCAAAATTAAAAGCTTCTGCACAACTAAAGAAAACAGTATTAAAATAAAAAGAGAACCAACTGTATGGGAAAACATAATTGCCAATGATATCTCAGGCAGGGTTTAATCTCCAAAATATACAAAGAACTCACGCGGCTCCACTCTAAGAAGACAAGCAACCCAATTAAAAAGTGGGCACAGGACTTAAACAGACATTTCTCCACGGAGGACATACAGAGGATCCAGAGACACATGAAAAGATACTCAATATCGCTAACTATCAGGGAGATGCAAATTAAAACCACAATGAAATACCACTTTACACCGGTCAAAATGGCCATCAAAAACAAAGCAACAAGTGTTGGAGAGGTTGTGGAGAAAAGGGGACCTTAGTGCACTGTTGGTGGGATTACAGACTGGTACAATCACTATGAAAAACAGAATGGAATTTTCTAAGAAAACTAAAAATGGATCTGCCTTTTGACTCGGCAATACTGCTGCTAGGATTATATCCTAAGAAACGTGAAACACCAATCCAAAAGAACCTATGTACTCCAATGTTCATAGCAGCACAATTTACAATAGCCAAGTGTTGGAAGCAACCTAGGTGTCCATCAGTAAATGAATGGATCCAAAAACTATGGTACATCTACACAGTGGAATTCTATGCTGCAGAAAGAAAGCAGGAGCTCCTACCCTTTGCAACAGCATGGATGGAACTGGAAAGCATTATGCTGAGTGAAATAGTCCAGGTGTTAAAAGACAAATACCATATGATCTCACCTTTAGCAGGAGCCTAAACAACAAAACAAACAAGCAAGCAGAATAAATCCAAAGACAATGAAATAGAGAACAGGCTGACAGTGACCAGAGGGGAGGGAATTTCAGGGGAAAAGAAGGAAGGATTTACAGGAACTAGTATAAAAGACACATGGACAAAAACTAAGGGGGATAGAAATGGAAAGGAGTTAGGAAGCACTGGGGTGTGGGCTGGAATGAGAGTAAAAGACAATAAACTATACTTGAACAATAATTAAATTTAAAATGTTTTAAAAAGATGTGGGATCCTATCAGGCAATCAATCTTCCATTGAAAATTTTTAGCGCTGAATGATGAGGTAAGATGTATGATTCAGAAACAACACAGACACATGTGTGAAAGTTGGGTTTCATGACAGAGACTGTAGGCAGAGAGTCTAATGAAAAGTCCATTACAGTAGCCCTCATGAAAGGAAGGAAGAGCTAAGAGTTAAGAGTCAAGAAACTGTTAAATTACCTCATAAGGCTATGTGAGTGCACGGGGAAGGAATGTCTTTATGGGGGTTTACTTTGCCTACTCATTCTAATATCTGTTATGAAACAACTAACTTACTTCTAATAGGTAACTATATATTCATTTTCTGGAGAATGATTATAAGCCAAGGCACTGTTCCCATCCAGTTTGAATTACAGATGTCACTGGCTTCACAGCAATTACCTTTTCCATGATAAAAAATGTAAATATTAAAAGCCATATATTTTTCTATAGACTACAGTATTCCTGAAAATTCTTGGATCACCTCATTTTTCAGATAGGATTTAAAGCCTTATCACTTTATACCTTTCTTAAGAAAATTAGAGTTTTAATTAAATCTTTGAATGAAGGCGTAGTAAACGTCACAAATGCTACTTGAGATTATGTGAGACCTCTGCAGTCTGAGAATAAACTGTTTTCAGTAAATAATAAAGCAAAACTTTGCATCTATAGGAGAGATGTTTCATGAACACAGACATTTGATTGAATAGCACATTGCTAACATTTTTCACTTTATTAATAAGAATAGACACCAGAAACCAGTCTGCTTCTCCTCTTATATTTGTCTAAGAAAAGCAGGCAGTCTGAATATAGGGCTGATTAATTTGTTTCCAACTCTACAAAATGTCCCTTTCTCATCCCTAGAGATGCTGTGTGTTTAGAAGGGTTAATGCAGAATTAATTCAAGCACTAGTTAGCAGTCTGGCATTGACAATCTATAAATTTCTATGATTCTTTGTCCTAAATATACTATTTGGTTCCATTAATCAGAGATATAATGACAGAGAAGTGATAGGTCAGGACTCTTGGCTGACTACCAGGTTTGAGTCTAATTCCACCACTTAAGATTTAGCTGACTGTGGACAAGTGATTGAAGTTCAATGTTTCAGTGTTCTCATTTGTAAATTGTAGATGACAATATTCCTTACTTCATATGGTGTTTTGGGGTATCCAGTGAGTAAACACGTAAAGTGCTTAAATATGTCATATAGCACATAGTAGGAACCTTAATAAATGTAGCAATTATTGTTTTTAGTTCTTTCATATGGGGACAGAATTGGTTGAGGCCATTAGACAGATTGCTGACTTTTGAGATGAATCTAAATTGCTTTCAGAAAAATGTCAGTCTCTGAAAATTTCTAATCCAGATCAGCTAAGAAGTTGATCTTATTAGGACGTCTTGGTTAAAACCTCCCTCAAGAATAGGAAGGGCAGGCTTATAAGGCGAGGACCACTTTGAGGAGAAAAAGCATCTGCTTCAGGAACAATGAGGTCTATATCTTCTGAGGTGTTTTTAAAACACCTACTTTATAAAAGCTTTTTGCCCTTATTTTGTTACATGAATCCCAAAGAAAGAATTTCCCCTGTGTTGTGACTGTACTCAGCTGGTCATGCCATCAATTCAAAACCACAGGAGATTCTGACTACTGAGAAAAGTACAGAAGACATGTGGCAAAGACTGAAATTAATAGGATTAAATAGGATTAAATAGCAGAAACCAGAGTATATTTTGGCCCTTTCCTTCTCATCATTCACCATAATAAGAAGTTCGCTCCTTTCTTGAAAAATGTCCATAAATTTTGCTCTTCTCATTGGGTCAGAAGGGAAAAAGAAACTTCTACTTTAATACCCTTTTTGTAGGTCAAGCAGCACTATAAATAATTGAGAGAAGTTTAGGAAATAATTTAATAACCAACAGAAAGAGAGATCTTTGCAAAGAGCATCTATAGGAATCCCTGAAGGTCACTTAAGAGACCACATTTGCCTGACATATATTTTTTTCTTTAGAAGATTTCTCATTTCCCAATAAGAAGATTGGTATTCATTATCTCCTGAACTTTGCTACTGTTCTGTCTTTGTGTAACTTAATACACTTTTTTGGTAAGTCCATGAGTTTTACAGTTAACTTTGAATAAGCATGCTAGTTGAGAAAGAAGAAGAAGACATGGAAAAAAAAATATCTTCAAATCTCATTTCAAATAATGAGGTATTCTTCCACCTGGGCAGTTCTGTGGCTAACCTGTGAAAGTGAAATAACTTTAAGGGAATTAAAACTGGAAGTTTTCAGGCAGGTACATCCTGGTACCGAAGCAAATGACAGAGAGAGCAAAACTACGACAGGCCTCTTAGACTAACTTGTACAGTGCACAATCTATACAACCACATGTAGCAGCTTGAGCTTTGAAGAAAATAAAATTTTAGTCAATAAATTTATTTCGTAAATTGATAGAAGGGGGGAAAAATCATGCTGCTGGAAAACAAAGCATTTTCATTTAATCAACTAAATAAAAATATTTAAAATAATTGAATGATATACCATCCATAACCCTACCATCTTCTCACAACTGTATAGGTTTTGTATATTTTTCACAATTACTACATCTACATTCCACTAAAGTACATATATTTAGTTTATTTGCCTTAACGTAATCCAGAGATATATACATTTTATATAATTATTCAAATTATTCTTTTGATTAGTAACTTTCTATTCTAACTAAATAATTAGAGGCATTTCATGATTTAATTCTTTCTTAGTGTTTATTATCTCATCTCTCAGCATTATTTTTTACACTGTGATCTCAAATTACTGGTCTTTTAATAAAATTATCAAGATTTGTCTCTCTGAAATATTATGTGTGTTATTCTATCTAAAAATTTTTTATCACTTTGCATTGGGCAGGCCAAAAAGTTTTTTTCCATAAGATGGCTCTAATAGCACTTAGTTATCTTTAACTTCATTTGAAACAATTTTGTTAGATTATATTGTGACAATGTTATATCAGAGTGCATTTAAAAAAACTTACCATGTTGGTGAATTTTGTGTAAAATTTTAATATTGAAGATAGAAGAAAATACACATATTATGCTTTATTATTTTGGCATATTATGCTTTATTATTTCAAGAAAGATAAAAACACAACTGAAACACAAAAAAAGATTTGTGCAATGTATGGAGAAAGTGTTGTGACTGATCAAAGGTGTGAAAAGTGGTTTGTGAAGTTTCATCCTGGAGATTTCTCATTGGATGATGTTCCACAATAAGGTAGACCAGTTGTAGTTGACGGCGATCAAACTGAGACATTAATTGAGAACAAGTAATGTTATACAATGTGGGAAAAAGCTGATATACTCAAAATATCCAAATCAACAAAGTTATTGGTGGAATTGAAAAGTGTATCTTTTATTTTATAGAAAAAGCCGTACAAATTTTTTGGCCAGCCCTATATCTCTGATCCCCATATTTTTCTGGTTAATCCAACTCACCACCTTGTCTTAGTAACAGGTTATTTCCTATGGCAGATACTGAAAGTTATCTGGTAGTCAAACCCTACTTAATTTTATTTAAATTAAGGGTGAAAGTTCCTTGATTTCAGAAAGAACATGGGCCCTCCACAAATATCAAGGTCTGAACTATAATGAGATTAAGTTAATCAGAACTTCCATTACTTCCCATTAGAACTTCACTTTATCATCTCACTAATCATCATTCTGGCAAATACATGCATAGTATAGTCCTCTGCTAAAAAAACAAACAAACAAACAAACAAAAAAAAACCCTTCTTGAAGAGAAAACCTACAGTCCAACTCTACTCTTTTTTTCCCTTGAATGAATGGCATAGTACTGCTGCAATCATCCTCACTCAGGATTGAAAGCCCGGGATGCTGAAGATGGCGAAGCAGAAAACTGAGTGACACATTTAATGATAGCACTGGCTCCTTGATGTTACCGAGTTTTTCTTCCAAATCTGGTATTGCCAACCTCCTGTCTTATTTTGTAATTAAATAAGTATATTTATTTTAAGTCATTGTTTCACCTAAAAATTAAGTATTTTTATTTATAAACCACTGTTATTCAGATACTTTATTATTCAAAACTCTCCTCCAGTTTGTTTGCTGCATTTGAATAACTTTCTCTGGACTCCTAGAGCTGATGACATTCCTATGTGATTCAATGGCAGAGGGTTCATTTCTTGTCAAGAAGTTATCATAGAATATTCATCCTGGCTGGTGTAGCTCAGTGGATTGAGCACGGGTCTGTGAACCACACGATAGCAGTTCGGATCCCAGGTAGGGCACATGCCTGGGTTGCAGGCCAGTTTCCAGCAGGGGACTCACACAAGAGGCAACCATGCGTGGATACTTCTCTCCTCTCTCCTTCCCTTCCTCTCTAAAGATAAATAAATAAATAAATAAATAAATAAATAAATCTTTAAGAAGTTATCATAGAATATTAAAATTGTCTATTCATATAAATAAATAAAATACTATCTATTATAATATTTTTATATTATAAGAGATAGTATAATATCTCTACCTTTTTCAATATTTTATACTTAACATGTAACCTTGTACCTAGGCCATCGTAAATACTAAATAAAATGATTTGGTTATATTCTCTCACTTGTATTATTATAAAACATTTTATGAAAAACAGTTATAAAATATTAGCATTAGAATTACTATATAAAATGTTAAGTGCATCTCTGTGCATCTTCTTTGTAAGAATTTTGATATCAACTGCTACCCAGAGTTACACCAAACTCAAAATAAAGGGGACAGTCTTCCACACTGCCAGGTATATCCTAGACTTTTTACATAATTCACAATTTGGGAGTCCCCAGGGCCACCCTCAATTCAAACTGGCTGGCCACAAATTTGGGGGTTCCCATAACCACTGAAACATTTGATAGTTTTCCTCACAGTACTCAGGACAGCACCATACTTCCTGTGTTTTATTATGACAGAAGAATACAAAGTAGAAATACACACATAAGGTATATATGGGACTGGGAGAAGGGTTCCAAATGCAAGGCTTCCACGCCTGATGAGATAGGGGACTGGCATGGACACTGGCCCTCAGTGTCTGCGGTGTTATGGATGAGACGAGAAAAATTCACATGGACTATTGAGTCCTGTGGAGGAAAAGGGATAGCATGACCACTATCTCAAGGCAAGAGTGCACCAACCCTTGCTTTGACAAGCTTTTATTGTTTTTTTCTGGGTGCATTACATTGAGGATGGTTCTCATTTACTATGCACAGGTTTGATTTAGGTGGTTACCTTTTACAGAAAACAAAGGAGGAGATGTTGCTAATCACATCACAGAAGAAGGGCATTTGCAAATGCAAAGGGAAAAGTGGTTGAACTGGTTACACTCATCCTTGGAAGGTTTAGCACAGATTTTAGGAAGTTACTTTAAAGATATGCTGTAAACATATGTGCCTCAATTCAGGGTGAGGGAGTTTTAGCAAAAAGCAAGTCTCAAAGTGGCCTAGGTACAATGCAGGCCTGATTCCCCATGGGAGAACCTACCCGTGGGTGTGGGTCCTGTGCACTGGACCTCACTTTCCACTGGCCTTTCTGCGTGGGAGCTGGGCCCGTGTCATGCAGAACAGTCTCCTATAGGTTACCCTAGTGATACTTAAGTATAGCAATACATACATGAAACATTGTCAAACCAAGATGTTCATTCTAGCTTTGGGGTACAGAGTTTTAATTGAGGCTTCATTGGGTAGGCACGACTGATTCTTGTCCACATGGTTAAATCCAATCTCCAGCCTCAGACCCTGGAGGTGAGGCTGATTTTCCATGGCTCAATCTCCACTCTCTAATTACACATTTGTAATATGGTAATACTACCATATTTCTGGTTGGTATTTCTGGAGTAGCCAGTCCCTATAGTGAGTCATCTCTTTTGGATGAACTATTATCCAAAAGGAGGTCTATTATCCTGAGGAGCTTAACATAAGTTATCTTGTTAGCCCAAGCTACCAGGCACGATCCAAGAGACCCACCATTGGTAACAAAGATGTTCCATTCATTCAGGATATTCCAAGAGTTTAGAAGTTACTATAGGAGACAGTTCTGCATGATCTGGGCCCAGCTACCACTCAGAAAGGCCAATGGAAAGTGAGGTCCGGTGTATAGGACCCACACCCATGAGTAGTTTCTCCTGTGGGGAATCAGGCCTACATTGTACCTAGGCTACTTTGAGACTTGGTTTTTGCTAAAACTCCCTCACCCTGAATTGAGGCAACAAACGTTTACTGCATATCTTTAAAATAACTTCCTAAAATCTGTGCTAAACCTTCCAAGGAGAGTGTAACCAGTTCAACCACTTTTCCCTTTGCATTTGCGAATATCCTTCTTCTGTGATGTGATTAGTGGCATCCTCTGTAAAAGGTGACCACCTAAAGTAAACCTGTGCATAGTAAGCAAGGACCGTCCTCAATATAATGTGTTCAGAAAAAGCAAGAAAAGCTTGTCAAGGCAAGGGTTGGTGCACTCTCCTCTTGGGAGAGTGGGCAATGTACTCCGAGGCACTCTGCCCTTAAGAGAGTGGCCGTGCCATCCCTTTTCCTCCACAGTACTTCAACTGTCCACATAAATTTATCTCATCTCATCCATAATGTCCTGGACCCCACAAGCTGGAGTTTTCATTAGTTACCTCCAAGGAGCCATGATTAAGGCCAGATCTCTCTGAGTAAAGTTAGTTCTTCACTGCCCATCTGTCTAAGGGTCTTTTTATTATTATTTTTAACAGATGCTGAACTTTTAGAGGTTATCATTTTTACTCTGATAATGATAAACATTAAGTAACTTGTCAGAAGAGCATTCAGAATTAAGCAATCAAGGAAATGGGATGTCTGGATAATATACATGCTGGATCATGAGTTTGTAAACATTTCTTTCCATCTCATGACATGTTCAAGTAATAGACCTCCTTCCAATCTCAAAAACATTACATATACCTATGGGTTAGAAAACAGCCTGGCAATGCTGAAAGAGGGAATCTGTCATTTGTGGCCAAGAAGTCATAACGGAAGAAGAGCTTCCTGGATTAACTTTGTAGCTTGACTCAGAAAACAGAGTTGGGGGCCAGAACTGTGAGATCTGTTTCCAGCTGGCTTCAAGCTTAGAAGTGCACCATCCTGGGCTAATCCAACCATATTAATGCCTTGCTTCAGGGCAATAAACAAAGACATTAGAATCTGAATTCCCTGACATGGTATCAAGAGAAAGGTCAGCCATCTGGATGCTGCAGCAAGTCTGAGTTGCTTTAACTGACCCTTCTTTCTGGTTTACCTCTTTTTCTATTAATAAGCCCACAACTGACATTTCAACTGATATAATGCAGACTGAACGTCTGAGAACTCACTGCCCCAAATTCTCGAATGAGGATTTATAAATGTTTAGTTCTTCATAGAGGCATATATTTTTCTCTTTAACACATTTATTTTATAGTCACTCTTCCTCACAGCTGAATAATTGAGAAAACATTAATAGATTTTTAATCTAAACATTAATAGGGGAAGTATGAAAAAGTGATGGACTTGTCAGAAAGACTAGTTTTTAGGTATTGCTCTAAATATCTTTAATTCTCAGATTTATCAGCTGTAAAATAGAAATGAAAATGGTTGTACCTCAAAAGACAATTATAAGAAGTTTTACATTAAACATACAGATTGTTTAGGTTCATCTCTGATTCATACTAAATATACAATAAATAATAGCTTTTATTATATGATACATAACATTTTAATGGCTAATGTTCAGTTATGGAAAGACAAGAACAACCTTTACCGTACAGTTTTTTGACTCAGTATGAAAATTCTACCAATTGGCAGGGAAAATGAAGCCCAGAGGTCTCCAACCAACTTCTAGAATATAAATCTAGACACCTTGGTAAAAGTAAGAAGATCATCATATTAAATAAAAATAGAAGAAGAATGTAATCATGCTTGTCAATGCCCCTTTAGTTTTCTCATCATTAAATAAAAAATAGATATAATCTAAAGACGGAAATAGATTAGCAATATCACAACCATTGCTGTAATCACTAAGTAATAACCTTATTAAAGCATGTTACTGCCTTTATAATATTTGGTAATAAACTCTCTTAATAAGTTATTTACCTTGGTCCTCCTATATACTTAGACTTCTGGAAGCAACTTGTTTTTATCAAAAAGCAACAGTGATGTCTTTCACTTTGTTAGTTCAGACATAAGTATGTGTATTCCCCTATCACATTTTCCACAAGGCTGGGCATCTGAAGTTGCTCATAGGCTACAACGGATGCAGTACACTGATGGCAAGAGGAGCATGGATGAGAACAAAACGAGTGAAAGGACAGGCTTTCAGCTTTCGCAACCACCTGAAGGCCTGCAGATTAACTAATGGGCCATTAATTGAATTAAACCAACAATGGGACAACCAACACTGAAGTCCTTGGATATTAGTGAATAGGGATGTTTGGAGTCATTTCCAAAGGCAAAGATAATCTTAGGTTATTCCACCAAGAAGCAATAATAAAAAATTCTTAGATGACTTGGAAAGGATTGTTTTGCTATGTTCTCATCTGTAGCTTTAAGTGATAGAATCATTCAGAAGCTTGCTGTTTAGATGATTCCATGATTATAAAAGTTGCCATCTTACTAGGACAGATTTAGAACAATCAACCTCTCTTCTTGGACTTTCATTAATTAACAGTATTCATTAATTAATAGTATCAATGGGTAATTTGGATGCACTTCCATAGTAGAAAACTCAAAGAGTATTGGGTTTCTGGAGGAAAGCACTGCCACAATCTACCATGCTGTCTCTTTTAAGAAGAAAGTAATGGCCTCACATTGGTTTCTGATAAGGTCTGAGAGTTTGAACATATCATTTCAGAGACTTTGAATCAGAGTTTTAAATGACAGCCAATCACCCATTTTCTCATAGGCCCTTTCATGTGCAAGCTGTTTAATACCAACTTTTTGCACTAAAACTACAAAGTTGAATAGAGTTGTGCATAAGCAATATGAATCACATCATGTAAAATGATACCTTTTCTTTATAGAAAATTTTTTTAACCCCTGCCTTGTCTGAATGATGTAAGCCCCTCATCACAGACTGTAAGAAGGATCTATTTATTTTTCATTTATTTTTTTATTTTTATTAAATATAGTTTATTGATTATAGCATTACAGTTGTTCTATTCCCCCCTTCTTTCCCCTCCACCTGCACATTCCCTCCCCCACCCTTCTCCCCCCTTAGTTTATAACCACGTGTCTCAACTTCTTTAGATTCTATATTTCCCCCACTATTCTCGCCCTTGCCCCTATTTTCTACCTACCATCTATGCTATTTTCTGTGCCTTCTCCCCGCTTCTCCTCCTCCCACTCCCCTGTTGCTAACCCTCCATGTGTTCTTCATTTCTATGGTTCCACTCCTGATCTAGCCGTCCTCTTGGTTTGCTTTTGTTTTAGGTGTGGTTGTTGATAACGGTGAGTTTGCTGTCCTTTCACTGTTGATATTTTTCATCATCTCTTTCTTATATAAGTCCATTTAGCATTTCATATAATAAGGGCTTGTTGATGATGAACTCCTTGAACTTGACATTGTCTGAGAAGCACTTTATCTGTCCTTCCATTCTAAATGAAAGTTTTGCTGGACAAAGCAATCTTGGCTGTAGGTCTTTGGATTTCATGACTTGGAATACTTCTTTCCAGCCCTTCTTGCCTGTAAGGTCTCTTTTGAGAAATCCGCTGACAGTCTGATGGGAACTCCTTTGTAGGTGACTGTCCTCTTATCCCTTGCTGCTTCTAGGATTCTCTCCTTCATTTTAGTCTTGGCTAATGTAATTATGATGTGCCTTGGTGTGTTCCTTCTTGGGTCCAACTTCTTTGGGACTCTCTGAGCTTCCTGGATTTCCTGGAAGTCTATTTCCTTTGGCAGACTGGGGAAGTTCTCCTTTATTATTTGTTCAAATACATTTTCCACTCGTGGCTGTTTCTTTCCCCCTTCTGGTACCCCTATAATTTGGATGTTGGAACGTTTTTCAAGATGTCCTGGAGGTTCCTAAGCCTCTCCTCATTTTTTTGAATTCTTGTTTCTTTACTATTTTCTGGTTGGATGTTTCGTTCTTCCTTCTGGTCCACTCCCTTGATTTGAGTCCCATTTTCCTTTCCATTGCTATTGGTTTCCTGGACCTCTCCCTTCATTTCAATTAGTTTAGCCTTCATATGTTCCTCTAATTTGTGACTAAGTTCCTCTAATTTGTGACTGTACTCTACCAATTCTGTGAGCATCCTGATAAATAGTGTTTTAAATTGGGCTTCTGAGAGGCTGGCAATCTGTTGGTCGCTTAGAGTTATTGGCTCTGGGACTTTGAGTTCTTCTTGAGCCATCCTTTGGGCTGTTCGTGCCTGTTAAGTAGCAGGAACGGAGCCCTAGGTTTTCACCAGAGCAGGGCAACTCAGTCGCTGGGTTGTGATGCTGTATGTGGGGGCGGGGTCAAAGAGGGACAATGGCTTCCCTCCGGCTCCCGCCTCCGCGACCCCCACCAGCACTGCAGCCACCACCGTCACCAGGCCCACGAGTTTCTTTCCACTGCATGCGAGTGTGCCACCGCTGTCAGCCCTCCACCACTGGGTTCGCCCCCTGGGGCCTGCGTGGTCCGTCTCACTGCTCGCGAATGTGCGACCTTGGTCAGTCTGCCCCGCACCCGGACTAGGTCCGGGCTGCCTGCGCTCCTAGGTCTGTCCTTCCCGACCCTGTTCCACTGCTGGCTCTGCCTCTCTTACCGTCCCATGGTTCGTAGTTGTCGGACTTCCGTATAATTCGGTTTTCTGGTCTCTGGGTGTGTCTTAGTTCTCCAAAACTTTTGTTGTATCCAAACTTGGTTGTGGGAGAAGGCACAGTGTTTCCACCTATGCCTCCATCTTGGCTATTTAGAGACTATTTTGTCTGTTAAGAAGGCTACCAAAGTGAGAACATATTGGAGAGATGGGGTATGTACACAGATCGGGCGCCAGGGGGAGCTCTGAAGGAAATGACTAGCTGCTGTGTGCCCATTTTCCACTCATTCTGAATGCCCTATGTGAATATAGTTTTATGGAAAAATGGTCATTCTGTAGCCAATGTTTTGTACTTATCAACATACTTATATTAATTAAAATATATAAACATTTTAATAATAGGATTGTTCTGCACTTACATTGTAAAATCAATCATAACACATATGAACCAGGATTAATTATTACAAAAGAAAAATTAAACAAGTTGTAGTTTTTAAGTATAATTTAATTTCAAATAAGAAACTGTTCTTTTAAGAACTATAGAAGCTATTGCGAAAAACTGGATAATGAAGGGAAATAAAATTAGGAGTCTTGGAAATGCAGAATTCTTGGTGAAAAGGTAAATTAACAATATGACACTTTTAATCACCAAATAATTCAAACATTGGAAAAATATAGAGTAGTCAAGCCATGCTCATATACTCTAGTACATCATTTTCTATAGGTTTCTTTTTAATGAAATAAAGTATTCCACTTACAGATTTATTTCTGTGCATGATTTTATACTTCTACTATACATGCACATACCCACTAATGACATATAATGTTGTTTTTGTTTAAAATAATGTAAATGGTGTCATGTTCTGTGTATCCTTCTTTAAAAATATCTTAAATATAATTTGTTGAAATCTATTCCCATTGATGGATATAGTTCTAATTTATTCATTTTATCTGCTGTATGATATATTGTCATGTGACTTACACATAATAATAACTCACAATTATTACATGCTCACTACCTGACTATACTCTGAACTTCATATTAATCATTTAATCTTCACAACAAAACATGAGGTCAGTATAGTTTTTGGCTCCATTTTACAAATGAAGAAGATAAGGTATAGAGATACATTTTGGCCTAGAGTTGAAGAGCTAGGCTTTAAACATTGCCAGTGACCTGAAAAAATCACTTTTAATCACTATGCCAAACTGTCTACTTTAATCACAATTTAATTATTTGTTCTACTGTTCGTGGAAATTTAGGTTGATTATATTTGCACAAATTGCTGTAATAAACATGTAGGAGCGTGTCTTTTGATAGCATGAACATTTTTCTATGTATATAGCAATGAGATTGTTGACTTGTAAGGTATATGCATTTTCAGCTTTATTAGGTATTGAAAACTGTGCTTTCCAAGTAGTTGTGTACATTTAAAGTCTCATTAAAATATATGCAAATATATTTGGTATTTACAGATTTAATTTTTTTCTGATTCTGATGGACGGAGAGTGATACTGCCTGGCTTTTAAAATCTTTTTTTTTAATTACTAGAGAGTTTGAGCAACAGTTTATAAGTTTGTTGATAATTGATATTTTCATTTATAAGAATTGTTTGGTCTCTTCATTTGCCTATGTTCCTACTGATTTTTCTTAATCATACTAAATTATAGAGCTTAAAAATGCATTGTAAACACTTTATTAAAATTATTTGCTTTGCATTTTATTGTGTGTTTAGTTGAACAGAATTTTGAATTTCAGTATAGTCAAATTCATCCATTTTTATGTGTTTCATTTTACTCATTAAGTTTCTCCTTCCAATAATAAAATATTATTTTGCTTCTTCTTTCAAAGTATTAAAGTAATATTTTTCACATTTAGATTTTCATCCTTCTGTGTTTGATTTTCAAGTATGTTTTGAGGTATGGTTCCAATTACTTTCTCAGAAAAATATGTGATGAAATCACTTACCCAGTAACATTAAATGATGAAGCCATCTTTTACACATTTATTTGTATTCCTACTTCATGGTTTATTGAGCTATGATGAATTAGTGGGTTTATTTTTAAATGCTTGATATTATTGCATTACTTTATCATTTTTATTTATATTAGGCAAGCGTCCCCATTTTGTTACTCTTCCTCATGAATGTTGTTTGTGTCCTTAATTAATTTCTGCTTTCTTATATTTAAGTTATAAAATCTTACTAAAATATCAACTACAGTTTCATTGAATTTGTAATTGTGTATGTGTATATATATGCACACACACATATATGTATATATAGGCTCTTGCCATCTATGATCATTGTAAAGCTCTAAATTCAGTTATTCTATTATGATTTCCATCGAGTTTTACTTTTTTTAAGGTCTTGTAAAAGATTGTTTTTACATTGAGACCAAGCACTATATAATGTTTGTTATTACACATTATATTTTAAAAAAGAAATTTTACAAAATCTGGTATTTGATGTAGAGGTAATGAAGGCATGCCATTCAGATATACCTTTTAGAACAAAACTCTTTTAAGACCTCAATCACATAACGGGCTTGAGTTATTGCATTTTGGTATTCATTGCATTCTGTGAGTCAAATATACATGCTCCCTAAGCAGTTCCCAGCCAGTGACTTAATCATGATGGACACATTAGGACCTGGTGTTGGTTGCCCTATAAAATACAGTCAACACTTGAACTACACTGAGTTAGGGGAATTAACCTCACTCAGTAGAAAATAAATCCACGTATAACCTTCGAACCCCTAAAGTGTAACTATTAATAGCCTACAGTTGATTGGAAGCCTTACCAACAATGTAAACAGTCAAATAACACATGTTTTGTATGTTATATGTAATATACACTGTATTTCTACAACAATGTGGAGAAAAGGTGTTATTTAGAAAATCATAAGAAGAAAAATACGTTTACAGTACTGTATAGTATTTTCCATGCCTTAACTATGTCAACTGTTTACCAGATGAAAAGCACCTGACCTTAATGGACCCAGATAGTTGAAACCTGTGTTGTTCCATTTCTACTCCTCCGCGGGCAGTCTTCGCCCTGGAGCACCCTGTTGAGCTCTCTAAGCTTTTCACAGAGTTTCAGCACAGTTTGAGGCCCCTTTCTATTTCTTAAACGTTTGAAGAAACAACAGATTTCATAAAGATATCATTTAATTTAAAATATTAACAGAAATGAATGACCTGAAGAGCCTCTCTTCTGCTACTTAAATAATCCGTAACCCCTTTTTTTGTCACTTCTCTCATCAGAATGCATGATGTAATGTGCCTTTCCATACCCCAGGATTTAATTTATCATGGAATTTTTCACAATGGAATGCAGCTTCCATGGCCCATGGTCAAGAAGCATCTGACTACATTACTATCTCAAGCCTTTCTTGCCTTTCCAACCTGGAACACATTTTTATATCAAATCTGAACAAACATGATCTGTCAAAGAATTTGAGTTCATATTGTTACTATAACATGGGGAACTTACACAAAATATGTGAGAGATTATTAGAATTCATTCATAAATTTTATTATTGTCATATATAAAGAAAAATAATACAGATTAATTAAGCCATGTGATAAGAATGCTGCACCAAAAATTCAAGTAATATCTAGGTTACCAATACAGACATCTGTTACCATATATGGCTTCAAATATTCCAAGATATTTGGTTTGCTATTTATAGCCTGTAGTTTGTTAATCTTCCATATGGTAGTTTTCTATTATATATAGGCTATATAGAGATATTTTTTCACTGATACAGTAAGAGAGAGGCAGTACTTTTCATTTCAAATGCTAGTGGACACATCCATGTACGTACACACACAAGCTTTAAGGTTTGCCATGAGGCTTTGAGACCAAGAAAATAGGTCTGGCTCCTGTCCTAAAAATGCATCGGAGAGATGTTTCAGCAAAATATAGATTATTTCCCCAGGCTATTTAAAGGATCCACTTTCAACTCTGCCTCCACATTTGGCAAAAAGTAATTCAAGATTTGCTGTGTTATGTAAAAACCAGCTACTAGTGCCTAACTTCATCATCTTCTTGATTTGTATATATTTAAAGAAGCAAATATAATAAGTAGAACTCTTGTTTAGGTTATCCAATGAGGAAGAGGCTCCTATTTGAGTTGGAGTTCTACAGAAATAGTAAAAATGGTTGAGATTGCTTGGTCAGAGCCCATTGACAAATGCAGCAACTTACCCACAGGGTAGCATTTTCTGTGTCCCTTTTGTTAGTTTCCAGCTTCAGACCAAAAGCCCAACAGTAAAAAGCAAAACATACAACAAAAGCAAGAAAAGTGTGCTGTTGTTTGAAAAAACTTTTCAGTCTTAAAGGAACTTCTCAATTAGTAGAAACATGACCAAAGGACTAAAAAAAAAAAAAAAACCCCAAAACCCCCAGCAGTATCTTAAAGACTTAATGCAAAGTCCATCCAATAATCTGACAGGCATGTTTTGAATACTCATTACACAAATGCTCAAAAATAGCTTTTTTAAAATAAAATTCCCAGAGAGAATGCAAGCACCCATTTCCCTCTGTGGGAAAAGTTCCCATGAACCTTTGTAACCAGGAATTCTTAAACTAAGATATTAGAGGAAGTACTTCAACAGATGATATTTATTGGATATTCCAGGAGAGAGAATAGGAAGAAGGAGTAGGAGGAGGAGAAAGCAAAGGAGAAGGAGAAGAAAGAAAGAGAAAGAAGAAAAGAAAGAGAAAAGATTATCTGTTTCTTCACTGATTAAATGTAACTCTAACTCACCAACACCTCCTGGGAAGCAAAAATTCCCAGACTTGAGACATCTCAGTTCACTTCACCATAATATTTACCATTCTATCTTAACTGCTAGCAATTGCCGAATCAGTTGTACTGTACTGTATGTTTAACAATAACTGAATTACCAGGAGGAGGTTTAATGGGCAGTCACTCTTTCTACAGAAACTAACACAGAGTTCATCTACACAATGAAATGGAATTGGCACTTCAGGGTCCGAGACCAGCTGCAAATTTCACATTACCTTCAAAGCACTAGCATTTGATTTCCTTTCCTAGAACCCCAGGTATGGTGACAGAGGTAGATCTTGGGAAGATCTGTCCCTTATACCAGAGGTGAGTAAATACCAATAAGCAAAGGGATATTTATTGCAGCATATGCATGGCCCGCAATAAATATCCCTTTGCTTATTGGTATTTATTCACCTCTGGTATAAGTGACAGTAGTTGAGATTAGAATGCTTGTTTTCAGCAAACCTATAAAGGTCAAAATTCAATCCAGATAGGAAATGGGGCAAAGATCATAAATAAAATCTTTTAGCAGTCAAGAATTAGAAGAGAAGGAAATATTTTTACATGTAGTCTCTTCTGATATGTTCCCAAATAAATGTAAATGGTAGCAGAAATTGAGTTTAAACCTCTATGGATAGTACCACTGGAAAAGAAAATGTTCTCTTAGGTTATTTGTTGCCAGATGCTCACATTTGTAAGTGGTATAGCCCAGTACTACAGAAATTGTTACTGTAATCTGATTGATGTTTTAATGGCTTACATAAAATGGTTAATTTATCGGGATATATGGGAGGTGTTAACCACTTTTCTCAACCTGTTTTGATATTAAGAAAGTAAGTAGCCCTGGCTAGTGTGGCTCAGTTGGTTGGAGTGTTGTCCCGTAAACCGGAAGGCCAGTCAGGTTCAATTCCCAGTCAGGGCACATGCTTGGTTTGCAGGTTTGCTTCCTGGTCCAGGCGTGTAGTGAGAGGCAGCCGATTGATGTGTTCTTTCACTTTGACGTTTCTCTCACTCTCTTTCTCCCTCCCTTCCTCACTCTTGAGTGAGGATTAAACAGAGAGCTAGAGAATGAGGGTAAGTAGGTAGAATTTGTCTAAATTCTAATTTGAGAATAGAATATTTCTGGGTTAGTTGTCTGAGAAAATATAAATCCCATCCCTTCCCTGGGAACATCAACCAGACTGTGTTACAAAAATTATGAATTCTGGGATGCATTCAAATGGGACACGTGATTAATGATTCAAGAGAAAGTAGATTTCTTCAGATGTCAACTATATGATGTGAATTTAATCACTTCAGTGGTTTCAAGAAAATTCCCTTATTATATCTTTCTACATTGTTTCTTTGTGCATGAAATTATTTCCAAATTAATTCTTAATTTGGAAATTATTTCCAAATTAATTCTTAATTTCTTTAGCATATATATGCATATGTATATTTAAAACATATGCACCTTAAAAATGCATTAAACCATTCAATCATTACAACTCATTTTTTCCTAAACCATAAATGTATACTAGATAATTGACCTATTATGTACCAGACCTTTTTGTGTGTGAGATTGTGAATTTACTGAGATAAAATCAAACACATATGATTTTGAGGAACTCTGCAAATTACTAATGAAGAAAATGTAAATGTGCATTATTTTAATGCAGCTGGATATGTGCATTGACAGAGAAGATTTGCCTAAGGTCCTGGTCAATGGTCATCAGAGAGATACCCTGAGGACAACCAGGGTTAATTAGTGGAAGACTGAAAGTGAAGATACTATTTCAGACAAAAAAAGCTGTGTCTGCAAATGTTAAGAGGTCAGAGAGAATAGAAAACACACTGGAACTGCAAGGAATCGTTACACCTTGGGCAGAGAACCAGAGGCAGGCAAGCTGTGTTGAGAAGGAGGTTGGAGCCATAGGCAAAGAGGATGAAATTTTACTTATAAAATCATGTTTCCAAATCAGAATTTCTTTAGTCGATATAGAGTATTCCTTTTGCAAAGAATAGGAAGTTGGAACATGAAGGTCAGATATTGCGGAATAATTCTTTTCTTATTAATAATTTACAATATATACAAGGGGAAGATGGCAACAGAGCAGGACAGAGTAGATTCCACATCCCCCTACACATGGAAGAAAAACCTGGCCAATCTAGGGAGGAAAAGAGCAAACAGACAACAGTACCTCAGCATATATGAAAATAAGACACCAGAAATTGTAGTGGACACTAAAAAACCGGACAGTAAGGAGAGGGCTGCAGGACAATAAGGTCCCAGGGACCAGTGCAGAAGCAGGGGCAGTGGCAGCCTCAGGGCACGCCTATTGCCCAGGCCCCAGCGCTGAGGCTACCTCGGGCTCTTTGGGAGCCTAGGACCTGCCACAAGGTTGTTAGGAGAGAACCAGTCATCTGCTCCCTCCCTTCCTGGCCAAGCAGGGTTTGAGCAATATGGGAGAGACCTGGTTGCTTGAAGTTACAGAGAGGGGAATAAGGACAAAGAGGCCAACACACAGGGGCTGTGATCACCCGCGAGTCTATCACCCGCGAGTCTGCGGTCGTTACTTGGGAGAGCTGAGAGTCGCAGTGTTGGGCTCTGACCCTGATAGTCACCAGTCTGGCTGAAGAACTGGGCTATACTGAGCAGCAGGCTTGAGTGGGAGGAATTTCTCAAAAGGTAAAACTGTTTGGGGGATTCTCCTGTGACAGCTGCTAGGCCTACCCCCCACCAGGCCAGGTGAAAGGCCTTGCATTCCCCAATAGCACTGGGAAGGGTTCTTGCCCAAGTCCTTGGGATCCAGGCAGCCTGGCCAGGTGTGCGCACCTACACCCCAGCCTGTGGAGATGACCCTGGGGAAAGAGTGCTCTAAAGAGGACCTGGATCCCCTTCATGGGGCACTGAGGAGAGGCATCAGACGAGCTCTTGGGAAAGTGCTCACAAGACTGGCTGAGTACACATCGGGAAAGGAGAAAGGCCACACCAATCATCCCTCAGCATGCCGCAGCCAGTGAGACCAGAAAAACCGGTTTGGCCAGTTTGAAACCAAGAGGTTTTTTGTGTGTGTGCGTGTGTTTTTTTTAGGTAATCTTTTATTTTTTTAATTTTATTATTGCTTTATCTTTCGATACCCTTTTCCTCTCTGTCCTTCTTTCTTGTTTTATTCCTTCTTCCTTTATTTCCAAATTTATGTCTTCTTCTTCCCTTCTCCTGTTTTTTTTTTAATACCCACAAGTGAGACAAAAAACTTGGAACTGTGAAAAGACCAGAGTTGGACCCAAAGAGGGGCTTTCCAATAGTACAGACAGAGAGACAAATTTCACTTTGCTATAGTAGGGAATCTACAAGTTACTGCATATTTGTATTATTATTTTTTCATTATTCTTTTTTTTACAACTTTATTTTATTTTATTTATTTATTTCCCTTTAGAAGGGAAGGAGAGAGGGAGAGAGACATCAATGTATGGTTGCCTTTCGTGCATCCCCTGCTGGGAGTTGGCCTGCAGGGAACTGTCCTGCAACCCAGGCATGTGCCCTGACTGGGAATCGAACTGAGATCCTCTGGTTCGAAGGCCTGTGCTCAATCCACTGAGCTACGCCAGCCAGGGCTTTTTTTCATTATTCTTACATCTTTTATTTTAATAGTATTTTTGTATTCCTTTTTCTGTATAGTCTCCTTTGCCTTGGCTGGTTAAATTGTATCATTTGACAGGTTTTCCCTGTTCTCTCTTTCAAAGTGTACTGCTAATTTACTATCTTTCATGTCACTTGTGTTCCTTCAGCACACTACTCAAAGTTCTATACCCCCATTCATGTTATCCAGAACACATAGATTCTGTCATATGATTGTTGCTCTAATATTATTGTAAATAATAGCTGTTCCATACAATTACAAATACTTCCAACACCTCTCCAGGATCTTAGGCCACTTCACAGTTTCCTGAACTTTATTACTGTAGTGGTTAACTCTATTCTCTCACACATTATACCTATTTACTATCCTTTACTCTCACCTTACCTCAGAATCTGACCTCCCACAACTTCACTGCTTTCTAGATCCAACTCACAAGACTTCCCACCCCAACAAGAGTCTTATCTTCTGTCCATCCTTTCATAAAAGTGTCTAGTTGGGTTGAAGATCACGATTAACACTATACATAACCAAAAAATCTCCTATCTCTTCTCTACCAGCTGCTACTGTAAATATCATAGAATACTCTCCTGCAATCATAAACTATTTTGCTTTACCCTCCATCTGATCACACACTAAAAAAGTGTAGGTAGAAGAGGTAAACACCAGGATACCCACTGAAAGAAAAAACCCAACAACAAAGGAACCACCAACAGATAACAACAAAAGAAGGTGAAGGAGGGAATAGAAACCACACAAACATCAATCCAAGACCTATCTGGAAATACAACTAAATACTGGAGAAACTGCCCAGTACAAACAACTGAACAAAAGCAAAAGAGAATCTTCAAAACATTGTACAAATGGAAGAACCAGCTTCAACACAACATGCTCTCACCAGCACAACAAATTACAACAAGTGATGGACAGTGACCATCAGTTAACCAGCTGGTGGGACAAACCCACAAAAGAAAGACTCCAAAACAATCAAAACCCCAAAACAAACACAGAGCCAACTTAAAGACAGCCCAAGGCCAGTGAGCTTGGGAAATCAAGGATATAAGACCACTGAATCTCACAGTTATTCTACCACACAAGTTCACACCATAAACTCAGAGAGCCAGAAGAGATCAATTTAAGAAGCTGAAACTAACAAGAGTCTCACAAACAATGGGAAGACAAAAAAAAAAAAATCCCAAAATGAAAGATAAGGAGGAAGCCTCAGAAAGAATGCTAAATGAAATAGAGGCAACTCCACTATCAGATATTGAGTTCAAAGCAATGGTTATCAAGAAGTTCAATGAGCTCACAATGACCTACCATAAACTACAGGGAAACTACAATGAACTGACTGCAAACCATATCAACATAAAAAAAAAGGAAATAGAAACTATCAACAAGGGCCAAAAGGAAATGAAGAATACAACTTCTGAACTGAATAACACAGTGGAAGGAATCAAAAGGAGGATCAATGAAGCAGAACATTGGATCAGGGAGTTGGAGGACAAAGTAGGAAGAAACACCCAGAAAGAGCAAGAACAGGAAAAGAGGCTCAGAAAGAATGAAGAGGGGTTAAGAGAAATGCAATACAATATGAAATGTAATAATATCCAAATAATATGGATACCAGAAAGAGAATAAGAAGAGTAAGGGATAGAAAACCTATCTGAAAAAGTAGTGAGGGAAAACTTCCCTAATTTGATGAGAGAAAAAGTCACACAAATCCAGGAAACACAGAGAGTCCCAATCAAGAAGAACCCAAAGAGGCCTACTTCAAGACACATCATATTTAAAATGGCAAAATTTCAAGATGAATAGAGAATGTTAAAGGCAGCAAGGGAGAAAAAGGAAGTAACATACAAGGCAGCCCCAATAAGGTTAGCTGCTAACTTCTCAATGGAAACACTCCAAGCAAGAAGAGAATGGCAAGAAATATTTCAAGTATTGAGAACCAGAGGCCTGCAACCAAGGCTACTTTACCCAGCAAGGCTCTCAGCCCAGATACAAGGCCAAATAAACAACTTCCAAGACAAAAAAAAAGTCTAAAAGAATACACATCCACCAAACCAGCTATGCAAGAGATGCTAAAAGGACTGCTTTAAGGAAAGGAAGGAAAAGAGAGACAGAGAGAAACACAGGTGCAAAAATAGCAATGAATAAGTACCTATCAATAATAACCCTAAACATAAATGGATTAAGTACTCCAATCAAAAGACATAGTATAGCTGAATGTATAAGAAAGCAGAATCCACACATATGCTGCCTACAAGAGACCCACCTCAGGACAAAAGACTTACACAGACTGAAAGTGAAGGGCTGAAAACAAATTTCCCAAGCAAATGGACAAGAAAAAAAGTTGAAGAGGGAATAATCCTATCAGAAAAAAATAGACTTCAAAAAAGGGGCCATAAAGAGAGACCCAGAAGGTCACTTCATAATACTCCAGGGAAGAATCCACCATGAAGTCATTAGCGTTGGAAATATATATGCAACCAACATAGGAGAACCCAAATATATAAAGAAAATCTTAGAGGACTTCAAGAAAGATATTGACAGCAACCCAATTATAGTAGGGTATTTTAACACCCCACTGTAAAAAAATGGACATATCTTCCAAACAAAATATCAACAAAGATATTGCAGCATTAAACAACACCCTAGATGAAATGGACTTAAGTGATTTATATAGAGCCCTTCATCCCAAAGAAGTTAAATACACATTCTTTTCAAATGCACATGAAAATTTTTCAAAGATAGACCACATGATAGGACACAAAATAAGCCTCAACAAATTCAAGAAAATTGAAATCATACCAAGCACTTTGTCTGACCACAAGAGACTGAAACTGGAAACAAAGCTCAAGGGAAAAAATCCAAAACACTCAAAATCAGAAGATTGAATAGCCTGCTACTAAATAACAAATGGGTCAAGAATGAAATTAGGGAAGACATCAAAAAGTTTCTGGAAACAAATGAAAATGAACTCAAAACAACCCAAAGCTTATGGGACAGAGCGAAGGCAGTCCCGAGAAGGAAGTTCATAGCAATACAGGCTTACCTAAAGGAGATAGAAACATTGCAAACAAACAACCTAACCCTACGTCTACTAGAACTTGAGGAACAACAACAAAGACAGCCCAGAGCAAGTAGAAGAAAGAAAATAACCAAGATCAGAGCAGAGTTAAATGACATAGAGACGAAAAGCACAATTCTAAGGATCATTGCATTCAGGAGCTGTTTTTTTTTTTAAAGATAAAGAAAATATATAAGCTTTTAAGCAGGCTTATCAAGAAAAAAAGAGGACCCAAATAAACACAATCAGAAATGAAAGAGGAGAGATTACAACTGACATCACAGAAATACAAAGAATTATAAGAATAACTGTATGGCAAGAAATTTGAAAACCTAGGTGAAATGAACAAATTTCTAGAAAAATATAATCTTCTAAAACTCAGTGAAGAAGGATCAGAAAGTTTGAACAGACCAATAACAGCAAAATAAATTGAAGCAATAATCAAAAAACTCCTGACACACAAAAGCCCTGGACCAGATAATTTCACAGGACAATTGTACAAAGCATTTAAGGGAGAGCTAACTCCTCTCCTTCACAGACTATTCAATAAAAATCCGTAATTATGGAAAACTCCCAAACTCTTTTTATGAAGCCAGCATCATCACAATTCCAAAACTAGATAAAGACCCAACAAAGAAAGAAAACCTCAGGCCAGTATCACTGATGAACATAGATGCTGACATCCTCAAATAAATATTGGCAAACTGCATCCAACAATACATTAAAAAGATCATACACCATGACCAAGTGGCATTCATCCCAGGGATGCAAGGATGGTTCAGTATTCACAAATCAGTGAATGTATTACATCACATAAACAAAAGCAAAGACAAAAACCCCATTATCATATAAATAGATGTGGAAAAAGCTTTTGATATGGTACCCATTCATGATAAAAACACTCAGCAAAATGGGAATAGAGGGAGCATTCCTCAATATAATAAAAGCCATATATAAGAGATCTACAGCCAACATCATACTCAATGGGCAAAAACTAAAAGCTTTTCAACTTAAATCAAGAGCAAGACAAGGTTGTGTACTTTCACCACTTCTATTCAATAGAGTATTGGAAGTTTTAGCCACAGCAATCAGACAAGAAAATGAAATAATGGCATCTAAATCAGAAAGGAGAAAACAAAACTGTCACTGTTTGCAGATGACCTGACAGTGTACATAAAAAATCCTACAGCCTCTACCCAAAGATCTATTGATCTAATAAATGAATTTGGCAACACAGTGGGATACAAACTCAATATCCAGAAATCAAAGGCATTTTTGTATACCAACAATGAAACAGCAGAAGCAGATATCAAGAAAATAATCCCCTGCAATATAGCAATAAGAAAAATAAAATACCTAGAAATAAACCTAACCAAGGAGGTAAAAGACATATATGCAGAAAACTACACAACCCTGAAGAAAGAAATCAAGGACGACACAAACAATTGGAAACATATACCTTGTTCATGGATTGGAAGAATTAACATCATCAAAATGTCCAAACTGCTCAAAGCAATTTATAGATTCAATGCAATATCTATCAAAGTACCAATTACATGTTTCACAGACATAGAACAAATACTTCAAAAATTTATATAGAACCATAAATGACCCTGAATAGCAGCTGCAATTTTGAGAAAGAGGACCAAAGTAGGGGGGATTACAATACCTGATACCAAATTGTATTACAAGGCCACTGTAATCAAAATAGCCTGGTACTGGTATAAAAACAGACACATAGACCAATGGAACAGAACAGAGAGCCCAGAAATAAACCCAAGTCTCTATGGTCATTTAATATTCAACAAAGGGGGTGGCAACATAAAATGGACTAAAAATAGCCCCTTCAACCAATAGTGTTGGGAGAACTGGACAGCTATGTGCAAAAAAATAAAACTTGGGCACCAACTTACACCATACACAAAAATAAATTCAGGGTGGATAAAAGACTTAAATACAAGCCGTGACACCATTAAAGTACTAGAGGAGAACATTGGCAAGAAAATCTCAGATATTTCACGCAGCAACATTTTTACTGATATATCCCCTAGAGCAAGGGACATAAAGGAGAGAATAAACAAATGGGATCTCATCAAAATAAAAAGCTTCTACACAGCTAAAGAAAATAGTATTAAAATACAAAGAAAATCAACTCTATGGGAAAACATATTTGCCAATGATACCACAGACAATGGTTTAATCTCCAAAATATACAAGGAATTTACACGACTCCACTCTAAGAAAACAAGCAACCCAATTAAAAAGTGGGCACAGGACTTGAACAGACACTTCTCCAAGGACATACAGAGGATCCAGAGACACATGAAAAGATTCTCAACATTGCTAGCGATTAGAGAGAGGCAAATTAAAACCACAATGAGATACCACTTCACACAGGTAAGACTGGTGATCATAAACAAAGCCACAAACAACAAGTGTTAGAGAGGTTGTGGGGGAAAGGGGACCCTAGTGCACTGTTGGTGGGATTGCAAACTGGTTCAGCCACTATGGAAAACAGTACGGAATTTTCTAAGAAGACTATAAATGGATCTGTCTTTTGACCCAGCAATTCCACTGCTAGGATTATATCCTAAGAAACCTAAAACACCAGTCCAAAAGAACCTATGCACCCCAATGTTTATAGCAGCACAATTTACAATAGCCAAGTATTGGAAGCAACCTAGGTGCCTGGCAGTAAATGAATGGATCCAAAAACTATGGTACATCTACACAGTGGAATTCTATAAAGCAGAAAGAAAGCAGGAGCTCCTACCATTTGCAAAAGCATGGATGGAACTGGCAAGCATTATTCTGAGTGAAATAAGCCAAGTGGTGAAAGACAAATACCATATGATCTCACCTTTAACAGGAACCTAAACAACAAAACAAACAAACAAGCAAAATATAACCAGAGACCCTGAAATGGAGAACAGGCTGACAGTGACCAGAGCGGAGAGGGGAGGGAATTCCAGGAAAAAAGGGGAAGGGTTTTCCCCCCTTTTATACACAGGAACTAGTATAAAAGACTCATGGACAGAAACTAAGGGGGATGGAAATGGAAAGGAGGTGGGGAGCACTGGGGGGGTGGGGCTGGGATGGGAATAAAAGACAGAAAACTGTACTTGAACAACAATTAAATAAATAAATTAAAAATGAGCACAGTTCCCATATACCCATAGAAAAATTTACAATACATATAAAGCATGTAAATATTTTTTCTGATTCTCAAGTTATCTACAAAAATGATATTTAATTTGTGTGTGTATGACTATATATTACAGAAAGAATCTAATTACATACAGAGTTTTCCCTTATAAAAATGCTCTATATACTTGCATTTAAAATTCTGTGTATTTAGACCTTGCTGGTGTAGCTCAGTGGATTGAGCATGGGCCTGCGAACCAGAGTATAGTGGTTCGATTCCCAGTCAGGGCACATGCCTGGGTTGCAGGCCAGTTCCCAGCAGGGGACACACAAGAGGCAACCACACATTGATATTTCTCTCCCTCTCTCATTCCCTTCCCCTCTAAAGATAAATAAATAAAATCTTTAAAAAAATAAAATAAAATTCTGTGTATTTAATTTCATGGTGTTTTATGCTTCTTGAAGCTTATCCAAGGCTATTTCATGACATTGAATTAAGATTTGCAGAGGATCCAAGATGGCAGTAGAATAGATGAAAGCTACACTGAAGTCCTCCCAAAACCAAACTGGAACTACAACTAAATTATAGAAAAATTAACCTAAATAACCAACTGAAAACTAGCTGGAGAGGAGTATTATAAGGAAGGACATAACAAAGAAACCACATCACCACATTCAGACTAGTGGGAAATGTGGAGAAGCTGGAAGCCTGGCAGGTCTTCTATGGTCAGATATGGAAGTTCTAGATATATATTTCAGAGGCTGAGGGGTTTCCCCTGTGAAGTGTGGGGTCTAAACACCAAGCCAGGCTCCCCAGACTAGAACATCAGAATAGGGAAAGGCACCCACATAACACCTAGCTGTGAAAAGCAGCAGGGGATTTGTTCCCCAGGGAGAGGTAGCTAGAGACAGAACCACACTCTTAAAGGGCCAATGCATAAAATGTTGTTTGCAGCAACTCTCCCTGGGATTCGGCAGAGAGAGGGCACCGTGAACTAGACATGCATGAGGAGAGTCTGGGGTTGGTGGCTCTGGGGAGAGAGCTGAAGGATCAGCCTTCACGATCCCTGTGCTGAATCATTCCCATACTTTAGAAGCCATCTTTCTCAGAAAACTCCCCTCCATGTGCCATCAATTTTGGGGGGCACAATAATCCTACCCACAGGAATCAATGTCACTCCACCCTGTGGAACTTAAGCCCTGCTGATCAGAAGGATCTTTCAGTGATTAAGTCTAACAGGCAGCCTGAAGGTATAGGCAAACTGTGGGTGCTTTAAGACTTTATCTGACCTTCCCCTGTGCCTGGTACTATAAAAACTGGCCTTGGTGCACAGCTTGGTCCTTTCAATATGCATCCTGGCACAGCAGAGGGAGGAGTCACAAGCTATGGATTACTGATAGCTCCAAACAGGTTGCCCAGGGACAGTCACATGCAGTGGCTGACATAGAACTGCACCAGAGTCTTTGCAGATCTATCTAGTATATAGAAACAAACATAAAGAGGTTGCCAAAATTGGGAGACAAGGAAATAGGCACCAAATGAAAGAACAAGAGAATTCTCCAGAAGAAGGACTATATGAAATGGGAGCAAGCAATTTATGATATAGAGTTCAAAGTAATGGTTATAAGCATACTCAACAGCATGAAAAAAGACACAGAAACCATAAGAAAGGATCAGTCAAAAATGAAGACTACAATATCTGAAATAAATAATATACTGGAAGGAATAAACAGTAGGTTAGATGAAACAGATGATCAAATCAGCAATTTGGAAGACAAGATAGAAAAAATAAACACCTAATCAGAGCAGGCAAAAGAAAAAATATTTTTTTAAATGAGAATAATTTAAGGGACTTTTGGGACAACATGAAGTGTAAAAACATCTGCATCATAGGGGTAGCAGAAGGAGAAGAAAGAGAGCAAGGCATCTAGAACCTGTTGAAGAACTAATGACTGAACACTTCCACAACCCGGTGAAGGAAAAAGACAATGTGCAGGAAGGACAGAGAGTCCCAAAAAAGATGCCCCCAAAGAGGCCCATACCAAGATCAAAATTAAATGGCAAAGCTTAAAGACAAAGAGAGAATCTGAAAAGCTATAAGAGAAAAGCAATTAGTTACCTACATGGCAGTGTCTATAAGACTTCATCTGATTTCTTAACAGAAGCATTTTAGGCCAGATGAGATTGGCATGAAATATTCAAAATGATGAAAATCAAGGACCTATAACCAAAGCTACTTTACCCAAGAAAGCGATCATCTACAATTGAAAGAGAAATAAAGAGCTTCTGAGACAAGAAAAATGTAACAGAATTTGTTACCACCAAACCAATACAGAAACAAATGCTAAAGATCTTGCTTTAAAAAGAAGAAAATTATTAAAAATAAAATGGCAATAAATACATATTAATCAATAATCACTTTAAATGTAAATAGATTAAATGTTTCAATCAAAATACATAACATAGATGAATGGATAAGAAAACACCACCCATATATATGCTGTTTTCAAGAGACCCACCTAAGAATGAAAGTTACATAAAGATTGAAAGTAAAGGGACGAGAAAAGATGTTTCATGCAAATGGAGAAAAGCTTAGGTAGAAATACTTATTTCCTACAGAGTAGACTTAAGTACCAAATATAGTACATAATGATAAAGGAACAATCAAACAAGAAGATATAACCCAAAATAGGAGCACCTAAATGTGTAAAGCAAATCTTGATGGACATATATGGAAAGATCGACAGAAATACAGACATAGCTGGGGATTTTAACAGCCCTTTTAATGTCAATGGATAGATCTTACAGACAGAAAACTGGATTTGGAAGCAAAAATGAACACCATTTAAAGAGTCATTTACCTGTTGTAATTATGGGTGTTTAAACCAGGAACATCATCATTCATAGTTATGAGATATCACAATAATTTGGGGGTAGATAGACTTAATCAATGTCACTGATGACTTATTTGAATAATTACATTTATTCCTTTCAATTTTTCTTCAGTTGACACTTGAAACAGCTAGTCTTTTGTTGTCTAGCACAGTGAGAATCTTTTGTCATAGTGAGAAAGTTGAAGGTTTTTTTTTTCTCGTCATTGATTTTTCTTCTGCCATTTCTCTATACCTTTCAGTGTAGGCTTAATTTACAGAAGCAGACCAATACTCATTTGATTATACTTTTTAAAAACAAATTATGATGTATAATTTTAAAACTTCTAGATAATATAAAAGTGAATACATCTTTTTCATACATCTTTTTTCAAATTACAAAATTATTAATTCCTTGTTAAATATTTTAATCACTAAAATGTGGACCTACAGTTGTAGAAATAAAAAGCCACTTAAGAAGTCCCTTCCATCTACAAATAATCCAATGTATTCCTTAGAGAAAGGCAAGCTAAAAAGATTTGGGAAATGCAATAGGTATGTTTTGGCAATCATGTTTATAAACCTAGAGGGTATTGGGAAGAGAGTTTGTTGGTGGACTTTGTTTTAAAGAAAATGTCCATTAGCTAAAATATCAATAAGGGTAATTTACCTAGATTTCCTTTTATTATCCTAAGCCAAGTATTTGTTTGTGAGAAAAAAAACTGCCCATTAAAGTGAGTGATTTTAAGGTCTTTGAAAGCCTGCTTAGGCCAAACTGTCTTTATCATAAGTCATACCTTCCATGTACTAAAGTAGAGATGTTGCTTTCAGTTAAAAACATTCTTCAGAAATTACTAGGGAGCTGTAACATATAAAACTACTCACTAACCATATTGAAATTAATCTATTACATTCATAAGTTTCATTCAGCAAGACTTTGATGGCATATGACTAGAGAGAAGTCAAGAGTACTTTTTAGCTGAACACTGACCAAATGAGAGCATTCTGTCCCCTGGGGACATTGCAAGAGGAAGGTAAAACAAGAAATAAAGAAAACCTTGGCTTATACCCTTCATGAAGTTTTCTGTTACAGAACCAGATCTTTGGCCCACTCATTGTTGCATTTTTTGATTCAATGTTCATTGAAGACTGGGGACCTACGGTCGTGTTTCTTACCTTCATGCATCTTACTGTGGACTCTGCAGGATGGAATTGTACCTTTCTGTATATAACAACTAGAATATTACAATTCTTACTCATTTCAAACTGCTCACTTACATGAGACATCACCTTAAGTTAACCTTCAAACCCAGAAATAATGTATAAATTGATTACAAGTGTTCAGGTATCAGGCCATATATCATCTGTATTTTATAAAAAGTATAATTTCTTTATAATTTTAAAAACCCCACCAAATCAATGAAATATATATTAGTAAATTCATAACTCAGGAATATAAAAATTAAATTTTGTTTTTATACAAACTAATAATTTTAATATTCCATTTCTTCAGCAAAACAGAATCTTAAGCACAGGCAGCTTTGGGTTTTTTCCCCCCTCAGGGTCCTGTCCCCTGAGTGACAGGAGCTTACCTGGTACGAAAACATTGGCTAGATGAAAAGGCAACTGGGAGACAGTGTATTGGCTAAAATACCCCTTCATTCATCCAGCTTCAGCCACTCTTTTCTGAGTTAGGTGCATGTTTTAGGGCATAAGAATCCCTCTCCAGCCTGCATGTCATTTTAGGGCACAAAAATCTCTAAGGTGATCTTTGGCCCTATAAGTCATGTTTCCCTGCACAGCTACTTTCTGGTGAGAGTAGTACAGCCTTTCTCTTGACTCTAAATGAGCAGTGAGGCAAAATGTCCTTCTGACTTTCTTACCTTCATGTCTATTTTGAGATTACTTTTCCTCCCAGAGTCCTGACTTACTCTTTTACTATACATGATTAAAAATTTAAAAGAAAGAAGGAAGGAAGGAAGGAAGGCAAGCTACTGTTTTTAAAACATTGGACATTGGCAGGACCAGAATGATAATATTTAAGGGAAGGGGAACAAACAAGATCCAGCCCCCGCAAAATATTCCAATTTTTCTATTATTATTCATGATGTAAAATGAATTTTTTACCTCCTTTAACCTTTAGTTTATTTATTTGTAATACAGGGATAATAGTATCTACCTCATCAGATTGCTGTAAAAATTCAATAATAAAAAAAACAAAAAAACAACTTAACTTTGGTACCCATCACATAAAAAACTAGTTTGGTATCTACTGAAAAATAAAGTTCAATGAACACTATCAGTTATGTCATTATCATAGTAATAATAATTATTATAATTATCAATTATTTGTATAGGTCTTTGTTCAGTATTGCTCTATCTTACTGATATCTAGAGATAGCTTACTTACATAGCAATAGTTGTTCTTAAATCTACCCTTACCTAGGTATCTCTTATATTTGTTTTTTGGAAATGTCTTTTATCAGCCAAATTGAAAAAAAAAACTTCTCTGTGGTAAACTAAAAGGGTTAAAATATTTCAATTTTAATATCATCTGAGTTTGTTGCTTTTAAATTTATGATAATAAAGTTAAATGATAAAACAATAAAGCTTAAAAGAACCTTGAACAGTTATTTAGTCTATTGCATTATCTTCATGCAGGACATCATGGACAAATATAATTTTTCATACAAAATATAATCAAATGTATATTTATGTGTCTTTGAACAAGAAGATACATAGTCTCCCTTAACCTACCATTCGAGGGTTGGACAAACAACACCTAACCGAAGGAGCCTCTGCTGTGGTCAAAGGTTTGGTTTTTATTTTTCCCCTGAAAGACAAGGGAAAACAGTCTCTCCTCTGTGTGCAAGAAAATACAAAGCAAAATGTATTATTCCCACCAAGTACACTTTCTAAAGTCTGCCTAAACATTTGAGATTAATAGCAGTTATATTAAGACCTATGTTTTAAATAATTAACTTTAATAGTAGTGAATAATTAACTTTATAACTTAACTTTATAACTTAACTTTATAACTTTTAACTTAAATAATATTAAGTTATAACTTAATATTATTTATAATATTAACTTTATAACTTAAATAATTAACTTTAATAGTAGTAGGTCTCTTCAATTTCTTAGCTGTGAAATTTAGTGAATCATTCACTAAATGATTTCTCACATTTATATCATTTATTTTCTAGATTTTTTGAAAACCAAGTTCCTACTTCAATTATTTTTTCTGAATTATCTTTAATATATTAAAGCAGATGCTGCTCTTCAGTATAATATTTTTCACCTTACTTAATTGACTCAAAAAGTATTTTTTCATATTACTAGAGATATGTTGGAGGCAAAAGCAAATAAACCATTACATATACAAGTATCTGTTGTCTACCTTATACTCTTCTTGGAATCCAGTTACACAAAAGATAATTACAGAGACAACAAATCTAATTAAAAGGAGTGTTTATGTATTGAAGAAAAAGGACCTAAGATTGTGCTACCTATTCACAAGATTTTAAGATAAATTTCAATTAGACAACAAATATAAAAACATTTACAATTCTGATCTTCATTATTGTTGATACTGCATAAGTGCTTTACTCTTACCACATCAAAGATATATACTACATACAAAAATCACCTTTATTAAAATTAATAACTTATTCTAATATCACAGATTAAATCTCAGAGAATTGCTAGAGCAGTCTTGCTCTGCCATGTTGTTACTATTCATGACGCAATAAGCTTACTGTCAGAAACAGTAAGCCCATTGTCATACAACAATGCTATGTAGGACATTTCCTAATGGGAGAAAAAAACATTCACTTTTTCAGCAACATTCTTCCCATCTGTTGGCAAACACAGTGCTTGATGTCAATCCAATTATCGGCAATGTCAATGAGATTGCTATGATTAATTATGCTCAGTTGTCCGATACTATAGCCAATAGCGATGTATGTCTATTTAAACTTAAATTCATATGAGTTAAAATTAAATACAGTAAAATATTTAGTTTCATCATACTAGTCACATTTAAGGTATTCAATAGCCTCATGAAGCTAATGGCTACTACAGAGTAGGACATATAGTAGAATGCTCTGGGACTTGGAGGACCTGAGCCACCAACTACTGAAACAAAGAGGGTATGTATCACTGGCTACATACCTGATCATGAGGTTTCCTATTATCAGAGGCAACTGAGGCATAGCTACCAGTGTCCTACTAAAAATCAGTTGAACCCCCACTGATTTTTAGTAGGATATTCTCCTCTCCCTCCAGCATTTCCCATGAACAAGGTCCATAAATTTCCTGGATTTTCTGTTGCCAAATCAGCCATCCCTGACCAGAGGACATTTAGAATAGATCAGCAAGGTGACTCACTTTCCTGGGGGTCTGCTCCACACCCTTAAAAAGCCCTCCACCACTTCTCTTGGGGCTGCAGTCTGTTCAGACTCAGCCCACCTGATTACAGTGTCTCCCCTCTAATAAAAGCCTTGAATTGGATTTTTCTGGCTCTGAGTCCTTTCTTACCCACTTCAGCTACTTATTAGGACAAAAATGATTTTACAGTTGGGAGTATCTAAAACACAGAGTTTATTATTGTATTATTATTTATTAATTATTATGGTATTTTCCATATAAGCAATTGTAAGCCTACTTTTGTTCCACTTTGTATATTGAGATAAAGCAGTTTTATTGTCAGAGAAATTTCTACCAAACAGCATTGAAACTTCAGAACAGTGAGGATTTACCTCTCAACCACATCAGGCATCATCTTATTTGAAAGCTGGATAGTTCGACAGATTACATTGCTATACAGCAAGAAATATATAAAGATTGAATTGAAGTGTACAACATACTATATCTGCTACATCATTTTTTGAGGAACAAAGATTGTCACATCACACGAAACCTAGTCCAAACATTACATATTCTACACCACATTTTAGCTGTCAAAAATTTGACATAGATATTTTGCATAATAATATCTGCAAATTCCAGTTAGACTTATAAATTGGACATAAGACAACTAGATAAAGCTAAAAATAAAATAAGGCCTGAGAAGGTAGTATAAAAACTTATGAATTAATTCACCACTCTCCAGAGCAAAATAAGTGTGTCCATATTTTAATTTTTGCAACAAATGCTGGGCTTTTGTTTACATGTTGCCTGATATGAAATGGAAACAAATTTTGTATTTAGGAAGCATAGCCTTTTGTTTAATACTGATGGTCTGAATTATCTATAGGAAGAAATGTGTAAGAGTTCAATGAGAAATTGAATTTCTTCATAGTCTAGTCCCATGTCTTCAAGGCAAATTAACTATCTAATTTGAAGACATGTGACTCTCAATACACTCCAGTTTATGTACAGTAGTCTCTAACTTCCCTTGTTGCTCCATTACCTCTCTCTCCAGCAAAGGGAAGATGTCACCTAGGAATATTGGAATAACCCCCAAATTCTGTGTAAACAGTTAAAACTATTAAAAACTTGAAAATGAAGAGTAACTGCTAATAATTATTAAGCCTTTCTCAACACATTTGCATCATGTTAAAGTTATGAAAATTTGTTAAAATGCTTTCTGGTAGTTGACACAAAGGACATTCTCTCTTATACAAGAAAGAACAGTAAGGCCAATATACCTCACAGGTTACAATGGACTAAGGCAATTTACTCTTGTCAGTATTTTTATCAACAGTCTTTCATCTCTAATCTCTAACCTGACAAACTTTGGCCTTGGTGCCTGCACTCTCACCCCAGCCTGAAGGCCATGCTGTATTCTGTTATGTCTAAAATAGCGGAGTGCTTTTGCCCTAAATCCATGCTTTGGTTTCAGGATCTTTTAAGTATGCAATTAGTTCCAGCTTTTGTCTACCATTCTGCCATTCTAGTGGTTTTCTGCCTTTGACCTTGTTTCTGATGTTTGCACGACACTCCAACAGATCCAGGATTCAGGATCCAGGATGCAGAATGGCAAAGGTGGCTTCAGAGCTCTGAGCAGGGCAAACCTGACCTCACTCCACTTCACTACTATCTTGCCAAAAGAAAGGCTGGTCCCTAGAAAAGTAGCAACCATTTTTGAACAGCCAATTTAAGCTTTTCATTTATTTTGTGTCTTTCTTTCATGCTTTATAACAAAATGGAATTAAAAATGAATTAATTAAACAAAAGGCCCGAGGCCATATTAAAGGTGAAAAGAATAAATACCTCACAGTATATATGTTATAGCATAGATTGAGTTCTTCCTTTAATTTATGGATGGATATTTTAAACTTTTATTTAGGTTGGGATCACCAAAATCTGTTTATGATTTGCATTTTCTTTGGTAATCGTCTTTAACACAAATGACACTCAAACTATGCATTTTACCCATTTGATTCATCTAGGTGTTTTATTATGTATTTTAATTCCTGATTTTACTGTAAGTCTTATTCTTAAACTAAAATATGTGCTCGTGGTTCTAAATATTTAAGATTGTCTTAGGTGATCATCGTTCTTTCAATGTTAAAGATCGTCCTCCCAATCCCATCCAGCTATTGTCAAAACTTCGGTAGGTTTATCTTGTAGCGAACAAAAGAGTGTGGCTAGGCCAGCTTGAACACACAGCGGGCAGGATGGCCTGAGTCCCACTTTCGATAATAACTGGGTGAAATTTGCTACATCTTAAAACTTCTCATTGTCACATTTTCCTCATTTGGAAGACTAGAGTGTTTGCAAGATGATGTTGCTTATACTTTTGCTTTCAAAACTGACAAAAATGCAAATAATCCCATTATAAACATGGGCAAAGGACTTGAATAGACACTTCTTCATAGAAGATATACCCAATGGGTAATAAGCACATAAAAATATTTTGAAAAACCTTTAGCTATTAGGTAACTTGAAATCAAAACCACACTGAGATACCATTCAGAACCTCTAAGATGATTATCATTTAAAAAAAAAGAAAAAAAAGAGAAAATCAAGTGGTGGTGAGGATGTAGAGAAATTAGAACACATATATTGCTGGTAGTCGCGTAAAATGATTCAGCCTCTGTGGAAAACAGTTTAGGAGTTCCTCAATAAGCTAAACATATAGTTATCATATGAGCCAGCAATTCTACTACTAGGTTTTATGCAAGAGAATTGAAAACAGATACTCAAAAAACTGATACACAAATATTCAGAAGAGCTCTGTTCACAGAGACTGTAAGATAAAAATAAGTCAAATGTCCATCAAAAGATGACTGGATAAACAAAATGTGTATGTCCATACAAAGAAATATTTAGCTGTAAAAAAATAAAGAACTGAAACACACCACAACATGGATAAACCTGAGTAACATTACACTAAGTAAAAGAAGCCAGGGACAAAGACCCTATATGGGAATGGGGAAAAGTAAGTTTAGTTATTTGTATGGAAAATAATGCAATACTTACTAAATAATAGCAGAATAAGCGACCGCGGTCAGCCTGCTGCTGCTGAGCTCGCAGCTGGAGCCCGCAAGGTCCATCCCACTGCTCACTCTGTTGGTTTATCTGCACGCGAATGTGTGACCACAGTCAGCCTGCTGCCTCGTGCCCTCGCTGGGTCCGCCCGATGTGGGGCTGCCTGAGTGCTTGGGGTCGCGGCATCTTTTTTGCCTGTCCCCGCTCCACTGCTGGCTCTGCCTCTCTTACCGGCCCGGTTGAACGGTTGGTTGTTGTCAGACTTCCTAATAGTTCAATTTTCTGTTCTTTGGCTGCATCTTTGTTCTCCAAACCTTTATTGTATTCAAACTTGGTTGTAGTAGAAGGCACAGTGTTTCCACCTACGCCTCCATCTTGGTGGAAGCTTTCATTGAGAATGGAAGGGCAGATAAAGTGCTTCTCGGATAAGATCAGATTCAAGGAGTTCATCATCAACAAGCCCTTATTATATGAAATGTTAAAGGGACTTATCTAAGAAAAAGAAGATGAAAAATATGAACAGTGAAAGGACAGTAAACTCACAGTTATTAACAACCACAACTAAAACAAAAGCAAACCAAGAGGACAGCTAGATCAGGAGCGGAACCATGGAAATGGAGATCACATGGAGGGTTAGCAACAGGGGAGTGGAAGGAGGAGAAGGGGGGAGAAGGTACAGAAAATAAGTAGCGTAGATGGTAGGTAAAATATAGATAAGGGGAAGGCAAGAATAATAGGGGAAATATAGAATCTAAAGAACTTGAGACCCGTGGTCATAAACTAAAGGGGGGGAATGGTGGGGGAGAGGATGTGAAGGGTGGAGAGGAATGAAGGGGAGGAATAGAACAACTGTAATGGTATAATCAATAAAATATATTAGAAAAAACAAAAAAAACAGAATAAATTCTATATTTCACATACCCACAAATGTAAATCTGCCTTTGCCAACCTCTGTAGTTTAAAATTCCACTTATATGAAATATCCCCAAAACACAAATCCATAAGGACAGAAAGTAGATTAGTAGTTGTCATGGGCTGGAGGAGGGGGAATGGGCAATAATCCCTTACCAGATATGGGGGTTTTCCTTTGCAACAGTGAAAACAAAAATGTTGTGAAACTACACATTAGTGATGGTTGTACACATTGTAAATGTATTGGATGGCACTGAATTATACACTTTAAAATGACATTTTTATGTGGTGTGTATTTTAACATGATAAAACAAATTATGGACCAATTTATACAAAATAGAAATTAATATTTCTAGTAATGCAAGAAGGCCTACCACCTGTTGAAAGAGAAATTTTATTCTTATCAGTTATTGGCAACAAATGAAAATATTTTTTTATTTATGTAGTTTTATGATTTAAAGAAATAATATTTTGAGGCAAAATAAAAAAAAAGTCATGAGCTGCTGATCTTCAGTAAATAAAATCACTTCCTTTTATCTGTGAGCTGCTTTTTTTAAATTATGAAATTGACTCCTCTTTCTTTTTTCCTTTTTCTCTTTCATTAGTATCATCTCTGTTTCCAGTATATGCTGGGCTTTCTTATGCTTTAGTACAAACATAATTGTATCTCAGTTGTAGTAGTTTTGTTGTTTAGTTTATGGTCAGTGGTTCTCACACACTATTACTGTGCATTAGGATTTAAGAAGAAAAAAAAGAACTTTAAATATTTTAAATTAAAGTTTGGCAGATTAGGGCTCCCTTACTGCATTCTTATGTTTATAAAAATTATCACACATACAGTGTTAGGTATACAGTTGCAAGCAGCTGAAATAAAACTTATGTTTTTTATCTACTTTAATACACAAGTGTGTATTTGTGTAGATATCCCTCACTATTTGATAATTACAGCCCCAGTAACACACTAGGGTATGAAACAAAAATTATTCATTTTTATGTATTAAACTCTGATTCAGAACATTCTGCTTGCTTTTTGTTGTCATTTTAATTTAGTTGTTTCTGGGTTTGACTTCTGTACAGTGTGGTGATTAATTTTTTATTCAATTCAGATTTGTAGTCCAGTATCATTCTCATTTAAATTTTTACTTCTTCCCCATTTCACTCCTTTCTGGGTTGCTTTACATTTCGGGTGGTCTTTGCAACACTTCCCTAATGCTGTCACCGCTGGTTTGCTTATCCTGTCTCTGCCTGGCACAGGTGATACCTGTGGAGGGCAGGAACAACAGATCTGAGGGCAATCTGAAGATGTGAGGGCAGCTTGTGGGAAGTTTCCTGGGCATGTGCTCTGTCCTCAGAGAAGTAACTTCACCTTTACAAGCCCCTACTAGTGATCCAGCCCAGCCCTCATTTTTATGACAATACATTTAGTTGATGGAGCCACAACTGACCAAATGACTCTTTCTCTCAATAAACTCAGCATTGCACTTGAGGCCATCAAGGTTGTGGCATTGAGAGTGCTGTCTCCAGTTCCACCATCCAGTCTGGGCTCCACTGACTGCTCTCTCCCACTGTCCCTGGAATGGTGTTTCTGTATGTTCCCACCCTTCCAGGAATCCCAGAAGTGAAGCCCAGTACAGTGTCACCTCCCCTTATTTCTCCTCACCCTTCAGAGGAAACTCAAGAGTGATTCCAAATGTACACTACACTCTAATGTGAAGAGTGTAGATTATTCAGTCTGGATGAGCAAGATTTGCAAACTAATAGGATGACCACCCCCACCCAGCTCCAATTAAATAAAAATGATCAGAACTTTGTTTACCTTTCTTTTTTCCTCCATTTCTCCTTTCCTCTTCCTTTCTTTCTTCCTTCTTTCCTTCTTCCTTTATTTTTAAGGAAATTTTAAACACACAGAGAAAAAGAACAGAGTCAGAGCAGAACTGCCTATTTACTTAAGTACACTCAGCTATGAATCCCAGTCTGGCCTAGGCTCAGGTACGGTTAGAGGAATAACCTGCATGGCAGGTGAGAACTTCCAGATCCCACCATCATTTACAATAATTGCAAGGCAGCACCAAATTGGAAGGATCTAGGTGCTCTCTCTGTGTCTGTCTGACTGCATTGTACAGCTAGATGTCTTCTACAAGGTTATCCTTAGGGATGTTTGGGGTATCCTACCATGCTGACACTGAAAAAGGAATTTGGCAGATCGCCTGAGGTTTTGGCATTCCCCTAGATGAAGAGAATTTATCTGCACTAGGTAATACCTGACTGCCTGCCTCTTCCACTTTGTATGCATCACATTAACCCACCAGAGCTTGTGGGTGGTGGTGAATATGTGAAATCTGAGACTGCCCCCCATAGATGAAGAGCAGGGAGATATGGGAGAAAAAGGTGCGCCTCTCCAGATTGGTCAGTGGCAGTTTTAACAAGCAGGGGACCTTATTAGGGTCTTTTCTTGGATGGTGGAAAAGAGGAATAGTTTTCTGCAGCCTCTGCCAAATATTAAAAATTTATATAGAGGCTTCAACCAGGATCACATATACAGCAAGCCTGAACTGGATTCAGTCAGCACCCAGTCTCAATACCATGTTTTTATCTCAATACTGTATTCCTGGAGTAATTTCTGGGAGCAGGGAAGTTCAGAGAAGCAATGTTCCGTAGCAGAGGGGAGAGAGTGGGGAGTGCCCAACTGCCTGGGTCCAGCTCTTGGGTCAAACTAGTGGTCATATCTTTTCATGGCTTTCCCCATCAGAATGTTATTTCATTTATCTTCTTTGGGTTGTTTCTTTGGTAAAACTCAAAAACCACAACCCTTAGATGTTTCCTTGATATATTAAATGGGTATATAAAAACATTTCTCTGTTGAAACATCCTTGCTTTCAAACTCTTTGTCTTGCTATAGTGTCAAAAATACTGTATTAGGTATCAAAACTGAATATTGCCTCTTCCTGCTTTGAGGTGTAATAATCCTAATATTGCCTTGCCCTGCCATCTGCCCCACCCACACAGGCATAGATATTTTTTAAAAGAATTATCTAAGACATGGGTCTAGGAAAACAAGATTGCCAGATGTCTTCTTTCAGTGTGTTGCTGAACCCTGATTAGAGCACATAACCTGACTCAGGATTAGCTAAACTTCTAGGGTTGGTTATCTTTATTAAACTACCTTCCTTGCTAGTGATTAGCATATTTTACACCTGGTAAGAATAGAAGTTAATTTGTATAAAACTGGCATTAATGCAATTGTTTCTTGACTGAGAATAATACAACTGATTATTGTCCAATAGTGATATAAAATTGTACCTATCCAGAATGTGGTGAAGCCTTTGACACATTTGATTGTAATCTTTTGAAAATTATATAATTAAAATAACTTAAGCACACATATCTCGCACTTAATAAATTTAATTAATTTCAAAAAACCTTGTTATAAGTAAAAATTTTAAAATAATAAAAATTTTGTATATTATATCAATTTCAATGGGGAAATTATGGTATATTCCATTCTAATCCAAGGTATATAATATTTTAAAACAGAAAATATATCAATTGAATTATATCAAACTACATGATCACAAATAAACAGCATTATAAATACATATCATTTATAATTAAATTCAATTAAAAATGTTTATTGTGCTAGGAAGAAAAAGTCAGTTTGGGGTTATTGGTGAAAGATGATGGAGAATGTTGGGGGGCTTCACCCGCAGGGACCCCCTGGCTGCCAAAGATTAGAATAAGTCTACCAAGACATGATCTGCTTGGAGAGGAAAGGTGGCCGATCTCTCAAAGGAGTAGGGCCAAGAGCCTTTTCCTCAATGGGCTTTTATTGGGTTCATTTTGCACAGAAATACAGGTAAAGCTCATTAATCATTGTCAGGCAGTAAGGATCAAACAGTAGATAATATACAAAGAACTATGAAGGCTTATTCTGAGTCAGGGTCTGTTAGCTACAGGGCTATAAAACTTTGGGAAACAAACTCATTTCCTGCTCGATCCTCATCATTTAATTGAGAGCATTCTTAACAAAGCAGGTTTCACAGAATTTTACATATTCTTTCTTAGGACTGTTCACCTGGAGATCCCTCCCTTTCCAGCACAGGGCTGCTGTTATTTTTTCAGACTTAAGTCAAGCAGGGGGATTAAGGTAGCCAAGCGATTAGGAGATTTCTTGCAGACAGAATGAGGACTCGGGCTATGCCAAAGCTGAGGGGCGAGGGTCCATCACCCCCTTTTGCTTGTGGGTGGACTTGCCCATTACCCAAGTCCTTCCCTGGGGCTTCCACATGATTATGCCTGTCTTAAGTCGTTCCTCCCTTGAGGAGTCTTACCCATCATTGGCTAACTGATCAAGCACTGGAGGCCAGTTATGGATGAAGTAAAAAGAGCAGAAGCAGCTCTCCTGCCAGGGTGATAAGCTTTGTCTCCATAGTGGCTTATGGTCTGAAGGTCGCTCACTCAGCTTTAGCCATGTGGGGGCTACAGCTTCTGAAACTAGGCAGGGTGGTTCCCAATAGGAGAAATACTAAAAAAATTAATTTTTTTAAAGATGCATTTTTACACTCAGGGTTTATGTTTATTTATCACTCAAGTTACACGCAGAGATAAGTTATAGAACATAAAAACACTTTTAGAATAAAACAGGCCAAACATTAGTTTTTTTGAAATATGTGACAATATGTGACACTTACAGCACTGAGGAATTCCAGAAAACATGGAATTTTCATCATTCTTGTTTGGCATAAAATTTTCTGGTTCATTCAAACATTGTATACAGGTTTAATTTCATTCTTTATGATATTTTTCATCTAGAAGTTTTGCTCAGGAAATTGATGAGTTCATTTATGTTTTTAACTAACATATCAGAATATTATTTCCTTCAGAGTATCTGTGGATCATTTTCGGGGGAGGGAGTCTAAAGAAGGTTTCAATATGAAAACTAAAGTAGTCTTTATCCTTAAAGTTGTATAAATCTTTCTTAATTGTTCTGGTAAAAAAATGAAATAGAACAATTGTGTGAGAGAGGTCTGTAGTGGAGACTGAACCAGACTAGATATAGAAATAGGTCCAGATATAGATGCATGAGTAGATGCATGTGTGGTATCAGTCTTCTAAGAAAATCAAATACTCATCTATCCATTTGTCTGCCTTTCCATTTAATCATTAATTTATATTAACAAGATGAATATCTTGATTTTGAAAAATTCCAATAACCTATTTTGGTTTTTGTTGTTGTTGTTCTATGCATCAAATACTTTTTCTGTATGGTAATCTGTACAAACTGAGATAAAATAAGCCAGAGATCCCAACCCTGACTTGTCCATATTTGTGTAAATTACATACTTTATTCCCTACAATAAAGCCCCCCAACACTCTATTTACATTTAGAACCAGTTTAAATCAAAATAAATTCAAAGACTAAAGAAAGTATGAAAGAAAGATCAAATGCTTGGGTAGGACACAGCTACACAGGGTGTCTGGGATGTTGATTTCAACCACAGATTATTAGAGAGCAAGAGGACATTTTATAAGTTTAAACACAACATTACATATGAAGCAATTGTTCATTATCTGTTAAATTATTTTATCTTTAGGTAGTTTGATTCAAAGCATCTCCTCATTTGCGTATAATCATGACCCCAGGTGTTGTGAGCCAGATGGCGGGTGTGCCAGAACCATTAAACTCTTACAAAACCACCAGACCCATGACACCACTTCCCACAATCCTTGTGTTCCAAGCCTCTTGCCTTCACACATCATTTTTGTTTCTTACTACAAGTATTTTCTTTGTATGATTATTTGTTCTTTAGCTTGCTCTGAACTTCTTTTGGACTTTAGCTTTGTATCTACCTAATACTGACTGCCATGATTAAAAGGTGATGAACACATAGTATAGCCTGTATCCTTTAAGTTCCTGGCCCTATAATTTTTTAGGACAATAAATCCAAAAAACACAGCAAAACACATAAGGAAGAAGCCTGTTGGCCCATAAATTTTAAGTGTCCTTGGAAGTGCAAAATAGTTGAAGGAAAACTGAAGAATAAAATGACAACTGAGGCTTTTTTTTTTCTCCTCAGAGAAACTGCCAGCTGCCAGCCTTTGTCTCCCCTGAGAAACTGGCCACTAGCCCATGGCCTTTTTCCTCTGAGAAGTGGGAAAATGGCCACTTCTCCTCCCTAAGCAGATCACATTGTGTCTCAGCCATATTCACTCTCATCTGTGGCACCCAGGGGGACTTGCATGGGAAGTCACCCCCACAACAAATTTTATTTAGTAGGCGGAAGCAAAGAACACCAAGATACCTGCAGGAGACTGCACCACTGAATTTCACAGGCATCCTACCACAGAAGTTCACACCATAAACCCAGGGAACCAGAAGAGAACAATTTAAGAAGTTGAGACCAACAAGAAGAGCATCACAAACAATGGAAAGACAAAGAAACAATCCCCAAATGAAAGGAAAGGAGGAAGTCTCAGAAAGAATGTTAGATGAAATAGAGGCAAGACAACTATCTGATGTGAAATTAAAAGCACTGGTTATCAGGAAATTCAAAGAGCTTACAAGAAGCTACCAGAAACTACAGGGGAGCTACAATGAACTCTCCGCAAACTATACCAACATGAAAAAGGAAATAGAAACCATCAGCAAAGGCCAAGAGGAAATGAAAAATACAATTTCTGAACTGAAGAACACAGTAGAAGGTATGAAGAGTAGGATTAATGAGGCGGAGGACCGCGTAAGCGAGCTCGGAGACAGGGTGGAAAGAATCTCCCAGATGGATGAGGTAATGGAAAAGAGAATCAGAAAAAATGAGGAGAGTCTAAGAGAAGTGCAAGATAATATGAAACATAATAATATCCAAATAATAGGAATATCAGAAGGAGAAGAAGAAGAACAAGGGATAGAAAATGTACTTGAAAGAGTAATAACAGAAAATGTTCCTAAGTTGAGGAGAGAGAAAGTCACACGAATCCAGGAATTGCAGAGAGTCCCAGGCAGGTGGAACCCAAAGAGGCCTACTGCAAGACACATCATCATTAAAATGGCAAACCTCCAAGACAAAGAGAGAATCCTAAAGGCAGCAAGGGAGAAAAAGGAAGTGACATTCAAGAGGGTCCCAATAAGGTTGGGTACTGACTTCTCAATGGAAACATTCCAAGCAAGAAGAGAATGGCAGGAAATAGTCCAAGTAATGAGAAACAGAGGCCCACAACCAAGGCTACTTTACCCAGCAAGGCTCTCAATCAAGATAGAAGGCCAAATAAAGAGCTTCCAAGACAAAAGAAGTCTAAAAGAATATGCCTCCACCAAACCACCTCTACAAGAATTACTAAAAGGGCTGCTTTAAGGAAAGGAAGGAAAAGAGAGAGACAGACAGGAACACAGGTACATAAATGGCAATGAATAAGTACCTTTCAATAATAACCTTAAATGTAAATGGATTAAATGCACCAATTAAAAGACATAGAATAGATGAATGGATAAGAAAGCATGACCCACACACATGCTGCCTACAAGAGACCCACCTCAGGTCAAAAGAGCATCACAGACTAAAAGTGAAAGGATGGAAACCAATTTTCCAAGCAAATGGACAAGAAAAAAAAAAGCCAGGGTAGCAATTCTAATATCAGACAAAATAGACTTCAAAAAAAGGGCCATAAAGAGAGATCCAGAAGGTCACTTCATATTACTCAAGGGAAGAATCCACCAAGAAGACATTAACATCGTAAATATATATGCACCTAACACAGGAGCACCCAAATATATAAAGAAAATCCTAGAGGATCTCAAGAAAGATATTGACAGCAACACAATTATAATAGAGGATTTTAACACTCCACTGTCTAAAATAGACAAATCTTCCAAACAAAATATCAACAAAGATATTGCAGCATTAACTGAAACCCTAGATGAAATAAACCTAATTGATATCTATAGAGCCCTTCATCTCAAAGAAGCTAAATACATATTTTTTTCTTAATATAATTTTTATTTAATTCTTGTTCAAGTACAGCTTTCTGTCTTATATTCCCAACCCTGCCCGCCCCCCGCCCCATGCTCCCTGGCTCCATCCCATTTCCACCCCCCACCCTTAGTTATTGTCCATGTGTCCTTTATACTTGTTCATGTGAGTCCATTCCCTTTTCCCCTATGATTCTCTCCCCTCTCCCCTCTGGACCCTGTCAGCCTGTTCCATATTTGAGTGTCATTGGTCGTATTTTGCTTGCTTGTTGGGCTTGTTTAGATTCCTGTTAATGGTGAGAAAGACAAATATAATATTAAATACATATTTTTTTCAAATGCACATGGAACATTTTCAAAGATAGACCACATGATAGGACACAAAATGAGTCTCAAAAAAAATCAGGAATATAGAAATCATACCAAGCATTTTCTCTGATCACAAGGAACTGAAATTAGAAAGCAACCCCAAAGGGAAAAACCTAAAACACTCAAAAGCATGGAGATTGAATGGTATGCTATTAAACAATGAATGGGTCAAGATTCAAATTAGGGAAGAAATCAAAAAGCTTCTGGAAACAAATGAAAATGAACTCACAACAACCCAAAACTTATGGGACATAGTGAAGGCAGTCCTGAGAAGGAAGTTCATAGCAATACAGGCTTACCTAAAGAAGACAGAAACATTTCAAACAAACAACCTAACCTGACGCCTGCAAGAACTTGAAGAACAACAACAAAGACAGCCCATAGCAAGCAGAAGGAAGGACATAAGCAAGATCAGAGCAGAATTGAATGACATAGAGACTAAAAGCACAATTCTAAGGATCAATGAATCTAGGAGTTGGTTTTTGGAAAAGATAAGCAAAATAGACAAACCTTGAAGTAGGCTCATTAAGAAAAGAAGAGGGAGGACCCAAATAAACACAATCAGAAATGAAAGAGGAGAGATTATAACTGATACCACAGAACTAGAAGATATTGTAAGAAATTACTATGAAGAACTGTATGCCAAGAAATTTGAAAACCTAGGTGAAATGGACAAATTTCTAGAAAAATATAATCTTTCAAAACTCAATGAAAAAGAAGCAGAAAACCGGAACAGGTCAATAACAGCAAATGAAATTGAAGCAGTAATCAAAAAACTCCCATCACACAAAAGCCCTGGACCAGATGGTTTCACAGGAGAATTCTACAAAGCTTTTAAGGAAGAGCTAACCCCGATTCTTCACAGACTATTCCAAAAATCCAAAAGGAGGGAAAACTCCCCAACTCTTTTTATGAAGCGAGCATCATCCTAATTCCAAAGCCAGATGGAGACACAACAAAGAAAGAAAATTTAAGGCCAACATTGCTGATGAATATAGATGCTAAAATGCTCAATAAAATATTGGCAAATCGCATCCAACAATACATCAAAAAGATCATACACCACGACCAAGTGGGATTCATCCCAGGGATGCAAGGATGGTTCACTATTCACAAACCAGTAAATGTAATAAATCACATAAACAAAAGCAAAGACAAAAAACACATGATCATATCAATAGATGTGGAAAAAGCGTTTGATAAGGTACAATACACATCTATGTTAAAGGTACTCAGAAAAATGGAAGTCAAGGGAACATTCCTCAATATAATAAAGACCATATGTGAAAGACATACAGCCAACATCATACTCAATGGGCAAAAACTAAAATCTTTTCCACTAAGATTAGGAACAAGACAAGGTTGTCCACTTTCACCACTTCTGTTCAATATAGTATTAGAAGTTCTAGCCACAGCGATCAGACAAGAAAATAAAAGGCATCTAAATCGGAAAGGAGGAAACAAAACTGTCATTGTTTGCAGATGACATGATAGTGTCATGTCAAAAAGAGGCACATAGACCAATGGAATAGAAAATCCTATAGACTCTACCAAAAAACTGCTCGAACTAATAAATGAATTTGGCAAAACAGCGGGATACAAAGTCAATATCCAGAAATCAAAGGCATTTCTGTATACCAACAATGAAACAGCAGAAGCAGAAATCAAGAAAAGAATCCCATTCGATATAGGAAAAACAAAAATAAAATATCTGGGAATAAATCTAACCAAGGAGGTAAAAGACCTGTATGCAGAAAACTACACAACACTGAAGAAAGAAATCAAGGAAGACACAAACAAAATGGAAACATATACCATGTTCATGGATTGGAAGAATTAACATCATCAAAATGTCCATACTGTCCAAAGCAATTTACAGATTCAATGCAATACCTATTAAAGTACCAATGGCATATTTCACAGACATAGAGCAAACACTTCAAAAATTTATATGGAACCATAAAAGACCCCGAATAGCAGCCACAATTTTGAGAAAGAAGAACAAAGTAGGAGGGATCGCAATACCTGATATCAAACTGTATTACAGGCCACTATAATCAAAACAGCCTGGTACTGGCATAAAAACAGGCACATAAACCAATGGAATAGAACAGAGAGCCCAGAAATAAACCAAACTCTCTTCAGTCAATTAATATTCGACAAAGGGGGCAATAACATAAAATGGAGTAAAGATAGCCTCTTCAACAAATGCTGTTGGGAGAACTGGACAGCTACATACAAAAAAAAAATGAAACTCAAGCACCGACTTTCACCATACACCAAAATAAATTCAGGGTGGATAAAAGACTTAAATATGAGCCATGAAACCATTAAAGCCCTAGAGGAGAACATTGGCAGGAAACTCTCAGATATTCCACGCAGCAACATTTTTACTGATACATCCCCTAGAGCAAGGGACATAAAGGAAAGAATAAACAAATGGGACCTCATCAAAATTAGAAGCTTCTGCATGGCTAAGGAAAACAGTGTCAAGATACAAAGAGAAGCAACAGCTTGGGAAAACATATTTATCAATGACACCTCATGTCAGGGCCTAAAGATAGCGGATGCAATCTATCAAGAAGATCGCACCAGGAGGGCTTGGCTGAGGCAACCCAAACAGGATATTGCAGCCAAGCCCGGTGGCCCCACCCTTGGGGGCATCCCTGGATCACGAGTACTAACTACCAATCAAGATGCTGATCACGCGCCCACCTACCAATCATCGCCAGGAGCATGCAGTGAGCATGCACAGGACAACCTATCAGGACCACTTCCCCTCTTCCCCGCCCTCTATATAAGAGCCCCGCCTAAAATAAAATTTGCAGCTTGATCAGAATCCTTTGTCTTGCTGCCTTTCTCCGCACCTCTTGTTCCCATCCCTATTCATCCGTTTCAGGTAGACTCGGGACCCCAGTTGACTGTTCCGCGGGACGGAACAACACCTCAGACAAAGGTTTAATCTCCAAAATATGCAAAGAACTCACTCAACTCCACTCAAAGGAGATGAGCAACCCAATTAAAAATTGGGCAAAGGACTTAAACAGACACTTCTCCAGGGAGGACATACAGAGGATCCAGAGACACATGAAAAGATGCTCCATATTGCTAGCTATCAGGGAGATGCAAATTAAAACCACAATGAGATACTACTTTACACCAGTCAGAATGGCCATCATAAACAAAGCAACAAACAAGTGCTGGAGAGGTTGTGGGGAAAAGGGGACCCTAGTTCACTGTTGGTGGGATTGCAGACGGGTACAACCATTGTGGAAAACTATGGAATTTTCTACGAAAACTAGAAATGAACGTGCCATTTGACCCAGCAATTCCACTATTAGGAGTATATCCTAAGAACCCTGAAACACCAATCCAAAAGAATCTATGCACCCCGATGTTCATAGCAGAATAATTCACGGTAGCCAAGAGTTGGAAGCAACCTAGATGCCCATCGGTAAATGATGGGATCAAAAAGCAATGGTACATTTACACAGTGGAAGTCTATGCTGCAGAAAGGAAGATGGAACTCCTACCCTTTGCAACATCATGGATGGAACTGGAAAGCATTATGGTGAGTGAAATAAGTCAGGCAATGAAAGACAAATACCATATGATATCACAAGTAACAGGAATCTAAACAACAAAACAAACAAGCAAGCAAAATATGACCAATGACACTCAAATATGAAACAGGCTGACAGGGTTCAGACGGGAAAGGGGAGAGAATCATAGGAGAAAGGGAGATGGATTCACATTAATAAGTATAAAGGACACATGGACAATAACTAAGGCTGGGAGGCAGAAATGGGAGGGAAGTGGGGAGCACTCGGGGTGGGGCAGGGCTGGGAATATAAAACAGAAAACTGTACTTAAACAAGAATTAAATAAAAATAAAAATAAAAATAAATGACAACTGAAAATGACTGAGGGAGATTATTGATGCAAAGGGGAAAAAAAGCAGAATCAGCATCTAAATGGGTCACACCAGGAAATGTTTTTGATGACCAGGAGCAGAGGTGGATGGCTCAAAGACCAGAACTGAAATACTCAGACAAGTATATCTACCCTTGACCATTAACTCTCACCTTGTAATGGTCCAGGCAGCAGTGAAAATGTTTGAAGGCAGAGAGTTCCAGAGTGTGATTTAGACACCCAGAGCATGAAATGCATTTTTATTTTTGCAATTTTTAAAATTGTTCTATTATAGTTGTCCCAATTTTCCCAATTTTCTCTCTCCTGCCCCACCCCTCCAGGCTCCCATGGTCAATCCCCACCCAGTTCTTTATGTCTATGGGTCATTTATATTTGTTCTGTAACTAGACCCTTCCCTTTCCTTCCTCCCTTATTCACCACTCCACCCCCTCCCCCTAGTCTATGTTAATTTGTTCCTTGTTCCATTTTCCCATGCCCCTGGTTCTATTTTGCTCATTTCTTTTTTTTTGTTCACTTGCTCATAAAATACCTCTTATAAGTGAGATCATATGGCATTTGCCTTTTGCTGCCTAGCTTATTTCACTTAGCATAACACTATCCAGTTCCATCCATGCTGTTGAGAAAGGTAGGAGCTCCTTCTTTCTTTCTGCTCTATAGTATTCCATTGTGTAAATGTACCACTTTTTTAATCCATTCATTTACTGATGGGCACTTAGGCTTTTTCTAGTACTTGGCTATTGTAAATTGTGCTGCCATGGACATTGGGGTATACAGGTTCATTTGAATCGGTGTTTTAGGACTCATGGTGTGTAATCCCAGCAGTGGAATTGCTGGGTCAAAAGGCAGTTACAATTTTAGTATTTTGAAGAAATTCCATACTGTTTTCCACATTAGTTGTACCAATCTTCATTCCCACCAACAGTGCACTAAGGTTTCCTTTTCACTACATCCTCACCAGCACTTTTTTGTTGATTTATTGGTGATGGCCATTCTGACAGGTGTGAGGTGGTATCTCATGTTGGTTTTAGTTTGCATCTCTGATAGTTAGTGATGTTGAGCATCCTTTCATGTTTATCGGCCATCTGTATGTCCTCTTTGGAGAACTGTCTGTTCAGGTCCTTTGCCCACTTTTGATTGGATTGTTTGTCTTCCTGGTGTGAGTCATACAGGGTTCCTTATATATTTTGGGGATCAAACCCATGTCCAAGGTGTTGCTGGCAAATGTGTTCTTCCATACAGTTGATTCCCTTTTCATCTTGATGATGTTTTCTTTAGACATGCAGAAGCTTTATAATTTGATGAAGTCTCATTTGTTTATTTTTTCCTTTATTTTCCTTGCCCTAAAGGATGTATCAGTGAATACATTACTATGTGGGATATCTGAAATTTTACTGCCTATGTTTTTCTCTAGGACTTTTATGGTTTTGCAGCTTATGTTTAAGTCTTTTATCCATTTTGAGTTTATTCTGGTGTATTGTGTAGATTGGTGATCTAGTTTCATTTTTTTTGCATGTACCATTGCAGATCACCCAGCACTGTTTTTGGAAGAGGCTATTTTCTCTATTTTATGCTTCATCCCCCTTGTCAAATATGAATTGACCATAGAGACATGGGTTTATTTCTGGGCTTTCTATTCTGTTCCATTGATCTATATGTCTGTTCTTACACCAGTATTAGACTTTTATGATTACTGTGGCCTTATAGTATAGTTTGATATCAGGTACTGTGATCCTTTCTACTTTGTTCTTTCTCAAGATTGAAGAAAGAAACTGCAGGCCAATATCACTGATGAATATATATGCTAAAATCTTCAACAAAATCTTGGCAAACTGAATCCAGCAATACATTAAAGAGATCAAACACCATGACTAAGTGTAAGGGATGCATCCCAGGGATGCAAGGATGGTGTAATATTTGCAAATCAATAAATATAATATACCACATAAACAAAATGAAAGATAAAAATCACATGATCATATCAATAGATGCAGAAAAAGCATATGATAAAGTACAGCACCCACTGTTTGTAAAAACACTCAGTGAAGTGGGAATAGAGAGGGGATACCTCAACATAATAAAGACCATATACCAGAAACCTATAGCCAACATCATACTCAATGGAGAAAACTGAGAGCTTTCCCACTAAGACCAGGATGTCCACTTTCACCTTTTTTATGCAATATAGTTTTGGAATTTCTAGCCATAGTGATCCGACAAGGAAGAGAAATAAAAGGCATTCAAATTGGAAATAAGAAAGTAAAACTGTCATTATTTGCATGACATGAGAGCGTACATTGAAACTCATTTTTTAAAAATTAGTCTAGCATACATTATATGTGAAGAATTTAGGCTTATATTCTCTAACAATTTCATATGCCTTAGAGAGTATAGGGAGTTTAGTTCTTTTATTTAAGTATACTGTATTGATTATGCTGTTACAGTTTTCCCAAATTTTTCCCTTTGCCCTACTCCATCCTGTAGTCCCCTTTCTCTTAGCAATCCCCACCCTTAGTTCATGTGCATGGTGTTCATGTAAGTTCTTTGGCTTGTCCATTTCCTTTACTATTCTTAACATCCCCCTGTCTATTTTGTTCCTACCAATTAGGCTTCTTGATCCCTGCACCATTTCTCCCTTTCTCCCTTTTCCCTCTCCCAGCTGATTATTGTCCAAATGATCCCCATACCCAATTCTGTTCCTGTTCAGGTTGTTGGCTTTGTTTTTGCTCTTGCTTTTTAGATTTGGTAGTTGGTAGTTGTGAGTTGTCATTTTTATGTTCATAGGTTTGATCTTCTTTTTCTTTTTTTAAGATTTTATTTATTTATTTTTAGAGAGAGTGGAAGAGAGGGAGAGAAGCACCAATGTGTGAGAGATACATCAATCAGTTGCCTCTCACATGCCCCCACTAGGGACCTGGCCCACAACCCAGGAATGTACCCTGACTGGGAATCAAAACAGTGACCTTTCTGTTCATACGCTGGGATTCAATCCACTGAATCACACCAGTCAGGGCTGATTATCTTCTTTTTCTTAGATAAGTCTCTTTAACATTTCATGTAATAATGGATTGGTGATGATGAATTCCTTTAGCTTCACCTTGTCTGGGAAGCACTTTGACCTTCCATTCTAAATGATAACTTTGTAGAGTAATGTGGGTTGTAGTCCTTGCTTTTCATCACTTTGAATTCTTGTTGCTAGTCCCTTTTTGCCTGAAAAGTTTCTTTTGAGAAATCAGCTGATAGTCTTATGAGAAATGCGGGGGTGGGGGGCGGGAGAATCTGTCCCACAGAACTCCCCTGGCTGCCGCGGATGAGAATCAATCTACCAAGACATGATCTGCTTGGGGAGGAAAGGCTGACCAGTCTCTTAGAGGAGAAAGATCTTGAGTCTCTCTTTCAATGGTCTGCTATTGAGTTTAACTTGCATAGGGATGCATATCAAAGAAAGAAGGTACGGTTTACAGATAACATTTCTGGGATCACAGAGGTCCTTTTCAGTCAGGGTCTGGTAGACAGGGTGATGCCAATTGGCTCTAAAACCTTGGGAAACAGACTTTTTTGTGCTTGGATTCTTAACATTCAAATTGAGGGCATTCTTAGCAAAGCAGTTTTCACAGAACTTCATGTATTCTTTCTTAAGCCTGATTGCCCCCCACCCTGGGAACCACTGGTTCTGGCACAGGGCTGCACCCCCCTTTGGCATTGTTTCAGGCCTGAGTCAGGCAGAGGAAGCAAGCCAGCCAAGAGATTAGGAGACTTTTCACAGACACAATGAGGACTCAGGCTATGATAAAGCCGAGGGGTGAGGGTCTTTTGTTTCTCCTCCACAATCCTCTAAGTTTTTCCCTGATGGCCCCTTTGTGACTGCTCTCTTAGGTTGTTCTTGCTTGAGGAATCTTACCTGTCACTGACTATCCAGCCATCCTCTGGGGGCCAAGCAGGGTGAAGTAAATGGGGCAGAAGCAGTACCCCTGCCGGAGGATAAGTTCTGTTTCCCTAGTGGCTTATGGTCCCAAGGTCTCCCAGCCATGGAGCCTTTCTTTCTGTCAGCGAGGTTACAGATCCTGAAATCAGGCAGGATGGTTCACAAAAGGGAAATTCTTTGTAAGTAAGTCTCTGCTTTTCCCTTGCTGCTTATGAGATTCTCTCTTTATCTTTAATGCTTGGCACTTTAATTATGGTGTGTCTTGGGGTGAGCCTCTTTGGGTCCACCCTTCTGAATTTGGGTCTCTATGCTTTCTGAATTTGCGTGTCTATTTCCTTCACCAAATTAGGAAACTTTTCTTTCATTATTTTTTCAAATAGATTTCCATTTTCTTGCTCTTCTTCTTTTCCTTCTAGCACCCCTATAAGGTGAATGTTAGACCTCTTGAAGTTGTCTCAGAGGCTGCTTATACTACCCTCATTTTTTTTGATTTTTTATCTTGTTGTTCTGATTGTTTGTTTTTTGCTTCTTCATATTCCAAATCATTGATTTGAATCTTGGCTTCATCTGCTATACTGTTAATTCCCTATAAAGTGTTCTTTATTTCAATTAATGCATCTTTCATTTCTCACTGGATCTTTTTTATGCTGCTGAGATTCGCACTAAATTTCTTGAGCATCCTCATAACCAGTGTTTTGATTTCTGCATCTGATAGACTGCTTATCTCCATTTCACCAGCTCTTTTTCTGGTATTTTGATCCGTTCTTTCATCGGGTCACATTTCTTTGTCTTCTGGTTTTGGCAGCCTCCCTGTGTTTGTTTCTATGTGTTTGGTAGAGCTGCTTTGACTCCATGTCTTGATAGTGTGGCATAATGTAGTGTCTTATAGATTCAGCCTCCCCCATCACCCAGGTGTTGGAGTTTTGCCTTTCGTGTGGGTTGAGTACACCCTCCTCTTGCAGTTGAGCTATGGTTGCTATGGGCAGATCAATGGGAGAGATTTACCTAGGTGTTAGCTGCAAGGATTGGCTGTGGCCACTGGCCACCAACCTACACACACAGTGGATGATCAGCCATGCAGGGAAGGGTGTCAGTGCTCTGAAGTGGTTACTAGCTGTCCACTGGGTGCTCTGGCCCTGGGGTTTCCCAAGTATGCAGGCCAAGGTCAGTGCCCACCTATGTTTTGCCTGGGGCCAGAGCACACTTTATAGCCCTTACAGAGCTATAAAGCAATGTGAAAAGGCTGGTACTTGTTCTGGGCTTGGAGATTCTCAGGTGAAGCCATGTAGTGAAACTAATCTGGCATCTGCTAGAGCCTGGCCTGGAGCTCACTGAGGCCAGATGTTGCTTGTTTGATAGGATTTAGGAAGCTGTGACACCTGAGCCAAGACCAGTTATTTACATGGAAAAGCAGCTTGGATGGGCTTGTAAGTCAGGTGGAGTAGAGTCTCCGGGGATCTCCAAGGCAGGTCAAATTGGGTTAGCCAGGTTGGAGTCTCAAATATGGCACCCGCTTGCCAGCTTTGTGGGGAAAGGGTTTAGAAAAAGGACAATGGCCTCTGTTCACCTCGATGCCAGACACTTCAGCCTCTCCGAACATGTCACTGGTGCCCTGCAAGCTGCCACCCCAGCACTGGACCTCAGAAGGAGTAGGTCTGAGTAGGTGAGTCCATGTGTGGGTTTTTGAAAAAGAGGAACCAGTTGGGGCTTCAGCAGTTTCTTCCACTGACTCAGTCTCCACTGGTTTTTGCAGCTAGAAGTTGTGAGCATTTATCTTCCTAGCTGCACTGATATCCTGGGCTGGGGGGCCAGTGTGGGACTGGGACTCCTCATTCTAGAGACATCCCCCCCAAATTTTCATCCACCACATATAGGTGAGAAACCAGTCCATTCCACCCCTTCTACCAGTCTCAGTGGATGTGGTTTCTTTTATTCCATAGTTGTCAGAATTTCATTCAGCTTGACTTTTTATGTTTCTGAGAGATAGTTGTTCCATGTTTTCGTTGTAATTTTGATGTGGTTGTGGGAAGAGACAAGCTGTGTCTGCCTACACTGCCATCTTCACTGGAAGCCCAGGGGAGTTTAGTTCTATTCACCCTTTTTCTCTAAACATAGAGTGAAATATTTAAAAAGGAAAATAAAACATGGCCCAGAAGAGCAAAACAGTGGATAGTGATAAACTTCACCCCTTTTATTTATTTTTTTCTGTTGCTGGTCTGAAATCTGGCTATGGCAGAATAAGAATATAGGTCTATAGCTTAGTTTTGCTTCTCTGTTAAAATATTTGTTTTATTGTATTAACTATTATTATTTATGGCACCTTTTTCATCCCATGGCACACATAAACTAATTACTAAAATTCAATGTCATACAAAAATATTACATATTTTTTGCCCTTCTGACAAAAAATTGGTATAATTTTGATTCATTCGTACCAATGGCTATTGTGTTGGCTGTTTTTGTGTTTTTTTTGACAATTCAAGGGAAAAGAAGTCAGTGCTCCAGACTAAATAGCCAGGTATTGAATGTTTTAAAAATTCAAGTGACACAACGGTGTGTATGCCACAGCACACCGGCTGAAAATTGCTGATTTACAGTGATGCAGAAGGTAGGTATAATTTTCTATTTAAAAATTGCTTATCTCACAATTTCACAAAAATATTTTAAAACACTACAATGCCACTGTCATGGAGCCAGAGCTGAGAGTCTGTAATATGTGGAGTTAACTCTTCCATGCTGATGCCCAACTCTCTCCGCTTTAGTAAACAGGCTCTACAGTAGGTTTCCTTCACAGAGATGCTGCTAAACTGGCGTAGCTAATCTGGTGTTAATAATCAGTCACTCCCCATGCTCAAATCACTTTTATTTAGACAAAGTTCTCAATATGTTCTTGGCAAATGAGGCTTCTTATTTTTCCCAGAATGTTCTAAAAATTCATGAACTGCTGTGAAATGTTTATTGTAGTCATTTTAAATAGATATGCAGAAATAACTATGATAAACCATCAATGTGTGATAAATTACCTTTCAAACAGCACAAACAAATGACAAATGCATGAAAGAAAATACTTTCCCCATCTAAGCTCACACAGGAGATGCTACACAACTTACAATCATTCATACAAGATGAAGCTGGTGTTGGATTTAGAAATTAATTAGTCTAATTCTTCAATTAATAAATATATAAACTGGATTTTAGGGTAATTCGGTGATATATGGAGTTCCACAGTGACATAGTGGCCAAATCAAAACTAAAATCAAGGTTTCCTCACTTTCAATCCAGCGTTTTCTCACTGCATTACACTAAATGGCCAGTGACTGACTAGTGACCTGCAATGATATAATCACAGTCTACAGTGGTCTGCAAACACCAATAATATTTTATTTAGGCCAACAGAAACCAAAGGGCACAAAACAAAACTTAAAAATATTGAAGGGAGTTAGCATTCACACCATTATGCACTTAATAAACATTTCTAAAAAGTAAACTATGTATTATTAAGTAACTTATCCCCCCAAAGACATGAATTCTGCATGTTATATTTCTGTTTAATCAAATTGTGGCAAGTAGATATGTATGTGCACATTTTTCTGAAGTGATGATCAAAGAAGTAACAGCGCCTACCAAATAAATATTCAGATAGCAAAAAGTTCTTCTAATTTCACAGGAAGTACTGACTTCTATACAGTTTTTTTATAGGAAAACCTTGGGGAAAGGTATACAAGAATCTTGTGCTTGAGGAAAATGGTATAAATGAAACATAGGTGGGAATCCAAGAGATTGAGGAGAAATAAAATTACAAAGTCACTGAAAGAAGTGGTAGAACTTTACTATCTGTAAAATTTTGCCCAGGGCTGTTCATGTTAATGACAGTTGGCAATGTAGGAGTGTCTGTTGATCTTACCAGATCAAATCTCACTGTTACTTTTGTGAGTCTCATGAGGACAAAGAGAAGCTACAGCCCAAAAGCTTAACTATCAGGACAAACACAAACACACAAACAAAAAACAAGGGCCTCCCCTAACATGATTTTCGTTTATTCTGGGAAAATGTTTCCCAGGAAGAGGAAGGTGTAAATCATAAATAACTTCATTGCTTGCTTCAGGAACTTTCCCAACTCCAATTTTCCAAAAGGAGTATGCTCACCCAGCCTTGTTCTAGAACAATAGTTTATTTAGGCACACAGCCTTCCTCTCAGGACAATCTTTTGCTCAACCAGGCAGAGAGATCCCTTACCTGAAAACTGGCAACATAAGAACACTTCATTAAGAACTTCCCTTTCCTTTGTCCACAGATTCTAAACCATGTATCAAACACTGCCCATTCTCAATCGATTCAGGCACTGAACACTTTGACTTCAAACACTGAAGTCTTCAACCCTAGAAATAGCTATTCCCCACCTCCCTCCTTTAAGAAACTGAGTCTCTCTTAAGGTGATGCTCTCCCTTACTGTAATAAACTAGTAAATTGTGCTTGCCTTGACTAACCGTTTACTTGGGGGTTTTGTTTGGAAAGTTGGCAACTGACACTACTCACAGCAGAGAGCTTTGTACCCTAGGAGTTGCAACTACTTATTATTTGTAAAGCAAGAGGTTGTGTAAAGTACCTGTTTGTGTCAGACAAATCCTTGTAACCATCATTGTCTGTCATTTTCTCCATTGGGCTGCTGTGAGACAGGGTGGCTTTGCTGGCTCACGCCTCCTCCACTCTCTCCTTTGCTTAGGACTACTGTTAACAAACTCAATGAATTCCCTGCTCAGGGTGTTCTATCAAAGAAAGAGATGTGGTTATCATTAAGTCGTTTTAAGTAGTTGTGTTTACTTGTAGCAAGTAAGAGAGATAGATTCACATCCCAAGGTCTATCCCAGGAATAGAAGCTTAACCTCTGTATTTGGTTGATTACGTGTTGATTTCTTCTTTGCAGTTAGCTAACCTTAGCTGGTTCAAGCTCCCTCAACTGCAGTGTGACTGCAAATACTCTTGCTACATTTTAGCAATGAACAAGAATAGCATTTAGTAAGAAGCTCCCAGATCTTCTGACCCCACCCCATCCTCTCTAATACTGCCTCTGGCAAATATAGCTGACGCCTCAGCTTCCCTGCTAACTCTCAACTCAGCTCACTTCTTTGCTCCCCTCGGGGGCGTGAAGAGGTCCTCCTGACACAGAAAAGCTGGCAGTTCTGTTGAATCTCTTCCCTGCCTGACAGAAATGTGGGCCAATGCCCCCTTGACGTGACCCCCCTTCAGGTTGCTGCTGGCTAACTCTACAGGAAGTCTACCCCTGTTCCAAATACGGCTGTGTGGGGGGAAGATAATCTCCCCCCTAGAAATTTCCTTGAACCCCCAAAAGAAGCACAGTGCTTTGAGGCAGGGAGGGAAGGTAGTGGCACATCTCTGATCTGTTGTTTTCCTCGTGGTGGTTCATCTCCTCCCAACCACTCAATGGGATCAGAAAAGGTAGACTGGGTCTGGCTTCACTGCCATGTGACATGCAGTTTATAGGACTTTGCACTTGGTTTAATGCTCTGTTGTCAGTATTCTCAGTATTCTTAACAATTTTTGAGCAAGGGAACCTGAATTTTCACTCTGTAAATTCCATAGCTGGTCCAGGGCAGACTTCCTAACATTCTTGCTAGTCATCATGTCCCTTATGTAATGTAAGATAACAAATTCTCTAAAGTCCTCTCAATATTCTTGCTTTTCTTGCTACAAGATATTGTTTGTCTTAATGCTTCAAATCAAAAACCCAAATTTATGTAACAAAATTTGTACAACTCTCCCTTTTGAAGGGAGACACTAATTTTAATAATTAGTGTCTCTTTTTAATAATTTTAATCTCTACTACAGCTTCTCCAAGGCAAAAGAAAGGTTGGGCTGTTTAGGGAGACACTATTTCCATAGAAATTTAGGGAGACACTATTTCCATAGAAATTTAAAGAGAAAATCTTATTAGCATAGTTTTTATTTTATACACTTAAAAATAAAATAATTGGGTTAAATATTGGCTGTAAATATGATGAAGTTTCAATTTGGTAACGAATACTGGTTAATAAGTAATATACATACCACAACAGAAAAATGTATGCAAATATAAACAAATAGTCCATTAACATGTAAAGTAGTAGTTGTTTGTTAAAAATTAAAAAAAATGAAAATTAATACAAGAAGGTATTCCTGGCTGCTGTAGCTCAGTGGATTGAGCACGGGCCTGTGAAGAAAAGGGTCACCTGTTTGATTCCCAGTCAGGGCACATGCCTGGGTTGCAGGCCAGGTCCCCAGTAGGGGACACAGGAGAGACAAACACACATTGATGTTTCTCTCCCACTCTTTCTCCTTCCCTTCCCCTCTCTCTAAAAATAAATAAAATATTTTTTTAAAAAGAAGGTATTTTATTTGCAAATCAATTTTTAAATAATTTTAAAATATAAAAATTTCTTTAATACTGTCAAAATACATTCTTACTTGTTTCTGCCAGCAGAACTGAGTACAATATATGGAACACAAGCCTTTATGTTTTTATCCATTTCATTCAGTACTCTCACTTGAAGAAATCTGCCATGATGGTAGTGTCAAAGAATTATGAACACAAATGTTCCCAACAAGGTTATCTGTGATGCAGAAAGTATGGCTCTAGTAAGGGTGATAATCAGAGGAGCAGCCCACAATTTATATATAAAAATGTTTACTTCAGTGTTATTCATAAGACAATTTCTACCTTTGTTTATAACTCCTTCTTGAAAATATGTGTATATTCTGAATATCCATGCAATGAAAAACAGATTCACATAGAAAGAGTCATCTATTCCAGGTGGACTAGAAATATCAAAAAATCTCTAATATAACTTTGCCAAAATTACAATTGCAGTGAAATATTTCCAGATATCCTGCTTTATATTCTACCTTGTTTCAGCTTTATCTTGAGAATAATATTTACATTTTTTTAGTATCCATGGTATCTCACTCTTACATTTTCACATAATAAACAATGAGTAATAAAATACAGTAAAATCCTCAATTATACATACTCGATCAACCAAAATCCAATAGACTAATATGTATGATCATTACTTAATATATTTATATTAAAGATTAAATTCAGCAGCATGTGAGATGTGTTTTATGCAGAGTGAAACATATTTTATGAGAGTTTTTATTTTTGAAAATGAAATATATTTGTCAAGGAACACCTATGGTTGAAAAGAATTCAAAAGTAAACTGAAGTACACAACATAAATTTTGAAATAAGAGAATTATAAATACTTTATGGCAAAGCCTTTCAATTGGCGTATTAGAAGAGCTATTCCAGGTGGAGAACATTTCAGTTCATGCGCTTTCTGGGCAGCATACACGATGTTGGCCGTTTTAAGAGCAATTGTGCCAGAGGGAAGAAAAACTATTTTCTCGACCCTCTTAGGGTTGTTGGTTGGTTCTGAGAATTAATTCACAAAGACAGATTAACAGGGGGAAAATATATACATCTATTTAACCCACTGAACATTATGTGATATTTGAGTCCTCATAAGGAAATTAAGACTCCAAAAAATAACTAGACCTGCCCAACTATTTTTTATGCTAGGCTTGAAACCGGAAAAGACACTGGTATTCAGGCTGCCGGTCACCAAACCCAATAAGCAATAACAGATTGAATCTTTTATGAGTGCTTTGTTCAGATGGCCGGTGATCTGAGAAGATGGTGGGTTCACACCCTAACAGACCATCTTGCCTTCTCTTTCCAGGTCAGACTTTTTGTAACAGGGAATAAACAAGGTGTGGTGAGGGCTTTGAGATTCAGGGAGGATTAGATGAAAGAAGCTGCAACATTCCTGTCCTGGGCAGTTAGCTGTTCCCGGGGGTGGGGTGGGAGGAAGGGGGGTGTTGTCTGTCTCTCCCTGGAATACAAAGGCCCAGATGCCTCCAGTTGTCCCCAAGCAGTAATCTCCTTTCCTAGGAGCCAGGATGGGCCTTATCTGTAGTTTCTGAAACAAAAGCTTTAACATAGACATTACTTGCTAAACTTATAACTATAAGCTAAAAGTTTATAACCATAAGCTAAAAGCTTCCAACTCTCGAGTCCTCTATCAGGTTTAATGAAGATTGTGTAATCCTATAGAAATACGCCAGAGAGTGGGAAGTAAGTGTAGCTGACTGGGAGAAATTCAGCAAACTGGTTTGTTAGGATTCTTCTTGGTGTCTCTTTGTCTGCAGAGATAAGAATGCCCCTTTCCTCTTGGTATAGGGAAGGCACTTCTCACATGAAGGTTTTAGGACAAATTTTAAGGAACTGTCAGATAAGAGTCTCAAGTTCTGTCAGTTCTTACTAAGTGCACTTTGCTGATTGTTAAAATGTAACACAGTATTTTGCAGATGTGGCTGTAAAGAGGCTGAGAGTTCGACAGGAGCCCTACCTGATAAGTGTAGCCAGCTGCAAGAAGAAATCAATGTGTAATTGACTAAATAGTGTATATAAGCAGTGGCTAAGACTCCCTTCCTTCCCTTCCAGGAGACAGTTTTGGATGTGAACTTCCCAACTCATTACATCTTTTAACTTCCTGGGGCAGCAAGAAATGAGGGCCAGGCTCAATGATCACAAGGTATGGGTTTTCTCAAGCTAAAGGTGACACCATCCCCTACTTTGTGTTTCAGCTCCTGAGCCCTAAAGCAGAATTACTTTTTGGCCATGCCTCTCTGAAACCAGACTGAGTGATTCCAAACGGACCTCAAGACCTAAAATTATTATTTATTGCCATTACCTCACTATTGACCCATTGCTTTCACTCACAACCCCCAAACTCCTTACTAACAGTGCCAATCCTCAGAGATCCATGTTTTTTTGGAGCATGGGTTCACAGTTCCCTAATGGGTGCCAATCCTGGTAAACTAATTATTTTCTCCACTGCAAACCCCTGCTTGTATGTATGTTATTCAAATATGTATATTTGGTCTTTTTGGGGGGTGGGGCAGATGAACTCTTGTTTTGCTTGGTAACAGTTCTTCATCCTTTTGAGCAGAGTCGCAGGTTAGGTTGGTGGTGGAGCTGGCCTTCCTATTATTCAAACTGTTGAGCCAGATTTAAGACAAATTTTTCTCTGACGCCCGGTAAAATAAATGTATGCCACTTTGCATTTTAACATATACTAATAAGTCTTGGATACAGATAAGAAGACAAATAATAAATGCATTTTAAATTACTGGAAGATTTCCTTGGCATCTCTATTTCCAGGCTGTTAACATAAATGTCAAGCTCTTGCATATCCCCTAGCATTTCCTGTTATGAACAATCCTGTCAACTTTCTACAAATGTTTACTTGTTCTGATCTATTGTAAGCTCCTTAAGGGCGGTGGATTTGTCTGATATGTTGTTTTATTCTCAGTACCTAATAATGAGAGACACAGAATACTGTGCTCAGTAAATACATATTAAATTAACAAGTAAATATTTGTTGAGCAAATGAGTAGTTAAGCTCCAGGCTGGAAACTTCTGGAAATCTGTTTAAGACCAAACTCCGTAGTCTAAGGTTTGCCATGATCCAACTCATGAGTGTACTGTAATCAACCCTGGTGCTCCATGTACTGCATTGTGATCATGCCACATTACCCTTGGCAGTAACAGTATCATCACAATCAACCATACACACAGATTTTTTCTTTTATGTATTTCTAGAACTGACAGAAGAATGTAATAAAAATAATTGTTTAAAAAATGTTGAATTGAGCCCTGGCTGGCGTAGCTCAGTGGATTGAGCATGGGCCTGCAAACCACACGATCGCGGTTCGATTCCCAGTCAGGGCACATGCCTGGGTTGCAGGCCAGTTCCCAGCAGGGAACTCACAAGAGGCAACCATACATTGATGCTTCTCTCCTTTCCTTCCCCTCTAAAGATGAATAAATAAAATATTTTTAAAAAATGTTGAATTGCATGCAAATGTAGGGAAGGAAAAACTTTCCCTTTACCTTCTCAAGGTGTTTTTTTGTTTGTTTGTTTGTTTGTTTGTTTTTACCCTGGTGTGCGAACTAATTTGACAAAAGACAAAATAATAGGAGAAAAAACATACAAATTTTACTTAATATTGGTATTTTTTATGTGTAGAGAGATTTACAGAAAAGAAATGTAAAATCCCCAAAAATGGTTAGACTAGGAGACTTACATATCATTTTAACAAAGGGATATAAATTGTGGTAAGGTGACTAGAAAATAAATGGTAAATGAGTTTTTTTTTTGTGTGTGTGTGTGTGTATTGCTTTTAGTGAGGCTTGTTTATGCACATTCACATCAGTGCCATTTTCATTTCTGCTGGTATGAAAGGGACAACATTTTCACAAAAGGAAATTTATGTTGCATCCACAAAGGGAAATGTATGCCTACACTTAGGCAGAAAGGAATAGGGCAGAGGATTCTTTCTATGCTTGCTATTTCTCATTTGTCTAGAGTTTAAAATAGTTCTTATGGAAAATAGTATGGAATTTTCTAAGAAAACTAAAAATGAACATGCCTTTTGACCCAGCAATTCCACTATTAGGAGTATATCCTAAGAACCCTGAAACACCAATCCAAAAGAACATATGTACCCCGATGTTCATAGCAGCACAATTTACGGTAGCCAAGAGCTGGAAGCAACCTAGATGCCCATCGGTAAATGACTGGATAAAAAAACTATGGTACATTTACACTCTGGAATTCTATGCTGCAGAAAGGAAGAAGGAACTACTACCCTTTGCAACATCATGGATGGAACTGGAAAGCATTATGCTGAGCGAAATAAGCCAGGCGGTGAAAGACAAATATCATATGTTCTCACCGTTAACAGGAATCTAAACAAAACAAACAAGCAAGCAAAATATGACCAAAGACACTGAAATACAGAACAGGCTGACAGTGACCAGAGGGGAGAGGGGAGAGAATTTCAGGGGAAAAGGGGATGGACTCACATGAACAAGTATAAAGGACACATGGACAATAACTAAAGGCGGGGGGCAGAAATGGGAGGGAGGCGGGGAGCACAGGGCAGGGGGTGGGCAGGGTTGGGAATATAAGACAGAAAGCTGTACTTGAACAAGAATTAAATTAAAAAATTATTTAAAAAAATAAAAAATAGAAAAACAAAATAGTTCTTATGCCAATGTGGCGTATTTTGGAATGGCTTATTCTGACCCACCTCAGAAGTTCCCCCTTTTGAAAAATTCCAGCATTTAATCACCTACTGGTTTTATATTTTCCCTAGATTGATGTCAGCCACAAATCCTTCAAAAGAAATTACAATTACAAGGTCCCATTATATTTTAGATGCCAAAATCTCTCCTTTGTCTCTTTAACATGCCTGTAAATTCCTGCTGTCCATAATCCAAGAGAAAACAATGGATCTTAACTATTTCTAAAGGCTGTTTTGTAAAAGATCTGTGGATCAATAAAAAAAAAAAACTTTTATTGAAAAAGAAAGGTATAAATCACTTTCATGGACCAATGAAATGAGAAATGATTTGAAAAGAGGAAAATGAAATTATACCTCTGAACTCTATTGGTTTAATTTTTCTCCAAAACTTACTATCTCAGTATGCTGCATTTATTTCTTGAAAATTAAATTTCTTGTAAGTGGAGTGTCATTCTGGGCCTTTTCCCATTGGCCTTTCCTATTTGCATATAACTGTCATTCTAGTGAATATGAATGTTGCTTGACAATTAATCAGTGTCAGGATGCCTTCCATTGCATAGAGTAATTCACATGCAGAGAGTTTCCTTAACTTTCTTTATTAAATTCTGAAGAAAATGTATGGAGCATCTGGATCTTTGACATATCTCTGTCTCAATAGATGAAGTGATAATGTTTTCACTGAAGAGATGTAAAACACCTGTGGTGTTAACATTTAACTGAAGCTTGTTTTCTTGAAAGGACAGAAATAAATCTGTACCTTGTCATAATGCATTTCCCAGAAGATGCAGTTATTTTTAAGAAATCAGACGATTAAATTGTTACCTCTTTTGACTCTTAGCCAAAATGCTCCTTGTCTAAGGAATAGTAATGCAATTGTAGTGAAAACATTGGAAGTAAGATAAATATAATCTTGTGATAATTGTATATTTCACTGAGCAAAAATATGTATTGTGCATATATTTTTACCTTTATATTTTTAGTCTGTAATATTTAAGACAGTTTTCCCAGAGTAATCTTGTCTCATTGAATTTGGAAGAATATAAATTCTGTTATCAAACTTCCCTATGTGTAAATTCCACACACAATGACAAAGTACATTGCAGCTGGCTAAGTGTAGAACTTCAGGATGATAGTTTTCATTAAAGCCTGTCATTTTAGGGAAGGGTCTTGTGTGTTTTAAATTTTAAAAATAATAAATAACTAAAATTTGTCTTCTCTTTTATCTTCCTGGTCCATAACACTACATAGGAGCTACAGAACTGAAGCAAATGTTACACAAATATTTAAAATCCCCTATCCATTCCATATGATTTTTTCTTTTGTACTTCTGAGAGAACTTAGAATATGTGCCGAAGATATTTTTCAGTTAAATTATGACATAGACTCATCAAATAAATATAGTTCACAGATTTTGTTCAATAATAAATTTGATGAAACTAGCAAATGTAAAAGCTGCTTCAAAAGAGAATTCAAAGGACACAAATGCAGAGAAATAGAAACACTGAAGTGAATTTGCAAATGCATACAGATTTGGGCAATAACCACAGGGCAATGCTCAATTGTATCTTCACTGGACAAAATTAATTGTATAGCTAACAAAAATAATTATTTGCATTAGTATCAGTTTTCCACAACATACTGTGGAGCTTGAGAAGAAAGATTCATTTTTATGTGAACTTTGAGAAGGAATTAACTGCTGAGATGGAATTCTCATGGTCAACTGAGGGCCCGAATTTTATAAAAACCTAGCAACCATTTGCTGACAGGTGCATTTTTCATAGTCTGCATAGAAGGACAAAGTCCAGACTGAATTCTCAGCATCCAGCAGTATGACCTGCTGGTTTATGCTGACTGAGTCAACCACTACAAGGAAAGCCCTGTATTTTCTTTCTACCAATGGACTAAGACTTGCCCTGTCCAATGGGTACAATCTGCATACTGATAGGGGACTGAAGAGTTGGAAAATTGTAGTTTAAGGTAAATAGTTGTAAGCCTTGTAAGTAATACAAATGTTAAAGCTTTTGTTTCAGAAACTACAGATAAGACCCATCAAGGCTGCAGGCAGAGACAGTTGACCTCCTGGGGCACTGCTAAAGATTACTGCCTGGGGGCAAGTGGAGGCATCTGGGCCACTGTGTTCCAGAGAGAGACAGAGGACCACCTGCCCCTGGGAATAGCTAACTGCCCAGGGCAAGAATGCTGCAGTCTCTTTCACCTAGTTCTCCCTGAATTTCAAAATGCTTCACTGCACCTTGTTTATTCCCTGCTATTAAAATGTTGGCCTGGAAAGAAAATGTAAGACGGTCTGTCAGGGTATGAACCCGTCATCTTCTCAGTTTGCCCACCATCTGAATAAAGTGTCCACGAAGATTCCAACGCCTGTCTCTGCTTATTGGGTTTGGCAAGTGGTAGGTAGCACGAGCTCTGGTGTCTTTCCAGTTTCAGTGCCATACTTACATAAAGTGGACCTTATTGGGAACCTGTTGGGAACTTCCGCTACAAAAAGTTGCCTCCCCTTTGTCTCAGTGGAATACAATTTAGGTTGCAATCCGAATCTGTGTGTGTCCCAGGCCACAGCTTCTTTCTGCTCTTTTATATTATTTTTAAAAAATATTTTATTTATTTATTTTTAGAGAGAAGGGAGGGAGGGAGGAAGGGAAGGAGGGAGGAAGGGAAAGAGGGAGGGAGAGAAACATCAACTGGCTGCCTCTTGCACTTCTCCAGCAGGAGACCTGGTCTGCAACCCAACCTGATGCCCTGACTAGAAATCCAACCTGTGACATTTTGGTTCCTAGGCCAACACTCATTCGACTGAGCCATACCAGCCAGGGATTTTTTAATTCTTTATTACTGTCTAAAATTAATTTTGGTTTATATCACAAAATTGTAAATTAGATTGAAAACCAGGAAAGTTTAAAATAATCTGGGGGTACTATACAAGATGCCAGTAGTCAATTTTGTCTACTTCATATTCTCTTACAGTTTTTGTTTATATATATCATTGTGAGATCTTAATTTGAGAAGGAAGGTTAATATTTCATTGCACTATGATGTAGTAAAATTAGTGAAATAACCACACTCACAGTAAGCCTCTTTTCAAAAACGATTTATTAAATTTGAATACTTGCTGTCTATCTGTGTGATAAGAGTGCATTCAACCTTTCTGAAGGTTAACTTTAATTTTATATCTCACTTCACATACCACTTATGTAAGTGTTCAGTCTTCCTTTGTAATAATTTTTAACATTCTATGACAATAATATGAGTTGGGTTCACTGAAAAATAAAAACATGAGAGAGCATAGGACTCTGTAAGCATATAAACAAGCTGGTTTTGAGTTTTATAGTATGGTTTATACATAGCGGAGTTTATATATAAACTCTCATGTGAATGTCCCCCTGACATTTTGCAATGTGGTAGACTTAGTATGTTTGCCTAAGCTCATATTTCAGGAATAATATCTAAGTCTTAATGCAATCCACAGATCTTGAATGGTTAAAAACTTCTATATCGGAACAAAATTATTCTGACCTACTTGACTGCCTAATATTATTTCATTGAATCTTGTAGACTATTTATAGCAGGGGAGACAGCTGGGTGATCACAGAAAGGCATGTGTGCTGGAAAGACAAGAGGAGTCGTTGGAAAATCACCCTAAGAGCTCACACTGGTTATCTGGATACTGAAGCTATTTGGGAATTGAAGGGGACTGACAGTTTTCTGACCCCAAATGCCCTTTTAAGATACTGATTTTAAGCTGATTATCAATAAATAAAAACCTTTGACTTTCTCACCTTTTTTGCCAAAAAAAATTAATGGAGAGGCCTGCTTTTGGAAGGGAATTTTAGCATATTCACTTTAGCTTACTAGAATTAAGTTTGGTAGACAGGAAGGATCCATGTAAAATCCTGTTCACTGGATTCCCCACTATGTCCCATTGTTTCTGTGTTGCCTAGCAGCAATTTGTTTGCCGTGTGTTCACTCTTTTCCATTTGTCTATAAATTGCCTATTTCCCTTTTCAAATCCAATCCTTGCTTCCTCTTCTCCTTTGTCCAAAATGGCTATGAATCCCAACCATCCAATCCCTTTTTAAGACTCATATGATGTGACCCCTGAATGTTCATTCAGAAAATAAACTTTGGCCCTGGCTAGCATAGCTCAGGGGATTGAGGCAACCACCCATTGACATTTCTCTACTTCTCTTTCTCCCTCCCTTCCCTCTCTCTAAAAATAAATAAATAAAATCTTTAAAGAAAAAAAAAAGACATTCATTTAAAAAAGAAAATAAACTTTGGACCCTTTCTCCTGTCAATCTGAATTAAGTTAATTTGATTCTTAGTCCAGCTAGAAGAATTTAGAATGTGAGAGAAAAATTGTTTTACCTCCATAGAACCCCCTTTTTCCTACTCACATCTATTCTATCAAAAATAGGTGCATCAGAATTAAACTTCTCAGCAGACTGATGGTTTCTTTCCACTAGCAGCTGAAGCCACAGTCTACCCTTTCTGGATAACTCCTGTAAAGCCTTGAAACTTCAACCCTGTCTGTTAGGTACAATTATATGCCAGTTGTTCTATGCAGAGAGAGAATGGGCTGACGGAGTGTCTTTCCTAGAATGCAGACACAAACTACACATCATGCAGAATGCACTGGCGTGATGCCAGCCTGTGTGATAATACTGAAGATCAGAAGACCTGTGCCTTCTTGTTAAACTTTGGCTGCCAACTTCCTCTATGAAGCCCTTTTCTACTCCTCAACCCATGCCATGAGATATGAAATTTTTGCCTATCTCTAGGGAAATACAGTTGGTGATGCTAATGGGACATACTTTAGTGGGAGGAGATGATCAGAAAGAGATCAAACATATACTCCAATCATCATATCACATGTGCATTCTCTGGTTTTGTTGATATTTATGAGTTTGCTAAAAAATACATGCAAGTGTTGAGCATTCAGAGATATATAAATAAATATAATGACCTTGGAATTGGCAAAGATGTAGATAAAAGGGGACCCTCAAAAGAACCAAAAAAAGAGAAAAGAACTCATGAACAAGGACAGCAGTGTGGTGACTGCCGGGAAGTGGGATGGAAGTGGAGGAGGGCATGGGTGGATAAACGGTGACGGACAGACTTGACTTGGGTGGTGAACACACAATGTGTACAGATGATATGCTTTAGAACAGTGTACTGGAAACCTGTATAATTTTATTAATCCAGTAAAATCAATAAAAAGGAAATATAGTACAATGACAAAAGACAATAGAAAGAAAAAAGAAATCCTTGTGCACCATTGGTTGAACTGCAAACTGGTATAACTGCTATGGAAAACTGTGTAAAGGTTCCTCAAAAAAATTAAAAGTAAAACTACCATATGACCCAGCAATTCCACTGCTGGGTCTTTATCTAAAGAATTCAAAAGATATGTGCACTACTTTGTTCATTGCAACATTATTTATACATATCACTTCCAAGATATGGAAGTGACCTCAGTGTCCACAGATAGATGATTAAATAAAGAAGATGTAGTACATATATACAATAGAATATTACTTGGCCATAAAAAGAATGACAACATGGAGGGACCTAGAAGTTATTATGCTAAGTAAAATAAATCAGGCAGCAAAAGATAAATAGCACATGATTTCACTTATATGTATAATCTTAAAAAAGCAAAATACACTAATAAGAAAGAAAGAAACAAACTCAGAGTGAACAAATTGATGGTTGTCTAATAGGTGCAGGGCTAGAGAGATAGGTAGAAAAGGAGAAGAAATTAGAAAGTTATAAAATAGTCATGGGGATATAAAGTACAGCATAGGAAATATTATAAATAATACTCTAATAGTAATGTGTGGTGCCAGGTGGGCACTAGGCATAATGGAGTGGTCACCTTGTGAATTATGTAAATCTGTTACCTCAATGCTATATACCCGAAGCCAATATAATATGACATGTCAGCTGTAATAAAAAATTTAAATAAATAAGTTATGGTGAACTTGGGAGAAGGCAGAAGAAACTAAGTGGTAAGCAGGGCTCGAGGTTTGGGGGGACATAATACACTATTAAGAAGACAAGCATGGATGTCAGGACTCAGTGACTGAAATGAATGTATAGAGGAGGACATTATGGTGGAGTCATTTGAATGCTGCATCCCTGGCTTATCGCATATGGCAGCATATTAGTACCATGGGTAGAAAAGGACTGTTTATGAAACAAAAAATGAGTTTCACTTAAAATTTAGAACCCTAGTAACTCTGATGTGGTGCCCCTATTTAAAAAACGCATCATAAATTAATCAAAGACATTTCTGTACCTAAAGTAAGTATTAAGTATAGGTTGTCCAGAGCTTCAGAAGGCATTTGTCAAATGCTGGAGATGAGTAACATTAGTGAGAAGAGCAGACTGAGGGAAATCTCTCCCATGATAAAAATAAGTACAAGGGAGCTTTGAGCCATCACCAGGAACAGCCCAGGAGCAACAAGGGGAGAAAGTATCTGGGCCTCATTCCACAGCAGAACATCAGCCGTTGAAGCTAGAGATGTCAGTAATTTCAAGGGCAATGGCATTGTTTGACCTGCACATTAAGAAATGTTTGTCTGCACTGACATATAAACATATGAATTTTACATACAAATACTTATTACAATATAAACGGTAAGCCATAATAGCTCTTTTGTTCTTGGGTGTATCTTGGATATCTTTCAAAATCAGTATGGGTGTATCTTCAGACACACAGAACTTTGGTTTAGAGCCTGGGTTTGCAACGTAGTGAGCACACCTCACTTTGGCTTTGCACTGTAGTTCCCTTGGCCTAGAAGGTTCCTGCTCCGTCTAAATAGTTTAGATACATACCTTTTCTGTGTCATCACCTCAGCCTTATACAGCCTCTTAATTTTAAGACTGTATAATTTCAACTCCTTAAACTGTTAAGGAGTTGAAATTACATTCAGCCCTTTGAAGGCGACCACAAGGCTGTTGTAGCCCCCAGTGGAAATGAGGTTGACACCCCTGACTTAGGTAGAATGAAGAGCAAACCAAGGCAGAGAGGAGAAGGGAGACATGTTTCACCCCCTAACTCAGCAGTCCTGAGCCTGGTTCAATATTGCCAGGTGTTCCAACATCACAAGAAACACTGTGTTAGCACGGGAGGAGGGAAGCCCTTGGAATCCTATGTAGCATTTCTGCTATCTGGGAACGAAAGCCTTGAAATTGTGCTTTCATTCCAAGACCTGAAATGCAGGAAAGGATCCACAGTACCCAAAGAAGAGCCCATAAATAACTTTGGGTAACTGCCCCAACTTTAATTAACTGTCGCCTGTCACATATCAGTTTTACAACCAGATGAAAAAATAGAGTCTGGAGCAAGAGAAGGATTGGGCTAACAGGCCCCCACACATACCTAAATTTGGGTAGTCCAGCATCACTGCCAACCCCACCCCCATCCCCCAACCTGGGAAAGCTGGCACCACATTTACCTGTCAATCAATATGTAACTTTTTTTATGCCCATCCCACGGACTATATGAGTCCTCAGAACAAAGGACTTGCTCTCTTGGCTCTCTGGTCACCAGGCCTCTGGCTACTTGGAGGCTTGTCCTGGCCTTCAGCTGCCTTTACTTTCACCACCCTGCTTTGCTCTGAATCTATGCCTTTCCCCCCATCCCCAACCTCAGCTAGGCCTGTTCTCTTCTATGAGATCATATCACTAATAAACTATGATTACATGCTAACAGATTTGCTGATCTGTAATTCTTTACATGAGCCAGAAAGGACATGATCTCTCCCATCAATAGTTTCTTATTATGTTCATGCTACTTGTTATCAGTGGGATCTATTTTAAACTGATAAGAACAGATACTACACTTGATCTTAGCCAAAAGGCCGAGAAGCGATGGATCTATTTTAATTGAAATAGGTACAAGATACTTTTTGGCTGAAAGCATTAAATTAATGTTAAACAAAATGGAATGCATGGCAAGTCTTGTGACAAATGCAGGCAATTTCCTATCTGAATATGTGGGTCTATTTTTGTTCATGTAGGGCAAGCTTGGTTCACAGTGAAGCTAAAAACAAGGAAGAAAACAACTCTTGCATCTTCCTCTTTTTCAAGCTCACTGTCATCATCTTAGTTCAAGCCCTGATTACTTGTACTGACTGGTTGTACTGGCCTTGTTCCTCTTCAGAGACCTACAAGTGTTTGGATTTGACGGTGTTTGCTTTACCCCCAGTGAAAGGTAAAATAGTTCAGTAAGTAAAGACATGGAATTTTACCTGAGCCATAACCTAAAACATTCACCTATTATCTTTTTATGTGCCCACATTTTATGTAAAACAACATCAAGGATGATTTTATGCATTAGTTTTATGAGAGATTTACTTGATAGATTTACAAACATTTCATTTTATGACATCTATGACCTTGATATTTCTGACATATATCAGTTGATTGTTTCTTTTAACTCTGTGACTCTAAGGAACTTAAGGGAATATGTCCTAAAAATGTAGAAAAATAAATTAAATTTTCATTTGTAAACATAGACATTCATCATCATATTTAATTAATTTGGAAACATGTACATAGTAGGATACACCTACTATGTTAAAGATTTTTTAATGTGCTGGGTAGGGAGGGAGATGTAAAGCTTTAGAAGTTGGTATCCTAGTCACAGAAAGCTCACAATTTAGTAAAAGGAATACTACAGTTACATAAAAATAAAATTCAAGGAAGTCTGTAATGTGGCAGGAGACAAGAGAAATGTAAACAATGAGTAATTACGGAAATTCATAGGATAAAGATAATACTAATTTACAGCTGAAAAGCCCTTTGATTTATTCATCTTCAACAGAATCACTCGTTTTATTTGTTTATACTCCTGGCTAGGATTTCTTCCAAGAGAGGATGCTATGGGAAAAATAAGTTTGACGATTACTGCACTCATAATGAAGTGGACCAGTGGTAAGTCTTTGTAGAACAAAATTGGGTAATCTAACTTACATGCATATGCTTATTTTATGATGCATCATGGGGTGCTTTGGAAACATGTTGATTTACTTTTTAACCTGCTAACCTGCTGTGAATCTCAAAAATATAGATGCCACTGTCTTTTCAAATTCTTCAGCCACCTGCCATTGCCTAAAGAATAAAGCCCAAACTTTTTGAAAAAACACATTCCCCATCTGGTTCCAACTTATATTTCTCTATTTCATGTATTCTAACTGCAACCTAATACCTGATTCCACAACCATATCACCTTATGAGATGTCTAATAAAAGCGTTCAGAACAGACCTCCCCAAGATGTGCCTCTTTGGCATGGGAATTATTTTGAGCTGATGGCAATTATGCCTTGCAGGTTTTTGAGAAATGTTTGCCTCTCCCTTAAATAGTTTAAATTTGGGGTCTTGCCCCAAGTAAGTGTTTTTATATATGGCAAGGCAAACTTCTGATTACTGAACATCTTCTCTTCTTCTCTTCCTGTGAATGACTTTCCTTCCCTCTAAAGCCCCAATACACTACCTCACCCTTAGCTCAGAATATCACATACCTAATTCTCTGTCTCTGACTCTCTCATATATGGGCTTTCCATACAGAAGCATATAATTAACTTTGTTTATTATTATTTTCTCTTAATAATGTCTCATTTAGATTTAATTATTAGAGCAGCCAAAAGAAGCTTGAAGAGTAAATTTTATTGTCCCTCATATTATTTTTAATTTCCCTCTTTCAAATGAGAAAACTGAGCTTTAGTATGGTCATTCAACCGTAGATGAGAAGCTGTTACATAAACTCAGGTTCATCTGCTTCTACATGTGTGCTCCTAGTGTTATTTCCCACGAGTTACTCACCTCTACAACTCCAAAGTTTAACCCATAATTCTTATTCAATATGTGGTTGTTAAATAGGTAACAAACAAGAAACTACATATAAAAGAGAAATATAAGATAAAATTTCACCCTCAAGTTTACCACTTCATGATTGGATACATGGCATAAATTATCGCATTTCCTAGCCTGCAGTGTATTTTCTTTTGTAGAAAAAGGACATAATGTATCAGTTTTTGATGGTTCCTGAAAATTGATTGTTCATTAATCCCAGGGGCATATTATTAAATGTTTTAATAGCAATATTTTAAGGGTTTTGGTACCTCCTTTGGAAAGTGAAATGCTACTGTGTCACAGCTTTCTAGAGTATTTTATGGGTACTGTGGTCAGGTGAGGATAGGAGGAGAAGTAAAGAGAGGGTACGTAATTCATGATTTCATCAAAACGTCTAGAGTAATTTTTATTACTTTTATAAATAACCAAGTATATTTTCTTTATTTTGAGAATAAACTGAGCCAGAGTAAACACCTTTTATTAATTTCTGGGTTGCTTTCAAAAACTAACGTATGAAGTGGCAGATATAAACAGTTCACCTATCTGACAATATTTTAGAAGAGAGACATTTTCATGTAGTCAACTTACTTTTAAAAATGCTTCATTTGAGTAAATTCATTTTTAGATAAATGTAAAATGAATTCATTTACTTACCCCAACCTCTCAAGCATACTATAAAAAATTACCTTTGTGCCCTGGCCAGCGTGACTCAGTTGCTTGAGGCAACATCCTGTAACCAAAGTGCTGTGGGTTTGATTCTGTCCATAAAAAGGCCAGTCACTTTTAATATAATGAGAACACTTTGCACTATATCAAATGTAACTTGGCAGGCAAGTAGGGTGTACCAGAAAGCACATGCATGAACAATATTGACTTCACTGTACTAGTTAATGGGGGTGGTAGGTGCGGGTGAGTAAGTATTTGTACTATGTGGCCACTGCATTCAAAAGGACTGAGTGAGTAAAGCAATGATCTACACCAAATTCTTCATTTTTTAAAAATTCTTCATTAAGCTTGAACATTCCTCTGTGGAAACTATTTGGATGATTCAGAATGCCTGGCCATGGGCACTAATGATTGGCAGCCTCATCACGACAATGCACACCTGCTCATGTATTGCATCTCACGCAGAGTTTTTTGGCAAAACATCAAATTACCCAGGTGACTCAGCCCCTCTATAGCCCAGATTTGGCACCCTGGGCTATGTGACTTCCATGCCATGTGACTTACGGCTTTTCCCAAAACTAAAATCACCTTTGAAAAGGAAGAGATTTCAGGTAGTCAGTGAGATTCAGGAAAATATGATGGGGTAGCTGATGGCAATTTGGAGAACTGTGTGAGGTCTCAAGGTGCCTACTTTGAAGGTGATTGAGGCATCATTGTCCTACATACAATGTTCTTGTATCTTGTATTTTCTTCAATCAATGTCTCTATTTTTCATATTACATGGATCCCTTATAGACAGACTTCATACCTAGATTGCCAGTTCAACTCCCAGTCTGGGCATATGATGACTAGTCTGAGCATGTATGGGAAGCAAGCAATTGATGTTCTCTCTCACGTAGATGTTTCTCTCTCCTCCTCTCTCCCTTCCTCTCTCTCTAAACACAATAAAAAAAATGTCCTCAGGTGAGGATAAAAAAAGAAGAAGGAAGAAATGGCTTTTATTTTGTCTTTTAACTCAGAACAACACAAGCCTTTGTGGAGAGCTAGCTTATATTCACCAAATTCAGAGAAAATGCACATACACTACTTAAAATTCATACTTAAAGCAGAAATGAAAGTGTTCTGTCTTCTCAATATAGCACAAAATGATAGGAATCTATTTCTATTACAAAGAGAGATAGAATTAGATGTATGCTGAGTCTTCTTGGGAATACATGTCTTTGTGTATGTCTGAGTGAGTGTGTTAGTTCCTATGGAATTAGGGCTTTTGAAGAAATGAAAGGGAATTTTATTTTATTATTTTATGTTTTAATTTATTTTTCCTTTTTATTGAATTAATTAGGGCGACACTACTTAAAACAATTATATAGGATTAGGTGCAGAATGCCGCAACCTGTGGTCTAGACATTGTATTGTGAGGTGGATCCTGGCCTGCAGGATCTTCGTATGTTGTGGCTACTAGTGAACAAATACACACAGACAACAGAAGTCCTGTGGAGAAAAAGGGACAGCATGGCCACTCTCTGAAAGAGAGAGAGGGCAAGAGGGCCCTGGCCCCTGCCTGGACAGGCTTTTATTGCTTTTCTGGGTACATTACAAGGAGAATAGTCCTCATTTACTATGCACAAGTTCTCATTAGATGGTTACCTTTTACAGACAACAAAGGAGAAGATGTTGCTAATTATATCAAAGAAGAAGGATATTTGCAAATGCAAAGAGAAAAGTGGTTGGACTGGTTACACTCCATACTTGGGAAGTTTAGCTCAGATTTTAGGGAGTTACAGTAAGCCCCTGTGCCTCAATTCAGGGTGAGGGAGTTTTAGCAAAGCCAAGTCTCATGGCAGTCTAGGTACAATGCAGGCCTGATTCCCCACAGGAAAACCTCTCTATGGGAATGGTCCTGTGTGCCACTTACTCCCCACTGATTTTCCACTTGGAGGCTGAGCTACATTTCCATGCCATGTGAAGCAGTTCCCCACAGTATTGTGTGTTTACCTCCCCAAGTCAAGTTTCCTTCCATCATTGTTTATCCCCCTTATCCCCACCTCCATATCCCCCAGCAACCACTACTCTGTTCTCCTTGTTCATGAGTTTTTCCTATTTATTACTGTTTTTTTTTCACTTAATTCTTCCACCACACAAACCAGACTCTCTAATTGCCCCCCTCCACCAATCCAAGGATTGTCAGCCAGCTCTCTATCTGTGAGTCTGTGTTTATTTTCTTGTTAGTTAGTTTTGTTCATTAGATACAACAAGTGAGTAAAGTCATATGGTGCTTATCTTTCCCTGACTGGCTTGTTTTACTTATCATAATGCTTTTCAGGTCCATTCATGCAGTCACAAAGGGAAAGGCCTCCTTTTTAACAGCTGAGTAGTATTCCATTGCATAAATGTACCATCAATTTTTTAACAACTCATCTACTGATGTACACTTGGACTGTTTCTAAATCTTGGTTATTGTAAATAATGCTGAAATAAACTAGGGGTGTATGGATTCTTTTAAGTTAGCATTAGAGTTTTTTTTATATAAATTCCATGAATTACAATAACTGAGTCTTAAGGCATTTCCATTTTTAATTTGTTGAGGTAACTCCACACGGCTTTCCACAGTGGCTGCACTAATCTGCATCCCATCAATGGTGCAGAAATGTTCCCCTTTCTCCACATTCTTCCCAACCCTTGTTTGTTGACTTATTGATGATAGCCATTCTGACAAGTGTATGGTTGTATCTCATCGTGGTTTTAATTTGTATTTCTCTGATGGGTAATGATATTGACCATCTTTTCACATGACTATTGGCCATTTTATGTCCTTTTTGGAGAAGTTTTTATTCAGGCCCTTTGACCTTTTTAAAATTTGATTTTTTATGTTGCATTTTATAAGTTCTTTATAAATGTTGGATATTTATCCTTTATAGTTGGACAATATGTTCTCCCATTTAGTGAGGTATCTTTTCATTTTGTTGATGGTTTCCTTTGCTGAACAAAAACTTTTTAGTTCAATGTAGTCCCATTTCTTATTTTTATTTCTCTTGCCCAAAGAGATATATCATAAAAAATATTTCTACAAGTAATATCCAAGATTATAGTTACTATATTTTTCTTCTAGGACTTTTATTGTTTCAATTCTAACATTTAAGTCTTTAAATTCTTCTGAGTTTATTCTTGTGTATGGTATAAGAAAGTGGTCTATTTTCATTTTTTTCATGTATCTATCCAATTTTCCTTATATCATTTATTGAATGGACTAGCTTTACCCCATTGTGTACTTTTTGCCTACCTTGTCAAATATTAATTGATGTAAAGGCATGAATTTATCTCTGGGCTTTCTATTGTGCTCCATTGATCTATATGTCTGTTTTTATGCCAGTATCATGCTGTTTCAATTACTTTGGCTTTGTAGTGTAGTTTGATATAAGGTAGTGTGATTCTTTCTACTTTGTTATTCTTTCTCAAGATTGTTATGTCTATTCAGGATGCTTGTAGTTACATATAAATTTTTGGCATATTTTTTCTAGTTCTATGAAATACACCATTGATATCTTGATAGGAATTACATTGAATCTATAGATTGCTTTGGGTAATGTAGATATTCTAATATTGTTAATATTTTTTATCCATGAACATGATATATGCTTCCACTTATTTGTATGTTATTCTGTTTCTTTCTTCTGTGTCTTACAATTTCCCAAGAACAGTTCATTTACATCCTTGCAGGAATTTATTCCTAGATTTTTTATTCTATTTGAAGCAGTTGTGAATAGGGCAATCTTATTAGTTTCCCTTTCATTATTGGGATAGTTCATTATCACTGTATGAAAATGCAACTAATTTCTGGATATTTATTTTGTATCCTGCTACTTTAATGAATTCATTTATTAGTTATAGTAGATTTTGGTGGCATTTTTAGGTTTCTCTATAAAGTATCATGTCATCTGCAAATAATGACAGTTACACTTCATTTTTTCAATTTGTATGACTTTTATTTATTCTTGTTTGACTGCTATAACTAGGATTTCCAGTACTTTGTTGAATAAGAGTAGTGAAAGCAAATATCCCTATCTTGTTTCTGATCTTTAGGAAAACACTTGTAGATTTTCCCATTGAGTGTGATGTTAGCCGTAGGTTCGTTATATGTGGCCTTTATTATGCTGAGGTATAATCCTCTCTATTCTCATTTTGCAGAGAATTTTTATTGTAAGTAAGGACTAGACTGTATCAAATGTTTTTTTCTGCACCTATTAATTTGATCATGTGCTTTTTATTCTTCATTTTGTTTATGTAGTTTTTCATGTTTTTTGATTTATGGATATTGTACCAACCTTCCACCCCCAGATAAATCTGACTTGATCATAGTGTATGTGATCAAGATAATGCATTATCTTTTTAATGCATTTTTGGATCCAGTTTGCTCATTGCTGTTGAGGATTTTAGCATCTATGTTCATCAGGGATATTAGCCTATAATTTATTTTGCTCTATTTAATTATTTATGTTTTAATCCTCAGTAGAGGACATATTTTTCTTTGCTTCTGGAGATAAAAGAAGAGAAACAGAAACATCGACGTGAAAGAGAAACATTGATTGGTTACTTGCCTTATGCACCCAGATCGGGGATTGCAGGCACACAGTCCAGGAATTGCTACCACCCAGACCAAGATAATACATACCTAGATCGGGGATGCAAAACATAACCTACGTGTGTGCCTTGGCCAGGAATCAAACCCATAAATTTTCATTTACGGAATAACACTCCAATCAATTGAGCCACACCAGCCAGGGCTATAATTTTTTTTTTTCTTTGTCTTGCCTTTATCTGGGTTTAGAATTAGAACAATACTTGTCTTGTAAAATGAACATGTATTTCTTCCCTTGTCTTGATTTTTTGGGGGAGAGTTTTTGGAGAGTTTTCAAAGAATTGGTGTTCTTTGAATCTTTGGTATAATTCACCTGTAAAACTATCTGCATTTGGGAGTTTTTTGATTACTGCAATTTCACTAGTTGTAATTTGTTCAGGTTCTCTGATTCTTCTTTGTTCAGTTTTGGAATATTGTATGCTTTTAGGAATTTATTCATTTCTTTCAGATTGTCCAATTGTTGGCATATGGTTGTTCATAGTATTTTCTTATAATCTGTTATATTTTTAGGAGCTAGTATTTACTTCTCTTTCATTTCTGATTGTGTTTATTTTGGGTCCTTCTCTGTTTTCCTTGAGTCTCATTAAAATTTTTTCAATCTTATTTATCTTTTCAAAGAATGAGCTTTTAGTTTTATTGCTCTTTTGTATTGTTTTTAGACTCTTTTTTTAAATTTTCACTCTGATGTTCATTATTTTCTACCTTCTACTCACTTTGTTTTTTGTTCTTTTTCAAGTTCCTTTAAATGTAAGGTTAGATTGTTTGAGTTTTTCTTTGTTTCTTGAGATAGGCCTACAATGCTATGAACTTCCCTTTTAGGTGTAATTCCCTTGTGTCCCACAGATTTGGGGTTACTATGTTCTTATTTGCATTTGTTTTTAGCTATCTTTTGATTTATTCCTTGGTCTTATTGTTAAGTTATTTGTTGTTTAGTAATATGTTGTTTAGCCTTCATGTCTGTGTATTTTGCAGTATTTTCTTATAATTTATTTCTAGTTTCATACAATTATGGTCAGAGGAAATGCTTAATATTATTTCAATCATCTTAAAGTTAATGAGACTTATTTTGTCCTAACATGTAGTCTGCCCAAGAAAATATTCCATGTGTAACTGAAAAGTATGTATATTCTGCTGCTTTGGAGTAGATGCCCTGAATATATCAATAAAATTCATTTGATCTGGTGTATCATTTAAGGCTACCATTTCCTTGTTAACTTTCTGTATGGAAGATTTGTCCATTGATGTAATAAGTGTTAAAATCCCCTGCTCTGACTGTCAACTTTTCCCTTTATGTCCTTCAGGATTTGTTTTACATATTTATGTGCTCCTATGTTGGGTGCATGAATATTTACAAGGGTTATTATATGTTCTTGTTGGATTGCTCTCTTTTCATTGCATAGTGTTCTTATTTGTCTCTTACTATAACCCTTGTGTTAAAGTCTATTTTGTCAGTTATAAATGTTGCTACACCAACTTTTTGTTCTTTTCCATCCACATAGACATGTTTCTCCATCCCTTTACTTTTAGTCTGTTTGTATCTTTCATTCTGAGGTGAGTCTCTTGTAGTCAACACATATTTGTGTCTTGTATTCCTCTCCATTCTGCTATCTTATGTCTTTTGATTAAAGCTGAAAGGTTTTTTCAGGCTCTGCCGAGGGAAAAAAAAATGCCAATCAGCCACAAAGTTAGGCAATATAGAGCTTTATTGGGGTATGTGTGCCCAGGTGAAGTTCTCCAATCCAGATCCGAAGAGTGGAATCAGGGAAGTCACCACGTGAATAGGGAAAACGGTGGGGTTTTATTTTTGTTGGCTCCCTGTGGGAGGTGGGGATTGGTCCCCTCTGAACAAAGCAGCAATACAGCATTGGTGGTTTTTTCCTCAGACTCAGGTTGCTACGCTGATATCCATTTTGGCAAAGACTGCCCTTTCAGCTCTCTGGTTTGACATCAGCTGTCTTTTCCAGATTGTAGTCCGGGAGCCATTTTGATTATAGTCCGGCTGCCGTTTTACCCTGCCCCGCCCAACCTAACAAGAGCATTTATGCCATTTACATTTAAAATGATTATTGATAGGTATGTACTTATTGTCATTTTATGTTTAAAACAATATGTTCCTCTCTGGCTGGCGTGGCTCAATAGATTGAGTGCCAGCCTGCAAACCAAAGGGGGTTTGACTCTCAGTCTTCATGGGGTGACCTTATGTAATGTGTCCTGTGAGGTCCAGTGGTGCTGACCCCTTGATCATTTGAACTGCATGCTCCACAAACGTCCCCTGGGTGGGTTATGTGGGGCACTCCTAGTGTATTTCCATCTTGGTTGCTATTGGCTCATTTATGTTTGGACTGGCTCTCAGGCTGGCTGTGAGACTCAATCCTGACTATGGTATGTGAGCTGCTGTATAGGTGCTGAGCCCTCAAAGGAAAATTTGCCTCCGCAGGATTTGGTTCCTGCTGAGTTTTCTCTTTGGATATGATGCTTGTGAAGTTTATTGGTTTTTGCTCTGATGTTGTCTGAAGCTGACCACTGGGTATATTGCTTCTGAGCTTCTTGGGAGGGACTCTAGAACAGGCCAGTGTAAAGCCTTTGGCAACCTCTCTGTAGCTACAAGTGATCCACAGTTTTGGCTGCCTCTGCTGGGCCCAGGTGCATGGGAAGGACTAAGCTATGCATCAAGGCCAGCTTTTACTGAGTCCAGGCCTCGGGGCAGGTCAGCAAAACCCTCAAGGCACCCCCAAATTCGCCTCCCCTGGTTTCTGTCTGCAGGCTGCCTTTAAGCCTCCATCACTTAAAGAGTCTCTGGCTATCCTCCTTAGTAGGGCATAAGTTCAACATTGTGAGGTTGTTACAGGTGGGAGAGAGAGGGTGAGAGACCGGGTCAGGAGGCCTTTCTCCCCCACCTCAGTTCTTTTCTCACCACAAGAGAATAATTCAAGCAAGAGACAAACATGTATAGTGGAAATGAAATGGCAAGTTTATTTATGAAACATATACATACGTAGCATGGAACTGAAAGTGACCACCCAGCGAGCCTAAATGTCCTACATATAGGGGAAAGAAAGTTGTTAGAAAGTTTATTAGTAAATTAGTGAATTCTATACACACGAGCCAAGGCTACACATGGGTACTTAACCAATCTACATATGCTGACTGTTGGGGTTCAGGGGTTATATACCTCAATTGGCTTCTAAGTTCCCCTCATCTTCCCCTTATGAATAATGTACAGCTACAAAGTCTTAGTTTTTCTCAGTTAGTAAAAGCTCTTTGTCTTAGTAAAATTGTTATAGAGGCTCATGTAGGAGACCATTCTGCATGGCATGGGCCCAGTTCCCACTCAGAGATGCATAGGACCCATGCCCATGGATGGGTTCTCTCATGGGGAAACAGGCCTGCAATGTGCCTAGGCCATTTTGAGTCTTCCTTTTTGCTAAAAACTCCCTCACTCGGATTTAGGGCAAACATTTACTGCAAAATAACATTCTAAAATCCATGCTAAACCTTTCTAGGACCAGTGTAACTGGTCCAACCACTTTTCCCTTTTCATTTGCCAGTATCCTTCTTCTGTGATGTGATTAGCAGCATCTGCTCCTTTGTTTTCTGTAAAAGGTAACCTCCTAAAGCAACCTGGGCATAGTAAGAGGACCATCATGTAATGTGCCAAGAAACCCAATGAAGGCCAGTCACAGCAACGGCCAAGGCTTTTGCTCCCCTTGAGAGAAAAAGCCATGGTGTCCCTGTTCCTCCATTGGACTCGGTAGTCTGTGTGAATGTCTCTCCCCTACCCACAATACCGAGGACCCTATGAACTGGGGTCTGCATGAGGCCCGCGTCCCCAGCATAGGGCCCCCTCTTTCTCCTGTGCATTTCCCACTTGTGATGTTCAGGACACCGGGCAAATGTAGTGAGGTTGTTACAAAAACCCGTTTTCTCAGCACAGGCTCAAGGACTTTTGCCACCTCCTGAGATGTTTTAATTGTGATGCTCAGAGCACCTGGCAATCTTATCAAACCGAGCTCAGGATTGCTAAATTCATTGGTGAGACATGTCTTTCTTTTGCTTCTAGCCTCCTGTATTAAGTTCTTTGTTAGATTGTAAGGGCAAGGGACCTGCCTTTATTCTACCCCTGGCTACTCGTTCTTAGCTGCTACCTAACAGGGTGAAAAACAAGTTCAGATGGTGAGCTTACTGATTTCCCCCGGGCTGATGCCTCATGGAGCAGACTATTCTACCCCAAAAAGATGGCGTCTGTAACGTGGCAAATGACTCAGCATGGGGATCCTGGCAACTCTCCATCAGTTCTCTCCTCTGAGCCGCAAACCTCAGATTCTTCTCACACAATGCAACTAACTCTATCCTTCTTCTGTTGGAGCCCAGGGTGAGTGGCTGTGAACAAAATTTTGTGCATTGGCCATTTAAGAGGGTGCCTGTACCAAAAGCAGACTCTTGTCTCTGGCAGATAGAAACCCTGCTGATTTTTAAAGCCATGGGTTATATGGGTGCCTCTTCCTGACTTTGGTGCTCTGGGGTGGGGAGTCCAGCTTGGGATTTAGACACCATGCTTCTCAGGGTAACACCCCCCAAGCTGTGATATCCCTGCAGAACCTCAGTCCCTGCTGATGGGAGCAAGGCCACCCCTTTTCACATCTCTGCCCTTCCTACCAGTCTCGATGGGGCTTCTTCTGTAAATCCTTGATTATTAGATTTATCTTCAGCTAGTCTTAAGTTGGTTATTCAGAATGATTATTCTATAATTTAGTTGCAATTCTAGTTTGGTCTTGAGAGTAGCTTCGATCTACTCCATACCATCTTTGATCCTATCAACATTGAATTCTTACAGGAGAACTTTATTAGATTCTATGTCAATAAGATAAAGTCCAATAGGAAATAATCTTTAATAAATTCTCCTATTTGCTTGATACTTTACTTTAGGGGAAAAACAAGTACACACATATTTTAATTTTCTCAATTAATAAAATATATTCGAACCTTCCATAGTATCTCCTATTTGGTATAATATGTCTGTGTATTTTAATCTTTAATAAGCAACTTGATGTAGAAAGGTTTTGCTTTGTTATGAGAGTTAAAAAGCTATTTTATTCTTGGTGAAAAACTTTGCTTCTGGTTGAAGGGCTGTAGCGCCTTAATAAAAATGGCAAGACTTCAAAAGGGTTCTGAAAGAAACTGTGATATTTGAAGATAAAAGGGGTGAGGGTATTGCCTGCATTCTTTCCTGTAAACCTAAGGGCTAAATCCTTTGATGTTCAATTGTGAAGACTTTAATTCCTTTATCTTTCTACTTCTAAAATACTGTCCACGAATTATTTTTATAAAAGCTATGTTAAAATTTCCATACCGAATCATTGCTGTTTTGTATGTAGATTGGATAAGTACACTCCATTTGAATGGCATTGTTTCATTACATTTATTTTTCACATCTTCACTGAGGCAGAGTATTTTAGTGTTAAGTAGAAACCTTGGATATCATTAAGGATATTAAGGAATAAAAATAATGGAGACAATTCGATACCAAAGAAATATTTACTGGCCCATCAATTAATTCATTATCAATCAGCATTTTATTCTCATTTAAAAATGCACAAAATGTAAAATTTTAGTTTCATGGTTTTGTACGGCTAGTATTAAGCATCAGAGAATAAATATATGAAGGAAATCATATGAAAACTGAATTGCCCTATGGGGTAAACCTCTATACTAACAGAGATTGTCCAGTGTTCTGCTAATCCACACATGTACACTACCAATATGTCTGAAATTTCCCAGCAAAGTCTATCTGTGCTCCCAGACTTAGCCTGCTCCCTGTAATATCACTCAGGCTGCTGTGACTCATTAGTGGTTTGCAGCTTTGCCACAATGCCCTGCTGGGCTTGCTTAGTCTCTCCCAGGGCTCTTCTAGATCAAAGCACTTAAAACATTACCAGAGACCGATCTGAAGCAACTGCTTTGATTTACACTTTGAAATTAGAGACATATCACTTTAATATGGTCATATAGATTAAAAGATATAAAAGATAATGTAATCTCTATATGGCTATCATTCATCCAGGTAAAGGAAATATTACCAATAAATTTGAAGACCCCTCTGTAACCTACCCCTATAACATCCCACTCTTTCCTCGTATTATTTATTTTTTATTTTTATTGAATTTATTGGGGTGACAATGGTTAATAAAATTATATATATTTCAGGTGTACAATTTTATAATATAGTATCTCTATATTGTATGTTCACCACTCCAGGTCAAGCCTACTTCTGTAACCATTTATTCCCCCTTTACCGTCTTCTAACTTCCTCCACCCTCCTTTCTGTCTTATGATCTCCATACTGTTATCTCTCTATGAATTTGGTCTTATTGGTGTTATTTCTTAATCCCTTCACCTATTTTACCCAGCCCTTAACCCCCCTTTCCTCTGACAGGTGCCAGTCTGTTCTCTGTATCTATGAACCTGTTTCAATTTTGTTAGTTTATTTTGTTCACTAGATTCCACATATAAGTGAAATCATACAGTACTTGCTTGTCCTTTATTGACTGGCTTACTTCCCCATACCATTTAAATGCATTCATTTATATTTTCACTGTATGTATATATCATTAAATAATATTAAATTTTGCAAGATTTTAAAAAGCATAATAATTTTATCATGTATATATACTTTTTCTTTTATCTTTACCTTCTCAGTTTATATTTATTTTGCTCAGCATTAATTTTTCAATATTAAATATACTTACCTTTCACTTTAATTTATCCATTTTGAATGATATTATTTTTCTTTTCTTTTTTTATCCTATCATATTTATTAAAATCTAAACTAATTTAAACAATGTGCCAATGGTAAAGAGGTAAAGAATTAGAAGAATAAACAAAATAATGAATATATATACATATATATATATATATATATACATACATATATACATACACACACACACACACACACACACACATATATATATATATATATATATATATATATATATACATACATATAAAACAACTATTGTCATGTGCTAGGTTACTAACTACAATATTGCTGATAAGTTGATATATGAATGAAATTGTAGCTCATTTGAGAGAATAAACTGATAAAGAAGATTAGAAAATCTAGTTTTTCTCATGGAAAAAATAAGATTTCTTTCTAATAATATATATACTCAAAAATCGATTTCAAGTAAAAACAAAAACTTTAAAACTTTTAGAAGTAAGTACACGGTACAGCATTTTCTCACAGCATTGGGATGGTGTGATGTCTGTATGAGGTGTCAACTTGCCAGGCTGAAATTCATTTCCCAAAGTTTTGTTCTTTGTATGCTCTCTGTTAAAATAGCCCTTAAGAGAAATTCTCTTCTTGTTCCGGGGGCAGTAAGCATTCAGACCTGTTGTTGTTCTACCTACTACAGATTTTTTTCTTCAGTTTCTCTAATTACTGGGTTAGATTTGTATGTTTACCTCCATGACTAAGGGCCCAAGGTTCTGTTGGACACTTAGCAGATATTGGTCCATGATGTAAGAGGCAACAAAAACAGTCCATCCTTTTGGGGTTCTAGCCCAGGATAGTGATATTGTGGCCTACTGTGATCTCCTCACTGCCTGTGCAACAGACTTCATGTTCCGGCATCAAATGCAGAGATAGGCTTTCTAAAATGTACTTTGACCATTCATGACAACCCGAACTACGGTCATAATTTCATTATTCTCCAGAAGATTCCTCAGTTCCAAGTAGATTCTGTGGGACTTTGCCCCAAAACTTGATCAGACATGTGCTAACTCATCAAAGATTTACAATAGCATAGAGATATTCAACATACATATATTTACACATTTTCTCTATTCTTGAGGAATGATTTTAATTCTGTTTGTGTTAAATTGCAAATATCTGCCCTGGCTGGTGTGGGTCAGTGGATGGAATGCTGGCCTGAGAACGGAAGGGTTGACGGTTCGATTCCCAATCAGGGCACATACCTGGGTTGTGGGCCAGGTCCCCAGAAGGGGACATGTGAGGAGCAGTCACAAACTGATGTTTCTCTCCTTCTTTCTCTCTCTCTAAAAATAAATAAATAAAATCTTTAAAAAATAAATTGCAAATATATTTTAAAAGGTGAATTTTGAGTTTAGATTTATGGGTGTGTAAAAACTAATCACTTGTATATCCATATTACCTCAATTTTTAAAATTTCATTTTCACTTTGTTATTCATTTAAAAAAATAAAATTGTATTTTCATAGCTTTTTCTAAATAACCCATACAAATAATTGGTATATTACTTAAAAATTCAAGTCTGTCACTCAGGATATTGAATCCTCTATTAGAATATATCTGAAAAATTCCAAAGTCTAAAGTAATTTTTAATAAGAAAACAAGAACTGTTCCAGGTTAGATAATTATCTCTTTCCATCTGTTGCAAATGAGGACTTCTTGAAATTTGGCTCTCAAAGTTTGAAGCTGAAAGTAAAATAGCATGGTTGATCACAGATTCTAACATCCCTTTCTTCCAATGCTTATCAAAATCTTTCTCCCCAGTTCATACTATACTCTTTTACTGTGAGTAATGATATGAATATTGATGCAAGCCAGCACTGAGTCTCCCTTCTTCTAATTTTGTACTCTTTCAAACTTACCAAGCACATCAAGTTTATTTTAATTCTTGGAATGAGTTCTCCTTCTCCTGCATCCAGGTTTTGTTCATGCACTTCCAGTCAGAGACAATGCTTCCATACTTCAGGACAGAGGTAATGTTGAGCTTCTTCATCCTTGTGGCCCCATAATGCCACAACTGTACCATGTCTGGCACACAGCAAGCATACAATAAAATCTTCATCAGTAAGTTCATTATAGAATCTTCGTACTATTCTGCATTTTCCCTCTAATTAGTCACCCTCTTTTTCCAAGCTCTTCACCAATCAAACTTCATGCGTCTGTCTCCCTAAACAGAACACACAGCAGAAGATATCCTTTGAAACCATTTCTAGTTTTTCCACCTTTATCACTTTCAGTATAGAAAGGTAGCATCTTTATGTACTTGTAATAGTTATTTGTAAATATTGCTATTATGATTAAGGGCAACTAGGAACTAGCTAGAAACTTTCATAATCTGAGTAGAATTTAGTAAAGAAACTGTTTACAAAAGCATAGACAAGATTGAAAAACACATAAGCCATAGTTTAATACTCTGGGGCTAGTAGAGCTATTAACCCACCTAGACTAGTATTTGGTTTTTGGAACCTTGAAGAAAAGTGTCATGTGTAGAGGACTATCTTGAATGAGTTGTAACCTTTAGTCTAAGGAAGCAAACAGGCCTGGGCACTACATAAAAATAGGCATATAATAGCATCTGGCATTTTCTCTTTCCATTCTCTGATCTCCTGCTGAGGAGTCCCTTTGGCTGTATACTAAAGGTAGGAGCACTGTGTCAATATTGTCCATGTAGATCAGCCTCAGTGCTCAGAGAACAAGATAAATAAGTTTGAAGAGCGGATCCAAAGGACAGTGTAAAATACCCAGCAAAGTAATTAATTATTATTTATATAAATATGAAAACAACATATTTCATTAATGTTTATAATTTTAAATACTTTATGCATACATTTAACCATAAAAGTCAATAAAATGTCAATAATGCATTAAAATAGTTATCAAAAATGCATTAAATCATGGATTAAAATTAGTAAAATTTGTTTGGAATTAGGATTAAATTATAAAGCACTTCACAGTCTTTATCTGGCTATGTTTCTTTCAACTAAAATATTCTGTAACTTCTTTTCTGATGTGAAATGTCTGTGGTATAAAGTTGATGTTCAGATGTGGCCCATGAATTTTGAGTGTGTAAGTCTGTTTCATATAATTGTGTTCTCAATTTAATCTGTATTATGAAGAAATTGCTTTCTTAGCTCTAGCTCCAGTCTGTTGCATATAGAGCATTATTGTGTACTCCTACTTGCATTTTCTTTGTTTAAACCTTTTTATTTTTGATATTTCAATTAGATTGGTTGTGCATTCTTTTAGCTATTGTTTTTTAACATTTAGCATTCATTCGATCACCTGAAGGGCTTGCTGTCTGTCACACATACAGCTGGTTCGTACCCCAGAGCTTCTATTTGGTCAGTCTGAGGTAGGGTCTGAAGATCTGCATTTCAAACAACTTCTCTCTTATTGCTGATGCTGTTGGTGTGGGGACCACACTGTAAAGATCTCTCATTAATGGGACTCTACAAATCATTATCTTTTAAAATAATTTTCAAATTACCATTATATATTCCTAGATATTATATTTTTGAAAAAGATATAGTTTCTCTTTATATTTAATTTTGGTTACTATATATTATATATTTATATATAAACATATATTTACATATATTTTATAGTATATATACTATATATATAAATATATATGGTAAGTTCAAAGAGTGTTTGGGGATCTAATTATAATAAGAGGTTCAGAAATGTGACATATTGTGTTCAGAGATTTAAAATTATTAATGGACTGATGGAGGTGGATGACTCTTTTATACTAAGAATGATTAAGGGACTATTAATGTGGTTTTTAAAATAGTGAAAACAACTGAATTTGTTTAAACTTTGATTTCTAATTGTTTGGTTCACAGGCCCGCACTCAGTCCACTGAGCTACACCAGCCAGGGCATTTGATTTCTAATTGATATTTAACATTTGGTAATTCTAATATAACAGCAGGAGCACTTCAGCATGTTATTAAGTTAAACAGACTCACACTGTTGTATAAGAAGATATAATATCTTTAGTGGGTTGTAGGAGACCATTCTGCATGACGTGGGCCCAGCTCCTGCTCAGAGATGCACAGGACCCACACCCATAGATAGGTTCTCCCGTGGGGAATCAGGCCTGCATCGTACCTAGGCTGCTATGAGACTTGTTTTTGCTAAATACCCCCTTACCCAGATTTATGGCAAATATCTACCGCAAAATAACTTCCTAAAATCCATGCTAAAACTCCCCTGTATGGAGTGTAAACGGTTCAACTACTTTTCCCTCTTCATTGGCACGCATTCCTCTTCTGTGATGTGATTAACATCATCTGCTCCTTTGTTTTCTGTTAAAGGTAACCGCCTAAAGTGAACCTGTGCATAGTAAATGAGGACCATCATGTAATGTGCCAAGAAACCCAATACAGGCCAGTCATGGTGGGGGCCATGACTTTTGCTCCCCTTGAGGGAAAAGCCATGCTGTCTCTTTTCCTCCACACACTCTGTAGTCCATGTGAATGTCTCTCCCCAATCCACAATGTTGTGGACTCCATGAGCTGGGGTCTGCATCAGTGGGTCTAGTTTTGAATGTCAAAGGCAAGTATTTTGCTCAGTAATACATTTAAGTGTATTTTTCATTGATGAAATTAATAACACAATTTTCAAGTCACTAATGTACAATTCCATTTTGAGGGTTTTTAAAAAATATTTTACTTATTTATTTTTAGAGAGAGGGTATGGGAAGGAGAAAGAGTGGAAGAGAAACATCAATGTGTGGTTTCCTCTCATGTGTCCCCTACTGGGGACCTGGCTTGCAACCAAGGCATGTGCCCTGACTGGGAATTGAACCAGTGACCCGTGCTCAATCCACTGAGCTATGCCAGCCAGGGCTCATTTTGAGTTTTAAGGACTTATTTATAAATTAAAATTAAAAAGATAATTCTTGTCTATGCATGTTTATTTATTTGTTTGTTATTATTTTTATTAAGAATGTATCTTGTCCTAAGCTGTTTTCTACCTGATGAAAGTTCCCTGATGTGTTTGGACAGGACTCCTTTTCCTTTCTTTACAAAAAAACTTAGCATGGAACTCAGAATAGAATCAGGGTACATATATATTTATAAATTAATGAATAAAATTATCATAAAGTATTTTATATAATATAATAGAGGTATGTAATGGTCACAGGGGGAAAATGAAGTGGTTAATTCAAACACTAAAGCACCACTGTTCAATAGAAATTTCTGCAATTAAAAAATACTCTATTTCTTCTCTATCCCATATGGTAGCCACTAGCCATCCATGGTTATTAAGAACTTGAAATGTGTGATTGGTGCACCTGAACTGAGAAACTAAATTTTTAATTTTATTTAATTTTAACTAATTTAATTTTAAGTTTAAAGAGACACATTTGGCTGGTGGCTACTAGAGTGGTCTCCCCCACACTTTTCCCTGGTTTTACTTTCTGTTGTTTCGGTTATCTGTAGTCAACTGCTGTCTGAAAATATTAAATTGAAAATTCCACAAGCAAGTGAATTAGTAACAATTAGTAAGTTTTAAATTGCACACCTTTGTGAGTAATGCAGCAAAACCTCTTGCAGCCCTACCCCGCCTCACCTGGGACATGAGACATCCCTTTTCCCAGCATCTCCATGCTGTATAGGCTCCCTACCAGTTAATCACACAGTCATGTCTGGGTTATCAGATGAATTGTCAAAGTATCGAGGTACTTGTGTTTGTGACCCAAAAAAGCAAACATTAGTGATGCTGGTAATTCAAATATGCCAAAGAGAATCCTTAAAGTATATAAGAAAAACACAGCATGTATAGAGTTCATCACTATCCCAGTCTCAGACACCTACTGAAGGTCTTAGAACATATTCCCTATGGATAAGGGGAGAGAAAAGAAGAGTCTGAAAAGCTTTCATAGAGGAGGCAAACCAGACCATGAGCTAAATCTTTTTAAATGAGATGGTATTTACCAGATAGTGGCCATTAAACAGGTTTGGAGTGAGGTTCCGGAAATTAAATTATTTACTAACTGTCCACCCTGTAATTCCCACCATGATTCTAATATTCTGGTTGGTCCCCAGATCACAGTTTGAGACACACTAACATATTAAGGGTATAACACAAAACCAAGGGGAGTGGCCTAGGAAATGTGAGCATTTAAGAAATTAAAATGGGGAAAAGCTCTGGGGAATGAGACAAGGGGATGTATTTCTAAGAGTCAGAGAGTGCAGGGAGATGAATGGAGTGGTCAGCAGTTTTATTGCCAGAATAAATTAAGTGACGGACTGAGGCATAATTTCAGGTTTGGTGACTAAGCAGCTTTGGTTGTGCTCTTTGCAAGGCAATGTAGTTAGCGGTGCTAACTGCTGGAGGCTTCTGGGTTTCAATACATGGAAAATGAGGGAGTGATGAACTATTTTGAAAGTTATGCTTGATAAAGAAATGATAAGGTAACAGTCAGACAATTTGAAACGTGTTTTGTTTCCTTTTTAATGAGCAATGTTTGAGTTTATATAATTTATTTTTGATTACTTCCACTGAGCATGCTTAATTATATCATCAGGTAAAAATAAACTTATAAAATTCTTTAAAATATATATCAACTATTTTCTTTAGCATATAAAAATAAGTTGTTTATAGTAGCCCTTTTGGGTACTAGTGTTTTTGCAAAACATTTTAAAGTATATTTTATTGATTATGCTATTACAGTTGTCCCACTTTTTTCTCCTTTTTATTCCCCTCTGCCCTGCATCCCCCTCCCTCCAGCATTCCCCCCTTGGTTCATGTCCATGGGTCATATATATAAGTTCTTTAGCTACACCATTTCCTATACTATTCTTAACCTTCCCTGTCTATTTTCTACCTACCATTTATGCTTCCTATTCCCTGTACCTTTTTCTCCACTCCTCCCCCTACCCCTATCCCCTGATAACTCTCCTTGTGATCTCCATTTCTGTGATTCTGTTCCTATTCTAGTAGTTGGCTTAATCTGGTTTTGGTTTTGTTTTTTTTTAGGTTCATTTGGTGATAGTTTCGAGTTTGTTGTCATTTTACTGTTCATGGTTTTTATCATCTTTTTTCCTTAGATATGTCCCTTTAACATTTTATATAATAAGAGCTTGGTGATGATGAATTCCTTTAACTTGATCTTATCTGGGAAGCACTTTATCTGCCCTCCCATTATAAATGATAGCTTTCCTGGATAGAGTCATCTGGAATGTAGGTCCTTCCCTTTCACAACGTGGAATACTTCTTTTCAGCCCCTTTTTGCATGTAAGATTTCTTTTGAGACACCAGCTGATAGTCTTATGGAAACTTGTTTGTAGGTAACTGTCTCCTTTTCTCTTGCTGCTTTTAAGATTCTCTCCTTATCTTTAATCTTGGGTAATGTAATCATGATGTGTCTTGGTGTCTGCTTCCTTGGGCCAAACATCTTCAGGACTCTCTAAGCTTCTTGGACTTCCTTGACTTCTATTTCCTTTGTCAGATTGGGGAAGTTTTCCTTCATTATTTTTTCAAATAAGTTTTCAATTTGTTGCTCTTCTTCTTGTGAAACATATTTTAAATATTCCAATTCTCTATAGTTCAAGTGATTTATGTTATATTAAAAGGATCCTTATTTTGGAATGTAGCATTCCGGGTTTTTTTTTTTGTTTTTTTTTTTTTTGCACTGAGTTCATGTTCAACAAGAAGTGTCATAAAGTGGATTTAGTTTCCCAAAAAGCACTGACAATTTTCTGAACAGAAGACATGAATAATGTGATCTCTGAAAAGGTAAATATAGCCTCTAGTATATAATGGATGCATTGTCATTCTGAAACTTCATTTAATAAATCAGTCTCTGATAGCTGAATTAACTCTGAATGCACTAACAGAATTGAGTTTTCATATTTGTGAAATTAAGAACCAAAGTATATGTAGTGACAATTTCAAGACATTGTCATCAAAGAGGACTCGGGCAAAAGCTGGCAGCCAGTCTTCCTCTATGACACAGTTATTATATTATCATGAATTTAGTAAATACACAATGAGATTAAAATATTGTGGCTCAGATCATTTCACTTTTTACAGTACATAATACCCTGTTTTGAAATCAGTGAACAGGTGAGTGAGTCAGTGTGTGATTCCTTTCATGAAAAGCACATTCTTTAGGAAAAGATGGAAGAGTGGCTAAGGTATGAACTTTGCAGCCACACTGGCTGGGCAGGAATCCTGGGTCTGCGTCTTAGCAGCTATGGGAACTCGGATATATTATCACCTCTCTGTTTCCCAGTCTCCTCCTTTGTAAAATGAGTACACAGGTACCACATAGGATTCACATGAGGATTACATATTAATGCTTATACAGTATAATGATTATACATGTGAAAACATACTTGGCACTATGTAAATATTAGCTAAAATTACCGAATCTATTCCTTTTGGCCAGTGACTGGATGATTTTAAGTGTCTGACTCTGCATCTCTTATAAATCAATCTATATAATAGACATTTTAATAATTTAGGTTGTCACATCCCAAAGTATTTCAAAATATTGGAACTTTACATACTTTTCAATCTCTTCTTTATAATTTTTCATCAAATAGTCTATTGATGTATACAATACAAATTCAAACCTAGAAGAAACAGCTTTAAAACCTTACCCATATTTGAACTCGAAAAAAAGTTCCATTACTTGTAGAATTAGTGTCATAGACATACCCTCCCATCTTTAGAAGAGAGAATATAATTAGAGAAAATAGAAATGTACTTCTTTTTTGAACTAAATGTTGAAAACACTGTTAACTCAGATTAAATCTGAGCAGCCTTTGGTAAAATAAAGTGAGTGGAAAAGGTGCTTTAAAGATTGTCACTGGGGAATTTAAGAAAATAACTTTCACATTAATAACTTAAAGCTATCAGTGTAGAGTTCTGTCCATTTTCCCTTGAGTCATTCCTACTTGTCTAGTGAAGGAAATAGTTATATTAAAAGCCAGCTTTGAATTTTGGTTTCTTTTCTCCTAGAAATACTATGCATTGATCAGTCTTTTAATCATTCTTTTTCAGTTAGTATTGCCTTTAAGGAGCAACAGAATTTAGTGCTCTGTGAAAAAGACATGACAAAATGAAGAGTAACGAAGTCAAGGCAAAAAGAAACTGAGCTGTACCTGAGGATTTATTGGATTGTCTTGATAGGTAAATGTCCTCTTTGGGCTCCTTTGTGCATGTAATTCTTTGCCTCTCCTCCAGTGATTTTCAACCTTCACTGCACATTAGAACCAATAGGGGAGCTTTTTAAAAATTCCAGTGCTCAGACTGTACCATGGACCAATTAAATTAGCATCTCTGGAAGTGAGTCCCAGGCATCAGTGTTTTTTAAAACTCCCCAAGTGATTCCATTGTGCAGACAATGTAGAGAATCATGGCTCTAGAAAGTTTCTGCCACCTCCTTGCCAAAATGCATTAGTGGTCATTTCCCTCAGCCAACATGTTGTTTGTCAGTAATCGTGCCATACTGTTCATCCATCCAAGAAATAAGGGAAATACTGGCAATAACATTCTCTTCATTTGCTGTGACACACAAACATTCTATCTCACCTGATGTATTAAGAGATTTAAAAAATTCAAACATATTGGATTTTACTAGTATACTCTCGGATACTTCAGATTATTATTATGTGGTCTGAATAACACTATTTAGCCTCCCCAAATAATAACAACAACAATAGTATATATTTGCCTGTATTTTAAGGTTGTAGGGTCAACTTATCATTGTCTCACAAAGGTGTCAACTTTCTGAAATCATTAGAGCACCTGCTTTATTGCTTTTCTCAGTTCAGAAACGAAGTAAGTAAGCCTCAAAATCTTTTTCAAGGTTACCCAGCTAATCAGTAAACTTACTCATGGACTTCAGTGCCCACCTTGTCATTCTTTTTTCAGTACACTTTAGTCAGGCAGTTCTACTAATATGGCTCTTACTGTGATGACCCAAAGATTAACATCTTTTAAAAGCTGTTGGTCAGTTTTCTATCCTCACCTTATTTTCTTCTTCCAGGATAGTGCAACAGCTGAATGTTTCTTTCTGAAACATGTGTTTCTTTCTTGGTTTCTATGATACCAGATTCTTCTGATTTTTCCTTCTATCCCAGCAACCACTTTTTCTCAGTTTGCCGGTCTGGCTGGGTCTTTCTTCCTCCTCTGCCCAACTCCAGATAATGGTGCTCTCCTAGTTCTTGTACTTCACCTAAACTCTCTCCCTGGTGATCTCACTAGTCTCATTACTTTAATTACCATCTATAAGATAACACAACTCACATTTGTATTTCAGGTCCTGACCTCTCATTGACCTTCATCTGTTTATACACTTCTTCCTCTGGCATGTCTCTTAAACATCCTAAACTTCATTAATATCTATGTAGTCTGTTTGATTTTATCCTCAGATCTGCTATGATACTGCCCAAATGATCATTGTTGTCACCTAGAAAATACAGCAGAAAGCTCTTAACTCTCTCTCTGCTTCTGCTCTGATCTCTCTCTATACCATCTTCCTCCATAGAAACCAGAATAATTTTTCAAATCACATTTTAGACCATAACACTTCCTTGCTTAATACACTCCAGGAACATCCAAATTCCTTACCGTGAGCTATAAACCCATGTGTCATCTGATTCTGCCTTCCTCTTTTACCCATTCATTCATCTCAAAAAATATTTTTGTACTTCCCTAAGGGTTCCTGTATCTGCTCATGTAAAACTGCCATTGGTTGGAAGAGAACTAAAGGAAAGAAGGTATGTGTCTCTCTGTGTAGTTGAATGTTCTTTCAAGATAGGGTGGTCAGGGAAAACCTCTCTGTCTCTATCTCTCATGGGCTGATATTTAGCAGATACTTAAATGAGACCAGAGCAGGGCTGTCTAGAGAAAGATATTGCTGAACTCCTTTGTCACCCATGCTTAATCCCTATCCTTCAGATGTAGTAGCTCTTTTCCTCTACCTTTAACACATCAAAAACCCTGTGGTCTTCATACTCATTTTTCCTTTGCTTGGAGATCTTTGTCACCACATGTTTGCATGTCTGTGTTCATGACGCCTTCATTTGGATTACAACCAAGCATCACCTCTCCCAATAGCTTATTTCTAAGCATCCTAACTACCTCCACGTCTTCTGCTAATTTGAGTCTTTAATCCACTTATGAGTGTCTCATCAGTTATTTTTTAACCTAAGTTTAACACAATAAGAAATCCTTTGTTTTTCCAGTGGGTGTGGGTGTGGGTTATTGTTACTGTTTTATTTTTATTTATTTATTTTTAGTCTAGCAATTTCCATGACAGTGGTAACCTTAATAGTTTTATTCACTGCTCTGTTCCCAGAGTACAGAGCAGTAACCATAATTCAATCATTTTTGTAAATGAAAGACTAGACTTGAATTCTAATCTTCAGACCCCATGCTTTTCCACTGTGCCAACGTAGTCGTTTCTTATTATTACAGGTTTTCCAGTATTTTAGAATGTCTACTTGCTTTAGCTATTTTACTTTTGTACTTATATGATTCCCACTATTAGATTATATTGGCAAGGAGAAAAATAAGTATAATCTTCAAAAAATATCAATTAAAATTTATATATTGCCATCTTGTTTTATTGGAAGAAATTGGTTTATCAGATTCCTGAGATTAAACGGGCCTTAAGCCCTTAGAAGATGAGATCTAAGTTGGAGAATTTCAGTTTTGAGAGATCTGGGAAATGGTAATAATGGCAAGGAGGTATATAGCCTCTCAACCAATAGTATTCACCCATCACATGGTCTTGAAGATCCCATAAAACCTCCATCAGCAGCTTTAGACTGTTCAACTAGAGTGACCAGTTAAGCTGATCTAGTTAGCTAGGTTGGCTATTAACCCAGGAAAATTATGTTGATTTCCTTTACAAGGTGATTCTTACTCTGTACCCACATTAGAACCACTCAGGAAGATATTATAATATACCTATGCCTGCAGTTTACCTCCAGAGATTGCAGCATTCTCAGTTCAGGGTCCATCCAGGACATGGCATTGAAGAATCTCTACCAGGGATTTTAGTGTGTAAGGAAGACTGAGAAACATCGCTCAAGGGAGAAGTAGCTGAACCAAAATGAAGTGACAAATCAGAGAAGTGACAACTGTTTGCACAAAACATTGCTCTGAAAAGTGCTTTGAGGATTACATACAACACTTTTTAAGTTACTTCAGTAAAATCAGAATGGCATGTAGAATGTATTAGGTACATCATAGGAAAGCATATAAGAATCACTATAGGGAAACAGGTTTATGTACCTTAAGAGGATAAGAGAAATTCTGTGAAATTTCTGAGAAATTCACAGAAATTTCTGAGAAATTCTGCTTCTCTACAGGAGAGCAATGTGTTTTTTTTTCCCTTTTTTTCCTTCTGGTATCCTTTCCTCAAGGCCCTGAGTTATGGCAAAGAAAAATTAATAAAGCCCTGGAGGAGCCCCTGTAGAAAATTCATGGAGGAAAATACCACACTTTGTAAGGGCAGCCTGAGTAGGTAGCAGTCACAGAATCTTGCCTGCACCTGTTTCTGTTTTTGTTTTGTTTTATTTTGTTTTGTTTTGTTGCTATACTTTGAACAATTCTGATCTCAAGGAATAATTATTTAGCACATCAGCAAAATAGTATTAAATTACTACTCTAGTGCAATAACTATAATTTATTAAAAGCCAACTACTTAAAGTACCAATGAAGTAGGTGCTTTACATGCATAAATGCATTTTATTCTCACAAAATCTTTTGAAGTAGTTATTTTTATCACCATTCTTCAAATAAACAAATAGGCAGATGAAAATGAGACAATGTGTTTAAGATCACACAGCTAATAGTGATGGGTAGATATCCAAAGTCAAGTTTTCTGGACTGCAAATCCATGCCCTTTGACAACGATACTCCATGGCACTACTGCCACCACAGGTCTGACGCTAGGTCAGGTGCTAGGGAAGAACACTTACAAAGGGAAATTTGTAACTAACAAAGACTCCAAGTAACATTTCTGGAGTGAGAAAATGTTCCTGGAGGCATCAGCTCTTTTTTCTCCCATCTGCTTCCAACTAAATCAACAGATTGTCTCAGGATATATCTTCCTTGAGAATTACAACATGAGGATGAACAGCCTTCCATGAAAAAGAATCCATTTATCTCAAAGCCAAATACAGTGGGTGTGGATCTTTACACCAAGTTAGGGAATAGAGATGAGTAATGGTGCAGAAGTTCCCAACTAAAGCCTCATCTGCTCTAGTTCCCAACTAGAGCAGATGAGTTGCCTACCCAGCAGCATTCTCATCCATGTGGGAGTCAAACCTGGAGTCAAACTTCCACATAAAGAAACTTTGACAGGGATTCCGAAGAATTTATTTCATCAGGCATTGGGATTCTTGACTCCAGGTTGAGGAAAACTAGAGCTACAGCTTCTAATATGAGGATAATAGGACAATTAAAAGTGAAATGTGAAGATTGTATAGAGCTAAGTGACACTTTGCATTCCCATACCTTTCTGGGAGCTGCCTAAAGAGAAATTTTAATGATTTCTTTTACTACTTTCCTAATCATTAAAGTAAAACCCACCAGTTTTAGCCTGTCTATACTACAAGGGTATGTGAGAGCCTGTGGCAAAGGCTCTGAGAAAACCCACATGCACTTATGTTTTTCTAACTAGATTTTGTGGTTTTTATGGGTTCAGTCAAGAATGAAAACAACATTATAAATGCTATGCTTTCCGGGTTTGACAGATGCTCATCTTAGAACGATGTTACACACAGAAAGGAAATGAGTTGTAACAGGTTTTTTTGCAGAGGATAAGAGCGTGTTGTTTGGGAATCCTTGAGGAAAACCCATTGTAGCATGTATATTCCTTATTACCCAGATTTATTCTGTAAAACTTTCCTTCTACCATTTTTAACATCGAACTGACAATTTTCAGTGTCCCTGTGTTATAACTTCTCACTTGTACAGAGCAGAAATGATGTTTTACAGTGGCTATATGAAGTACAATTGGGAGTTAAATTGCTTTCCTTTCTTCCTCTTCATTGTGAATTTGGGGCGGATGAAAGCTGGGAGATTGGCAGCCCGGGAGGCGACAGTCCTCTGTTATCTCTGAGCTGAACGTGATTCGGGCAGAGGCGTCCCAGACTTTTCTCTCCCAGCCATATGCCAGCTTTCAAATCTTAGAAAAAGAGCTCTGTGGGACACTGTGTCATTTGTAAAAGATAGGATTTCAAGATAGACTTTCTTTGAAACAAAATAAAAAAAAGAGTTGGGACTTACAAAGCAGTTAAAAGGAAAAAGAAAATAAGTTGTAAAAAATTTACGAAGGTGCTTTATGGGTTCCTGTTTAGTTTGAGAACAACCTGAGCTCCACTTCCATTATTATTATTATTATTATTTTGCTAATTCCCTTCATCTGTATATCTGTTTGCCACCTTGGTAGTCTCGGCCCATTTTTGTTGTGCTTAACTAGACTCAGTTCCTGTAATTAACTCCTTTATCAGTTGTAGCCAAGTTCTGAGGCTCCCAATAAAAAAATGTAGTCTGAAATGAAACTCCAAACCATGTGGAATGTTTTCACAAGCTGCTTCCTTCAGTTGTCTCCCTCTGTTTCCAACCTGTCTGTTTTCGTCCAGGTGATTGAACGTTCTTGCTGCCTTGCACCTGGTCTCGACTCACAGCCTAGCTCGATTCTAGCTTTATTCCTGGACAAAATCTTTGAGCTCCCTTCTTGCAGAGTGGTAGCCAGGACCGTACCACCCTCTATGGAGGCCAGGCTCATAAAAAACTGGCACAGACTCAGGGAGTTCTGACAGGATACCTCACAGGGCAATTTTTTCATGGGTTTCTTTCTATCCTGCCAGAAGCCTCCTCTTTCGTTTCCCAAAAATTTCAAAGAGCTTCTAAACTGCCCAGGCTTTCACTGCGATGGAGTTCACCAAATGCTCAAGTCAAAGCTTCGGTCTAACTTTTCCTCAGTCAGCCTTTTGCTGCTCTCCATGCCACAGCATTTACTTCTTTTTCCTCCTGCAAGGAAAGTTTGGTGGCAAATCCACTTGGCTGTGAATCACAGTCCTGTGTAATGCTGCATTTAATAAATAGTTTTCATTATGATGATGAGTGTGCTGACTGACCCCATGATTCCACTTTGTCTAAATTAAGTTTTTCATCTCCCAGCGCAAACCTGCTATTCCTGATTTTTGTTTATGGTACCACAATTTTTCCAGGCTCCCGCCCTAAGTGTCACAGACTCCTCTTTGATTTCTCCCTTGCTGTCACATTAACTCTCTTTTCAAATCTTGTTGATTCTCCTCCATCCCCAACTTTCTCTTTCCACTACTAAAGTCCTTGTTCTTTGGATGGAATATTGAAAGTCTTCTACTTTTCCTCCTGCTTCCTGACATTTCCCCTTGGAATCCGTTTTATACCCTACTGCCTGATTAACCTCCTAAGGCATTTTAATTTCTGGTCTTCACTTATTTTCTGGGTGGTCAGAGCACAGTAATGATTTTTTTTAAGTTTCAGTTTCATCTCTGTAAATTATGATAACACATCAAGAGAAATTTTTTTAAGTGCTACATTGTCACAGGGTACAGCATAAAGCTTTTAGCCTGCTCTTACTAGCTTTTAAATGTCAGGCTATTTAGTCAAATTTATTTCCCAATTTTTTTTTTCATTTTTATTTATTGATTTAAGATAGAGAGAGAAACACAGACATCAACCTGTTGTTCCACTTATCTCTGCATTCATTGGTTGACTCTTGCATGTGCCCCGATGGGGGATTGAACACGCAACCTTGGCTTAACTGGACAACACTCCAAACAACTGAACACCTGGCCAGGGCTCCCAATTGTTCTAATTTTCTTGCACTTCTGATGGCTAATGATGATGAGGATGATGACAATTGACAATGTTAACATCAATAATACCTATATATCAGAATTATTTTAATCACTTTTACATGGCTCAACTCATTTAAATCTCAAGCTATATCGTAGCTACAATTACAGTTCCTTTGTACAAATAGGGAATTAAAGCCAAAATAAATTAAACTTGTCTGATATCACACAGCAAGTAAGTGGAGGAACTAGGATTTGAACCCCTGAATTGTCCCCAGAGATTGCCTTCTTAGGTAGTGTTCTAAGTTCATTTATATATCAGCTATGTCTTTTATTCAATATTACTCTTTCAAAACTCGCTTTTTATTATGAAACATCTCAATAGACAGAAAAGTGGACAAATATGCATAATCCATTGAGTCATCACAAAACAACACCCAGGTCAAATACAGAATATTGCCACAACTCCTGTAGCCACCCTTTGCTTTCCCCGTACTACCTCTTTCATCCACAAACATAAGTACCTTCTTGATTTCATGTTTTATGGAAAATATTTCCTAGGTTTTACTTATACTCTTACCAGTTTAAGAAATGCTCTAATCATGGTAGAGGAGATATAGGATTTTGGAAGTCCATTCCTATTCAAACACAAAGTATGTGTTATTTTGTCCTAGGTTTTTTTTGCTCAATATTTTATGCGTGAGATCCATGTTGTGGATGCATGGACTGGTGGTTCCTTCATTTTCATTTTATAAGGTGTTCCAATGCATGAATATGCCACTTTTAGTCCATTTTACCTTTGACAACTTTGAATTAATATTGCTATAAACATCTTGTATGTATCTTTTGGAGTGTGTGCCCATACATTTTTTAATTTCTGGCTATAAGAAATAAATATATTCAAACTTCCCCACCCCCCAATAAATATACATACTTACATTAGCACCAGGAGTATATGAAGGTTCTCATAATTTCGTATCTCTATTAATATTTAGTACATTCCAGTATAGTCTTTTTATTTTTGGTCATTCTGATAGAAGTATAGTAGAAACTCCTTGTGCTTTTAATTGGAATTTCCCAGAGTACAGTTTCACTGTCTGGTTAATTTAAAATATCTTACTTTGTGACATGTCATTTTTTCTGAGTTCTCCTTTTTCTAATAATTTGAATAAATTTGTAACATATTCTGGATATGAATGCTTTGTGGTTATATTTATTACAAATATCTTTTGTATATACTGGCTTGAATTTTTCACTTTCTTAATGTTCTCTTTCAGTTTTCAGTAATATAACCCAATATAAAAAGTTTTTTTCTTGATGGTTAGCGATTTCAGTACCTAGTTTATGGAGACACCCACCCTGAGAGCTTTACCCTTACTTACCCTGTAATCATGCAAATATTCCTCTTTGCTATCTTCTAGAAGATTTATGTTTTAAATTGTATGCTTGGATCTATAATACACATAGATTTAGTTTTCCATTTACAGTATAAATTGTGGGTCATTGCATTTTTACAATCTCCAATTGACCCATCACCTTTTGTTGAAAAGATATTGTTCTATAATATAATCACTGCAATTAATAGTGTCCATATTTACATGGGTCAGTTTTTTTGCTCCTGATGTTTTTCCATTGTTTCATTATGAAAATTTTCAAATATACTACAAAGTTGAAAGAATTGTTCATTATACCTCCTAGGTTCTACATTAACATTTTGTTATGGTTGCTTTATCATACTCATATATTCATCTATTCTTCTAGTCACCTGTGAATTCAATTTTTGAATCATTTCAAGGTAAATTGCAGCCATTACTACATTTTATCCCAAAACACTCCTACATTCATATTGCCAACTAGAATTCAATATATGTCTATGGGTTTTTGTTTGTTTGTTTTAGCAAATTTACATGTAATGAGATGTAAAAACCATAATTGTGCTGTTAAATAATTTTGACACATACATACAAAAACTAGTTTAGCGTATTCTCCAAATTTATAGAAGTAAAATTATATAGTATATACATGTTGAGTAAACCTTCTTTCATTAGCACAATATTTTTTTAGATTCATTTATATACCTATGTATTGTGCTTTGTTTCTCCTTTTTGCTGAGTGATATTAAATTGTATTGATATTGCATTGTGTTTCTCTATTCTCCTACTAATGAACACCTGAATTGTTCCCATTTTTCAGCTTCTCAGATATAAAGCTGCTAAGGATATTCTTGTAAAAGTTTTTTAGTGAACATATCTTCCTCTACCTCGAGTAAATAAATATCTGTAAGTGAAATCACTACCATATAGCGTAGGTAGATGTTTAAGTTCATAGAAAACTGCCAGAACTTTTTCAAGGTGTTGTATACTTTCCTAAACAATGAAGAAGAGGTCTGGTTATTCTGCATCTTTTTCAGCCCCTAGAGTTGTATGATTTTCTTTCTTTGTTTGCTGTGAAATTCCGATTAATGTCATTTCCATAATGACTAACAATGTTGAAACCATTTCAAGACCTTATTGGCCATTTCTATATCTTCTTTTGTGAAATGACTATTCAATTCTTTTACCTATTTTGAAATTTTGGGTTTTTCTTAGTTTTTATTACTTACTTGTAGGATATATTCTGGTAGATATAGGTATATATTGTAGCTTCAAATCCTATATTAGGTATACATTTTACAAATACTGTCTCTCATGTATATGCTTATTTTCTTAGTATCTTTTTTGATACGCATAAATTTTAAGCACTTATGAAATCTAATTTATCTCCCTCCACCTCTTTTGTTGTCTTGGCTTTCTGTGTCCTTCTATAAACATCTTTTTATACTTCCAGGTTGTGATGATATTGTCTCTTTTTTTTTTTGCATTTTAGAAGCTTAAAAATCTAACCAAAGTTCTCCAATAAATTTAAGAAAAACTAAAATAAAAGTTTAACTAGGAAGAAAAAAGCTTAAAAATGAATTTTTAATGCTGAAATCTACCATCCATCTAAAATTAATTTTTTGTGTGTATGGTAGGTTTCAAGCTCTAAGTATTTCAACATGATTTATTAAATAGACTTTCGTTTCCCCACTAGATTGCTTTAGCAACTTCGATGAGACTTAGTTAAACATACAATTGAGAGATTATTTCTGAGTTCTCTCTTCAGCTCTATTGACCTATATGTCTATCTTTATTCCAGAATCATTGTTTTGCTTACAGCAGCATTATACTAAGTCTTGAATGCCTATAATTTTTTTAACTTAAGATTGTTTGGATATTCTAATACAAACATTTACATTTCTTTTGTATTTCCACACATATTTTTCAATTTTTGTCTATTTCTTTAAAAAATGCTAGGATTAGCTCTGGCTGGTTGTAGCTCAGTGGATTGAGTGCAGGCCTGCAAACCAGAGGATTGTGGTTTGATTCCCAGTCAGGGCACATGTCTGGGTTGCAGGCCAGTTCCCAGCAGGGGACTCACAAGAGGCAACCATACATTGATATTTCTCTCCTTCCCTTCCCCTCTAAAGATAAATAAATAGAATCTTTAGAAAAATGCTAGGATTATTACAGTTGCATTGAATCTATAGATCAATTTAGAGACACTTTGTAGCCTAACAATATTTAATCTTCTAATCTATAAGGATGGCATATTTCTCCATGTATGTATTGAATTGCCTAAAATGTGTGTTTGGTTGTTTTTTTTTCTGTAAATTAAAAGACATTTTTCATTTTCACCAATAACTTTATTGATTTGGATATTTTGAGTATGTCAGCTCTTTCCCACATGGTATAACATTGATTGTTCTCAATTAATGTCTCAATTTGATTGCTAACAACTTCAACTGGTTTACCTAACAGTGAAGCATCATCCAGTGAGAAATTTCCAACACAAAACTTTACAAACCACTTTTGACACTTTCAGTGAGTCAGAGCACCTTCTCCACACACGGCACAAGTCTTTTTCTTTTGCATTTCATTTGCATTATACCTTTCTTGAATATGTCCAAAATGTGTACTTTCTTTCATCTTTAATATTAAAAGTGGCTATACAAAAGTTTACCAATTTTGATTTTTTTAATGTATGCTTATTTGGTGGTTGTCACAATATAACCTAACAAAATTGTTTCAAATGAAGTTAAAGACAACTAAGCACTATTAGAGCCATCTTACAGAAAACAAACAAACAAATTTTTTGGCCAACCCAATACATTTTATTTAAGTTGTATATTGATGTTTTAATTTGTTTAGTGTATAGGTTATTTTTATTGCTGTTAAATGGAGTTTTAAGTATTTTATATTTATAAAGTTATTTTTGAAAAAATCATTATTGAAGAGTTAATTGTGTGAAATTAATTGTACCTTTTAAAAATGTGCAATTTGATGAGTTTTTACCACACAGTTTATTTTTTAGTTAATAAACTTTATATTTTAGAAAAGTTTTATCTTTGCAGAAAAACTGAACAGATACTATAAAGAGCCTTCATATAATACCCCCTTCACCTCACATAGAGTTTTATATATTATCAGTATCTTTTGCTTTTTGAGTCCTCACTAGAGGATATGCTTTTTCATTTTATCAATAGAGTAAGGGAGAGAGAGAGGGGAAGGGAGAGAGAAACAAATATCCATGTGAGAAAGAAACATCGATCAGTTGCCTCCTGTATGCGCCCAAATCAGAGTTTGAACCCACACCCAGTTATTTGCCCTCACCGGGGATCGAACCTGCAATTTTTGGTACGTGGGGTGACACTCCAAACAACTGAGGCACCCATCCAGGGCCCTATTATTAACATCTTGAACTAATGTACTAAGTTTATACAATTGGTGAATCACTATTGGTACATTATCTTAACTAAAGTTCATAATATACATTTTAGTTCACTGCCTATTGTACATTCTCTGAGTGCTAGAAAACGTATCCATGTAAATGTAAATGACATGTATCCACTGTTACAGTATCATACAGAAATAATTCACTACCCTAAAAATCCCTATCCTCCACCTAGTTGCTCCTTCCCTTCTTTCATATAAATACCTGAAGACGGCAACCGTTTTATGATCCCTAGAGTTTTGCACTTTCCAGAATGTCTCAGTCCTTTAGAAAGCCTTTTATCTCTTCCACATGGAAGGTTGGAGGGGGCTGGGGTTTGGTATCTACCTTCCCCAAGGATGGTTAAGCTCTGGTAAAACCCAATGTGCCCCAAACTGTGGCAAATAGTTTTCCTTGAGGACAGGCTTTTGTTACGTTGAAGAGAATGCTGTGAAATATTTCAAAAAAGTTACTTCCTCTCCCTGCACTCCCACCTTCTCTCGAGAAGCCCAGGGGTATTTTCTCTGACATATACTCTGAGAAGCTGCAGGAACTTCTAGAGGTAAAGCTGAAGAACTCTCTAGCTAGTCACACTAATTCCTCCAGCAATTCACCAGTTACGCATTCTGTTTTATTCTTTACTGGTCTTGGCAGCAGAACTCTGCTGGTGGGTGAAGATTCCAGTCTGGTGAAGAGTTATTTCCTGTATTTGCCTGTCCCTCCAATTTTGAAGACAGCAGTTTACCGTGTGACCTAAATATAAGAATAGTTGTTGATTTTTAGTTTGTCCAGCTTTTTTCTTGTTGTTGGTAACTTCTAAGCTCCTTACATGTGGAAACAGAGATAGAAAATTAACAAAATAATTTATAAATTAAAAATATTTTTCTAGTTTCTTTTATTGAAGCGGAATGGTTGACCCAAATTACATTATCTAATATTACTTAACATAGAAGTCTCCTTATTATCTACTTTCATCTTTATTTCAACTCTATGAATAGTTCACTGATACTTCTTACAAGAGATGACAGTGGATGAACATAGGTGTTGTGAGAAACAAGTCTCTGTGACTAACTTGGAGAGTCTGTCATGCAAAAACAAGGAATGCGTGCTTTTAAATCTGTATTGGGAATCAACCAGATAAAGCCATAGTTTGCTTAATTTCTTTGTGCATGGAATCCATTTCTAAGAGATAACTTTGTGGGACTTCTGTGCTCCTCCAACACATTTTGTGAAAATTTTCTGAGACAGTAAGCATTCTCTTAGACCATAGAAATGGGCTGCCTGCAAGTTAGGATAAATACAAGCTAGGTGATAAAAGTGGGAAATCATTTCTTTCCTATGTTAGAGCAGAGCTGAACCTTCCTGTAACAAGAAAATGTAACAGTTAAAAATTTTCTCAAAGTTGAAACATCTATTAGAATTTGCATTAGTTATGCTTCTACTTGTGGTTTTCACACATTAAGTGTGATTTTTGAGAAATAAGAGAGGGTCAAGAAGGTCACAAAATTAATTAAAGAATTATAAATCAAGAACTTTTAGAAAAGGTCAAAGATACTATATCACTTAGTGAAAATATTTTAATTCCACAATTACATAGCAAGTGTGACTTATCACTGTCCATGATTATGTGTTAGATAAAAGAGAATATACAGAATGAGTTATGCACAGAGCAAGTAGTCTTAGCATTTAGAAAGATAAATTTTTGCAGTTCGACTGTTTAGCCTCACTTTTCACTGGAATACTATTTCACTGGTAGGGCATAGTTAAAAGCACAATGTTGGCCTTAAATCTACTGCATGGCTCAGCTCTAAAATATATTTATCATAAGAATTTGGGTAAACTGTTACTAGTTTTGGGGTGACTTGGTTTTCTTTATAAAGTAAGAGGTATAAAGCACTTACCATATTTTTTGGACCATAAGATGTACCCAGGTTTTAGAGGAGAATAGGAAAAAAAAATTTTCAAGCAAAAAATGTGGTAAAATATTTAATAACATAAATAATGTAATATTTCACCAATGTAAATGTAAACAGAACTCAACAGCAGCATTAACAACCATTATTCCTCTCAAATTTTAGGGGGGCGGAGTGCATCTTATACTACAAAAATATGGTAATATAGTGAATTAAATGTGTGTTAATCTAATACATGTAAGTGTACACAGTCTCTTGATTGGCACATGTTGAATATTTCATACTTTTTTCATATTAGATTGAAAGCAGCTATAAGGAATGTCATATTCTATAGGGCTATAAAGAAGTTGTTTTTTAAGTACTCTGTAAAACAAAATGAAAGCAATTAACTTGAATTAAGGGAAGTGCTTATTATTGGAAAAAGCCAATAAATTTATGACAGTAATAGCCACTAATGATTAAGCACTTACTATGTCACATTTCTGTTATAAGTACTTCACCATATATTAACTCTTCAATCTACACAAAATCTCCATGAGGCACATGCTCCTATTATGCCTATTTTGCATGTGAGGAAAATGGAGACTTTAGTAGTGTTTGCTACATCACATAGCCAAAAAGGGAGGAATAGGGATTTGAACCTAGGGAGTTTTGATCAATTGATCCAGTGACATGAATAGCCAGTCAAATATATTTAGGAATTTTTTAGGAAAGATAGATTCTCATCTAATCTACTTTAATATGTTTATTTCTATGTTAAATTCTGTACATATTTGATGTGGACCCTGGTGGACAGGTTCCATGTGTTGTGGCTGCAATGAACAAATTCACACAGACTACAGAAGTCCTGTGGAGAAAAAGGGATGGCATGGCTGCTCTCCAACTGAGAAAGAGGGTCCTGACTCCTGCCCAGACAGGCTTTTATTGCTTTTCTGGGTACATTACATTGAGGATGGTCCTCATTCACTACGCACAGGTTCACTGTAGGTGATTACCTTTTACAGATAACAAAGAAAAGAATGTTGCTAATTACTTCAAAGAGAAGGATGTAACAGATCAAGGGGAAAAGTGGTTGAACTGGTTATACTCCATACTTGGGAGGTTTAGCACAGATTTCAGGAAGTTACTTTAGAGATATGCAGTAAATATTTTCTGTCTCAATCCAGGGTGAGGGAGTTTTAGCAAAAGCAAATCTCAAAGCAGCCTAGATACAATGCAGGCCTGATTCCCCACAAGAGAACCTATCTGTGTGTGTGTGTGTGTGTGTGTGTGTGTGTGTGTGTGTGTGTCCTGTGTGCCAGAACTCGTCCGCCACTGGCCTTTCGAGTTGGGGCTGGGCTACATTTTCTACTCCACAAGGAACAGTCCACTATACATATTAGTACGATGGAACATATTGAAAAAGATGTGATCATTCTTTTGAATTTTAGCATAGCTGATGCGGACACTGGCCTGCAGTGTCCGCTGCATTATAGATGAGACAAGAAAAATTCACATGGACCACTGAGACCTGTGGAGGAAAAGGGATGGCAGGGCTACTCTCTCAAGGGGAGAGTGCCTCAGAGTGGCCTAGCCACTTTCTCCCAAGAGGAAAGTGCACCGACCCTTGCCTTGACAAGCTTCTATTGACCTTCTAATAGCATAACCATCAAAGAAGGTTTTCATTCATTACACTTAGGTTTGCTTTAGGTAGTTACTTTTTACAGATAGCAACAGAAGGGGTGTTATTGATTACTTCTCACAGATTAACAAGGAAAAAAATGTTGCAAATGCAAGGGAATGATAAGAGTAACAGGTCTGGTTACACTTCAATCCTTGAGAGAATTAGCACAGAATTTTGGAAGTTACTTTGAAGATATGCAGCAAGTGCTCATTGCCTGAACTCAGGGTGAGGGAGTTTTAGCAAGAGCAAGTCACAAAGCAGCCTAGTTATAATGCAGGCCTGATTTCCCACAGGAGAACTTCTTCACAGGCATGGTCCTGTGTGCCAACTTACCCTACACTGGCTTTTCACGTGGGTGCTGAGCTACATTTCTCTGCCTTGTGAAATGATTCCCTACACATAGCTACCTAAGTATCATTCCTAATATAACTTAAAAAGCAACTCACATACATGCATGTACACAGTCTATTCTTAGTCTACAGACAGTAAAACAAAATTTTACTTTTCTACAACAACTGTGTACTTTGGTCTTGGCCAATTTGCTTTGTGTGTGATGAGCATTGCTTTATCAATGCTAGTATTTTTTGCAGTATGTTGATTGTTACAGCATTCTATATCCCAGAATGCAAAATTGAATGAAACGTCACCTACAGTGAAGATTCCCTGACCATAATCAATATATTCTGTATTTGATAATCTGGATACCATTCCATAATTGATACCAATATCAAAGAAATATTTCATTTTTTAAGGAAAATCCACTAATTTTTAAATGAAGCATTTCTGATGTGGGGTGATTGTATGCAATATATTAAAAACCATAAAGTAGTTTAGACATATATAAATAAAGAAGTCAAATAAGTACTTCAGTTCTGCACGCATATATAAATATGCTTACCCCAAGATCTCAGTTCCAAAAAGAAACAGCTTACCGCAGTGACACAAGCTTATCGTTCCTGGTGTGACACCCAGCTGTAAACAGTGTCCCTGAATTCGGGCCTGCAGACAAACTGACAAAGGTGAGATAAAAAATATGAAACAGACTACAGAGTTTCTAGGTCTAAGATAACAATCTTTGCCAAGATGATACAGAAGTCATTTTAGGCAGAAAATGGAGAGCCTGTAACTGACCAGTGGTCCACTAAACAAGAAAGGGGCATGGGAATGTGCCGCCCTTTGTTCACCCCTGTTTATATGCCTTTTTGCTCTTTTGGCATTTCATTCGTAGCATGCATTTGAACATTAGGTTGATGCTAATGTAAAAATTATCCACTCTTTTTGCCTTCTCGTAACTATTATGTGATTTAAACTATTTGATTCTATATTATTTAATATTTCCTTTAATTGCTTTTCTTAGTATAGTTAACATAGATTCATAGTTTAATTTTTATATCTGGAGCTTTATTGAATTTTTGCAATTAGCTGAGAAACATAATGACAAAAAAACAAAAGGAGATTATTCTCTTGAAGAAAAAAAGGTATTAACTATTGTTAGTGATTTTGACCCTAAGTGCATCATTCTTAAACGTAATAAGTGTTTGAAAAAATACTGGTGATTTATGCCTATTTTTCTTTTCTTTTGATTACTTGGCTTGTAATGATGGCAATGTCTTCTTCTAAAATATTAATGAATATTAAATAATCAGTGATCTATACTTAAATCACATAGAGGCCACATCATAGAACAAAAAAATTGTGATAAGACATTGGAGGTAAATAATAAAATGTATTAACCAAAATGACATTAAACAAAAATTAATTTGCATATGCCAGTCAGCAAGTATTTACTTAATTTGTTAATTTGTGCCTTTATAAAAGGGAAAGTAAACAATAATTTTAGAGAGTGTACTGTTTGTCAAGCACTATGCTGGGCACTTTGTATACTGCTTACATTTATATCTCAGAAAGCTCAAGTAAGTCATAATTATCTGTATTTTACATGACACATAACTGAAGTACTCTAAGTAACTTTCCCAAGGTCAAACAGCTAGGAAATTGTGTAGTCAGGATTTGAATCTACTAGCACATTCTTAATATTTATACTATTTTTACCCACACTGGGTTTTCTGCTTTTGTTTGATGGTGAAAAAACTAAAAAAAAGTGAAATAAACAAAACAGATAAAGCATATCAATGAGAGCCAGAAAGTTTAGAAAAGAATAGATTACTGTGGGGAAAGGGAAGAGCACAGATGTGTTTCTGTAATAAGTGCTCCGTTGTGTGTCCCAGGCTAATGATACCTGTTACCCCTGATGACTGGGGATGTAAGGGGAAAATCATGTTACATGTTCATAATATTAGTCATTCACAATTACTGGATTATGTTTGGGAGATTCTCGTAGAATTTTGCACTCTTCCAACAGTTAAGGAACGTAGGTGAGGATTTTATATGCTCTTGTCTTCAACTCCCCTATCAAGTAGGGGAAAAAAACAAGTCTCAGAATAAATTCTGCCTTACTTACAGGCATTGATCAATGCCTGCACATACAAATTTATTCATAACACCTGTCCTTTTGGCTCAGTGGGGTGTCAGTTTTCACTGTCTTATCAGGTACTCCACTAGCATCTTTCATGGAAAGTTCACTCAGGGTAACTAAATTAGTGTTCTATTTCAGGTAAAAATATCCTTTCACACGTGGGTTGATGTGGGACCTGTTCATATTCTAAATGTAGGGCATTTCCCCAAAGGTATAGCTTTTGAGTCTGCTGTAATTTTTATACCCTTTTCATGAAAGGATGGAAAGGTTTAACAGTATTTCTCTCCAATCCACACACAATCTCGAAGGGAAAATTATGTTCTAGAATTCATTATGCTAAAAGGCAAAGTTGCTGGGTTTCAGTGGAGATTAAAAACTGCTTCCACATTTACATACCGATGTATTCCTAAATTAGTATGTGTATGTGTGTGTTAATACATTTCTGAAATTAAAGTGATTTAAGGAAATTATAGAAAAGTAAGTCATGCAAAGCTTGATAATGAACCTAGAATTGCAATTGACCAGAACCTAGAATTCTGAGATATATTTGTCCAGATCAAGGTAAGAGAGGAGAGGACTCTATAAGAGAACTGACTCCCAAGTTTTTAAGTAATTTTTTCCCAGTGAAGGTTTTTTAGTAAAGGAAAGAATTGCCTCAGGATTCTGCATTAAAACTAGGACTTATGCTGGTTTTAGGTTTGGCTTTCCAGGAGTCTGGAAGATGGACCATGTTGCCTTTGGACTAAGGTTCCTCTCAGCCTTTGAGATTCTGTCAATAAGAAGGAACTTGTGGGGGCGGGGGCGGGGAGGGGACGTTTTAATCTCATTCAGTAATTTCTTTGTAATGCAGTTCTCAGAAGCCAGGCCTTACAGTCACCTTTTAGAAGATAACACTTTATAACAAGTTTCCTTTGGTAATTTTTTCTCCTTAATGTTTTTATGTTACTTTAAAAAGGGTTGAGGTTTCAGGGCAAGTCCTGGAGAAACTGAGCTCTGCCAGCCTTTTCTGTGGGTTGTGGCTGCTTCTTAGTGATTAGTGTCTTTGATGGTAGTACCACAGGCTCAAGCAGTTAGAATTATAACAGCATGCATTTTAGAAAGAATAATTTACTTAAGCGAACACACTTTTCTCCTTTAAAAATAAAAGAAAATAAACTGTTTCAGTAGGTAATAACACATGTGTTAAATTTTCAGACCAAGCTTAAAATGATAAAAGGCACTAGCTAGAACAAGCATGGGAAGAAATAAAAATTGAAAATGACTGTCTATTATCAACTTAAGCTTCTTATTACCTTTTCTCGCTAAGCACTGGCTTGTCTTTTTCTCACTTAGGAGTGCCTCGGGGTTCATTTTCAACTATGCTAACAAGAAAGTTTCAACTTCTATTCAGCTTCAATAGTACTATTGATTCATTGTTAATGCTGTTAAATTAATCATTAATACTGTCTGGATACTCATGCTGAAACAGGAAGTTACTTCAATAATTTTTATTTTATTCTCAATAAATTGCCTCCTTAGTCATCAATTTCCAAAGATCCGTTTTAGATTTCTAGTTTTCTCAGTTTGAAAGACTCTGACCAGTCTGTGATAAGGTTTATGTGTAGTGTTAATGCCTAATAAGCAAGGATGAATAAATAAATAAAGAAAAGAAAAAAACAAAAATAATCTGCTACATATTAAATGCCTGTTAAATGACAGCTGCTGGACTGTGGATTATGCCATTTATCTTTATCATTACTGAAATAGATATTTCTACTTTATTAATAAGGATATAGAAACCAAGAGAAGATAAATTCTATAATAGTAGACAACTGATTAGTAACAAAATTGGAGTTTGATCACAAATGATGCATACACTGTCCCTCTCTGATATCTGTCTCTAATTCCAAAATTCTTTTCACGGATTGGAAGATCTGTTTTCAAGGGTCTAGAGGCCCTTATTCATTGTGCATAATTACAAATAATCTAATGAATATATCTGTGAGTTCTGCATCTGGGAATTCAAGCAACAGTTGATCAAAAAGTTACATTGTTGATGACATGTATGTAGTTAGGTCTATGATGTTTGTGTCTGTACTGAGCAACTACAGGCTTTTTTTCTTCATTATTTCCTAAATATAGTATAACAACAATTTATACAGCATTTACACTGTGTTAGTTAGGTGTTATAAGTAATCTAGAGGTGATTTGAATTATATAGGAGGATGTAAGTAAGTTATATATAGGGCCTAGTCCCACACAACCCTTCAAAGTGAATTTGTATGTGTCAGAGCCCAGATAAACCCCTTGGCCTGCTGGCACTCCAGCTGGGGTTAGACACCCACTCTCTCAGATCATCCCAAGTCTGAGAGAGCACTTTGTCCAGAGATGCCAGACCTGAAAATATTCTCAGTCCCAATGAAGCTGAGGCCTTGAAGTTTCCTGGAATAGTTACTTCAGCAGTTGGGTGCTTTCTCTTATGAGGACAAACTGGCTGTGCTGGGAGCTGATTTGGGACAGGAGGGGAAAGGGGAGTAGTGGCTGATGATACTCTATGTATACATGTGTGTGTTAATTAGTTATTTATTTTTTTACTTTTGACTCGCTTCAGGACTGCTCAAACAGAGTATTCCAATAGACAGGAAGGGGAAACTGTCAGTATCTCATGGCTTGGTTCTGAAAATGGCACAAAATCTTAACTAACACATAGGATCAACTGTTGTCGATCATAATTGTCAAATGAAACTCACATAAATTAAACTTCTTATCCAATTCTGTCCTTTTCTAGTCATGTCAGGAGTATGGGCAATTCAAAGGCTCTTACAGTATTCAGGGAGGTCTGAGGCATCAAGTGTTCTCCTCTAAATTATTCTTTCCTGAATCAGACATGTACCTCTAATGCAGAATAATAGGTGCAATCTCTTTTTGTAAAGTGCTCAATTATATTTTTCAAGTCTATAGTAAACATTATTGCTGCAATATTTTTAATTTTCAAAAGGCCATTTTATTTTCTGAATATTCTTGGTTTTAGCACCTTTTTCTTTGTAATGAATATAATATTTACTTATATCTTTCTGGGGAGATTCATAGTAGTTCAATGTATATATGTGCATATAAATATGTAAGCTTATACACATATATGCATATACACATCTGAATCATATATAACATATATGCACCTATGTACACACATATATTTATATGGTACATAAGTATATAATTTTCTTCTTCCCAAATAATTCTTCCTCCTGGTTTTGTCTATTGTTTTACTTTCTGGTATTCAGATAGAGGTAGTCCTTGGCTGTCCACTCATGTTGAAGAGTGGGGAACTAAAAAGTTAATTGAAAGCTCTGAACATGTAGAGAGATTGAGCATTAGAGGTTAAGTGAGCTTGGTGATCACTTGGGCCATTTTTTAAATATCACAGTGTTAACACCATTAGATCTTCTTGTGTTGGTCAGATTTCTCCAATATTCAGGACATAGTATAAGATTTTGCAGCATTCTAGGAATCCAAGTCAAGAAAGGGAACCATGTGGCCTTTTAATTCAACAGTCAGAATATATGCAACAACTGAACCACTTCTTTTTGGTATTGTGCCCACGGATGCAGCTGAGCCCTGCACACTTGTATAAACTCTCTTCTTTTTTTAGTGTCTTCAGAGGATAAACCTCCAATCACCTGACATGTGCGTCCATAAAGTAAACAAAATAGGGTATAAGAAGAATCTGCTTTATAAACATCTTTTAACATATCTGCTTTATTTTAGCCCCCACTTCATTCCTGAGTTTTTCAAAGATTTTATGATGTAAACTGGGTTAGTTCTCAGCTTTCTCTACTGCTGGTTTTGGATTAAGCTTCCTTGAGTCTGTAGACTTAGTTATTATTTCCCTTTTTTCCCAGTTTTCAAAATTTTCTTTTTACTGCTTTCTTTCTTATTCTCCCTTTGTAAAAACAGGTTTATGCAACTTTAAAATAATCTATTTATAGTTGTTTCAGTGAGAGTTGGAATTGGAATTAATTTAGTTTACATGTTTTAGTTTTACTGACTGGGGATTGAACCCGCAAACTAGGCATGTACCCTCCTCACCTGGAATCAAACTCACAAGCCTTTGGTATAAAGGATGACATTACAGTCAACTGAGCCACCCAGTCAGGGCAAACATTAGAAATTTGAATAAACTATGAGATTTTGTTAATAATAATAATTATATACTCATATTCCTTCAATAAGAAATGACAAATATACTATAGTAATGTAAGACATTAGATAATAGGAGAAGCTGAATGTGGGTGGGAAATTTCTATACTATTCTTCATAATTTTCCTGCAAACCTAAAACTGTTCTAAAAAATAATGTCTCTCTTTAAAAAGTCAGTAAAGAAATTAAGATCTTAATTGTAAAACTGATAATGGACATGAATGGAAAATTAATTTTAACAAAGGCAAATTATATGTGAATGAAATGTTAATTTAGTTCTAATTATACAAATGTAATTTAAATTTACTTTAAAGAAAACAATGGATACCTATCAAGTATACATAGATAAGTGAGGAAATTATGGGAAACAAACAATTTTGTTCTTGTACATAGAGTAAGACTGAATTCCAGGGTCAAACCAGCACTCAAAATATACATATCCAACATCAATCATTCTCTAGGAAATAATTCAGGCTACATTTCTTGACACATATTCATTGACATATTCATATTTTGTGTGTGGTTTGAAAATATTGAATACATATAAAATCCAATAATGAAGATTTTTTACAAGAAGTATTCAATTAGTGAATTTCCACTTGTGTCCAAATGTGAGAAAACTATTACATGCATACTTAAATACAAATGTGTTGATTTCACTGCCTTGAATTGCTTTTTATTCCCCCTCCTTAGCTTAGACCAATTTTCTTATGGTAACTACTTTTCTCTAATATTTGAAACCATAGTAGAAAGACATTTTGATATTCCACTTTCCATGAGCCAAATCTTAGAAAAGAGCATCTTGAGATATATGGCTAAAGAAATTATTTTGTATTCCTCTTGTCATCCTTTCTCAATCAAGTGTGTGCAATAGAATTAGGCTTACAGAGAATGATTTATGCGAGTACTTTCTCAAGTCTTCTAAGCATGGTATGTAGCTAATATCATTCTAGGTACAGGGAAGTTAATTGATTCCTAATAATAAATGGGGCCCAAATGAGAAGAACTGAATCTGTCCCTGCTACACAAATACCCTGAATTGCCAGGTTGCTTTTCCTCTTGTCTATGATTCTTTACTTATCCTTTCACTTTTATAAACAGCCCATAAATATCCAATATATATGCTTTCTATTAGGTTATCCAGAGCATGTTTCTGTGGCTTGAAAGCAGCACAAGTTGCACATACCCTCCCACCACAATCTTCTATGATTATAGAGGGCCATGTATATGGAGTTTCTTTCTGTTTTTGAATTCATCTAGTTTGTTTCTCTCTCAAGGTTTTTGCTCTTTTTACCCATTGTGCCAAAGATACTTTTCCCAGCATCTTTATAAAGAGCCTTCTTCTCATTCAACTATCCTCCTTAGGAGGCCTCTTCTTGCCACCCTTCCCAATGATTTTTCATCTCTCCTTGCCCATTGCCATGTTGTTCTGAGTTGTGCTGACTGCCTTTAACTCTGTATTATCTTGATGTTCATATACCTCGACTATCACCTATTTTTCCCCAAATATGGTAACTTTTATAAAAGAGACAGTTCATAATGATAAAGACATCAGTTCTCCAAGAAGCCTTAACAATCCACTAAGAGGGTTGGAAATTTCAATCTCCCCTAACAGCAATTAACAAATCCAGCAGGCATAAAATTGTAAGAATGTGGTTGAGTTGAACAGCCCCATCAATCAACTGGATATAATTGACTTTTATAGAGTACTTCACAAAATATCAGCAAAATGTATATCCTCCTCCAGCTTATCTGAATCATTTATCAGGATAGATGACATTCTTGGACATAAATACACCTTAATACAGTTAAATGAATAGAAGTCATAAAAAGTATGTTCTTAGACCACAGTGGAATTAGACTAGAAATCATATAACAGAAAGATAGATGGAAATCCCCACATATTTTGAGAGTTAGTGATACACATTCATATAGTATGTGTGAAGAAGTTGTAAAAGAATTTTTAAAATATTTTGAATTAAATGAAAATAAAATATAGCTTTAATTTCCTGGTATTCTGCAAAAGTGTTGCTTAGGGAAATATTTATGGTGGATGTATTTTTAGTAAATGCATAGATTAGAAGTTGAAAATATCTAAAATCAATAATCTAAATTACTAATAACCTAAATTGGGAAACTAGAAAAATAATAGCAAATTAAATCCAAAATAAGTGGGAGAAAAGAAATAAAAATTAGAGGAGAAATCAGCCCTGGCTGATGTGGCTCAGTAGATTGAGCACCAGCCTGGGAACCAAAGAGTTGCTGGTTTGACTCCCAGTCAAGGCACAAGCCTGGGTTGCAGACTAGGTTCCCAGTGGGGATGTGTGGGAGTCAACCACATATTGATGTTTCTCTTCCTCTCCTCCTCTTTTTGTCTTTCCCTTCCCCTCTGTCTAAAAATAAGTAAATGGAATCTTTAAAATATTTTTAAAATAGTTGAAGAAAAATATAAAAAACACATTTTTAATTTAGAGCAGAAATCAATAAATTTGAATTAAAACAAGAGTTGTTTTCTTGAAGAGATAAGCAAGTTGATAAACTTCTTGTCAAGCTAATCAAGAATAAAGGGGAAGACACAAACTACTAATAACAGAAAGGAAACAAAAGGCAAGTTCCTTCAGAGTTACTAATTATATGTCTAGTCAAGGAATATACCTTATCATGTAGAAAAATGCACACAATACCTACTCAATAATATACCTTGTATAAAATAAATTATTTTAAATCTTTGAATTTATAATTTTTCTATAATAAAAATGTATTATTGTATCATTTAAAGAGAAAACCATTCTGTGACTCTAAAAACCAGTCAATAGTTAATGAAAGTAAGCAGCAGCATTACAATAAAGGAAAAATTAAGAAAGCTAGAATTAAGCAATTTTTCTTTTTTTAATTTTTAAAATAATCTTTATCATATTTTTCCATTACCATTTAATCCCCTTATACCTGCCTTCCCCCAGCAATCACTACTCCGTTGCCCATGTTCATGAGTCCTTTCTGTTTTTTGCTCAATCCCTCCTCCCCTTACCCACCCCCCCACCACTAGCTGTCATCTGTTTTCCATCTGTGAATCTGTCTCTGTTTTGCTTGTTACTTCAGTTTGTTCATTAAGTTCCACATATCAGTGAAATCATATATTTGTCTTTCTCTTACTGACATTTCAGATGAAAACAACAAAATTTAAGGAAACCTGTCAAATTAACTTGATATAATTTTTTAAATTAAAAAGTAACATCATTGGTTTACCAATAAGTATTAAGTCTAAAGTGGGTAAAGTCTACAAATTGAAAGTAAAAGAAACGATAAAAAGAATAAAAATATTTCACCTGTTAGTGAGAAAACTGATTTAGTGTAAAACAATGTTGTACAGTAGAGGGGCAGAAAGTATGGGTTTGTGATCAGAAGGGAATTCAGGTTCTTGACACTTGTAGGAACCTATGTAGACTTATGAGGCCATCACAAGAGACCCTGAAAGCAAGGAGGAGGGTCCAAATAGAACTGGTGGAAGGCTTGTCTGAGAGGTCTGTTTCAGCCTCAGAGCCAGAAAAGCTTTTCTCTCTTCTCACGTGGGCAATACACACACTACCCTAGCTACTCTCCTAAGGCAGCTGGTGCAGGCAGAATGTATTCCTCCTTACCAGTGTCCCTAAAATGTCCAGAAAAGTTTAAAATTAAGTCAGGCACATAAAAGTAGATATATCCCTGGCTGGTGTACCTCAGTGGATTGATCACCGGCCTGCAGACCAAAGGGTCACCAGTTTTATTCCCAGTAATGGCATATGCCTGAGTTGTGGGCCAGGTCCCCAGTAGGGGGTATGTGAGAGGCAACCACACATTGATATTTTTCTCTGTCTCTTTTTTGCTCCCTTCCCCTCTGTCTAAAAATAATAAATAAAATCTTTAAAAAATTTAAAATATAGATATAAATTAAATTTTAATATACCAAAAATACTCCTAGCCCTTTATTTGGTCTTTTTGTATCATAAGTAGATTCCTTTATAATCTTCTTTGGCTGTGAAAATAAATGTAGAAGTTCTGTAAATCAATTTTTTCTCTTTTTTGAACACCATTGAAATATTTTCTCTTGAGAACTCTAAGCATGTGGGTGGAAACAATTTATTATTTTTATTTTCATGCAGTGAATTGTAACAATTTTAAGTGCACAGTTTAATGAGCTTTGACAAATGTAAATACCCACATAAGCATCATGCTTGTCAAAATACAGAACGTGTCCATAACCCCCCTAAGTTTCCTGTGCCCATTTTCCATTGACTTCCTCCTCTCTCTGTCTTTCTCCCATTCCAAGAAAACCGTTACTCCAATTTCAACCACAACGTATTAGTTTCCTTCTCCTAGAAACACATGTCAATAGAATCATTCACTATGTGCTCTTTCATGTAAGGCTTGACTCAGCATAATACTTTAATATTGTTTTTAATGACCATAGGGTAAACAGTCATTCCAGTTCCCTCACGCAGATGCCTGTATAACTAGGATGAGCAGCATTCTCTCAGCCTTCAGACAGGCCCTATAAACTGTATTCCCACAGGCTGGAATGGGCTTTCATGCACCTAATCACGCTTTGTTATACAGTATCTTGGCACCCTGTCGGCTTTGTGTGCATTTAGTATATAAGGGAGTCAGAGCTTCCCAAAGAGCAACACAGACTTGCAGTACGAGTGGATTGCCCCACCGTGGAATAAAGTGTCAGGACTTCCCACGACTCCATGTATATTCTTCCAATTGCCTGAATCCCGAGTGAACCTGCCCAGTCTTGAAAGGCTGCAACGCAATTGGTGCCATTAGCAGAGTTGTTGCAGTATGATATGCAGGAGCAGTCGGCCACCCTGGAGGGGGTTTGGAAAGGTGATGGGTCAACAGTATGTGGTATATGGTAATGAGTCTCCTGTCAGGATGGGTTCATCCACAGAATTGGTCCAATGTTAGTGGCACACCCGACATGGTAGAGAAGGCCATGTGTGTGGTAGAAGAGACCCCAGAGGAGCAAGTGCCTGAGCACCCGGGGCTGGGGGCTGGGTGATTTTTTCAGCTTTGTGAGCTGAGGTGGAGACTGTACTTTGTGGCACAGTGAAGGCATGTGAGCTCCAAGGCACAGAGGAAGCCTCAGAGGCCAGAGTCTGTGTCCTGGAGGAAGACATCCAAACAGTAGAGCAGCCATGATCCCCCTCCTTAATCATAGTGAATGATTCAGAAGAGGAGGGTAATTGCCACTTCCATACACCCTTCCATTCCCTTGCTCCACACATACACAGAACAAATTTGCCAAGACTGATGGGGCCAAAGGACTGTGACCCAGGACTATAGGGTGGTTTTACCAATTTACACTTCCTCGATTATCATATGAATTTGTCAGTTGCTTTGCATCTTCATAACCATTTGGTGTTGTGTTCTTTAATGTGAGTTTAACCTGAAACGTGGCAACTTATATGTCATTTGGTTTAAAATTATATATATATATTTTAAATATTTTATTTATTTATTTTTAGAGAGAGGAAACGGAAAGAAGAAAGAGTGGGAGAGAAACATCAGTGTGTGGTTGCCTCTCATGTGTCCTCTTCTGGGGACCTGGCTTGCCACCCACGCATGTGCCCTGACTGGGAACCCTTTGCTTCACAGGCACATGCTCAATCTACTGAGCTACACCAGCCAGGGCTAAAATGATATCTTTCTGGCTACTAATAAGGTTAAATTTCTTCTGTTATGTTTATTGGCCACTGAAAATCCCTCTTCTGAAAAATGCCTAATATCCACTACTCATCTTTATTTTTTATTTCATCTCTTTTATATTGATTTCTAGGCTGAAAACGAAATATTTTATCCTCTATATATGTTGCCCAAATGAAACTTTACCAAATCCCTAGCTTGTTTCTGAAGTTTATTTTTATTAATTTAACAATCACATTAATCAATCATTTTGTTCATGGTTTGTCATATTTGCATGTTGTTTAAAAAATTCATTCTTACTTTATGCCATAATTATGTTTGAATATATTTTCTTCCCAAACTATTGATTGTTAAATATAAATCTTAAATCTATCTGAAATATCTTGAAGTGTGTGAAATGAAATATGAATTCAATACTATCTCTTCCATGTGGAAAATGAATATTACCAGGACCACTTGTTGAATTGTTCAAATTTTATCTACTAATTTTCTAAGCTACTGCTGTCTTATGCCAAGTTTCTATAAATGAAAATGTCAGCTTCACACTCTGCAACACCTATTAACTTGTTTATTTGTTTGTCAGTGCCATACTGTCTTATTTACTGTTAAATGATAGTAAAATAACATCTGTTTCTGCTAGAAGCCCTTTTTGTCATTAACATGACCTAAGTTTTCATACTCATTTAACCTTTTATGAATTGTTTTGTCCTGATATAGTAAAGCTTATTGGGATTTTGAGTAAAATGTATTAGATATTAGATTTATCTAACATGAGAGTATTTCATATTAATGGTAGTGAATATTTCTCTTAATTGAAATTTACCTAATGATTTTAGGTCTTTTTTAAACTTCAAATTTTTCTAAATGTCTTTATAAAAGTTTTACACATATGTTGAAATTTCATATTAATAGCATTATTCTTTTACTTCATTTTAATTCCATTTTATTTTAAAAATGAAATATATTTATTACTTTTTGTGAGTATATAAGCAATCAATTAATTTTTATATATTATTCTATTTAACACATTTGCTAAATTCTTTTTTTGTGATCATCTATGGCAAACAAAAAGTTTCCTTGACCATCTTAATATCACTGGCTGAGTCTGAAAATTAAACTGACAAAGATTAACAGGAGAAAAACATGAAAATTTACTAATATAAGTTTTATGTAACACAGGAGACTTTATAGGAAAATAAAGTTAAACCTGGGTATTTTTAGGGTAACTTAATAAAGAATAAACTGTCACACAGAAATATGATAAGTAAAATAGCATGAGGTAAGTGTAGAGAACTGAGAGAAACTTTGCAAGTACTGTTTAGTTTAGATTCTTCTGGGCATTCCTTTGCCTTTGGGGGTGAGGATGCTTCCTTCCTCCAGGTAGAAGGAGGGTACCTCTCACATGAGGATATTACCTGTTTCAGGGCAGAAGTAAAAAGTTTGTTTCCTTAAACTTCTTTAGCTTAAAATATTCAATATAGAAAGATGCCATATTTTGAGGAAACCTGTCTTTAACCCCATCAGTTAATTTCCTCAAATTTTCTAGTTAGATACTTCACATAACAAGAAAATATTTTTCTTTTATCATTCCTATAATAGTTACTTGTTAAAAATAGAGTTTTAAATTAAAGAGTTTCAAATTATGGAATTCTAAATTAAGTAGAATTCTAATATTACTCCATTAAGTGTAATGTTTATTGCAGGGCTTAGGTTAAGAAAGTTCCCTACTATTCCTGAATTAATAAGATTTTTAAAAATTGTATCTCATTGTTCATGCTACTACAGTTGTCCAAATTTCCCCCCTTTGCCCCAGTTTCACCCAGCACCCCTACTACCTCAGACAATTTTTACCCCGTTGTTCACATCCATGGGTCATGTGTATAAGTTCTTTGGCTACTCCATTTCCTATACTGTGCTTTACATCCCCATGGCTCTCCTGTAGCTACCTATTTACACTAGTTACTCTCCTCATCTCTTCATCGTTACTCCCATCTGGCAACCATCAAAATGCTCTCTGTATCTATGACTCTGACTCTGTTCTTCTTGATTGCTTTGTTAGTTTTTTGGATTTAATTGTGATAGGTATGTTATTTATTGCTAATTTATCATTCATAGTTTTGATTTTCTTCTTTTTCTTAAATAAGTCCCTTTAACAATTCATATAATAACAATTCATATAATAAAAAACTGTAATGACATTTTTTTTCCTTGTCATGGAAACTCTTTACCTGCTCTTCAATTCTAACTGATAGCTTTGCTGAGTAGAGAAATCTTGGCTGTAGGTCTCTGGTTTCCATGACTTTGAATATTTCTTGCCAATTTCTCCTAGCCTGCAAAATTTCTTTTGAGAAATCTGCTGACAGTCTTATGAAATAAGACTAACTAAGACTAAATAAGAAATCTGCTAACTCCCCAATAGGTAACTAACTGCTTTTCTCTTGCTGCTTTTAAGATTCTGTCTTTATCTTTAACTGTTGGCATTTTATGATGTGTCTTAGAGTGGGCCTCTTTCCTTCCATCTTGTTTGGGACTCTATGCTTCCTGGACTTGCATGTCTATTTACTTCATCAAATTACTTTTCATTCATTATTTTTTCAAATATATTTCTAATTTCTTGCTATTCCTCTTCTTCTGGCAACCCTATGATATGAGTGTTGTAATACTTGAAGTTGTCCCTGAGGCTGCTTACATTATCCTCATTCATTGGATTCATTTTTTCCCTGTTGCTCTTCTCATTGGTTGTTTTTCACTTACTTACATTTTTAATCATTGATTTGGTTCTTAGCTTTACCCACTCTACTGTTGTTTCCTGTAAATTGTCCTTTATTTCAATTAGTGTATCCTTAATTTCTGACTGAGTCTTTTATATGCTGTTGTGGTCCTCACTAATTTCCTTAAGCATCCTTATAACCAGTGTTTTGAACTCTGCATCTGATAGATTGCTTATCTCCATTTCATTCAGCTCTTTTTCTGGAGTTTTGATCTGTTCTTTCATTGGGTCGTGTTTCTTCATCTCCTCATTTTGGTAGACTCCCTGTGTTTGTTTCCATGTATTATGTAGAGATGCTATGACTCCCTATCTTAATAGCATGGCCTAATGTAGTAGGTTTCCTGTAGGGTCATGATCAACCATTCATATGAAAAACTCATAGTTAACAGCTGAAAGATGGGTGGAATGGAGCCTCAGGGGATATCCAGAGCAGGGCAAACAGTGTTAGCTAGGTTGATGGAGTCTCGGATATGGCATCTGTGTGCTCTGTGGCTCTACGGGGGGCATGGTTCAGAAAACAGACAATGGCCTCTGCCCACCTTTCTGTGTGGGAGAAATTTATTCCCCCAGCACTTGCCTTGATGTCAGACACTTCTGTTCCTTCCTATATGCCACTGGTCCCTTTCAAGCTTCTACCCTGGTGCTGGAGCTCAGAGAGAGTGAGTCTGAGTAAGTCAGTGTATGGGTTCTTTAAGAAGAACTGCTTGGGACTCTAGAAGTTTCTTCCACCAACTCAATCCCTGCCTATTTTTGCAGCTAGAAGTTATAGGACTTATCTCCCTGGAACTGGGACCCTGGCCTGGGAGCTCTGGTGTGGGGCTGGGACTCGTCACTCCTGAGATATCCTTCCCAAATTAATATCCACCACACATGGGTATGGGACCAACACATTTTGCTTCTCGGCCCCTTCTACCTTTTTAGATAGATGTAGTATCTTTAATTCTGTAGTTGTCAGATTTCTATTCAACTTGATTTCTGGTGCTTCTGAGTGGTGGTGGTTCTATATTTTAGTTGTGATTTTGATGTGGTTATACAAGAAGGCAAGCCATGTTTACCAGTGCTGACATCTTGATGAGAAGTTTGAATCACTAAGATTTTTTATCAATCGTTGTTAGATTATGTTCATGTTTGTACCTATTGAGGTGCTAGTTTTGACATTTAATATGTAATTAAAATAGTATTACTAATTTTTTTCTGTTAAAGCATTCTTGCATTCTTTAAGAAGCATAATCTGATTATGGTAGACTGTTATCTATGTCATTGAAATTACTTTACTATTATTTTATTTAGGTTTAAAAGATGTACCTATGCTTTGTCTTTGTCATAATCTGTTTAATGTTAACATCAAATTGTATTTAAATTGTGAAACAAAGATGATTTTTTCTACTTCTCTCAATATCTTAAAAATTGAATAATCTAGTTCTTGAATTCCTTTGTAGAATTTAAGTCTTTATTTGGCATTTGTGGTGTTTGAGCCTGTTGTATAGATGTAATGTAAAGTTGATCATTACAGATCAACTTTATTCTTTGTTGTAGAAGTGGTCAGGCTTTCACTTACTTTTGAATCAGTTAGTCTTTCATAATTATAATATTCATTTTAATTGTTTAATCTCTGTTCTAACTATAAGTACGCAGAATTTTTCATTGCTAATATTAATGTCCTTACTATACAGTATTTTAGCTGCCTTATTTTTTAAACTCAATTATTTTTAGTTATTACTGCTTTTATTTTTAATCCAACTATATATTTAATAAGTTATTTGCTCACTATTCTTCCCAATTTCTCTTTACTTCTTTCTGGGTTCCAATTTTCTTTTACTCCTGGAAATTATTTCTTTTAAAAATTAATAAATAGAACCACCAGCATGGATATATGGAACAGACTGATGGATCTCAAAATGGAGTATGATGGTGGGGGCTGGATAAAAGTAGGGAAAGGATTAGCCAAATAAATATAGGCATAGCCCATGGAGTCAGACAGTAGCAGGGGTGAAACCCACAGGAGGGGGTAGGGGTTGGGTAAAGGTGGGCAAAAAGGAAAGAAATGGGGGACATTTGTAATAGTGTCAACAATGAAAAATAAAAATATAAAATAATCTGTTGGAGAGGATGTTTAGTTACTGTGTGTTTGAAAATTATTTATTCCAACCACTATTAATCTTAAATAAGCATTTACTGAGTATAGAATTAAGCACTACTAGTTACTTTTTCTCAAAACATTGAAGTTTGTTGTAGCCTTCTTGACATTCCTTTATAGGTAATTTGCCTTTTCTTTCTCTTTTTGTTCAAAGCACTTCCATGTGACTTCTGGATTCATTTCTGTATTTGCTTAAAGATGGATAGTACAGATTATATATATTTGATACTAGTTGTGATTTCTAAATCTATAGATTTTCCTGTTTCTTCCATTCTAGAAAATTCTTACTCATTTTCACATTAAATGTTCTTTTCCCACTCATTTATTCTGTTTATTTTTTTCTGACAACTAATGGACAAAGTTGGCAAGATATTTTCTACCTTCTGTGTCTCTAAAACTCTGTTCTCATGTTTTGGCTTGATCTTTTTAAACTAGATTTTACATAATTTATTCAAATTTATCTTTAGCTCTTCAACTTATTTTTACTTGTGTGTCTAGTATGTTTTATTCTCTATTGAACATTTCATCAATATTGTGTTACTTAATTAATATTGTGCTTTTTTATAAAGAAAGATTTTTAAAAATATTTTTTATTTATTTTTAGAGAGAAGGGGAGGAAGGAAGAAAGAGAGGGAGAGAAACATCAATGTGTATTTGCCTCTTGCACACCTCCTGAGGGGGACCTGGCCCACAACCCAGACATGTGCCCTGAATGGGAATCAAACTGGTGACCCTTTGGTATGCAGTCTAACACTCTGTCTACTAAGTCACACCAGCCAGGTGAGAGTTGTTTGTTTGTTTGTTTGAGACTGAGGACAAGGGAGTCAAGCTTCTTGGTGTTTTTTTAATGTGAAGATAAATATTTGTTTTAATTTTTATGTCCTATTTTCTGTAAGGATGTGGTCCTTTTAGAGGACCAATGCTTTACATATTGGTTTAGAGTCCTCTTCTCTTCCCAGGACCTTCTAAACCAAAAGCCTTATCTTCTGTCTCTTGGTGACCATCAAATTCTAATTCATTTATATATATCAGAAAATCCTTATTGCCACCTATCACAGTCCCAGTACCAGTTCATATTTATGATTCTGTTAGTATTTCCTCTTTATGATTTTCTTCTGGTGTTTTTCTTACTTCCTTAAATGTTCAGCTGCACATTTAACAGAAATTTGTTAGATTTTATGCATCATCTCTTATGATACATAAGTGATGAGCAAGCTATCCATTTGATCTAGCCTATATATTGTCATTCAAGATAGGGATAAGGGAGAGAAAGTGATAGGTTTCTATTGAACACCATCTTATTGTGGATATTTCAATAAGAAATATATCGTGGATATATTACTTCTCCTAATTCTTTCCAAAAAAAGTGAGGATGGAAGACATTATTAATAATAATATCATGAGAAATGTAATTTTAGAGACATCATTTTAAAGGCTACCTGGAGAACAGTTTTCAGACTCCCTAAATGCTCTTTGTGGTTTAGGTTCCCCCAGTGTAGGAGCAGGATTAATAATGTTTGTTTTAATATAATTTACAGCAACATGGTAAAGAAATTAGTGTGCCTAGAGGGCTGTAGATAATGAAAAACTATTTATTAAACAGAAAATGTTATTAGATGATATGGAACAAATTTATGTTTCAGGGGTTATATTTTCTAAGCAGTGAAAGAGAAGTAACAATGAGGGAGCTTCACCTATAAGGCAGCCCTAAGAACTGGTCCCAAGGTAAAGACGTTGGTTTTCCCATATTGCTTGTCTTAAAGTAAAACAGACCTGAATCATATAAAACTGAACTTGAGCAATTGTTATATAACTTAAAATATTTTATTTTCATTTATACACCTACATTTTAACATCTTGATGGAGAAAAAATCAGCTGACATCAAATTCAGCAATTCCTCTCTCTCTTTTGATTTGTGATCATGTGCATGTTTCATGCTGAACAAGTCTTCCACCCTTTGACCTTCTCTAGATCATCTCTTTTTGTGTGTGACTTTTATAGTAGGTCTTTATTGAGCCTTTTTTATCCTAGCCTCCTCATATTTGTCACCCTTTAACCCTGTTGGCTTAGTACAGGTTCAGCATCCCCAGAAGCCACTTGATATGGGCTCATTTTTCAACCATAGCCTTTGAACTTTTAAGTGAGGGCAGGCCCTATTTCCTTACATGTGCTGATACATGAGTTATCTAGAAAATCTGAAGTCTGGAGTTGTTAGCTCAAGGACAACCCAGGGGAAATGTCATTTTTCTCCTAAACTTCTGAGGAAATTTCTTCGTGTTCAGTATAGGCAGAGGAAGGAGGGGGGATAAAGGCAGTATAATAGACCAACCCCCAATATTTAAAAAGCATTTTTCACTAAAAGTGACAGCTGAAGGAAGGACATAATATCAAACTGTCATGTTTTTTCCTAACAGAATAAACGTACATCTATTTTAAAACAAGATCATTAAAAAACTTGCAAGTTTAAGAGAGAAAGAGACCTAAAGTCAACTTTTTCATCCTTTAAATATCCTTCACAATTTTTCCTCCTTGTATTTTAGAGAGAGAATGATTAAAAGCTGAAATAAAAATAGAAAATGCATCAGAAAGGGGACACTGTCAGTGTCCTCAGCAAACAAGTATGCATATGTGATGTCGAATAACCACATACACACAGTATTTTCTACATATAAAACATCTTTCTTCAATGCTGTTCTTTAACAGTCTATTTTCAAAGAATCCTATTAAATCCAGAACAAGTTCTATTATCACTGAGAATGAATGTCACTAAATGTTTTTAAGGCTTATAAATAACAGAAAACCAAGACCATATTCTTTTTAAAAATGTTATTTATTTATTTTTAGAGAGAGGGGAAGGGAAGGAGAAAGAGTGGGAGAGAAACATCAATGTGTGGTTGCCTCTCACAAGCCCCCTACTGCGGACCTGGCCTACAACCCAGGCATGTGCCCTGACTGGGAATCAAACCAGTGATGCTTTGCTTCACAGGCCTGTATTCAATCCACTGAGCTACACCAGCCAGGGCCCAAGACCATATTCTTAATTGGTGAGACACCAATTAGTGTGTTAAAGTCTTTTTTATTATAATATCTTCTCATGCAAGAGAATATATACATATGTTTGTGTGTGTATAGCTTAGAATATATATATATCCTAATATATATTATATCCTAATATATATGTATATATACATATATATATATATATACACATATACATACACATATACATATATATATATAGCCTAATATATATATAGCCTAAAATAGAATATTAGAACATGTGGGATAAATATTGGAAACAGGGAAGGAAACAGGAAAGGAAAAAGTATAAATTATTAGAAAACTGTCAAACTCTCAGGGAAGAGAGTGAAACTAGTTGCACATAGTTATCAATTACTAAATTTCCTGTTAGAATAACCAAGAAACTCCACAGAGATATATCATCTACTCAGTTTCTTGTCTAATTGGTGAGACAAATTAGAAAACTAGTGTGAGATTTTATTGGTGATATTGATGAGTAAACCACAAAGATGGAGGGAGCATTTTCTGTGCACTTTAAAGAAGTTTTAATTAGACTTGAACTGAACCTTTAAATATGGGCTGTAGATAATTGATGAAGGAGAGGAGTATATTTCAGGTAATTGTGGGGTTTTGTGTATGGGGTGGGGAAATGAGGAGGTGGGCAAAGATACAGCCCCAGCCAAGTCCTGAAAGGACATAAGACTGCTGAGAAAGAACATTCTCATGTATTTCTCATAACACATTAGTGAAGAATCCTTTACAGAGCTTTCTCCAATTTCATAGGCAGAATTCTTTACTGTCCTCTCTATATAACAGTATTGTTCCACTTCAGATCTTTATATTGAGGTTTAATATAAATAATTATTTGAATCACTTAAGTATAATTTACTTTCAAAAAGACTTTCCCATCCCATCTCACCTTGATAGTAGCTCCGTAAGGTCAGGTACAATACTTTAAAACCCAGGTGTTTGACATAATACGTAAAACACATTAGGTGCTGATTAAATATTTATGGTTTTTAAAATATTTTTATTTGTGTATTTTTAGAGAGAGAGGAAGGGAAGGAAAAGGTGGCAGAGAAACATCAATGTGTGATTGCCTCTCATGAATCCCCTACTGGGGACCTGGCCTGCAACCCAGGCATGTGCCCTGACTGGGACTCGAACTGGCGACCCTTTGCTTCACAGGCCCATGCTCGATCCACTGTACCTGGATTTAATCCACACCAGCCAGGGCTGATTAAATATTTGTTAAGAGGAGGGAGGAAAAAGAGGAGGAGAAAGGAAAAAAGTGTTTACTATTTACTAACAATTAACACTATAGGAAAAATGCTGTGTAATTTTCTGTTTTTTTGTTTTGGAGGCTGTGAGATAAATATTATTTATTGAATAAAATAGTTTTGGTCAAACAGCCTTCTCCCAAAACTAAGTCAACTGGGGGCATGATTGGTTCAGATGAATAGACTTAATTTGGCATCAGAAACCCATGGCCCTCATTATCTCTTACACCTGAAGCCATCTACAATGTCTATCATATTTATGGTGTGTCTCTTTTTAATAAGTATTGTCTTGGATCATTTTTGTACTAAATAAATATGTATTAGTATTGTTGGTAATAATTCTGAAAAAATTTAATTTCATGGTATTTTGTATAGAGAGCATTTAAAAACCACATTATAATAACCCAAACTATGACATATTTAATTGCTGTTATTAGATTAGTTTTTATTAAGTATTCCAGTAGTAGTTACATTGAAAGACTCACATTTTCCAACCAGTCTACCTTAGAATTAATGGTGTATAACATTGAATTGCTGAAAATTTCCATTACCTTGGAAAAATAAACTTAATGTACATACTGCAGCTATTACTGAGTAATTTGTCACTCATTTCCACCCCTTAGAGAAATGAATACAAGTGTTAGTTAAATTAACATTAATTTTTATTAGACCATATGCTTAACAAGCTGATGGTACCTGACAGTCTTTGAAAAGAGTAGGGAGTGTGAGGTTGTGGACTCATCACTGCATCACTGACAAGGTGACATTCCCTTTTCTCTTCATTAACAATCTACCGTAACTCCCTTAAACACTGCTTTTAGGAGTGTCTTGCCTGAGGCTGAATAATGCCTACTCCAATAAAGGCAACTCAAAAGCCCTCAAGGAAAAAAAAAAGAAATACCTCCATATAACAGACTGTTAGGCTGTCTCAATTCTCACTTAGAAGTCAAAGAAGCAGGTAGATTTTGAAGAACAAAAGTGTTAAATTGAACACTGTCTTTTTGTAGTAAAGGGGAAAGTTCATTAAAAAAGAGTGTTCAAATTAAAATTGAACACTAGAGTTTAAAGATCTAAATGTGGATCTAACGTTTTACAAAATAAGTACAGAATTGTAAGATGGGGTATTTTTTATACCTCCCTCTCTCATCGTTACTTCTTCTGGAAAAATGTCATTTTCCAGGAAAAATGTATAGATAGATATTATTCACTCTTCTATTTGGCTTAGGTTGAAAGAGCTATATGAAAATGACCAATATGAAAAATTAGACTGTAAAGTGTCCTGATTTGTAACATGAAGGCACTTTGCTGGGTGAGAGGTTATATCTATTGATCTGTAAAAGTTCATTAACATTAGCAGAGATGTTGTGTGGGGCGACAGAAAGACTGTGAAGATCAGAACTTCCCTCTTGCTGGTGACCTGTGTTCTTTTGTTAGAGTTGATTTGATCACATCAGTGAGTCTCCACAGCAACATGTTATCACAGACTCCCTGATGCAAGTTTACACAAATAAGTCCACTTACCACTTTGTCATAATTTTCATTTTGACCCCAGTAAGTTATTCTTATGCAATTTCCTTAAGTAATTTATCTTAATAAATTTATATTAATATGACAATAGTTTACATCTTGGATACGTAACTGTTAGAAATGTTTCAAATAGAGCATGAACACCATCATCAAATTAATATAATTTGAAGCAGGGGAAAGTCTGAGAAAATGATACACATCTACCACACAATCATATTTACTCATTTTATATTTATTTATTTTTTTTACTGGTTAAACATTGAAATGTAGAAAGCTTGCAGTTACAAATCAATTTGATGAAAATATTGAGTAAACACCATGTATAAGGCTCACTAATAAATGCTGAGGGTTGAGATCGCAGAGGCTGTAAGACATGGAATCTGCTGTCCAGGAAGTAAGAGGACCCTGGAGAGAAAATACAGGACATCAGAACTCTGAAACAGTGAGCTTACAATAAAATTGCAAGTACAATGCTTTAAGAATTTGAAAAAGAGGAGAGTGCTTCCAGCTTTTATGCCATGAAGGAGAGAGAAGGAAATAAAGAGAAACTTTTATTTTGTATTTATATGAAAATGAAGATTGGATAAACAGGATTGCTTATGTCTGTGAAAAACTGCATATATGCAAATACATAGAATAAATTATTGAGAAGTTACATGTCATTTAGAGATGAGTTACATGTTATTAGGGGCCCAAATAAAGAAAACCTGACACTTTCGCCAGTGATTTATTAAATATCTATGACATACCAGGCCCTGTGTTAGGTCAACCTAGTACTAACACCAGACCAGGTACAAAGAAAGCAGTGTTACCTTCTACTTTCAGAGAAAGGGGCAGGAAAGGATTTGGGACTATATATAATCTATCAAAATAGGTTAAGCACAGGAATATTCTGATGGAAATCTATAATTTAAAATAATTCAGGGATTGTTTATGCAGTATATACAGTATACAGCAGAGTTGGTGACCTTCCTGAATAAATGTTCCATTGGACTCAAAGAGTCTTGAACAATCGTCAGCACAAACTCTGAGACATAAGAGGTTCTTAGTAAATATTTTTGAATGATAGAAAGAAAAATAAATATTGATTAAAAATAACCTACAATTTTAGTTTTAGAAGTTCAATAAGTGGGTAAGTTTACTCTGATATGGACTCATCCATGGTAAGTGTGGTGTGCTGGAACTAGTTTTTACTGAACCACAAGAGCCAATTGTTAATATTTTCAGAAATTTTATGAGCATGTTGATGACATGATGATAGCTGGAAATCAGCCATGGTGAGAATATTTATATCACAAATATTAACAAAAGTTAAACATTTGTCAGCAAACTTTTGATAGAGTATTTTCAACATTGTGCATGTCTTGCATGGTTCCCTATATTTTTCTAAATTTTAAATCTAGATTCATTTATCTAAACCTAAACCCCTGGGAAAATCTTTTTCTTGTTCAAGGACTATTTAAGAAGCCATTTTCCATAATTCAGATTTTGAAGCATCAAGTCAATTTTTCTCTGTGTTTTATTTTAAATTTTACATTTTTGTTTTCTGCCTTGAAATGTATGAACTCTTCCTGACTCATTCCTCGGTCTACTAATTGGCTCCCAAACTCATGTTTTCTATTCACAGAGCTATATACCATGATGTCATGCCTTATACATTTCCTATAAAACTATAGTGTGCCTTTCTCTTGATAACATTGCTTGTGATCTAGAACTTGAACCTGAAATTTTAACTTTGTGACAGATCCTGCTAAAATCTCTGCATCATGTATTCCTTAATTCTAAGCCAGCCCTCTGGAATAACAGTCTGTCACTCACTCTTTATCTCCCTGACTCCAGCATCCCTTTGCCTGGACCATCCCTACCAGGTGTTTATCAGAAGATGCTGCTGTGGTCTGCTATGCACTTCTATTACACCTATGGTTCCTCCACCCTCCCTGCATCATCCCATAGACACATGAACACATCCTATTAATGTTACTTCCAGAAAATCTTGTGTGTAGCCAAACCAGGATTAAATGGTTTGATGTGTTGAACCTGTTTTGATATTTTAGTAATGGTGACACAATCAATTTGATCATATCAAATTCATTGATTCATGTAGAACAAGTGTAATTAATTGACAAGATGGCAGCCACATGTAAATAGCTACTCGGCACTCAGCCACATGCAGGTCATATCTGATTTTATATGTATCAAATGCTCAAGTAGTAAGCATTTTATCTGGAAAGAAATAGTCAAAGGTAGTCTTTTGTTGAGTACATTTCAAATCTCATTTTTTACCAAAGTTCTAAATATTGTGCAGTGAATTACCTAACTCATTGTATAAAGATTTGACAACTATTCATACAATAGAACAATAAATTATCCTTAATGGAAAAGAAATCACATTAGCTAAAATACTTCAGGCTCTCTGCTTATTGATAACAGACACTAATCTGAAAAGCAGTAATCTCTCTGCTTACTTTCATTTTTACATACACTTGTTTGAGCAGGGAAAGTGGTGTTTCATCAAGCATGATAACACTCCACTAGTTCTGCCAGCTACAGAGTAAAGCTACCGCCACAAAATATTTTGCTTTTTTCAAAAGATACATGCCACGGCCCCTCACACTACTTTTCTACAAAATAATTTGTATGTGTATATTAGGCAATTATTCAAAGAGCTTTGAAACTTAATGTTCCTTCTTTGTGCTAATTTATATTAGGTAGATACCTCTTAACATTTGTCCTTGAAAAGGCTTCATATAAAATGTGCTGATTGTAGCAGAGCTTTTTAGACATATTGCAATAATTTCAAGTTCAGTGCATTTCTCTCTAAATACATTAGTCTAGCTTTGAGGTGGTATATGAGGGACATGAACTAACATATTAAACATTCATTTATGTCAGGTACTGTGCCTGTTCCTTGTAGTATAATGGGTCAGAAGTTCCAGGCTGAAATGATAACATTCTTGTTACTGTTTTCCAGATGTCTTACATTTATATTTTTAATACATTCAGCTATCACAGTAATTTTTTGTTATGCATGACTGATATTAGGGTTATCACTTCAGAGCTACCAAACACACCTAGAGAAATGCCCTATGTATCACACAATTCATTCTTGGCAGACAAAGAGCTACAACCAACACTCTCTGAATCAGTCTCTGCATTCCCACTGAGAGAAAATGTTTACATTATAGTGTTTATACACATATATTTGTAAGCTTTATTTGATAATGAGAATTTACTTAAAAGATGCAAATAAAAAGATGACTTAGATACAGCTTCTTCCTTCAAGGAGCTCATAGTCTAAAGAAGAAGAAAACATGCAAATATAGATCAAATAATGACACCTGAAGTATACTAAATCAGAATATGGGAGTTAGGGATGGTTTCCAAGAAGAGTGATATTAATCTAGACTTTTGTATGAGGAACTGGTACTTATTAACTTAAATAAGAAAGATGGAGGAAAGGTGAGAGAGTGAGGAGAGTGAGGATACACTTAAATGTCTACAGGCAAATAGAGAGCAACACATTCGGAGAAGCATGGACCATAGAACAGGTGGACTGCAGAGTGTGAGAGCGCACTTGCATGAGACAGGCTAGAAAGTTAAGTAGAGGTCACAAAGGGGGTGGATTTGTTTTACCTTGTTCTTAGAACAATGAGTACTATGAAGTCAGTGTGAGTGTTCAGACAACTAGTGTTGGCTTAACTGGAAAAATTTAGATAGATGTTAATGACATTCTTAAAAATACCTGTGCTTCCTTATTGGCATCCTACTGTTAAAAGATGTTTCTTTAAGCAAATGTGGTCTTATATATACTATGCTCCTAATATGACTTCCATTTCATTTTATCTCTAGAAAGGATTTGAAACAATGAAGTACCTAAATAATTTATCCCAACACCTGGTCATTCTAATCTACTATGCAGAAATAAATGTCTATTGAATAAATCAATTATTTTTTGGTTTAATTTAATGTTCTGCTTTACACTTTGGTTTTGACTACTACAGACACAAATTAAGACTAAAACCTTGATAAGCCTTGAAACAATAGTGATATTTTAGCAAATAAGATCACATGTTTATAGTATGAAAGTTAAAAATAAAAAAGGGGACACAGACTATAGGTGGAGTAGAAGAAACTGACTTATGGTCAAGATGGAAGGATAGGTAAACACAGCTCACCTTCTTGCACAACCATAGCAAAATTACAGCTAAACAACAGAACAAATATTACTCAAAGCCATCAGAATTGAGCTGTCTGGAAGTTGAACAACTAAGGAATTAAAGAAACCACACTATTCCCGACAGGCAGGCAGAATAGAGGGGAGGAGATGCAGAGATGCAGAACAGGATGGTCCCAAACCCACATGTGGAGGATATAAAATGGAGGGATATCTTAGGAGCAAGAGATCCCAGCTCCACATCAGACCACCCAGTCCAGGGTTCCAGTGACAAGAAAATAAACCCCCATAACTTTGGACTGTAAAAGCCAGAGGAGGCTAGGTCAGTAGAAGAAACTGCAAGAGCCCCAAGGCATCCCATCTTGGAGGACCTCACACGTGGACTTTGACTCACTACTTCTGGGCTGCACCACTGGGGCAGCACCTTGAATAGCACCAGTGGCATATGGGAAGAAATGAAGTGTCTGGCATCATGGTGAGAGCTGGAGGACAGCTTCTTCCTGGACAGAACTGCAGACAGCAGCCATTATTCCCTTTCTGAGGTCTCTGAACCACATGCAGAACCACAGTGCAGTGGCACCATATCTGAGTCTCCATCAATGTGACTCACATAGTTAGCCCTACCTTGATGATTACCTAAGGCTCCACCTCAGCTAAGCTGGTAATAGTGGCTTTTTTATAAGAATGGCTGAGCTAGGCACAAGCTTCAGATTTACCTAAATCCACCCAAACAAGCAACAGTGGAGCCCCACCTCCATAATTCTCAATGAGTGGCCTCAGGCATGGCAGTAGCAGCAGCCATCAGAGGATCGCCTCATAGCTTGTGCCGAAGAGGCCCAGACAGAACACAGGTGGTGGCCAAACTTGGCTTGCACCATCTAGAGCCTGTGCACCCAGCGGACAGTCACAGAACACATTGGAGTACCACTACCTAATCATCTCCACAAGCCACGGAAGGAGGTGGTTACTGGCCAGTGGTCACAGCCAGTCCTACTAACTGACTGGCCGGGGTAAATCCCTCCCATTGACCTGCTGACAATAAGCAAGACCCAACTACAAGATGGGAGTATATTCAACCTACACAAAGGGTGCACCTCAAGTACACAGCTTGAGTGATAAGGGAGGCTGTACCACTGAACCCTATAGGACACCTACTGTGTTAGGCCATGCTATTAAGACAGGGATTCATAGAAGCTCTACTGAATACATAGAAACAAACACAGAGAGGCTGCCAAAATAAAGAGACAGACAGAGCCTACATGAAAGAACAGATCAAAATTCCAGAAAAAACGCTACATGAAATTAAGATAAGCAACCTATCAGATGCAGAGTTCAAAACACTGGCTATAAGGATGTTCAAAGAGATTAGTGAGTTCAACAGCAAAAGATATCCAGTCATAAATGAAAGATACACTAATTGAAACCAAGAACAATTTTCAGGGAAATAGAGTTGTGTGGATGAAGCTGGAAATCAAATAAGTGATTTGGAACATAAGAAAGCAAAAAACAACCAATCCAACAATAAGAAGAAAAAAGAATTAAAAAATGAGGATAGTATAAACAGTCTCTAGGAAAAATTCAAGCATTCCAACATTCACATCACAAGGCTGCCAGAAAAAGAAGAGAAAGAAAGAAATTAGAAATATATTTGAAAAAAATAATGAAAGAAAACTTCATTAATAGGTGAAGGAAATGGGCATGCAAATCCAGGAAGCACAGAGTCCCAAATAAGATGGATGCAAAGAGGCCCACTCTAAGACACATAATAATTAAAATTCCGACTGTTAAAGATAAAGAGACAATCTTACAAACAGTGAGAGAGAAGCAGTTAGTTACCTATAGAGGAGTTCCCATAAGATTGTCAGATGATTTCTCAAAAGAAACTTTGCAGGCAAGAAAGGACTGGCAAAAAGTATTCAAAGTGATGAAAAGCAAGGATCTACAAACTATGTTATTTTAGCCAGTGAACCTATCATTTAGAATTGAAAGACAGATAAAGTGCTTCTCAGACAAGGTAAAATTAAAGGAGTTCATCATTACCAAATTGTTATTATGTGAGATGTTAAAGGAACTTAGTTAAGAAAAAGAAGATAAAAACTATGAACATTAAATTGGCAATAGATACATAAATATTAACAGTTGAATCTTAAAAAAACAAACTAAGAAAACAAGCAGAACAGAAATAGAATTGTATATATGGAGAACACTGAGGTGGTGGCCAGTGGAGAGGCTGGTATGGGGGGATGGGGCCAAAGGTGAAGGGATTAAGAAGTACAAATTGATAGTTAGAGAATAGGCAGGGAGATGCTAATAGCAAGTACAGTAAATGGAGCTGCTGAATAGCTTATATGCATGACCTATGGACAGGAGCAAAGGACCAGGGATTGCTGGAAGCAGTGTGGGGTGGTAATTAGAGGGGGGGAAGTAGAAGAAACATGTACAACTGTAATGCTATAATCAATAAAATAAAAAAAGAAGAAATCATTTCTAGTCATTGTCAAAGCTGAGTGATGAGTGCCGAGTAATTTATTATACAGAATATGTGATATCTCATTGGATTTCGATTTTTATAAAAGGACATTTGGGGGTAAAACTGGGTAAGTTTGAATATGTGATAAATATTAACTACCATCATGGTTATGTAAAGAATATTCCTGGTTTGAGAAGACAGTGCTGAATTGTTTAGGAATGATATTTTACTATTCTGGAACTTTAGAAATCTAAAATGCAGGGACCTACAGCCTGAAAATCTCCAGAATTTGCTGAAGTCTAGTGATCATGTCTAACCTTAGTGATACTTTGTGTGCTTTGCAGACTCAAGGACATAAAAGGTCATGACCAGTTACCAGTCCTGTCATTTGTCCATCAACACGTAAGCAACTGAGAAAGCAACAGAGTAGTTTAATGAAAGACTAATGTGTCATGGAAGTAAAGGTTCACATTGATAACAGCAAGAGATGTCTATCTCTAGGGGAAGGTTGCCAGGTCTAAGCCTGTTTATGCTCATTGTGCATATGCCCTAGTCCACGGGATTCTGGAATCGTATAGTTTCTGCCTGATGAAACTCATGGTTGCCTCCTCCAAAAATTGTCTGAAGGAATGTACTGTAACTCTGATGACATTAAGTTAGAAATGAAAGAAAGAGCTATATTATGGGTGCCTCTGATGCCATATCTGTTTTATATATCTTCTCTGTTGAGAATTGGTTCAAAGAATATTAATGCTGAGATGTATGGAAGCAAAAGCTGACAATTTACCCTGCTTTAAATATGACTGTGCACTTGAAACAAACAAACAAATAAATAAATAAATAAGTATCACTATGCCCTTGACCTCATGCATCATGAGGAAAAGAACATTTTATGCTCCCCGATAAGTGAAAAATAACAGGGTCATTTTCTTGGGTTCTGGTATTAAAATAAAAGAAATTTTTAGCATTTACTTTAACCTGAACTTTCAGGGACAGTTTTGTCCCTGATTTTTGCTATGGTGATGTCTGATAATATGACAAATCTTTCTAAATATTACAATCATGTACATTTTTTTACTGTAAATGCAACAGTATTTACTTGGTAACCATGGAAATTTTTTGTTTTTTAAATGCTTCTTATTTATTTGAGTTTTTTTCAATGGCTGACTCTCTTCTCTTTTTGCAAGTAAACTCTTCCTTCTATTTTCTAGAGGATTTTGTCTCTAAATTTCCCTTTTACTGAGGTAAAAACTACATACCCCAGAGGCAGGTCACGTTCTAAATGCCCATGAGGTTGGTGTCAGCAATGCTTTTGCAGCAACGGCAGCCACCACACCAACTCAGATGGGGGACGGTGTCAGCTGCAGACAGGCATATCTAGGCAAGCTCTAGACCAAGAGGAACTCAGAACATCAGTGCTGACCGAAGGGAGACTTCAACAGTGGTTCTGTAGCAATCATGGTGGGTAGCAGAGTAGGAAGGAATTGTGCTAGCTTAATTCTAGGGAGTCCCAAGGCCAGTTTAATCAACTGATTATAAAAGTATTAGGAGGTATCTGAACTGCTTACAGGTCACCTGGATCAGGAACAATGAAAACAGATGTCTTATAGGGAACAGGGCAACAGAAGAGAAGAGGAAGTGTCTGTGACACAAAGAACATTCAGGACATCAGAGGCTAGGCCATGACAATAATATCTGCTTCCTATGCTAATTTTTGGGCTTTAACAGTCCACAAATATTAGTGAAAAAACAGTAAGGCTGATGCATATAAATATGCAAGTAATATCCCTTAAAAAGTCCATAACCATGGTGTTCATTGGTGAGTAAATTAGTCATTTGCCTTCTGGGGTTTGGTCTGATGGAGTAGGAGGTACCTCTTTCTGTTTTCACAGAGGTATCATTGAGTTAAAGGTGACTTCACAAAAGAGTGTCTTAAGCCCAAACTAAATAAGATGCAGCCAAAACAAGAACAACCATAGTTACAGAAGCACATAGTAAAAGTTTGCCACTGGATCTGGGTGGATTGTGCCAAGGCAGGATTTCTGGGAAGGCAACCTATACATTTGCATAGCACCTATGCTCAGAAGTGCCCTGAACTTGCTTTAAGGTTCTGTCGTCACCAACTAAAAATTCTTAATTTTATTTTGATCTTCTGTTTTGTAAATGAAGGCTGCCAATGGAGCATGCACATGGGCACAGTGAATACATGCAACATGCATGTTTTGTTTCCCCATTTACATTTAATAGATGTACTGCCCTGTGAGCACAAAGTTCCAGTGGCCACATGAATGATAGTTCAACAAAGCTCAACAGTTCAAATGAATTATGTAACCTCTATGTCTGAGTAGGTAAAGGTACTGACAGCCTTTAGAGGCCATGCACGTCACTTGAACCAGGACTTACTTAAAATACAGAAAGAAAGCAGTAGTGTTCTTACTAACAACAATGACCAAGGCATCTTGTTATATTAATTTTTACTCATATTACTTTCTTATATTAGCCAATCACTTATGCTAACAATGATTATATAGATCAGGAAAGGAAAATATTACACAACCCATAATTCTTTTTCATTTCAATTTTCCTTACATATCAGTCAGCAGAATGTAGAGAATGTTACTAGAGTAGCCTGTAGAAAAAAGGAAATATACCATGTTTTTTGATCCACTCATTTACTGGTGGGCACTTAGGCTGTTTCCAGAATTTGGCTAATATAAATAATGCTGCTGGGCACATAGGGGCACATAGGTTCTCTTGGATAGGTGTTCCAGGATTTCTAGGGTATAGTTCTGGCAGGAGAATCTCTGGGTCAAAAGGCAGTTCCATTTTTAGTTTTTTGTAAAAATCTCATACTGTTTTCCACAATGGCTGTACCAGTCTGCATTCCCACCAACAGTGTACTAGGATTCCCTTTTCTCCACAACCTCGCCAGCAATTACTGTTGTTGATTTGTTTATGATGGCCATTCTGACCTGTGTGAGGTGGTATCCCACTGTGGTTTTAATTTGTATCTCTCTAATGGCTAGTGATGTTGAGCATCCTTTCATATGCCTATGGGCCCTCTGCATGTCCCCCTTGAAGAAGTGTCTGTTGAGGTCCTTTGCCCATTTTTCAATTGGGTTGTCTTCCTGGTGTTGAGCCATATGAGTTTTTTATATATTTTGGGGACCAAACCCTTGTCTGAAGTATCGTTGGCAAATATGTTTTCCCATATGGTTGGTTCCCTTTTCATTTTGCTGATGTTTTCTTGAGCTGGGCAGAAGTTTTTTGATTTGACGTGGTGCCATTTGTCTATTCTTTTCTTTATTTTCCTTGCCCCAGAGAAAATTGTTGCCAAAAATATTGCTGTGTGAAATGTCTGAAATTTTACTGCCTACGTTTTCTTCTATGACTTTAATGGTGTCACAACTTACGACTAAGTTTTTTTTTAATCCCTTTTGAGTTTATTTTTGTGTGTGGTATAAGTTGATTTTTTAGTTTCATTTTTTTGCATGTAACTGTCCAGTTATCCCAACACCATTTGGTGAAGAGGCCATTTTCACTCCATTTTATGTTTCTGTTTCCTTTGTCAAATATCATTTGATCATAGAGACATGAGTTTATTTTCAGGCTCTCTATTCTGTTGCATTGATCTATGTGTCTGTTCTTATGCCAGTACCAGGCTATTTGGATTACAGTGGCCTTGTAATATATCAGGTATTGTGATCCCTCTTATTTTGTCTTCTTTCTCAAAATTGCTAGGGCTATTTGGGGTCAATTTTGTTTCCATACAAATTTTTAAAATATTTATTTATATCTATGAAATATGTCTATTAGTATTTTAATAAGGATTGTATTAATTCTACAGATTACTTTAGGTAGTATGGACAATGAACAAAACAAACAAATGAGCAAAATAGAAACAGAGTCATGGAAACAAGGATTAGACTGACAGCAACCAGAGGAGCTGGGGAGAAAGGAGACGGGAAAATAAGGGGAGGGGCATAGTCAAGGAGCACATATAAATGACCCATAGACCTGGATAACAGTGTGGGGATTGACTGTGGGAGTGGGGGTTTGCGAGGCAGGAAAGAGAAATGGGAAATCTAGTACATCTGTAGTCAGACAATAATTTAAACAATAAATAAAAATAAAAACAAGTAAATAAAATCTTTTTTAAAAAAGTGAAATGAAAATAGTTGAGTTAATATTATATAACATTTCCACTGTCCTGGTAAGAATGAAACACACGTAGCTTGTACTGCCTGTCATGTATGAAACTCAATAGCAGAGACAAAGATTGAGTCTTTACGGGTACTTTATTCAGATGGCCAGCAATCTGAGAAGGTGGTGGGTTCACACCCTAAAACAAACTGTCTTACATTTTCTTTCCAGGCTAACGTGTTTATAACAGAGAATAAACAAGGTGCGGTGAGGGGTTTTAAAATTCAGGGAAAATTAGATTTTAAAAAAACCCTGCAGTATGTTAACCCTGGGCAGTTAGCTGTTCCCAGAGGTGGGTGGTCATCTGTCTCTCCCTGGAACATAATGGCCCCAATACCTCCACTTGTCACCAGGCTGGTTTTTAGCATTGCCCCAGGAGGTTGGCAGTCTCTTTAGGAGCCAGGATGGGCTTTAACTGTAGTTTCTGAAACATTAGCTTTAATACATACTTACTAGATTTATAACTATTTACCTTAATCTAAATTTTCCAACTCTCAAGTTCCCTATCAACATGAATTGTGTAATTTTGGTATTTCCACATATGAAAGAAATTATTATATTTGCATTTATAACCAACATTGCACAATATAAAAAGAGTGAAATTCATGCTAACAATTTTAATTTTAATACTTGAAATTATAATAAAATTAAATGGCAAAGAGACCATGGCACATTGACATACAACAGGAGAAAGGAAATGCTTTACGTTCTAGTACCTTTAAAGGCACTTTCCCCCTGGTTTTTGAACAAAGAACCCCCCATTCTCCTGTTGACTTGGCCCTGCCCAGTGCCCTGAAGGGGCCAGAGCAAAGACTTCCACCCTTTAAGGGGAACCAATTTTTCCCAGAGATAAGTGAGAAAAATTCTACAATTTTCACCAGAGAGCTGAGAATTCAGAAGATTTTGAAAAGAGGAACATATACCCAGAAGTGAAAAAATAGTAACTTTGCTGGCAAAATATAGGGAAAAAACTCCTGAATAAACAGATAAAATCAATCCTTTTATAGTGTGAAAAATAATACTAAGGGGAAAATAATTTTAGCACATATACCTAGCATAACTTAAACATTTTTGTCCAGAAGCAAATATCAAAATAAAGCAAAATTCAGGGAAAAAAACAATAATAACCTAGGAAACCTTAAAAAATTAATGGGAAACTAACAAACTTGGACCAAATATTATAGATAAAAAATCTTTTATTAAAATTTTGCAAGTACCATTAAAACTATTCTTTTTCCCCCCAGCTAACTGCTTCTCTTTTTTGGTAGTTTTATTTATTTATTTAATTATTTTTCAAGTACAGTTTTCTGTCTATTAAACTATTCTTAATTATAAATAATGAGTTCATGAGGAATATGTAAATAATTTAATTCCATAAGAATATGACTTGTAATGATCTATAGAAGCAGACTTTCAATTTTTGTCTCTCTTTGTCTTTTAAAATTAAGAGTTAACTAACTGAACAGTGAAAATTCACTGTATCAGTGACCTTACATATGCTGAAAAAGTGAACCATCTCAGGAGCAAACTGAATAAAATTAACTACAGCTAACCAAGACTAATGTCAGAGCCACAGGGATACATGGATAGAAATGTTTAGCTTGTAGACAAAACTTCCCTACTCTAAAAAATAAGAAGACTTGGAAAAGGAATCAAATAAATTTAGAATAATGCCTTTAACAGAATAATGAGCTGTTAATATTTTTATGAGAGTACCACACTTTGTAAGTGTTGAACCTATTCAATGGATTTACTATTGTTGTGTGGTCCGTTGGCCAAGGATTTCCTAAGATCCGTGCATTAATACTCTATAGAGCTTTAACGTTATAAAGGCCCTGATTTAAATACAAGTTCTGCCACTTATCAGCTATGTGAGTTAGAACAAACTATTCAATCTCTGCAAGATGTAGTTTCTATAGACATAAAACAGAGATAAAGAGTACTTATCTTTCGGAGTTCTTGGGAACTTTAAATGAATTAATAGGCATTAAGAACTTAACCTAAATGCTAACATACAATAGTTAATTACAATTTTTGGTATATATGTACTCAATTACTATTCATACACATATTATTAGTATTATTATGTTTTCATATTCAATAAATAATTGCTGTTATTATTGCAAGATTATTATATAATTAAACAGCATTATTAATTATGCCCTGCCCAGTTAATATTACAAATTTGAAAAATATCTCTGGTTGCATGGTTAAAGGCACTGAGTTTACACATTTAAAATTCTGTCCTTTGTTTCAGGCAAAGGAGGGCCGCTGACCCAGAGGGCAGCATGTTGTGTAAAGCGGTTTAATGTCAAAGCGCTTCTCACCAAGATACTAAGAGAGGTGATCTCTTGACATATGTGTAAGAAGAAAGCTAAGCTTTGATTGATAGGGGTAAATGAAGTAAAGACAGAGAGAAAGATTTAATTCACAAAGAGCTCAATCCCCAAAGAAAATGGCATAGGCCCTATGGAATCTGTGAACTGTGCAGGACCTGGGGACCTTTAGCAGAGTGTGGTAATAGAGAGATAGAGAAAGTAAAATTTTAGAAAATACAAGGGTTAAATATCAAGAGTTTTTGAGGGCATCTTTATTTATTTAATTGGATATATTTAATTTATTTAATTGGAATGGCCTTGAGAATAAGAATTGAGTTTGGCAGAGAAGACTAAATTTATATTATAAGAATAAGGGGCTCTATTTTTATTAAAATAGAAATCAGATTTAAGCTTTGGTGAGGTTAAGTTTCCTTACTTTCTTCCCCTCTTCCTTCCTCCCTCCCTTCCTCCCCTTCTCTGTCACTGTCTTCCTTCTTTCCTAATCTCCTCACAATCTCCATCTTACTCTGAGTACTAAATACATGTTGTCTACATATTCATTGTTGAGTTCATTGTGGTATCTGTTTGGGCACCCAGATGAATTCCTGTGTAGGCAGTCATGCTTGCCTCTGGACAGACTGATCAAAACAACCATTCTCTGTAATTATTCTTTAGTGGTTGTCAAGCTTTATCTCAGTATCCCCAAAGGATCTGACACTTCCATTAGTAACCATAGCCAACAATAACAAAGATTCCCAGAGAGTAGGGATGTAACCAAAAGCAGGTCTGGCTGCCTGCCTCTATGAAGCCAATACTTGAGAGACTGGTGCTGATGTAAAGGGCAGTGGTTTATTTTCAGGTGCCGGACACTTGGAAGGTGGGAAACTAATTTCTCAAAGCCCATCTCCACATCTCAGTGAAAGCAGAGGTTTTTATAAAGAAGTGGGGGGGAGTGGGCAGAACAAAGTGATCAAGGGAAGGGGTTGAAAAGTTCCTTACATGCAGATGAACACAGTCCATTCTGATAAGGCCAGTGATGGTCCAGTGCGCATCAACCTGGTTTAGTCATCCTGGCTCTGGGATGAAGGTCAGCAAATCTCCCAGAGCTAGGATGCCTTAGGTTGGAGTCTGTGTCTTTTGAAATCCATTTTTAGGATTCTTATATAAACATTCTGTTCATCTATAAGCTGCATATTAGTCACAGTCAGCACTAACAGAAACAATTGATTGGTCACAGTCAGCACTAACAGAAACAGTCAAAAGATTGGTGGGGCGGGTTAAAATTTCCTACCATTACAATTTGCCACTGTTATAGGTAGAGTAAGGAAAGTTCTTAATGTGAAGAACTAATATGAATTGCTGCCCTTTTAGATGATTCTTTTATGTCTTTGAAGAACTTACCATAAATTTCTGCAGAAGAATGGTCAGTAGTATCAGAAATTCTCCCAGTATATTTATAAGAGAAAATAAGAAAACTTAAAAATGTTTTGTGTATTATAATCTAAATCTTAAAAAGTAATCTATGCATGCAAACATGAGACTAAATATAAATAATAATTACTTGTATCTTGTTGAAATTACAGCCAATTTTTAATATATATTTTCCAGGTAGTCTATATAACAATATTTTAACAGCTTTATTAATTACTAATTATACAACATATAATTCACTCATTTAAAACTGTATAACTCACCATGACTGGTATGGCTCAGTGGACTGAGCACAGGCTTGTGAAACAAAGGGTCACTTGTTGATTCTTAGTCAGGGCTCATGCCTGGGTTGTGGGTCAGGTCTCCAGTAGGGGATGTGTGAGAGGCAAACACACACTGATGTTTTAATTCCTCTCTTTCTTTCTTCCTTCCCCATCTCTAAAAATAAAAGAATAAAATCTTTTTTAAAAACTGTATAACCCAATGTTTTCACTTTTGTGTATTGACAGAGTTGTGCAGCCATCACAATCAATTTTAGAACATTTTGACCTACCCCTGCCAAAGTAACAAGGAAGTCCCTCCCACAAGTAGTCAGTTTTCACTCTTCCTGTACCCCTGACTCAGTTTGAAGTAGCCATGAACTACATTCTACCTTCAGAATTTCCTTCTGTACATTTCAGATATATGATAAGTGTCTTTTGTATCTGGTTTCTTTCACTTAGCTTAATGCTTCAAGTTTCATCCACATTGTAGCATTGATCAGTACTTTCTTTTTTTATTGTGAATAGTATCCTGTTTATGGCTGTATTACACCTTGTTTATCTATTTGTTAGTTTATAGATATTTAAATTGTTCCCATTTTTGGTTACTATAAATAAGGTTATTATGAACACTGCTGTAGACATTTTTGCATGTTTTTATTCTGGGGGGTATATACCCATGCGTAGAATAAAAGTTGAAATCCTCATACATTGCTGGTGGTAATTAAAAATAGTATAACCACTTTGAAAAGTAGTTGGCAATTCTTCAAAAAGTTGATAAAATTGTCAACAGATAAAATGCTAATATATTAAAATATTAAATTTTATACTATAATATATTTAAATAACACATCACTTTTATTTTTATTATTTTTATTGTTAAATATATTTTATTGATTATGCTATTAGAGCTGTCCCATTTTCCCCCTCCATTCCCCTCCACCCTGCATCACCCTCCCTCCCATATTCCCACCCTTTAGTTTATGTCCATGTGTCATAAGTTCTTTAGCTTCTACATTTCTCATACTATTCTTGCCCTCCCCCTGTCTATTTCCTACCTACCAACTATGCTACTTATTCTCTGTACCTTCTTCCCCCTTCTCCTTCTTCCACTCCCCTGTTGCTAACTCTCCATGTGATCTCCATTTCTGTGGTTCTGTTCCTGTTCTAGTTGTTTGCTTAGTTTGTTTTTGTTTTAGGTGTGGTTGTTAATAACTGTGAGTTTGCTGTTCTTTCATTGTTCATATTTGTTATCTTCTTTTTCTTAGATAAGTCCCTTTAACATTTCATATAAGAAGGGTTGGGTGATTATGAACTCCTTGAACTTGACCTTATCTGAGAAGCACTTTATCTGCCCTTCCATTCTAAATGAAACTTTTGCTGAATAGAGCAATCTTGGGTGTAGGTCCTTGCCTTTCATGACTTGGAATACTTCTTTCCAATTCCTTCTTGCCTGGAAGGTCTCTTTTGAGAAATCAGCTGACAGTGTGATGGGAACTCCTTTGTAGGTGACTATCCACTTATCTTTTGCTGCTTCTATACTTTTCTCCATTTTAATCTTGGGTAATGTAATTATGATGTGCCTTGGTATGTTCCTGCTTGGGTCCAACTTCTTTGGGACTCTGAGCTTCCTGGAAGTCTATTTCCTTTGCTAGATTGAGGAAGTTCTTCTTTATTATTTGTTCAAATAAGTTTTCCGGTCGTTGCTCTTCCTCTTCCCTTCAGGTACCCATATAATTCGGATGTTCGAACATTTAAAGATTTTCTGAAGTTCCTAAGCCTCTCTTCATTTTTTTTTGAATTGTTGTTTCTTCCTTTTCTGTTTGATTGTTTCTTTCTTTCTTCTAGTCCACTCCACTGATTTGAGTTCCAGTTTCCTTCCTATCACTGTTGGTTCCCTGTGCATTTCCCTTCATTTCACTTAGTGTAGCCTTCATTTTTTCATCTAATTTGTGACCAAATTCAACCAATTCTGTGAGCATCCTGATCTCCACTGCTTTGAACTGTGCATCTGATAGGTTGCCTATCTCTTGGTAGCTTAAAAGTATTGGCTCTGGGGCTTTGATCTATTCTTCCATTTGAGCCATTTTTGGGGGGTCTGGTCAAATCTCTTACGTAGTGAGGGGCAGAGCCTTAGGTGTTCACTGGGGGAGGGAGGCAACCAAGTTGCTGGTTTGTGATGCTGTATGTAGGGGCAGAGAGGGAACAATGGCACTTGCTCCACTCTCTCCGGATTTCAGTCCCTTCTGCCACTTCCCACAAGCAAACTGTGCCCTTCTGGTGCTGGTTCCTGGTTGGATGGGCATGTGTACATTCTAGGACCCTGTGGGTCTCGACAACGAACTCTCCTATGAGGCTGGGAGTCTCTCCTGGCACCTCAAGCCCCATAAGTGTTTTCAATCTATGCTTTTCAGCTTTATTTTCTGGTGCTGGGGCCCAGGGTTGTGTGGTCTGTCTTGTTACCCGTTTTCACCTAGTTTATCTGTACACAAATGTGTGACCGTGGACAGTCAGCTGTCTTGTGCTCATTACTGGGTTTGCTTGTTGCCACCCCATACCTGGGGTCTGCCAACCACTGCCTGCACACCTGGGTCCACCAGCCACCACTTTTTCCTGCCACAGCCCCTCTCCACTGGCCGCTGACTCCACCACTATTACTGTTCTAGGTGAATGGTTGTTGGACTTTCATACAGTTCGATTTTCTGTCAGTTTTTTTCTTTTATTTCTAAATTTTTGTTTTCCTTAATTTTGGTTGTGTGAGGAGGCACAGTGTGTCTACCTACACTTCCATCTTGGCTGGAAGTCTACATTTTGAACTATGAAGAAAATAATTTGTCTACCATTGTGAAGTTGGATGAAGAAAATTCACATTTTAAATAGATCTAATCTTTTTTGCTTGAATTTCTTTTTTAATTTTATTTTCTGTTATGCTGAGATACAATTGGTACATAATATTATGTAAGTTTAAGATGTACAAGGTGATGATTTGATAAACACACATATTATGAAATGATTAACACTTCTACCAACCCACGTAATTACCGTGTTTTTCTATGGTGAGAACATTGAAGATCTATCCATCTAGTCACTATCTATTTACTTAACTACATACCTATCTACCTGGAGTCTATTTTCAGACATCTTTTACCTTTTTATCTAAGTTATATACTTAGTTGGAGTTAGACCAGCACAAATCTTATGTGGGCTTATATTTACTTGGGTGGATGCACAATTGCTTCCTAAAGAAGGCATTTATAAAAGAATACATTAAAGAATTACTAGATGAGGTAGAGTAGTGTAAATCAAAAACTCATTTAGCACACTGCTCATATTGCTGTCTCTAACTGTATTATTCAGCTCGGCTGCCATAACAGAAAATCATAGAGTAGGTGGCTTAAACAAAAGAAATTTATTTTCTCATGCTTCTGATTTCTCACAGTTCAAGACCAAGATGCTGGCAGATTTGGTTTTTGATCAGGCTTTCTTCCTGTTTCACTGATAGCTACCTTCCCAATATGTCCTCACATGCCTTTTTTCTGGGCACATATACAACTTGTATCTCTGCCTCTTCCTAAAAGTATGCCATTTTTATGGAATTAGAGTCCTACTGTTAGGACCTCATTTAGTTTTAATTATGTATTAAAAAACTCTCCAAATTCAGTCACTGTTGTGAGTTAAGGCTTGAACATATGGATTTGGGGGAGACATAAGACAGTCCATAACATTAAAGTACCTTTTTTTTCCTTTTAGGTCTTAGTACCATACTTCAGTTTTCATGACCTGAAGAATAATGTAATTCTGCTTTATGATACCCATAGCTATACTACTTTTCTGCTTTAGGTGCTAGTAAATACAGAGTTTAACTTAGGGTTTAGTGGTCACAAATATGTGGATCATACAACCTGAGTGCATGGATTTGGTTGCTTTTTTGCCACTCCTTTTTCTCCTACCTTCTGATTTCATTGACTCTTCCCAGTAATGACTATCTTCTTCGCTTACATTTTACCTTATTTTTTATTGTTGTTTCTGTGGGGTTAATGGACATGGCCCTTGACTAAGGACTGGTCAAATGGCCACTGGACAGAAGGAATATGTATTGTTTTAGGAATGGATTGTGACTTCCTCCTTATCTTCTTTGGGGAGCAGCTTCTTGTCTCTTGACTGTTTCTTGACGCTTTTATACACTGAGTCATGTAGTTTACTAGAGTCATGCATTGGGCATGTGCCTCCTTTGTCTGGGGCCCTTCTAATGCACCTCAGACCGGAGGAGATGCAATCTTTCTCTCACTGACCCGCCTCTGTCAGTGAACCCTCCCCATTATGTGAGTAATAAATGGCAGGTCCACATCAGCTAGTCCAGTATGTGTTTGTTTGTGTGGTTTTTTTCAGAATATCATGAACACAAGAAGCTCTGCGGTTTAGGTTTAGAGCGCTACAGTTTCTTACCTACTTTGCCAACACTTTATTATTCATGTTCTAGTTGTTAGATGTCTCAAAATTTTTCTTAAGGTAAAAATACATAACAAAAATGAGTAGTCAATACAGTCAGAAAACTTGAATAATTTCAGCAAAACAATCTAAATCCATTATAACATATAAGCTATGTATTCATACCTGTAATTCTAGTTTACTCTTTCACTTTGTTTTTAGCTTCATTTTTCTTTTGAATCTCCCTATTATGCAGAAAGTTAAAAGGTTTTTGAGGGAATGCATTTCCATTCATTATAGCAAAAACATGTTGGAAGACTTTTATAAGCAAGCCTCAAAAGAATCACACTGGTGTTAACAGGAAAAAATGAATCATAATGTCATTTTCAGCACTTACATATTCTTTTCTTAAAAAAAAAACAGAGTATTTTGGAAGAAAGAACTGAAACAAAAACAGAGACTCTTGCCATTCTTTACATACTTATCCATATTTGCCAAGTTGCCTGAAAACTTTCCTAATTTCTGAAGGAAGACTGTCATGCCAAGAATCTAAAAATCTTTCTTCTAACTTTATTAAAATCTTCCAAAATGTACAGGGTAGTAATGGGAAGTGAAAGAGAAGAAAGATAAAAATTGAAACACTTCTAATGGAATTTAAAACTCAATAATACATACTTTCAAGTGCAACCAATATTTACATAGAAAAGATAAATTAGGGCGGATGATCTCCAACAGATGAGTGTGAATGGGGGAAGCCAAATACACCTTTAAGAGATGTAAAAAAAACAGAATCTGTTATGGACTTTACTGGGTAAATTAACTTGTTTGTGAGTTTCTCAAAGAATACAAATTACTCAAAGAGAAAACTTATTCATCAATTGATAGTCTATTTTATTTTTTAAAACTTTCTCTAAAGGGGAAATGCACAATGAGACAGAGTATGATAAAAGAACAGAAAAATGTAACAGTTCTGTCTAGATCACTAATGGACTTGAGGACATTTCCAAAAGAGTATTGTGGATTAAAACTACGGATTCTATCAACCACATTAACATGTAGTCTTATTACTACTTGAAGACATTATGTTGTGGTGAAAATTATACTAGAACAGGAAGTAGGAATGTGGGTTTGAGACAAGGTCCAACTTTCATTTGCTCTGTGATCCTGAACACTTGATTTAATTTTCCAAAGTTCCAGAAATAATTTTCCTATCTAGCTGGCCCAACTGTTTAACAGTCAAAAGACAAAAGGGCAAAAGAGAGATATGAAGTCATTATATATTCAAAAGATACTACTGCTACTATTACTTTCTTATTTAACATCATTAAGCTCGTATTTTTCAAGTGTTCTATAATTATTACACTTTACTTAACAGCTAAAATATTTTAATATTAATTTTAAAGATAGCATAAATCTATCAGTAAAATAAAATTTTAAAAATCTGTCCTGGCTGGTGTAGCTCAGGGGATTGAGTGCTGGCCTGCGAACCAAACAACTGTGGTTCGATTCCTAATCAGGGCACATGCCTGGGTTGCAGGCCTGTTCCCAGCAGGGGACACATGAGAAGCAACCATACATTGATATTTCTCTCCCTCCTTCTCTTCCTGTCTAAAGATAAATAAATAAAAATTTTAAAAACTTAAAAAAAACATCTGGCAGCTGGGAGTTTCATTATCAGCATAAGTAAAAGTGCACTAAATCTACAACTGAGAAAACCAAGGCCATGCCCTCATGTGTGCTAACACCGCACAACACAGAGTGGCTCTGTAGCAGCAGAGGCCATGTGCCAAAAGGCTGCTGGAAAATTTATGAATTATGAAGGAGTGATCTGGGAGGAACTACAAACCCTATACTTTAGCTACCACTGCCTTATTTTAAAAGGCTCGTCCCATAGAACTCTCTAAATCAAGATTTGGGAAACTGGCTTATGGGCCAAATGTGGCACACTGCCTATTGTTGTAAATGAAGTTTTACTGGAACATAATTATGTTCACTCCTATGGCTATTTTTTTTTGTGCTGCAACAGCATAATCAGGTAGTTGCAAAACTGATTGTATCATTTATAATACTTATTTTCTGGCCTTTTACAGATATTTTGTTGACTGGGATCTAGAGTACTCTCTCCTTGTTATAACTGGAGACCTTTCAGAACTCTTGTGAGATGGACAATTGAACCATTAAACTAACCCTGTAACCACACATACACTTGGACATGGACTTACGTTGCTGATGTAACATAATGTTTCTCAAATGTAAGTATGAACACTACATATGTAGAAGGAGGATAAATGATCAGACTCTTTTTGAGAAGGGAGTTGCTGCTTTAGGGTGTCTCCCGGAGAACACAGGAGGTGTGACAAAAAGGCTTGGTTTTTTTGTTAGAGACCAAGCCTCCGGGCCTGCTGACCCTTGGAACTATGAACATTCACCTCTAGAGTCTCCCACCGGCATAGGTGACATGGTCACAAAGTTTGTCCTTTTATCTCTCAAGCGAGTAAAAAGAGTTTTGTTTTCTCTTCTACTTTTTATATAAATTTGTGTAACATTCTATCCAGATTCTATAGTCTTTTTCACAAAATATGTAGCAGAATATCACAAAATATGCTTCTTTGGCATAAAAATGGTTTTCAGCTGATTATTTTTGAAAAAGAACAGATATAGAAAAATCTCTGAAAATAGAACAGAAGTTACCCTTTTGTAAGAAAAATTTACTTTTAGAAGAGAAATACCTACTTTAAGGGTGTCTCCCTCTGTACCAGGGAGATAAGGATGGCTAAATCAGGACAAACATTTTTTAATGACAAAAGCATGAATTTAAATCTAGGTAACAGACCTTACTCTTATTTCCTGTTATTTTTCTTCTAACCCCCTTAACTGGCCTTCTATCTTCCAACATATTTCTTTTGTTTTTAGCTATAAATGGGATCTAAAGTGGTGGATTGGACCATTTCTGTGAGTTCACTCATTTTTTTTTTTTTGGTATCTCTCATGTGTATGTAAGGTATGTATGTTATCAAACATCTATTTGTTTTTCTCTTGTAAATCTGTCTTTTTGTTTAAAAGGCATCTCAGCAAAGAAACTAAAAGAGTAAAGAAAACAATTACTTTTTCTCTTATGTACACATATCCCGCTTACATGAATGAAACCCTAATAATGCTTAACCAATGTTAAAATGCTGTTCTCTTTCTCACTTTTTGTTTTACATTAGTGTGCATGCATCTTTTGTTAGTAGGACTATTTTATTTTCCTCACGGAAGGGACTTAACATGCAGATTTGTCTCTTCAGATTTCACGAGGCATCTGCAATTCTACCTTCCTAACAAGCACCCAGGTGATACAGTAGTGATGCTATGAAAACCACATTTTTTAGTTACTAAATGCAAATAGAAAGATTATCCCTTAGATTTTCTAAAACTAAACTAAATGTAGCCTGTTTCTAGTCACAGTTATTTGCAATTTAAAATTCAGTCTCTTTTGGGTAATGTAGTGGAGGAATAGGTTATTTTATCTCTACTCTTCTAAGTCTGCAGCTGGAAAACTTGTAACAAAAAGATTGAAAAGAGAAAAAGAAACAGAAGTTTCTTAATATGTGTCTCTCATGTACACATGGGAGTAACCAGGGAAATAAGAGTAACTCTCAGAGAGGATTAAAATTCAAGCTTAAATACCATTTTCCACTACAGACAAATGAGAGGAGGCTGTGAGAGTCCAGTCATGGGAAGGTGACCAGGAAAAACAGAAAAACAATGTACACTATGTCACACAGGTTTTAGTTCACACCTTCTTCATTGGTATGTGTTTCTCTTGATTCAGTCATCCCTCCCTTCCTGCCTGGTACCCGGAGGGAGATACTCTTATAAATGAAGATTTTCTTTATAAACATAAATTTTTCTTTTAAAAGGGTAACTTCTACCTTGTTTTTAGAGTTTCTCCCCTGTCTGCTGTTTCTAAAAGTAATCAGCTCAAAATAATCTTTAAATCAAAGAAGAATATGTGAAAGTAGTATATACCACCACCCTTACATCATAAAATCACTTATATCATGAAATCACCTACATTTCTTATAGATGATCTTGATAGGGGACTCAAGAGTTGGAAAATTTTAATTTAAGGTAAATAGCTATAAGCCTAGTAAGTAAGATGGGTTTTTTTGCCTGTGAACCCACTGTCTTCTCGGATTGCCAGCCATCTGAATGAAGTGCCTGAAAAGATTCAATTCCTGTCTCTATTTATTGGGTTTAGTACGTGACAGGCACCGTGAGCCCTGGTGTCCTTTCTGGTTTCAATCTTACTACTCTGCTTCCTTTAGTGCTTGGTTTTTTGAAGCTGAAATGCCTTTTCCTCATTCAGGATACAAAAAAAGGAAGAAAAAGAATTTAGTCCTGTGAATTAAATGTATTGACTTTCCTGACTGTTGTTTTCTTCCGTGAGTTTAAAAAATATGTATATTTGGCAACTCAATTAACTTTGATATTGTTATTTTTAGTATTATTATTACTACTGCTATCTTATTTGCTACTTCCATCCAGTCTCTCCCTATCTGCACATTGCATAAATAAAGCCATGATTTTTTGCCTAGTGAATAAAAATAGTTAATATCTCAAAATGTTAACTTCTATTGTTTACAATACTAACTAAAATAAGGTTAGACCAGGTAGAAAACTGAATACTTGGCCAGTATCTAGCTGCTACAATGAAGATGAAGAGATAATAAGGGATCCCTATAGATGGAGAGCTGATGACAGCTAGTGATAGTGTAACAGGGCGCAGCCAAGAGGGGGGCCCCCAAAAGGGATTTGGAATGGGGTCTAGAACTCAAGGTGTCTAGGAAATATTATAAAGGCATATAAGATGTCCTCACCCCTTACCTGCCTTCCCCCCCACAGGTGTGAGTTGGGGAAAGGACAAATGGAGAAGGGCCATTGAGAGCTGCTTTGCAGGCAAAAGTTTCAAAGATAACCTCTAGAATGGTCATTTAACATATCTATAACCTTTAACTTGTTTCATAGATATGTTAAATAGCTGTGGCCATGCTCTGAGCCAGGGAGATGGAAGTGACTTCCACCCAATATGTAAATGGAGGCAGGTCCCCTGAGTTACAGCACCTGTGTGAGAGGTTGGAGATGATTGGCTCCATGACAGGGGGCCACACCTGTCCAGACTCACAATGGCAGCCCAGTAAACTTGGAATCATCCAGAAATGCTGGCAGGTGTAACTGATTGTGGGAGGAGTCGTAAATGGGGGTACAGAGAAAGACTGGCATGGGGATTTAAACCCAGACATGGCAGCCATTGAAGGGAGAGCCACGCAGTTTCGGCAGAGTGAGGACCCCCTCTTGGCCAGGTGAAGGAGTACCACGTGGCTTTGCCATAGTGGGGACCCCCACAGCCGTGTGAGATGAAGAGGGAACCACTCGGCTGTGGCAGGGGAGAGAGAAAGCCATGCACCTTTGGATAGAGTGGGGAATCCTGCAGCCATGTGATAGAGAATCACCATACGGCTTTAGCAGAGAATCACCACTCAGCTTTGCCAGACTGGCGACCCTACCCTCTCCGTAGCTCTGTTGGGGAGAAGAACCATGAGGTTTTGGCCAGAGTGCTGACCCCTGCAGCTTTGGTAGAAGAGGCCCACATGACTTAGGGGTGCTCCCTTTGGCCACATGGCCTGGGAGGCAGGAGAGACTTTGCCTGGAAGAAGGGTGAAAGAACTCTGGCAGGAGGTCATGAGAAGGTGCTACATGGCTTTGGATTAATTAGAGATCCTGCCTGGACAGTGACACAGCCAACGGTGCCAGCGGCCTGAAAAACAGACATGTACTTCTTTTCCTGAGATATGGTACCCCAAATTAGGGCAGGGGGAGAAGGGAGCACTGTGGGTATCTGTGGGTATCCAAAAGGACTTTGATATTTTAATGAAGACATTAGGTTACTACTTTAAGTCTGTATAGCTTTAAATAGACCTTTCCTTTCCTTTTCACAAATCTCTGGCATGGAGAGATGTCTTTCCTCTGGCGGCCGACAGACAAGCCCAGTAGGTAGTCAGGACAGTATTAGTATACTGTCCTTTGGTGGGGGCTGTTGTTCTGTAACAGCTTTTGGCATCCCCAAGTGGGCCAAATATTGCCCCCCTTGGACCTCTGCTCTGTAACAATAGGGGGGTGGGTTAGGAAGTGGAGGGACTAAACAAAAAGGAAAAAGGACACGTGAACATAAATAGCAGTGTGGTGATTGCTAGGGGAGGGGGTATAAGGGGACAAATTGGTAATGGGGAAAAAAAAGCAATAAAGTTAAATTAAAAATAAAATAAAAACACAAGAAGATAACAAAAGATTAATCACATGTTAGCTCTTCTGAAGGTAAAGATTGTGTTTCATCTATTTGACAGACAGGGGAGAGTTAACACATATTTGGTCAATAAGTATAGAATCATAGTTGACACTTTAATAGTGCAGTTTATTTCCTGTTCACTAAATGAACAGGAAAATCGTTTAAATCTCCATGATTTTTGCATTTGAGGGCCAGCCATATTTTCAGCCATGCATTTCTAAGAAATCTCAGTCTTTTAAATGGTCACTCTCTTAACACTTAATCTCCTAATTGAATAATTCTGAGTTATAACTGTTCTTAAATTGTTAACAATACTGCTTCTGGTTGTATTCCATCAACATAGCTAGTGTCTCATGCTCCTTATATGCCCCTTAATTTTGACCGTTATAAAATTGCATGAATAGTGTCCAAAATAAGTAGTATGCAATTTTTAGTAGATTCTTTGAAAACAGTTGTTAGAACTGATTTTATTTCACATGAATATTTTTGTTACTGTTATTATCTATATGTGGAAGTTTTAAAGCATATGTCCATATGACTATGAATAAACTTAGTTTTAAGTCCTAGCTCTAGAAAGCATATTTCTCTCTCTAAATTTTCCTCAGGGACCTAATCTTTCCTGAAATAATCAGCAATCCCCTCGAGGAAGCATAAGACAACAGCCCAGACCTGGCTGATAAGCAGAGGGACCAGACCTTTGGCAGACTGAAGATGACATCTCGACCTAAATTATGTCTCAGCTCCTGAGTCCTAAAGCTGGAGTGACCTCCTGGCTACTTTCCCATGAAACCAGACAGAGGGAAACTAGCACAGACCTCAGAACTGTGCTCAAGGTCTGAAGAATGATCTATTGTTTAAAAGAGTTGACCAGAATAAGAAAAATGTCAATCACTAGAATATATGTTCCTCCAACTACTTTATGCAAAAGCTACTGGTTATTTAGAAATGTAGAAATAAAAACTCTGTAAGAATATAAATTCAGACCTCATTCTGAAATAAAACAAAACAAAACATGAAGTAGAATCAAAGCAGGAAGAAAGGGAGTGGGAGGCCAGGTAGAGAAAAGAAACTTTCCAAACTGATTTAGAAAAGAGATAATAAACTGGACAGAAAGCGTACAAGTCCTGTTGTAGGTAGACTACATAACTCGATGGCAATTCCAGAGGAAGGAAGAGCCATGTACTATTTGTAATAGATGTGTGGGAGGCAAACCAGTCCTCTGGGAGCTGTAAGGTTAAGTAAATAACTGCACGAGATAGAGTGGCTACTGACCTCTTGCTCATTGAAAGAAATTGGCATGACTGGAGATTTGGAGAATGTTCTGAATTTCACACTATGTTCTTCTAATAGCTGGTAGCTTAGTTTTGTGAGAGTCCGGAGACCTACTTTCACTGATCATTTATCCAGGCAGTTGAGTTTCTTTAATGAAATAGCATTATTCCTTTGGGGAAAAAAATTTGAGGGAAGGGAATAATCAGGCCTAGAAGCAGCTCCCACTGTGAGAGGTGTTCCCTGTGAGCAGACTGGCCCTCTATGCAGACTCGAAGCGATTATGCTTCCATCCTAATGCGTGGCTGAGAGGTAGGAATTTTAAAAACATATTTCTTTTTAAGTGTGCCTAACCCACCCTTCGCCTTTACCTGAATGAATATAATGTAAGTTTCGGAAACTGAGAAACTAAAATAATGATGATGACAATGATGATATAAGGATAATATTGTATCTATAAAGTTTAATAATATATTATGAAATTTCTTTATGAAAATGAATATTTCATGTTTATTTAATGTAACTAACTACAGATATGACTAGTGTTATTTTTCTGCTAGGTAAAGAATTTTTATAGTTTTCAGTACATGTTATTTTAATGCCATATTATTAAATGACTCAGAATACCCCCTCATGTCTCTGTATTTCATTTTTTCTTTAGCACGATAAACAAATTTAGAATCAGACAGTAGATGGTGCTATTATTTCAAAGACTGTACAGTCCCAAAGACTTCTAGAATTTTTTAAAACTACAGAAATAAGTGAGGGAAGTGTGAAAACTTCACATAGTTTTCTCCTTTGCAAAGCTTATGAAGTGGGGGAGCTATTACTATGTAGTGACCTATTCTGTCCCTTTTGGGGGCAAAATAACAAAGCTTCCCTTGCTAATTAATAAGTTCTGTCTCCCTGGGAAAAAAACTATAGCTACATTTAATTTTCTCCTTTGAAACAGAAACAGATACAGATGCTGTTGCTCGTACTGACTGCTATTGCAGACAGAAAGCAATTCCCAGGAGCTCAGCAATGCAGATGACATTACAATGTGAAACACATGCATGTGAAGTTTCCTTAAAAATACTGAAAAAAAGATTTTTCTAATATAAAGCAATATATATGTAAAACATCTGTAATCATAAAAGCACCTTAAATGCGATATTCAAATGAAAGCAATGAAACCTGGTATCTGACAATGGTAAATCAACATATTAAAAGCTTGCCTCTCCTGGTGGCAGATGTTCTTTGAAAGAGAATTGGTAACAGATGCATACCATCCAGGGGGTTCCAACAGCGGTGACACAAGCCGGGGGCTCACTGGAGCCAAAGCTACACTGCTGGATCACGAGACCTGCAGCTAAAGTGCAATTGCTGTTGAGGTTCCTAAAGAGCAACACTCCAAGTTGTCTCTTTAAAAACCCATTACTCAAAGATAACGGCTGTTGATCAGAACCCTTCACCTGTCTCTTAGGTTATCCTCATTTTTCATGCCTAAACAAAACACATGGTAATGGGCTTTCTTAAGAGTGATCAACATTCTCTGCATACATTTGCAACTCAGAACACCTAAATGTAAAGAAAAATTTAAACCAAACAACTGGTGATATTGTCAAAGAAACAGCAAACACTGACATTTGAAACCTCTGAGCAATTAATTGCATCTTTTAAATCTCCATGATTTTTGCATTTGAGGGCCAGCCATATTTTCAGCCATGCATTTCTAAGAAATCTCAGTCTTTTAAATGGTCACTCTCTTAACACTTAATCTCCTAATTGAATAATTCTGAGTTATAAATGTTCTTAAATTGTTAACAATACTGCTTCTGGTTGTGTTCCATCAACATAGCTAGTGTCTCATGCTCCTTATATGCCCCTTAATTTTGACCATTATAAAATTGCATGAATAGTGTCCAAAATAAGTAGTATGCAATTTTTAGTAGATTCTTTGAAAACAGTTGTTAGAACTGAGTTTATTTCACATGAATATTTTTTGTTACTGTTATTATCTATATGTGGAAGTTTTAAAGCATATGTCCATATGACTATGAATAAACTTAGTTTTAAGTCCTAGCTCTAGAAAGCATATTTCTCTCTTTAAATTTTCCTCAGGGACCTAATCTTTCCCGAAATAATCAGCAATCCCCTCGAGAAAGCAGAAGACAATAGCCCAGACCTGGCTGATAATCAGAGGGACCACACCTTTGGCAGACTGAAGATGACATCTCGACCTAAACTATGTCTCAGCTCCTGAGACAAATTTTGGGGTCCTGGTAGCACTATCATTGAAAGTTGATGTCTATGCCCTTTCCCCTTCAATCTGGGCAATTGCTTTGATACAATGCAGAAGAAATTATGTTCATGACTTTGACTTCAAGACAAGATCATAATGTTACAAAACATAGCCAAGGGTGGGTACAATGAACTATTACTGAAAGGACACCACCACCAGAGAAAAGACATCTCTCAATGCCAGAGATTTGTGAAAAGAAAAAGAAATGTTTATTTAAAGCTCTACAGACTTAAAGAAGTGACCCAATGTTTTCACTAAAATATTAAAGTCTTTTAGGATATCCACAGATGTACACAATCCTTCCTTCTCCCTCTGCCCTAGTTCAAGGTACCACATCTCAGGAAAAGAAGCAGAAGTCTGTGATTCAGGCTCCCGGCACCGTCAGCTGTGTCACAGCCATGATCTCCAGTTAATCCAAAGCCATGTGGCACCTCCTTATGGCCCACCAGCAATAGTCCTTCACCCCTTTTCTTACAGGCTAAGTCTCTCCTGCTTCCTAAGTCCCATGGCTAAAGGGAGCACCCCAAAGCCACATGGTCCTCACTCTCACCAAAGCTGCATGGGCCCCCACTCTGCTAAAGCCATGTGGTTCTCTCTCCAATGGCTGCTGCATCTGGGTTTAAATCCCCTCGCTAAACTTCCTCTGCACCCCCATTTCTGACTCCTCCTACAATCAGCTACACCTGCCAACGTTCCTGTATTCTTCCAAGTTTACTAGGCTGCCATTGTGAATCTGGGCAGGTGTGGCCCCATGGCACAGAGCCAATCATCCCCAAGCTCTCTCACAGGTGCTGTAACCAGGGAGAGTTGCCTCCCAGTTACATCTTTGGTGGAAGTTACTCCCTTTTCCCTGGCTCAAAGCATGGCCACAGCTATTTAACATATCTATGAAACCAGTTAAAGGTTATAGATATGTTAAACGACTATGCCAGAGGTTAGCTGCAAAGCTGTGGCTATCCAAAATAGCTCTGCATGTTCCTGCTCCATGTGTCCCTTCCACCAACACACACCTGTTGCGGGGGGGTTGGGGGGAAGGGGTGAGGACATCCTATATATCTTTCTAATATTTCTTGGACACCTTGAGTTCTGGACCCCATGCCAAATCCCTATTTGACCCCCCCACCCTTGTCTGTACACTCTTTCAATAAGAAGCCTTGAAGCTTTGCTGTGGTCTTGGAATGCTCACTGCCTGCTGGAGGACCCATGTGCATAAGACCTCACATTCTGAGAAGTCCAAAGTGTGTGAAAGGTCATGCCTTGACTAGGTGCTCTGGTTCACAATTCCAGCTAAGGCAAGCCTTTCAGCCCTCTTATCCTAGGAGCTAGAGTGTGTAAAAAAAACTGCAAAAAAAATATCACTCCCCAGCTGTTGTCACCTTGTTAAAAAAATTTCATAGCTAATTTTTAAAAATATTTTATTTATTTATCTTTAGAGGGGGAGGGAAGGAGAGAGGAAGAGAAACATTAATGTATGGTTGCTTCTTGTGCATCTCCTGCTGGAAACTGGCCCCTGCTGGGAACTGGCCGGCAACCCAGGCATGTGCCCTGACTGGGAATCGAACCGCGATCGTCTGGTTCGCAGGCCCGCGCTCAGTGCACTGAGATACACCAGCCAGGGCCTTCATAGCTAATTTTTTAAAGAAAGGGTTTATTGAACCAGAAAAAGATCAGGTCCTGGGGCATGAAGTTGAAACCATCAGAAGCAGGGCAAGGTTGCAAAGGCAACATGCCCACCATCCTGGAGATGACAAGCCATTTTATACATTATCGTCTAGGAGAGGAAAATAAAGAATGAATTGTTTCGAAAGTATTTACATTGGCTACAGAAAACTGGGCAGATAGGAAAAGATGAATGGGGTAATTTTATGATAGGTACAGTCTGTTAGGAAGAAATATTTACTATTTTTGATTGGAGTGGGCAACAGTCTTGAAAATTCATGCATAAGAAGCACATGGTGGTTTCTACAGAAGATTAAAAACTACAACATACGTTCGGTAATAAGAGCTGATCTGTTGGCCCACAGCTATTAACTGGTTCATTATTGTTGTGTCTCTTACTCATTGGCTCACTGTAATTTAATTTAGAACATCTCAGGACTCTTGTTTTTGTTATTGTGCTTTTTTCCATTACCATTTAGTCCCTCTATGCCCCCCACCCCACAATCACCACAATGTTGTTCACGTCCATGAGTCCTTTTTCCTTTTTGCTCAATCCCTCCACTCTCTACCTGTCTGTCCGCCACTTTAACCATCATCATGCTATCTATGAATTTGTATCTATTTTGCTTGTTAGTTCAGTTAGTTCATTAGATTCTACATATGAGTGAGATCATGTGATATTTGTCTTTCTCTGGCAAAATTATTTCAGAACTTTTATCTTGTCATCCCCAGACATTCAAATCCTTCCAGCTGAGGCCTCATTGTGCCCTTTTGAAATACACCTACATGACCCATAGAATCACTAAGCATAAGTTGTGGGTTGGTTTGTTACTCAGAAATTGACAAATAGAACACTATAGTTGGAGTATAAATTGCAATTGAATTAGCAGTCAAGATATTCAGGTGAGTATGTTTAATTTTAGACAGTTTTAGTACTCCTGGTCTCCTATTTGGTTACCTTGCCATGAAGCCTTCTATCCTGCTAGTTACACAACTGATTATATACATACAGATATACACATGCAGGCATGCGTGTGTATGTATGCATATATGTATACATATGTATGCATGTATATAAATATCTGTATGCATATACATATATGTATACATGTATATATGTGTATGCATGTATGTATATATGTATATCTGTGTATAGATAGATATACATACACACATATGCCTATATGTATATAATCTCCCTGAAATGTCCCCCAATCTTTACATGGATATTTACTGGCATTTATACTCTCTCACCTACATACATACACTTATTTCCAACTAATCTTGCAAATTGTTTGCTATATCCTGTGAACTTGAGGAGATGAGAACTAGAATCTCGAGGGTCATTTTTGAACTATGTGTCTATTCTGGGAAGTCCACCTCAAACCTGAGCACCCCCTGGAGAATCACTGCTTTAGTTTTCAGTGTGGTCGATAGGTTTATGTCTAGCCTTAAACTATAATGAAGGGCATAGGTACAATTAAAAACCTGGAAACATTAATATTATAGTCATAGTTTCTCAATATCTTTTTCTTTAATCCTTACACTCTAGGATACTATCTTCTGGCACCTTCTTTTAGTTTATCAGAGTTAAATTCTTTTTTCTGTAAAGGAGAACTCACATTCCTTCTCCCTGGGTGGTTTTTCTAGTATGAAGAGATGATTTTCTCAGATATCATATATTGACCATTCACTAAATGCCAGCCGTTTTACTTAGCTCCCTACATCCAGTATCATCCATCAATCCATTTTCTCAAATTTATTCTATACCAATTGTTTGGCAATTGCCATATCTTGTCTTTATATTATTTATCATTATTGTTTCTTTGAATATTTAATATGAAAGACAAGAATTTTGTTTCTCTTATTTTCCTTGGTGTTTCTGGGATATTTTTACAGGAAACTGAACATAACAGGTGATAAATAACAATTTATAAATAACAATCCGGCTAAAAATTATTCATTATTAGTATCAAATTAGTATTCTAGTTAGCTTTAAACACTGACTTATTTCATTACATCAGTCAGGTGCTGAAATGCTGTAATAATATGAACTTTTGTTAGTAATTTTATAAACCCAGTGAGGCCATTCCAAACACAATCTATTCTCAGGTGGCTGTTTTTACATGACAAAAAAAAAGAAGCATGCCTTTTTTTGGAAAGGAGATATAAGAACATTACATGTTTCTTGAATTTTACTGAAGTTAATGGATTTCTATAGTACTTTGTTGTTTCAATCTAATTAACCCCTACTTTATATCAAGTACTGGTGATAATTGCTTTAAACATAGAATCATCTCTTCCACATTAGGTTTCATAAAATGTCTAATAAACATGCATATTCATTATATGTTTCAGAAACCTATAAAGGAGTTGAATAAGATGTCAAAAACTTCCTATAATTAGTAAGATTTTTCACCCAGTTTTCCTGTTCAAGGTGCACTAAAACTTGCTAAACTTGGTTAATTTTGGATAAAAGCATATCTTTCAAACAGCAGTGTACTATTTTAATATGTGAATTTCTCCCAGTCTTTCCTCTTTCTCATCTTTTTATTCTTATAACATCACAAATATATATGTAAAATATGTTTTCCACATCTCTATATGTTACCAGTTCAATGAAATATTTTCTTACACCAATAAGTTGCATGAAAACAAATGGCAAATGTCTTTTTGGTTACTAATGTTTTTAGACAACTTTTTATTTAAATAATATGTTTGTTGCAGTTATAAAAAATCAAACCCTACACTGGACAACTAAGGAGATTAATGTATTAAGACAATAGCAACAGCGAAAAAAAACCATTAATGGGAAGTATGGAGAGAGGGAGGCAGAGAGACAGAGAGACAGGGGTTTTACAAAGGCAGGTAAGCAAGTGAGCCTTCCGTGAACGTTATGGGAGTTATGAAGATGGATGGAGTAGAGTCACTGAAGAAGGGCAAGAGTGGGTCTTGTCTGGGGATGAAAAGAGCTAGTGGTCCTTTTCCTTACTCTCTAATTGGCACACAAACGAGTGGGAGCACAGAGCTCAGATAAAATTTAACATTGTCTCAGGGACAGGAGAACGTTAGAAGTCAGAGTAAACAACCGGGAAGAAATTCTGTTGACTCAGTGGTAGAAAGCAAAATATATGACTCTAGGTATAAAACCATAATGACTAGTTATGACTGGAAAGAGAAATAATTTTAGTTGTATAAATTAGACTGTGAAGAATGCATTTCTAATTCTCTTAGCTTCATTTTTGCCACCCTCAACCCCTAATGGGATATAGGATTATGGCTCCCATAAAACATGAAAGACCTGTGAAATGGCAAATAGAGAAATTGAAGAGGTTGAGAAGAGAAATGGCATAGAAGGGTTCTGAAAATGTCTTTTGAAAGTAACTATATTGGATATTGTTATTATACTTCCCATAAATGAGACTAGAACTACAAAGACAAATGGAAAATTGATTCTAGCCTTAAAGTATTAATAAAGTTTTTAATGTAATTTCCTGAAAACATAGTCCACACAATGATTATTCCCTAAGCCCTCTTTCAACTTCAACTGAGCTCAGACGTAACACAGAGTGCTTTTAATGTCAGCTAACCATTACATTACTTATAGCTATGTTCTAATTAGCAAGACCTTCAGACTACCCACAAACAGAACTTGCTTCATAAAAGTAGCATGGTTTGGTCCTTTTAGAAAGCAAATGAGGAATGGAACTCAACTTCTAGCACTTGCTCAGTCTTCCTATGATCAGTATCCTGTGTAAAATGGGTACATGATGATTTACATGAGAAGAGAAGCTCTGAGTAGATATGACAGAGTAAATGCCTGAGAGTGACTTTGTGTTGCTCTATAAAATACTGGGAGAGTGTCTAAGATCAACTAATAGGTGTTTCTTGCTAGATATACATTTTTAATTTAGCTGACTAATCTCATTTTATAAATACCCTTTTTTAACTGCAATTTTCTCATTGATTTCTTCTCTCTCTTTCCATCAGTCTCTCTGTCTCTCTGATACACATACACACACACAACTTGACTAAATTTTTAAAAGACTTTTACTAATTTTTACTGCCTAATAGTGAAGAGGAAAAATTGGCTAGTGAGGAAATGTCCAACTGTGTTGATTACTGACGCTTAATTACTCTTTGTGATATCTATCTACTACTTTAATAATGGAAGCACTATATATACTTCTGTGATTTATAAGGGATGTAAGTATGACAGAGTTAGTTCTTCTGAAATTTAGACTGAGTTTTGTAGCAAAATAAAACTTAAACTATCTCAGCATATAATTACTAGCATTTTCAAATTTCAAACTCAGTTATAAGTTATAGAAAACAATCCTTTTAACATATAAATTAGGTTGTATAATAAGGCAATTTTATTATTAATCACAAACATCAAAGCTATTATAGAAACATTTAATTACACATACATATTCTTTAAATTTCCTTCTCTGAAATTTCTACATCAGTATCTCAAAATTAATGCATTTGAAAAAATAATTTATCATAAACTATTAAGTGTAGTAATATAAGGTTTCAGGTAGAAATTATATCTACTACTCTTAAAGTGCTTCTAAAATCACAACTATTTCATTGACAACTAATTCCTAGCTAATCTTATCATTTTGACAAAAAAAATTTCATTGTTCAAAATGCATTCAATATTTTTTAAATTTTATTGCATTCAATAAAATATGCACTATGACAAGGTCAAAAGTGAGTAATTGTCAAAGAGATTTAACTAGGCCTTAGACAACAAAAATGGTATGATAGAGAAGAGCTAAGGGAAGAAAACCATTTAAGAAAATAACATACATTCTTGTGTCTCTCAGTGATGAGGATATGTTCTGAGAAAGGTGTAGGCATATTCATCACTGTACAAACTTCACAGAGTTCACTTCTGCAACCAATACGGTCTGGCCTTCTATATACCCAGGCTATATAGTATAATCTATTGTTCCTAGGCTATAAACCTGTATAAATGTTGCCTATAGCACTCAATACTACAGGCCATTATAACACAACATTATTTCTGTCTTTAAACATATCTAAACACAGAGATAAGCTATAAAAATACAGCATAAAAGATAAAGATGGCATACATATAGAGGGCATTTATTGTGAATGATGCCTACAGGACAGGGGGTTGCCCTGGCTGAGCCAGTGAGGGTGGTGGTGAGTCTAGGATATTACTGCACACTGCTGAAGACTTTGTAAATACTTTCTGACAAGGTCAGAAATAGAACATAAAAATTGTCAATGCTGTTTCATTAATGAGGATGTGGGCTGAATTGATTGGAAATATTAGGAGAAACTGGATGGAATAGGCATAGATGACCATAATAGTGGTTGTCATGAGTGAGTGAAAGGTGGCCTAAGGCTCAGTAGGAATAAGAAGTCAAAATGGAGAGATAAATAATCATAGAGGGCTGGCATGGAAATTTGGTTTCAATTGTTACATATTGGAGCAGTGGTTACATTAAAGACCTTTGTGATATTCATTTAAAAATAGGAGGTATAGAACTGAGGACTCAATATTTTGTCTTTGGGACTTTTTTTGGTGTTATTGACCTTATCTGGCACAAAGGACTCTCTCTGGTATTAAATTGATGGAATAAGTGAAACTTTCTATGCTATACATCATTACAATCTAAAAATATTTCCAAAGTACACACAGGCTAGCTCTACATGACCACAGAAAGTTTTACCAAAACAACAGAGGCACTTAACACTTGTAAAGGTAGCTTCTGTGAATCTTTTCCTCCTTGCATAGGATCTTAGGTCCTCAATGAAAAAAATATGGGAATGTACTCTGAAGACCCATCAGGCTAGATCTGAGAGAGCTGTCACACCTCTGAATAAGTGGCACTGGTGGTGCAGGTTCCTCTGTGCTGAAACAGGCTGGCTGGGATATAATCTGCACACTCAAAACTGAGGTGCTTTGAGTGAGAGAGAATCCATTGCTAAACCCCAAATGTATTGCTCTTATCAGAGAATAAAAATTGCTTTTCCTGAGCCACACATCATTTCATTTCTTACAGGAAATTCAGCTCATTATAATCTTATGATCCACTGTCATATGCATGGTCTATTGTTTCTCAGGGCATGACTGTAAATAAAATCAGTAAGGTAGGAAAGTTCGTGCATTTTAAAAGATAATAAAGACTGATGACTGCAGTTAGGTATGTAGGGAGGGTTTTGGTGACTTGATAAGTAAAATGTCAGGCTAAATAGTTTGGATTTCACTCTCTGTATATAATAATAAAAAAGTAGTGTAACCATTAGATATAGAAAATTTTCATGCAGTCTTTGTTTAGGAAGGGAAGTTTGATAGTGATAAGAATTGTAAATGAAAAAAAAAGTCAGTATACCAATTAGGAAATTCTTATAATAGTCCTAGAAGAGAATTCAGGACTGTTGGTTCAGCAGCATGGGGAATAGAGGTAAAATCATGAAACAGAATAATTCACATAGAAATGACAGAGTTTAAGAAGTGAATTAGTGAAAATAGCTTATGGTGATTCATAATGAAGTAAAGATAGAAAGCAGCATTGGAAAAGAGGAAAACGAGGTCACTTCAAGCTGTAACTGTGGAACTAGCAGCATGGTTACATTGAGATATTTAGAAACTAGCTAAGAATCATGGCTTGATGACATGGACTTGGGAGTCATGAACTTGAAAGTGAAAGTTGAAACTCTGAAACTAGATGATACTTTCAAGGGAAAAAGTGGTAAGCAAAAATAGACAAAGTTGATATTTAACTACTGGGTGAATTTACACTTAAGCAATTAAAGAATGAAGCAACAAAGGCATCTTTAAAATAATAGTCATATAAGTAGGAAAAATAGATGAATATGGGTATTAAGAAAGAAAAGAATATGGTGGTATTCAATGATTGTATGAATTAAAGTCATAAATATATCAGTTAGAAAGCCATCAATTGTCTTTAATAGGGCAGTACCTGTTGAGTGGGGCTGTGGGAGAAGAGATGGTGTGGTGTGGCTGAGTGTGTTGTGAAACATTGGTGAAATAGGTTCTGAGACACTGGCACTGGCAATGAAAGTGAAGGTAATTTGGAAGTGAAGTAGAATGAGGAAAAGAATATTTTAACATAGAGAAGTTAGATTCCAAAAGCTTTTGTGTCTTAGACCAAAGATTAAAGAGCTTATGGAAGATAAACTGAAGAAAAAAAACTGTGGAAAAACATCAAGAAAAATACAAGCTCCTTCTGTAAGTCAAATATATTAATAATTATTTCTGGAACAATCATAAGGCTTGGTGATTAATATCTAGCTTCATGAACACTTTGCAACTAATACATGGGAAATATTATTCTTATAATGACTATGAAGATGATATAATTCATCTACATGCTATTAGATGACAAAGAAGTTCACATAAGTGAATTTCAAGGAAGAAAAGCTTTCTCTCAAAAATGTTAAATTTTTAGCAACTTTCTAAAATATATATCATATAACTTTCCCTTCCTTGAGCATAAAGAAATGACATATTTCATCCTTCCTCATTATCCAGTGTCATTTTGAAACCGTCAGTGATGTGTAATGATGTTCTACTGTAACAGGAATACTTGCTTCCCAATGGTCCCAGTAAAGTGCAGGTCTCAGAAAAGTGTGATGAGCAAAAAAATAATCATCATGGAGATGAGCAAGTGCCAATGAGGCAGCTGTTTCTTGTGGAGGCAGAACTACTGAGTTAAATAAACACAGAGTCCTGGGTTCAGGTTTACCTGCAATATTTACTGACTTCATGTAGGTTTTCTCCTCTTTTTCACTAGACTCACAGGATCAGTTTAGCCAGTATCTGAGAATCCACTTATAGCTGAAATAATTTATGCAAATGCAGGGGAATGTAGCATTCAAGCTTTTAGAAAATTCAGAATAAAGGCCAGGAGGCAGGCATGATTTAAAGAGCTCTCCCTACTGTGTTTATATATAACTTTTTGAGGGGATTTCAACTTGTTTTTTTTTTTTTTTTTTTAGATTTTATTTATTTATTTATCTTTTAGAGGGGAAGGAGAGAGGGAGAGAAACATCAATGTATGGTTGCCTTTTGTGCATCCCCTGCTGGTAGTTAGCCTGCAAGGAACCGGCCTGCAACCCAGGCATGTGCCCTTACTGGGAATCGAACCGCGATCGTCTGGTTCGCAGGCCCGTGCTCAATCCACTGAGCTACGCCAGCCAGGGCTCAACTTGGTTTTAAATGATCATTCCAATGGAGAAAACTCATGTAGAATATTAGCTCTGAAAAGCAAATGGCACATAGTAGAGAAAGAGAAAGATTGAGTACCCCAAATAGAGACCTTCTGTTGATGGAATTGTTTTATAGGGTGCTCTTTCCTGGGAAATTTGATTGGCTTCCTGCTCAACCCAAGAATTTGTCACTGTACCCTTTATAATCCATTTATTGTATACTGTGCTTGGCCCTTCCTCCCACCTCCACTCCCACCCCCATGAAAAGCTAGAACAAGCCTATTTGATTATATCTGAGTGAAGTCTGATGCAGCCGTGTTCAAACTGTTCCTTGACATTTGATTGTTCTACAGGAGTAATTTTGGGGCACATGATTAGTATGAAAGATTATAAGAAAGTATCTCAGAAATTGTCCAAGAAGGCAGAACCACCTGAGGACCTATCCTTAGTTTAATAAGAGTAATTCCACCAGTATCTGTTTAAACATCAGGAAAGCAGGGGTGGGGGTGGGAAGAGAGAGAAAAAAAGAGAGAGGGAGAGGAAGGGAGGAAGTGGGGAAATAATTGAAAAGAGTTACAACATGCTGTCAAACAGAAGATGCTGCATGATGGTGTGTTTAAAAATCAGAAACTTCAACAGAATGTGATTGAAGGAATTTATGTTAAATGACTTCAATTAATGATTAATTGATGACTTCAATTAACAATTTGGGGAGAACAACAATGATAGAAATCAGATTGGGTTTAAATACATGTGGGAAGTGTTTGGAATTTCCAGTAGGAATAATGAAATGGGGTTTAATTGTGATTAATACTAGAATTGGCTAACAACAAGGCTGCCCAGCAGAGGCCATTTATCACATAAATCATTATCATTCTATAAATTTCCCATCACTACATTCTGTAAGTAGATGGCAAGAAGAAATAATCTCATCTGAAAGGTGGGAATTGGCAATATAAATACTAGTCAATTTTAGTTCATATTCTCAATTAATATTTGGATTTTAAGTTGAATAATAATGGAAATAAAAGTAAGCCTATTCCATATGATACTAAGTTATATAAAAAGTTCATGCTCTCTGGCATGTTATTGCACTCCATAAAATAATGATAATAATTTAGACATATCTTTGATACTTAAGGGTGAAATATACAGACTCTTTATCTAATTGCCCATGTCCTCATCTGTCATAAAACATTTAACAAGAAAGAGTTTTATACTGTTAGTATTTAAAGTAACTAAGATCTGGCAGTGCAGATGAAACACAGTTGCTTTTAAAGTATTTAGTTTGGGATCTTAGTTCGGATCTTGTGTACAAGAGAGGCACAAAAGTGAAGGAGTAAAAAGCACAGACCTGGAGATCTGTCTCCATGATGTTGGGTCCTAGCTTAACCACTTCCTAGTTGTCAGCCTATGGGCAAGTCACTAAAGCACTCTCAGTTTTCTTATCTGTAATATGGAGAACTTAAAGGTACCAAATTCATAAGAAGTTGTGAACATTGAATAAACAGTTTGATTCAATGAGTAATTCATGGTCCACAATAAGTACTAAGTATGCGTTGACTATTATTGGCAATGCTATTAATCCTTTAAACTGTGGGATTATACCTTCAACATCAAACTTCTAACATTTACAATTCTCTGGAGATCTTTTATTTTCAACTCCTTTAATTTTATCTCCATTAAAAAATACTACCAGCATGAAAGTTTCTTTTTTTTTCTTTTTTTCCCAGCCCTGCGCCCCCAGTGCTCCCCACCTACCTCCCATTTCAGCCCCCCACCTTAATTATTGTCCGTGTGTCCTTTATACTTGTTCATGTGAGTCCAAGCCCTTTTCCCCTATGATTCTCTCCCCTCTCCTCTCTGGACCCTGTCAGTCTGTTCCATATTTGAGTGTCATTGGTTATATTTTGCTTGCTTGCTTGTTTTGTTGTTTAGATTCCTGTTAATGGTGATATCATATGGTATTTGTCTTTCACTGCCTGGCTTATTTCATTCAGCATAATGCTTTTCAGTTCCATCCACGATGTTGCAAATGGTAGGAGCTCCTTCTTTCTTTCTGCAGCATAGAATTCCATTGTGTAAATGTACCACAGCTTTTTGATCCAGTCATTGACCAATGGGCATCTAGGTTGCTTCCAACTCTTGGCTATCGTAAATTGTGCTGCTATGAACATCAGGGTGTATAGGTTCTTTTGGATTGGTGTTTCAGGGTTCTTAGGATATACTCCTAATAGTGGAATTGCTGGGTCAAAAGGCACGTTCATTTCTAGTTTTCTTAGAAAATTCCATACTGTTTTCCATAGAGGTTGTACCAGTCTGCAATCCCACCAACAGTGAACTAGGGTCCCCTTTTCCCCACAAACTCTCCAGCACTTGTTGTTTGTTGCTTGGTTTATGATAGCCATTCTGACCAGTGTAAAGTGGTATCTCATTGTGGTTTTAATTTGCATCTTTCTGATAGCTAGCAATATGGAGTATCTTTTCATGTGTCTCTGGATCCTCTGTATGTCCTCCTTGGAGAAATGTCTGTTCAAGTCCTTTCCCCATTTATGAATTGGGTTGCTCGTATTCTTTGAGTGGAGTTGTGTGAGTTCTTTGTATATTTTGGAGATTAAACCTTTGTCTGAGGTATCATTGGTGAATATGTTTTCCCAAACAGTTGCTTCTCTTTTTATCTTGACACTGTTTTCCTTAGCCATGCAGAAGCTTTTAATTTTGATGAGATATCATTTGTTTATTCTTTCCTTTATGTCCCTTGCTCCAGGGGATGTATCAGTAAAAATCTTGCTGAATGGCATATCTGAGATTTTACTGCCAATGCTCTCCTCTTGGGCTTTAATGGTTTCACAGATTATATTTAAGTCTTTTATCCACCTTGAATTAATTTTGGTATATGGTGTAAGTTGGTGCTCGAGTTTTATTTTTTTTGCATGTAGCTGTGCAGTTCTCCCAACAGCATTTGTTGAAGAGGCTATCTTTACTCCATTTTATGTTATTGCCCCCTTTGTTGAATGTTAATTGACTATAGAGAGTTGGATTTATTTCTGGGCTCTCAGTTCTATTCCATTGGTCTATGTGCCTGTTTTTATGCCAGTACCAGGCTGTTTTTATTACAGTGACCTTGTAATTCAGTTTGATATCAGGTATTGTGATCCCTCCTACTTTGTTCTTGTTTCTCAAATTGCAGCTGCTATTCAGAGTCTTTTATGGTTCCATATAAATTTTTGAAGTGTTTGTTCTATGTCTATGAAATATGCCATTGGTACTTTAATAGGTATTGCATTGAATCTGTACATTGCTTTGGGTAGTATGGACATTTTGATTATGTTAATTCTTCCAATCCATGAACACGGTATATGTTTCCATTTGTTTGTGTCTTCCTTGATTTCTTTCTTCAGTGTTGTGTAGTTTTTTGTATACAGGTCCTTTACCTCCTTGGTTAGATTTATTCCCAGATATTTTATTTTTGTTTTTGCTATATCAAATGAGATTTTTTTCTTGATTTTTGCTTCTGCTGTTTCATTGTTGGTATACAAAAATGCCTTTGATTTCTGCATATTGACTATGTAACTCGCTGTTTTGCCAAATTCATTTACTAGTTTGAGCAGTTTTTTGGTAGAGTCTATAGGATTTTCCATGTACACTATCATGTCACTACAAACAATGCCAGTTTTGTTTCCTCCTTTCCAATTTGGATGCCTTTTATTTCCTTTCCTTGTCTGATTGCTGTGGCTAGAACTTCCAATACTATATTGAATAGAAGTGGTGAAAGTGGACAACATTGTCTTTTTCCTGATCTTAATGGAAAAACTTTTAGTTTTTGCCCATTGAGTATGATGTTGGCTGTAGGTCTTTCATATATGGCCTTTATTATATTGAGGAATGTTCCCTCTGTTCCCATTTTTCTGAGTACCTTTATCATAAATGGGTGTTGTACCTTATCAAAAGATTTTTCCACATCTATTGATATGATCATATGGTTTTTGTCCTTGCTTTTGTTTATGTGATGTTTTACGTTTACTGATTTATGAATATGGAACCATCCTTGCATCCCTGGGATGAATCCCACTTGGTTGTGGTGTATGATCTTCAGCAAACACCAAAGGGAAATTAAGAATACAGTTTCTGAACTGAAGAACACAGTGGAAGGTATGAAGAGTAGGATCAACGAGGCCGAAGACTGCATAAGTGAGCTTGAACACAGGGTAGAAAGAATCTCCCAGACAGACCAAGTAATGGAAAAGAGAATCAGAAAAAATGAGGAGAGTTTAAGAGAAATGCAGACAATATGAAACATAATAATATCCAAATAATAGGAATGCCAGAAGGAGAAGAAGAAGAACAAGGGATAGAAAACCTACTTGAAAGAGTAATAACGGAAAATTTTCCTAAGTTGAGGAGAGAGAAAGTCACACGAACCCAGGAATTGCAGAGAGTCCCCGGCAGGTACAACCCAAAGAGGCCTACTGCACAACACATTGTCATTAAAATGGCAAAACTCCAAGACAAAGAGAGAATCCTAAAGGCAACAAGGGAGAAAAAGGAAGTAACATACAAGGGGGTCCCAATAAGGTTGGCTACTGACTTCTCAATGGAAACATTCCAAGCAAGAAGAGAATGGCAAGAAATATTCCAAGTAATGAGAAACAGAGGCCTACAACCAAGGCTACTTTACCCAGCAAGGCTCTCAATCAAGATAGAAGGCCAAATAAAGAGCTTCCAAGGCAAAAGAAGTCTAAAAGAATACTCCTCCATCAAATCAGCTGTACAAGAATTACTAAAAGGGCTGCTTTACGGAAAGGAAGGAAAAGAGAGAGACGGAGAGGAATGCAGGTACATAAATGGCAATGAATAAGTACCTTTCAATAATAACCTTAAATGTAAATGGATTAAATGCACCAATTAAAAGACATAGAATAGCTGAATGGATAAGAAAGCATGACCCACACATATGCTGCCTACAAAAGACCCACCTCAGGTCAAAAGAGCATCGCAGACTAAAAGTGAAAGGATGGAAACAAATGTTCCAAGCAAGTGGACAAGAAAAAAAGCCAGGGTAGCAATTCTCATATCAGACGAAATAGACTTCAAAAAAAGGTCCATAAAGAGAGATCCAGAAGGTCACTTCATAATACTCAAGGGAAGAATCCACCAAGAAAACATTAACATTGTAATTATATATGCACCCAACATAGGAGAACCCAAATATATAAAGAAAATCCTAGAGGACCTCAAGAAAGATATTGACAGCAACACAATTATAGTAGGGGATTTTAACACCCCACTGTCAAAAATGGACAAATCTTCTAAACAAAATATAAACAAAGATATTACAGCATTAATTGACACCCTAGATTATATGGACCAAATTGATATATATAGAGCCCTCCATCCCAAAGAAGATAAATACACATTCTTTTCAAATGCACATGGAACATTTTCAAAGATAGACCACATGATAGGACACAAAACGAGTCTCAACAATTTCAGGAAAATAGAAATCATACTAAGCATTTTCTCTGATCACAAGGGACTGAAATTGGAAACCAACCCCACAGGAAGAAAAACCAAAACATCCAAAAGCATCGAGACTGAATGGTATGCTATTAAACAATGAATGGGTCAAGATTGAAATTAGGGAAGAAATCAAAAAGCTTCTGGAAACAAATGAAAATGAACTCACTTCACTCAGCATAATGCTTTCCAGTTCCATCCATGTTGTTGCAAAAGGTAGGAGCTCCTTCTTTCTTTCTGCTGCATAGAATTCCATTGTGTATATGTACCATAGTTTTTTGATCCATTCATTTACTGATGGGCACCTAGGTTGCTTCCAACTCTTGGCTATTGTAAATTGTCCTGCTATGAACATTGGGGTGCATATGTTCTTTGGGATTGGTGTTTCAGGGTTCTTAGGATACAATCCTAGCAGTGGAATTGCTGGGTCAAAAAGCAGGTCCAATTTTAGTTTTCTGAGAAAATTCTATACTGTTTTCCATAATGTTTGTACTAACCTGCAATCCCACCAACAGTGGACCAGAGTCCCGTTTTCCCCACAACCTCTCCAACATTTGTTGTTTATTGCTTTGTTTATGATAGCCATTCTGACTGATGTAAAGTGGTATCTCATTGTTGTTTTAAACTGCATCTCTCTGATAGCAAGCGATATTGAGCATCTCTTCATGTGTCTCTGGATCCTCTATATGTCCTCCTTGGAGAAGTGTCTGTTCAAGTCCTTTCCCCATTTATGAGTTGGGTTGCTCGTCTTCTTTGAGTGGAGTCGAGTGAGTTCTTTGTGTATTTTGGAGATTAAACCTTTGTCTGAGGTATCATTGGCAAATATGTTTTCCTATACAGTTGGTTGTGTTTTTATTTTAATGCCATTTTCTTCAGCCGCACAGAAGCTTTTTATTTTCATGAGATCCCATTTGTTTATTCTTTCCTTTATATTTCTTGCTCTAGGGGACATATCAGTAAAAATGTTGCCATGTGAAATATCTGAGATTTTCCTGCCAATGTTCTCCTCTAGGACTTTAATGGTGTCACGGCTTATATTTAAGTCTTTTATACACCTTGAATTAATTTTGGTGTATGGTGTAAGTTGGTGCTCGAGTTTCATATTTTTGCATGTAGCTGTGCAGTTCTCCCAACAGCATTTCTTGAAGAGGCTATCTTTACCCCATTTTATATTACTGCCCCCTTTGTCAAATATTAATTGACTATAGAGAGTTGTGTTTATTTCTGGGCTCTCTGTTCTGTTCCATTGGTCTATGTGCCTGTTTTTATGCCAGTACCAGGTTGTTTTGTGATCTCACCTTTAACAGGAAGCTAAACAACAAAACAAACAAGCAAGCAAAATATAACCAAAGACAGTGAAATAGAGAACAGGCTGACAGTGACCAGAGGGAAGAGGGGAGGGAATTTCAGGGGAAATAGGGGAGGGATTTAGAGGAACATATATAAAGGATACATGGACAACAACTTAGAAGGGTGGAAATTGGAGGGGGGATCACGGGAGGTGGGATGGGATGGGAGTAATAGACAGAAAACTGTACTTGAAAAATAATTAAATGAATTTAAAAAAAANCAAATAAACACAATCAGAAATGAAAGAGGAGAGATTACAACTGATACCACAGAAATAGAAGGGATTGTAAGGAATTACTATGCAGAACTGTATGCCAAGAAATTTGAAAACCTAGGTGAAATGGACAAATTTCTAGAAAAATATAATCTTCCAAAACTCAATGAAAAAGAAGCAGAAAACCTGAACAGGCCAATAAGAGCAGATGAAATTGAAGCAGTAATCAAAAAACTCCCATCACACAAAAGCCCTGGACCAGATGGTTTCACAGGAGAATTCTACAAAGCTTTTAAGGAAGAGCTAACCCCTATTCTTCACAGACTATTCCAAAAAATCCAAAAGGAGGGAAAACTCCCAAACTCTTTTTATGAAGCCAGCATCATCCTAATTCCAAAGCCAGATAGAGACACAACACAGAAAGAAAACTTTAGGCCAATATCACTGATGAACATAGACGCTAAAATCCTCAATAAAATATTGGCAAATTGCATCCAACAATACCAGCATGAAAGTTTCAAAGGAAAGCATCTTTGCTCCATTCTGTTCACTGTTCTGAAGCTAGAACTAAAAATAGTAGCCAGTACATCACAAACTCTTAATAAATATTTCTGAATTAATTTATAAGATGTTAGTGCTTTCTAATGAAAGATAAGAAAATAATTGGATCAACATTCTTCTCTCTCCTTTTATGTTTGTCCTTTTGTTAACAGAGACAAGAAAAAAGTTGTTATTTACAATCACAGGTTGTAAAATGATGGGATTATCTTGATAGATAAAATGAGTCTTTGTGTTAAGAAAAATATTAAAAATGAGGAGCCTGGATAGAAATGCTGTATAAATTGTCTGAATATACCAATGAAATCGTTTGCTTGAGCACATCTTATTAATATAGAACATTCCACTTTGCCACTAAAAGATTAGAGAGGTCACATATATAAATAAGAAGATGTGGAAACAATTCTAAAGGAGAAAAACAGATTACTGGAGTTTTTGTGTTATCATCGTTATTTTCTAATTACCAAAGGAGCCATTCAGCTCTTGATTTTCATTTATGTTAATACCAAATTAAAAATGTTCTTAATCTTAACTAATACAACATTTATACTAACATCCTTTGTATTTCCTGTCTATTTCCCCGAAGGGAATACTTACCCTGGTAGGAATCACTCAGAAAAAAACACAAAAAGACACAGTGCAAAATTTCAGTGATGTAAATTGTTGCGCAGTAAGGTAATTACATTCTGGCTATATAAAATTTCATTACTATTGCAGGTGAAAAAATATAATTCTCTTACTCAAAATTTTGAGTAATAGGATTCTGTATAGTTATGTCTTTCTATGTTTCTCTTACTGGGGAAAAATCAGATTTAACTACAGTTGGCTGGAAAAATAGCTTTCAAGAGTTGTCCTTTTTATTCTTCTCCTTCTTCTTCCTCAGCACATCAAAATTCATCTAGATGACAGGCATAAGTTGTTATCATGATGCAGGCTATTGCATTGCCTTCAGCTATTGGAATTTTTTTTCCTTTCCCCTTGGATTGTCTGAGGAACAAAGAACAAAGTAATCATTTCACTGGGGAACGTTTACTGGAGGAAGGTGAACTTAAACTGAAGGATCAATATTGCAAGTGGCATAGAAACTCAGCCATGTAAATCAAATCACTCATATGACAGGCTTAGGTAAACTTTCAAAAAGGGTCCTGTACTTGACAGACATTCCTCTCCTTCCTGGATGTGCCTATTACCTTAAGTCATCATTACTTAGATACTGTCCCCAAATCCATCATTCCCTTGAGGCATTCTCAGCAAAAATCTGAGCATTATCTAGAGAAGGGAAGAGAAAATTTGCCAAGATATGACAAAAAAACAAGCTCTTTGTTAATCAGCTTGAGCAATCAAACGAGTTGACTCATGCAAAGATGATGACAAGACTCTGGAGAGAAATTCCATCTGCACCCCATCAACTAGTCTCAAGGTACATAAGGATTTCTAATTGTGGAGCATTAAACTGGAATTGACTCATTCATATCCACTGAGAAATTGTCCTACGCAATATGATAAGAGAATAAAGGTAAGATATAAGTAAATAAAGGCTTAGGTAATAAGTTCAAATAATTTCATAATATTCACTACCCCTGGGCAGGGATTCATCAATCATAGATGGGCTTTTGTTGTTGTTGTTGTTGTTTTAAGCAGCTAATGAAGAAACATAGTTTATTTGTTGTTCTCATTAAATATGTTAAATACTTTTAATAATCTGGGCATTTAAACCTATTTGTATTTATGCATCTATTTATTAGCAAATTGGAATGAACTTCAACAACGCCCACTCTAGTAGACTTAGAATATGTGTAGGATCACATATTTCTAGAGATTCTTTGGAAAAATTATCCAGTAAAACAGTGTTCTTCCTGCAAGATATTGGTTATCTTCTATATTTTGACTTTTAAATTTTTTAAAAATTTTATTTATTTAGTTTTTATTCAATTCTTGGTTATATACAGTTTTCTGTCTTGTATTCCCAGCCGCACCCCCCACAGTGCTCCCCACCTCCCTCCCATTTCTGCCCCCCACCTTAGTTATTGTCCATGTGTCCTTTATACTTGTTCATATGAGTCCTTCCCCTTTTCCCCTGTGATTCTCTCCCCTTTCCCCTCTGGTCCCTCTCAGCCCGCTCCATATCTCAGTGTCTTTGGTCATGTTTTGCTTGTTTGTTTTGTTGTTTAGATTCCTGTTAACGGTGATATCATATGGTATTTGTCTTTCACCCCATGGCTTATTTCGCTGAGCATAATGCTTTTCAGTTCCATCCACGATGTTGCAAATGGTAGGAGCTCCTTCTTCCTTTCTGCAGCATAGAATTCCATTGTGTAAATGTACCATAGCTTTTTGATCCAGTCATTGACCAATGGGCATCTAGGTTGCTTCCAACTCTTGGCTATCATAAATTGTGCTGCTATGAACATCAGGGTGTATAGGTTCTTTTGGATTGGTGTTCCAGGGTTCTTAGGATATACTCCTAATAGTGGAACTGCTGGGTCAAAAGGCACGTTCATTTCTAGTTTTCTTAGAAAATTCCATACTGTTTTCCATAGTGGTTGTACCAGTCTGCAATCCCACCAACAGTGAACTAGGGTCCCCTTTTCCCCACAACCTCTCCAGCACTTGTTGTTTATTGCTTTCTTTATGATAGCCATTCTGACTGGTGTAAAGTGGTATCTCATTGTGGTTTTAATTTGCATCTTTCTGATAGCTAGCAATATGGAGCATCTTTTCATGTGTCTCTGGATCCTCTGTATGTCCTCCTTGGAGAAATGTCTGTTCAAGTCCTTTCCCCATTTATGAATTGGGTTGCTCATCTTCTTTGAGTGGAGTCGAGTGAGTTCTTTGTGTATTTTGGAGATTAAACCTTTGTCTGAGGTGTCATCGGTGAATATGTTTTCCCAAACAGTTGCTTCTCTTTTTATCATGACACTGTTTTCCTTGGCCGTGCAAAAGCTTTTAATTTTGATGAGATCCCATTTGTTTATTTTTTCCTTTATGTTCCTTGCTCTAGGGGATGTATCAGTAAAAATCTTGCTGCATGCCATATCTGAGATTTTACTGCCAATGCTCTCCTCTAGGGCTTTAATGGTTTCACAGATTATATTTAAGTCTTTTATCCACCTTGAATTAATTTTGGTATATGGTGTAAGTTGGTGCTCGAGTTTTATTTATTTATTTATTTTTTTATAAAATTTTTTTTAGATTTTATTTATTTATTTATTTATCTTTAGAGGGGAAGGAGAGAGGGAGAGAAACATCAATGTATGGTTGCCTTTTGTGCGTCCCCTGCTGGGAGGTGGCCTGCAGGGAACTGGACTACAACCCAGGCATGTGCCCTGACTGGGAATCAAACCACGATCCTCTAGTTTGCAGGCCCGTGCTCAATCCACTGAGCTACACCAGCCAGGGCTGGAGTTTTATTTTTTTTGCATGCAGCTGTGCAGTTCTCCCAACAGCATTTGTTGAAGAGGCTATCTTTACTCCATTTTATGTTATTGCCCCCTTTGTTGAATGTTAATTGACTATAGAGAGTTGGGTTTATTTCTGGGCTCTCAGTTCTATTCCATTGGTCTATGTGCCTGTTTTTATGCCAGTACCAGGCTGTTTTGATTACAGTGACCCTGTAATACAGTTTGATATCAGGTATTGTGATCCCTCCTACTTTTTGTTCTTCTTTCTCAAAATTGCAGCTGCTATTCAGAGTCTTTTATGGCTCCATNTGTTTATTGCTTAGTTTATGATAGCCATTCTCACTGGTGTAAAGTGGTATCTCATTGTGCTTTTAAGTGGCATCTCTCTGATAGCTAGCAATATGGAGCATCTTTTCATGTGTCTCTGGATCCTCTGTATGTCCTCCTTGGAGAAGTGTCTGTTCCAGTCCTTTCCCCATTTTTTAATTGGGTTGCTCATCTTTTTTGAGTGGAGTCGAGTGAGTTCTTTGTGTATTTTGGAGATTAAACCTTTGTCTGAGGTATCATTGGCAAATATGTTTTTCCAAACAGTTGCTTCTCTTTGTATCTTGACACTGATTTCCTTAGCCATGCAGAAGCTTTTAATTTTGATGAGATCCCATTTGTTTATTCTTTCCTTTATATCCCTTGCTCTAGGGGATGTATCAGTAAAAATTTTGCTGCATGGCATATCTGAGATTTTACTGCCAATGCTCTCCTCTAGGGCTTTAATGGTTTCACGGCTTATATTTAAGTCTTTTATCAACCTTGAATTAATTTTGGTATATGGTGTAAGTTGGTGCTCGAGTTTTATTTTTTTGCATGTGGCTGACCAGTTCTCCCAACAGCATTTGTTGAAGAGGCTATCTTTACTCCATTTTATGTTATTGCCCCCTTTGTTGAATGTTAATTGACTATAGAGAGTTGGTTTTATTTCTGGGCTGTCTGTTCTATTCCATTGGTCTATATGCCTGTTTTTATGCCAGTACCAGGCTGTTTTGATTACAGTGGCCTTGTAATACAGTTTGATATCAGGTATCGTGATCCCTCCTACTTTGTTCTTCTTTCTCAAAATTGCAGCTGCTATTCAGAGTCTTTTATGGTTCCATATAAATTTTTGAAGTGTTTGTTCTATGTCTATGAAATATGCCATTGGTACTTTAATAGGTATTGCATTGAACCATAGATAGGCTTTTGGTAGGAAGGAAATCACTTTGCCCCTAAGTGCTAGCTTAAAGAAACTATCCTCTGCTCATCCCTATTTCTGTAATAGCCTTTTCTCTAAGTCAGTGGTTCCAACCCTGAATACACATTAGAATCTTTTTAGAAGCTTAAAAAATTACCAATGTTCTGGAGTTAAGCTCACAGATCCTGATGTAATTGGTCTGGACTGAATTGTTGGTTTTTTTCCGGAGTGTGCTGGGTGATGTTGATGTGCGGCGTGTGGTGACAAGCATTTGTTTAAATACTGGTATCTTTTACTCCCCCCGCCTGTCTCCTAAAAGAAGATAAAGGATAGGTGTTTAACCATTCTATTACCAACTTATTTGTGCTCTGGTAGCTTGCATGTCTGCCCATGACCTATCCTACAGACTCATCAAGTTTGCCCAAGACACTCCCATCTACTGCTTTTCTTTCATTCCTCCCTTTCTTTCCACCATCTCCTTCCCTTGGTGACTTCATGCTGTGCTTTAACTTCTGTGGTTCCTCCACCTGGATTTGCTCTATTGACCATGACCCTTGCCTTCGAGAACACACATCTGTCTGAGTCTTTTTTTCTCCTACATGAAGCCTTTAAACTGCTCAGGTGATTATACTTTGAGGCACAAGAGTTTTCATATAACAAGACATGGCTCAACAGTTCTTCAGGTAATAATTTATTGCAATGAAGTAAAAATTTCAAGCACCTTAGTAAATCACTAATATAAATTTTAGTATAGTGTAGCATTTCTCAAGACTGGTTCTCCAGAAATCCAATCTCCAAAATGATTCTAGAGAGAGGAAAAAATTGTGATGAAATAAACTGGTTAAAAGCTGTATTGTATGCACCTGGTTTGAATAATTTATTTACATAATAACATATTAAATCACTAAAATTTTCTTAAATAAATAGACTAGTTTTTACTTTGCTTTGAATAACCTGTGGTCTCCCAGTAAAACTCCTATTACCTGTGCCCATCAATGAAATCTCCATTTCTCTAGAGGGATCCATCTGGAAGAGTTGGGAATGGATTCACCATTCCCAGAGCTCATGAATGGAAGAGCAACAGCAGCAACGAAGAGGGATGATGTCATGAATCTAACATTTGTTGAGTGACTGTTACATTATTACAACATATCATCCTATATCATCTCATCATTTATGTCTATGGTGTTACATATATGTATAAATGAAAGGGTACTGAGAACGGAGTGGGGCCAAAGTGGGTGTACAATTATGAGCATGGAAAACACAATTTATTCTTGTATTATTATTTATTAATTATTGTATTATTTTATACAAACAACTGTAAACCTACTTTTGCCCACTCTGTATTTGTTAAAAATCTCACAGCATCGAATTGTCATTTAATTAAATTACAATCTGAATATATAGAAAGAGAAACTTAGACTCAGAAAAAGTAGGATAAAAATCCAGGATAGCACAGCTAAAACATCAAGAATCTAGAAATCAAAATCCTGTCCAAATCCAGATACATTTCTGAACTATTTTGCCAGGCCACCTCTTATGGTGCTGTGAGAGAAACACAGGGAAATGAGAGATCATGTCATCTAATTGCATAGCACTTTGAATCACTTCCCTTATCACCATAAGCAGTGGATCTTATTTTACATATTAATATACTTTTATTCTCATTTTTAACCAGAAGCAGATTATAGGCAGTAGCAAATAGATTTTAAATAAGTAAGGCCATTCTGCAATGCTTGTTACAAGCAAACATTAAAGTTAATTCTAAGCTTTTTAACAGGCTATGCAAAAGGGAAATAAATTTCATTGCATGATCCATAACATCCGAGATATAAAACCAAATAAGTGAATTAATACAATAAAACTTTTCTGGGCAGTGAGGTAAAAAACTTTTATTTTCTAAGGATGTTCAGAATTAGCATTATGAACAATGTTCTCACAGTAGATATTCTATGTTTCTTTGAGTTGTATCTTAACATGTTTTCTACATAGATCAAGGGCAACATACCTAAGCATGAATCAGTAATGGCTGCTTTTTCTGGCACTATGCTGGTGGTAGCAGGGTGGGAGGGAGGGTGCAAAGGCATTGTCATGCAATCCAGATGCACAGCTCTTTGTTTTAGCTAAATTCAAGGATGGGTTATTTTTGAAGATCTAAGATGAATTGTGATACATTCAAGAATATCTTCCTCAATATTATTTCTCTCAATTCAGTAAAGTCTTTGGTAGTTATTGAGCAGCAGTGAGTTCCAGTTTGTATTCCTAGCAGATACTTGGACAATCTGTTGTCCAACAAACCAAATTTGATCACCAAGCATATGTCTTCCTAGTTATTTCTATGAAGCCCCTTTAAACTCTTTTCCCTGATCTACTTCTTCTGTATTATACAATGAAGAAGGAACTTTTTCTTTCCCAATAATTTTTCCTGAGGGAATTAGACAACTTTAAAATGTTAGCTATTCAAAATTGTGATTTCAAGGTTGTTTACTACAGTCTTCTATAGCCTTTCATTCATGTTTGTTTTCTTGCCAAGAAGTAGAAAGGGGTTTGGTAGCAATAAGAGAGGCCGCGGTACGGTCATTAACCACCTTTCTGGGACTGAGCCAAAGCCTCCTTCCATAGAAGGAGAGCTGAACTCTTCTTTGGCTGTACATGTGGTCTGAGCCACGTGGTTCAAACAAAGGAAAGATCATTGTAATCCCTGCTGACAAATCCTTGTGACCACTTACTCTGGCTCAAGGCACCAACAGCAAGAGGAAAATCATCCTTTTTTATGTGCTCATTTCCATGTATAGAAATTTACTCTAATTTAATTTAGTCATGGAAATTAGAAAATTCTATGATTTAAATAAAGAGCTAGTCAGGAAAGATTTTCATAATATCCATAGTTAGTCTTGCAAACTTTGTCTAAAAAATCAAGTGGTATAGATTCAAGAAACTAAAATATTCACTGTTTACTTTCTTTATATGCTGGTCTAATTCAGCCAGGGCTTGTTACTATGTGTGGGGGCAAGGTGAGTGGAGGTGTAGAGAGGAAGAATGAATGGGTGGTATTTATTTTGCTTGTTTCCTCCTAGAAGTTCTGAAATTGGCCAATCTTTCTTTCTTTCTTTCTTTCTTTCTTTCTTTCTTTCTTTCTTTCTTTCTTTCTTTCTTTCTTTCTTCTTTCTTTCTTATAGGCACATACATCCAGGGACAAACTATCTAATTTTCTATTTTCTGTTGTTGAGATAAATAAATATTCTGGTTTTCAAACCTCTCCCATAAATTATTAAGAAGAGTTATCTAAACTCTCAGGTCATTGCATATTAACTGAGCCTTTTCTCTCTTCAAATTCATTCCAGAGTTGATCCAGAGAACATTAATTAAGAAGATAGGACAAGATCTTTCTTTAGAGAGCTTTAGTGTTTTTTACAAAATTTATTTTTCCAGAACTTTAGTACTGCATAAGAATTAGAGTTGAATAGATAGGACAGAAGAGATGGGGTAATGAAAAGGCAGTTAATATTTGAAAAAAAAAAAACCTTCCTGTGTGTGGTGCCATTGTTGAAATCCACAAGATCCAGGTTCACCTCATGGAAGTAGATGACTTGGTTGGAGTAGAGGAAATAATTTGTTTTTCTAAGACAATCCAGAGATCTACTTCTTAGATAATTTGATTCAATGTTGAGATCCCTAAGAATGTTAATAATAGGGTTGTGTGGAAAAAAACATATTCTGGGTAAATGTGGGAGAGGACACAGATGCAACAAAAATAAGGAGGGGTTACACTGGCAAATTCTGATGACACATTGCAAAAGAAGCTAGAGTTTGTGAAAATGGGAGGAGAATTTATTTTAGTTTAAAAACTGGAAGCATAAAGCCTTTTAGCCTAAGCCTTGAGGTACATGAAATGAGAATGGGAGGGAATGAAATAAACCTGTTAAGGCTGGGGCCTCAGGAGATGGCCCCACTAGTTAGAAAAGAGATGTTTAGAGGAGGGTTTACAGATGCAGAGAAGGCTGTTGATCTCAGATCCTGAATATGTTCTGAACTTGGCCAACCTTTGTTTTATAGGGACATATAGTCATAGGACATAGTAAATAGATTTGGAGAAGAGAGGGGAGAATAGGACATAGGTCTCAGTAGGTAATGTTCAAGGCCATATGTGGATAAATGTTTACGTGGTGACTGAATATCTGGGAATATTGGGTTTTGCATGAAGAGAGGGGTGCATAGAGAGTTAGGTTATTAATAATGCAATGGACACCAGACAGACATTGTCTTTTAAAAACAAGAAGACAGAAGATTTCATTGTGACTGACATGATCCTCCAAACTGGAGGTGTTGCAGGAACTCAAAAAAAACCCAGAATTTATTTAATAAAAATGTGTATTTTTTTCTTACATGTTTAAACTTCAGTCACCTTCAAAGTACTCTCCATTTGGTACAACATACCTTCAAGATTTTCCACTGCTCAAAACAGATTTTGAGCTCCTTGACTTTAATGCTTTCCAGTGCTTCTGACATTTTCTGTTTCACTTCTTCCACATTGGCAAAACCTTTCCTTCTGAGAACTTTTTTCTTTAGGGAAACAAACAAAAAAATTGCTTGGGGCAAGATCAGGAAAACAAGGAGGCAGATATGGGGGTCATGCTCTTTCTGGTCAAAAACTGCTAAACGTGCAGTGTGGTGTGGGCAGGTGCACTCAGAAATCACCCATCATGAAAGGGGCAAGAGCCATCATGTTGAAAGAGTCATCAGAAAAGAAAAAAATCACTGAAGCAGAATGCAGCTTCCCAAAACAATGCCAGCTGGTATACTGATACAGATGATTTCCTCACTCACCTAGCAGGGGAAACCTGTACTAAATGGATCTCACTCTCCAGGAGAAAATTCTGTTTTGGGGGATCCTCCCCTCAAATAAGAAGCAACATCCTTCACAGGCAGTGTGGGGCCACAGCTCTGCCCAGTGACTATAGCAAAGGGTACAACTATTCTTGATAAAGTTATAAGACCAATCTATTTTCAAACCGATTAATACACACATTTTTTACAAAAATAGTATTTTGACAACTACCAATGATAATTATAACTGCTATGCTTTAAGCACTTGATATATGTCAGGTATTTTGTACACAATATTTCATTAATCCTTACCATACCCACTTACCTCATTTTATTGTGCTTTGCTTTACAGTGCTTACACAAACCTAAGGTAAGGCCTTCCATCGACAATAAGAGGACTATTTGCCAAAGACTCAGATGATGGTTAGCACTTTTGAGCAATAAAATATTTTTAAGTTAAGGCATGCCCTTCCCCACTTAATAGACTATGGTATATTGTAAACATAACCGTGTGCACACCGTTCTGAGTGCAGACCTGGTGGTTTCCCTGGAGTGTGGTGCCATCAAGAAGCTGCTCAGCTGGAGGAAAAACCTCTTTGCCTCCATTGTCTGTGCAGACAAGTGACCTGCCGGAGCCCAAATGCCATCCCATGCCCCATTTTGGCTCCATCTCCCACCTGGGTTTTCTGATTATAAATCACTTGTAAATAAAGAAGTTGTTATTAAATAACAACAACCAACCTACCAAATAAACAAAAAAAAAACCATACATTTTATATGTACGAAAAAACCAAAAAATTTGTATGACTTGCTTGATTGGGATATTTGCTTTTTTCTGGTGGTAACTGAACCTGCAATATCTTTTTTTTAAGATTCTATTTATTTATCTTTAGAGGGAAAGGAGAGAGGGAGAGAAACATCAATGTATGGTTGCCTTTCGTGCATCCCCTGCTGGGAACTGGCCTGCAGGGAACCTGCTTGCAACCCAGGCATGTGCCCTGACTGGGAATCAAACCGCGATCCTCTGGTTCGCAGGCCTGTGCTCAATCCACTGAGCTACACCAGCCAGGGCCTGAACCTGCAATATCTTGAAGGCGTAGCTGCATTGTAGTCTTAATTTTCAGTGAGGTGACTGTAACCCTTTGGAGTCAAGGTGATCAGCAACTGAAACATGACAAGTCTAGAAATCTAGTCCAGGTTTTTCCAGCTTCAGAACAAATGATCTTTCCAACCTTTCAAATTGATTCCTAAATGGCTGAAATTGATTCCTAGATGGCTGAAATTCCATTACTGAAATCAATTTCTAATGAAATCTATTTGTCACTTTATTGTGGTAGTTCTCAGTAACCTCCCTGAACCGCCAGTATCAGCATCACCTGTGAACTTGATAGGAAGTCATATTCTCTATTTCCCCATACCTCCTGATTCAGAAATATCCATTTAAGAAACCTTTTGGTTATGATGTGTGCTAAATTTTGAGAACTACTGCTTAGTGGTAAATCTTTTTTTTAAAGACTTTATTTATTTTTAGAGAGGGGGAAGGGAGGGAGAAGTAGAGGGGTAGAAACATCAATGTGTGGTTGCTTCTCACACTCCCCCTACTGGGGACCTGGCCCACAATCCAGGCACATGTCCTGATGGAGAATGGAAACAGTGACCCTTTGGTTTGCAGGCCAGCACTCAATCCACTGAGCCACAAGAGCCAGGGCTGCTTAGTTATAAATCTTTGTGGAGTGAACAGGACATATAAGTAAGAGCACATCTTTGGTGTTTGTGTATAAACCGAAATTGAGCATCTGATCAACATAGTAATATCATGATTTCCCCTGCAATTCTAAATTTCAACTTTGCAGTAAAATCTTGTGAGAGGCATTGCTTGGGAAAAAGGCCCTCAATCTCGTGTAGTTGCTTGAGATACCCAAGCCTCAAAAATCTTTCCAACCAGGGGTCATGTCTTAAACAATCACAAGTTGACTTTATCTTTGCGACTCTGTCAGGTCTCTCTCATGATATTCCATCCATTTTTTGACCTCTATTTTCAAGTTATTTCCCTTTTATGCCTCCAAAGACATATCTGTTTCTAGGCTTCTTTTTGCCTGAAGGAAAGATATATCCAAGGCTCTGATTTATTTTAGCATAGGAGCCTCAGGAATCTTAGCAAAGAAAGGTCATCACCTCATTACTTGCTATCAGATGTATTGGTGTTCAGATATGAAAGTTTAGGCACTAACTTGATAAGCACTGATATCACAGGCAAACATTCTTTAGAAGATAGTAGTGAACAAATTTATTTTGTGAAATAACTTGACTGAAATAGGATTTCAGAAGCTTTGACCAGAATGGCTAAACATTTTCAAAATTACACTCTGCCTAATATAGTGTGAATGGTCAAAGAATGTGAATTGAATGAATGTATGAACACTTTTCAAGAACTGGGAATTCAGACTACATTCTGAGAAAAACAAGGCACAAATATAATATATCCTATAGTAGCAGGTCTACATGAAAACATGACCAATCATTTGAAATAGCAAACACATTAAGAAAATAATTAATCAAAAATAATTTTTAAAGTCTTTTTATAAAATGTATTGAGGTGACATTGTTTAGTAAGATCACATAGATTTCAAGTGTACATTTTGTAGAGACATGACCTGCATATTGCATTGTGTGTTCACCCCCCAAATTCAGGGTACACAATGCAATTTTTTCTGATATAATCGATACCCAATATTGATTCATGTTTGTTGCTAATAGCAATGAAGAATACATTCTTAGAAAATATCATTTTTATTCACAGCTGGAGGTATTGAGAATTATGTTGAATTACCATGTAACTATTTCTTGTTTATATCCATAAAGGTAAAGATATTTCATACTTAGAGATATACAGCTTATTTTGAAGAATAGTTAAATATTTTGATTCATCAAAAAGTTACTGGAATAGTTTGAATACTCAAATAACTAATGAAGGGAAATGTGCATTTTGACAATGACTTTCATTTCTACTGGGTCTCTCTAACTATCCTGGATCATAGTTGCTTCATTGTAGAATGAGACAATAATAAGATAGCTCTATGAACAAGACATATAATTAGGAGCCCATCTATGTGCTCTATGTACAAGATACTTCTAATTCAGTTTGGGGGTTCTTTTGGAAAAAATCATATGGGACTTTTTATAGACTAAAATTTAAACTTCAGTTTTTTAATTAAAAAAATAAACTTATGAGGGCTAGCAACAGGAGAGTAGGAGGAGGAGAGAGAGGGAAAAGGTACAGAGAATAAGTAGCATAGACGGTAGGTAGAAAATAGATGGGGAGGGAAAGAATAGTATGGGAAATGTAGAAGCTAAAGAACTTATGACACATGGGTATGAACTAAAGAGGGGGAATGTGGGTGGGAGGGGGTGTGCAGGGTGGAGGGGAATGAAGGGGGGAAATAGGATAACTGTAATAGCATAATCAATAAAATATATTTAAAAAGAAAGAGCCCTGGATTGAGCACGGGCCTGCGAACCAGACAATCGCAGTTCAATTCCCAGTCAGGGCACATGCCTGGGTTGCAGGCCAGTTCCCGGCAGGGGCCAGTTCCCAGCAGGGGACACACAAGAAGCAACCATACATTGATGTTCTCTCCCTCTTTCCTTCCCTTCCCCTCTAAAGATAACTGAATAAAAGCTTTAAAAAATAAAATAAAATATATTTTAAAAGAAAGAAAAAACAAAAGTGGAAAAAAATAAACTTATGGTATCTGTCTTCATGTTTAGAATGTCTACAAGGCCCCAAATTGGAACAGGATATCCTTCCTTCAAACACAAAAGCTGTTTGAAGAGCAGTACCTTCTGTGTGGGCACTGGACTCTGACTTTTATCTAGAAAGGGATGGAGAGCACTATCACTATACTGAGCACGTACTCAGTAATTACTACTGTGTTAGGTATTCCCCCAGTATCACTTCATTTAATATTACGTATTAGATGCAAAGGAAGTAATGTATTTAGAACTACATTTTAACAGTAAATATGAAGCAAATGCTGTTTGTTTTATTACTTCTTCATAAATTTTTCATGTAAGAAAGTTAACAGGCTCCTTAAAAAGAATCCAAAGCACTATGCAACTACACAGTGTTATTAATGACCTGCTCTTTCTGAGGCTTTGACCCCAGGGATGCTGAAGAATGCAAACTGTATTGGAATGCAAATCCTTTCTATTTATTGATAGCTAACTATCTCAAAAGATTTTTCTAACCCATCTCACCTATATGTTTCCAAAATCTCAACCCCAAGCCTCTTACTCTCAGTGAGCTCTGAAAACTAACATTCAAGAACTAAGAGGAGTGGCTAAAAATAGTAGCAGTACTTTGAATTACATGGATAATAACTGTTAACTTTTTAATATTCACTATATTCCAGTCACTATCTTAAGTGCCTAGAAAATAAATCTAAGTGTTTTATCTCTATTATCTTATTTAATTACCAGATGAAATAGACAAGAAAGCTTTTAAGCCCATTTTATGAGTGATAAGACAAAATCTTATAGAGGCAGAGTAAGTGGCACAAGGTGCAGCTGGTGAGTGGAGGTGCTGCACACAACCTCAGGCGCTGCGCCTGCCGAATGTGCTTGGACACCCACTCCTGAGGTCCTTTAATTGCATAGCATAGGATGTTAGACCTAGACCATTTTTAGAATATATTTTCACCCTTAAAAATGAGAAAATCTTAATATTCTTCTCCTTTAATAAAGTTCTGTATTTCTAAATTATATCTGCTTTGTAATGAACAGGAAACAAACTTCATCCTATGTTAGAAATATTCATGGAGCTGTACGCTAATTTAAAATATGCAAGGATATCTAATACACAATATATGTGGACCTTGGGGTGACTGTACTAAGGCTTAACAAAAAGAAATCATTTTCATGATTACAGATGCAAGTATAAATTCATTATGTTAGGCCTTGTCTCTTAAGTATTTCCTGAAAGAATAGCTTGTGAATAACATGTGTTTGTAAAGAAATGTGCATGGTTTGAAAGAATGTAGGAAGGTACAGAGAAAAAGATAACTGAAAGGAAAAGAAATTGGAAAAGAAAAATTGAGAGGAATCATGACATACAAATTTAGTTATTGAAATGTTACTGGCTTACAGGATTATACTAGAAACCCAGGTAAGTGGAGCTCCCTTGAGGAACCAGTAGCTAGAACTCACTTAAGCAGCAAGACCTGCATTGAATAGCATCTCTGACTTCCTCAACAGGGAACACGGCCTCATCTGTCACTTACCAACTTTCTGATTTTCAAATTTCTTTCTTGATTTGATGATTTTTTAAAAAATTGGAGTTCAGTTGCATTATCTAATTGAATATTTAAGGCTCAGTGGAGTCTTGCCTAACCTCAGTGAGATATAGGTAATTATCAAATCCTTTGGAAATAATGGCGACTAACAATTTAACCAGGTTCTTACTACCCGTAGATTCATGATCCCTGATCTAATCAGCTGTCCAATTTTCTTTTGCTGTTTCATAATTGGTTTTTGGTAGTCTCTAATATACTTCTTGTCTTTCATTACTGACTGCAAACCTATAATCAGAATCCTGTACAATTGCTTCTTAAAATGACATCAAAGACTAATTCCCTGGAACCTGAACTTTTGTGGTCACACAGCACTGCAAGAATTAAGTTTATTAAAATGTGGGACTCAACTCAAACTAAATTTTATTGCAGCACAGGTAGATAAATGAATACTGAAAAGAAATTTGTATAGGAAAAAATGGTACAACTACATCAACTGTTTTCAAAAACAATGAAATTTGAAAACATGCACTTTATTTCAAGAAAAGGGTTATTATCAGATCTTTGGTCATTCAGTTATAAGGGTACTGCTGCCCTGACTCTTATCAGTTAAAGCTATTCCATCATTCAAGATGCAGATAAGTCAAAATTCTGGGAAAATTTCCCTGATAACATTAGTCAGCAATGATTGCTCTTCCCACTAAACTCTAGTCTCACTCTGTGAATCGCACTGCTCAGTAGTATCTTTGTGTTTCTTTGTCTCATGTGTTCAGTAATATTTAATCAACCGAATTGTAAAATCTTCAGGGGCAGAGATCAGACCTTACTTTATTTTCCATATTTTCCCAGGTATTTAGCCACGGAAGTACTTTGTTGAAGAATTCACTGAGTCAAACGCCATGTTATTTCTCACTTCGGTATCTTGAAGACCCTTGAGCAAGGAGAAATATAGATCAGATAGGAGAAAGAGATTTGTTTCTTTTTTTTAAATTTTTTTTAAAGATTTTTTTATTTATTTACTTATCTTTAGAGGGGAAGGAGAGAGGGAGAGAAACTTCAATGTATGGTTGCCTTTTGTGCGTCCCCTGCTGGAAGCTGGCCTGCAGGGAACCGGCCTGCAACCCAGGCATGTGCCCTGACTGGGAATCGAACCGCGATCCTCTGGTTCGCAGGCCCGTGCTCAATCCACTGAGCTACACCAGCCAGGGCGAGATTTGTTTCTTAAAAGAACTGGACAAACAATTTAATCAATTCAGATCAATGGACGTTTCTTACCTAGACTACTGCAGGCCACATTGATTTCTTCCTTCTCTGAGCTTCTCAGTACTTTTGTCTCTGGTATTCAACAGAATGCTTACTCATGAGCTCTCTTTTGTCATGATGGAACTAACTGTTCTGGGTGTGTTTGTTTTATTTCCCCTGCATTAGGTTTTATTAGGTTGAACCAGAAGATAATGATTTACATTTTAACATTTTGATCTACACATATTTCAACATTATATGAATCTGTCTAAATATTCTTCAAAGCAAGATCTGTGTCATATTTTGTTTATCCACCAGCCCTTTCCCTGCCTGGGAGCTTGGTAGGTGTTAAATAGTTATTCAGTCTTTTTAAACACAAATCAAGGTTGAACATGTCAGAAATAGTACATTATGATAAATTATCTCAATAAAATAACATTTTATGTTATGTTGTGAATACTTTGTTACTTTGTGCATTCAAAAGAATATGTATTGATATGTATACATATAATTTTTGCATTATATCTATAACTACATATATGTGATAATTAGCTCTGTTTAAAATGAAACAATCAGCCAGTTTTTGCTACTTAATCAGAATGTATGAGAATACATGATAAGCAGAAGTGTGTACCTTCTCTTGGCCAGTGTGTTAAATCGAGTCATATCACAGATGCTTGGATTCGGAGCAGTCTACCACTTGTTCCAGGCAACTCAGTGAACAAGCTCCTTGGAACACATGGTCTGTTCAATGTTCAAAGATTTTCCAGAATAAAGATTTCACTAGCTGCACTAATAAACTATTTCAGTGTCTAATTTCCCTGGCCATCAAGAAATGTCTTTGTGTGTCTAGCACAAATGTCCTAGCATGATTGCATTTCATTTTTTTTTTCTTATTTAGTCCTCTGTAAAATCATGTCATTATTGATCACCTGTTTCCTCCTTTCCCTTTGCTGGGCTGGATTGTGAGATTAAAAAATTGCCATCCGCCCTGGCTGGTGTAGCTCAGTGGATTGAGCGTGGGCCTGCGAACCACACGATCGCGGTTCGATTCCCAGTCAGGGCACATGCCTGGGTTGCAGGCCAGTTCCCAGCAGGGGCCAGTTCCCAGCAGGGAATGCATGAGAAGCAACCATACATTGATATTTCTCTCCCTCTCTCCTTCCCTTCCCCTCTAAAGATAAATAAATAAAATATTTTAAAAAATTGCCATCCAGTTAACAAGCACTAAGGGACCTGCCTGCACCATCTGTGCTCATTTAATATCTGCTTAAGAAAAAATCTTAGTGTAAGAGAAAGAAAATGTGGTAGTACTTCAAAGTGATAGGAAGAAAGTACTAAGTAGTGACTTAGGTTCAAAACACAGGCCTTGTGAAGAACTGTTATTATCATTAATACCAAAGGTGATAGACAACCTTTCTGCAAGTCTGCCTGAGAAACACCTGTGAAATACACCCTGAAAACAGTCTGGCTACTGATTGTCAAGCAGAGGCTCAAAAAGCTGCAGCCCTTGATAAATAAAATTCTGCCTTCACAAGTGCCTTTGTTTCCTTTCGGAAACCTGTCAAGCAGCCTTGCCACTATTTCATTCTCCCCCCACCAAACCACCTTTCCCTGACCCAGAGTGACATGTCCTTAAGGGACGTTTTAAAATTCTCTCTCCACAAAGCTTCTTTCCTTTTCTGACCTCCTTTAGTGTTTGCAATCAGACTTCATAATTTAAGTTGGCTGTAGGTTTTATTTCTTAGTTGATTCATACGATTTAATCTCTCCCTTGTGATACTATAAAACCCTTCAGAGTAATAATACACACTAATTGATTAATCATCTCTGACAAAGTTATTTTTCTTTTTGCTTATAACAGGAAAAACAGAAGAACTTCTGCATAGTCAAGTAAGTGAACCAGGACACACATAAACACACAAACATCAGAAATCATTGGAGAATCAAACCTGATATTATGAAACAATAAACCAGATTTCCTCTACAAGCACCACTGTTGGCTCCTAGCTCCCTTCAACTTGTCATTTTTATTTATTGTTTTTATTTATTTTTAATATAATTTATTGCTTATGCCATTACAGTTGTCCTAGTCCCCTCCTTCATTCCCCTCCACTCTGCACACCCCTCTTCTACCAATCTCCCCCTTTAGTTTATGTCCACATGTCTCATGTTCTTTAGATTCTATATTTCCCATACTATTCTTGCCCTCTCCCCTGTCTATTTTCTACCTACCATCTATGCTACTTATTTTCTGTACCTTCTCCTCCCTTCTCCTCCTCTCACTCCCCTGTTGCTAACCCTCCATGTGATCTCCATTTCTATGGTTCCACTCCTGATCTAGCTGTCCTCTTAGTTTGCTTTTGTTTTAGCTGTGGTTGTTAATAACTGTGAGTTTGCTGTCAACTTGTCATTTAAAAAAATTATTTTATTTATTTACTTTTAGAGAGAGGGGAAGGGAAGGAGAAAAAGAGGGAGAGGAACATCAGTGTGTGGTTGCCTCTCACATGACCCCTACTGGGGACCTGGCCACAACCCAGGCATGTGCCCTGACTAGGAGTTGAGCAGGCTCCTGCTCAACCCCCTAAGCCACACCAGCCAGGGCTTCAACTTGGCATTCTTGAGTTGCCTATTTATCTAAACCAATTTTGGTTAGCGGCAGAAAAGCCATAATGACATCCTAGATATGCCACCACAACTTTGGCAAGGAACAATGAGTCTCTCCATGGGCATGTGGGTCAGTTGGTTAGAATGTTATCCTTATACACCAAAGTTGTGGGTTCAATCTCTAGTCAGGGAACATAAAAGAAGCAAGAAATGAATGCATAAATAAGTGGAACAATGAATAGATGTCTCTCATCCCCCTCTCTCTTTACTCCTATCTCTATCTCTTAAAAACAAAACAAAATTGTTGAATCTCTAATTCAACCACATATTGAACATGCTTTATTGGACTTTTTCACTATATCACACAGATTTCTTCTTTAGCTGCTTGCACCTAAACACTCATAACTCCTTGCTTTGACTCATTCTTTCATCCCAAATTCTATAAAACATTTTATGTGAGAGGTACTAAAAATATAAAAATTAGATTGAGGAGGAAAGAAACAAAGGTTCCTGATCCAACCATGGAGATGAGCTTCAAAGCTTACTCACAGTGTGGTCTTGGGTCAGCAACTTAATCTTTTTGATACTCAGTTTTCTCATCTCTGCAATGGGAATAGTAATAATAATACACCATAAGGTTGTGCTAGGAGTAAGTAATTTAATATAGCTTATGAAGTTAAAATAGTACCTGGTACTTAGCAAGCACTATGTAAATATTAGCTATTCATTATGTAGTATTATTAATTTCATTACATTAAAGCATTTTAAAATAACTTTAAAAGACTTCAGGACAATTGTACCTATATAAAACATGGCTCTAACATGTACAAAGGGGATATAGACAAGGTAAAATAGAGGCATAGTGTAAGGAGTGCCTCTGTTGCTGAGAGAATCAAGAGTTTCATAGAAAATGAGCTAAAGGTGATTTTTGAATGAGGAAAAGGAGTGTTTAACATGCAAAGTGAAGGGAAGCAATTCCAAGCAGAAGGGACAGTTAGGCAGTGGAATTATGCTAAGACAATCCATATAGCACAAACCGATCACTGAGATTGTCTGCAGCCTTTGCCCCCTGGAAGCTTATGGGCAGGGAATGTGGGACACATGGCAAATGTCCAAAATGCTGGATAGAATGTTACGGGTTTCATGGGAGCACCAAAAGCTAGTAAAGATCTATGCAACTGTATGTATCCTTTATTGAGTACCATTTAGTCCTCACCCCAACTCCGTGTTGTACATATTTCATCCATTTCACAAGTATAGAAATTGAGATATAGAAAGATTTTTAAAAGGCCATGCAACAAGTCTGAATGAGATTTGCAACCAAAATTAATTTATTGTACTTATAAAAAATAAAGTGCCTCTGAAGTAGTCATATAATATTTACATTTGAAGAGAAAAGTAGGTAGGTAGGTAGGCAGCTAAATAGAAAATTTTTGTTACTCAATATGTTAATTATTAATAGAAAAGCTACTTGTGAAATCTACTGAATTCTCTCTAAAATTGTTTTTGACAGAACTTATTGAAATAAAACTAAAACCCTAAGGAAACATTAATTACTCTAGTAGAAACTGTTGGTTTGCAGGTTACATCTGAATTGTTTGCCTTATATAATGTTATGGACAATCTAGATAAAAAAGGAAATAATATGAGAAAGAGTCTAAAGAGAAAGACGCAGGGAAAATTTGGAGAAGCAGGTGTGTTATTATTCTATCAATTACCTCCATCTTAATCTTTAATTTAAATTATTCTGGTCCATTCTGGTTTTGGTTTTTGTTTTTTAATCCTCTGCACTGATGTATTTTCATTTCTGCTCTTTTGTTTCCTGTTCCACTGATGTTTAGGCCTGGCTACTTCCTCCTGTTTTTCAATAGGAGGTTGGGTCTTTAGACCCAAAATTAGGAGGGGATTCTAACCCAGTTATTCAAATATTTGCTTCAGATAAATTCATTGACAAATCTGGAACCATCGATTCCTTCTTGTCTCCACTCTATTTACAGCATCTGTCCTGTGAATATTGTCAGTCACATTACAGCTGAAGCCATAATTATTCTAGTGAACATTCACTCCATTCGGCCAAATAATTAATTTAATTGATTTCCTCACCCCTAACCCCCTCCCACCCTGGCCTCATCACTGACTTGGCTGGTCAGTGGCATTGACAAATTAGTTGCTTCAGGGTCTTATTAAAACAGCTTTTGTTATCATATGATAAAACCATCTCTTGAGCTAGTTCTGGATGGCTCTCTGATGCTTCACGCACCCTGTGCAGTTATCACTTTCCCTGGGAATGAGTGGCAGAGCTGCTTTAAAACAATTACAAGCATTTAAAAAGTATTTACCAGAGAATTCCAGTACAAACAACATTTCTATTTTGACTAACATGAACAACTTTGTACAGACATTCCCCCCCTCTCTCTGTCATAGATATGGCTCTGCATTTCACAGATTTAATTATAAATTTGTCTTTCTTATTTTCTGAGTCTACACTGCTACTTGAGAAAAGTGGAAATGATACCTGCAGTGGTGACAGAGGGGTTAGAGTCTAGAGAAGCAGAGAATGAATGTTGAAGGTTAAGGAGAATTTCCTTTTTTTATAGACCTAAATGTGGTCTTATAATCGTTAACATAAAAATGTGTTATTTACAATTTATTAGTAATTAACAAATTCTGACAAAGATGACACATCATAACATATCACTATTGCTTTTGTTGCTTTCTAAAATATTTTTAAGGAATAACACTTCCGATTTCATTTTTTAATTTATTTTCTTGTTCTTTTGTTGAATTAGGTTATGCACGTCTTGGTACTTATCCTTAATATGGGCACTTATATATGATATATCTGATTTAGTCTTTTCTTAAATACTATAATTTTATGGAAGACCATGTTAAGACATAGGATTTTGTGCATTTTATAAATTCATGGAAATATGTACTTTTCTCCAATAGTATGACAATGCTCTGAATGTGTGTTGGGCAGTGTGGTACCATTATTCACAGGTGACTAATGAGTACCTGCACTATGGCCCATATGAATTGGGATGTGCTGGAAGTATAAAATATACGCTGAACTTTGAAGACTTATTTTAAAAAAAGATTGCCAAGTATTCCATTACTAATTGATTACCCTTTAAAATAGTAACATTTTGGATATATTGGGGTTTAACAAAAATTTATTGAAGTGAATGTCAACTCTTTTTATTTGTAGTGTGACAATTAGAAAATTAAAAATTTCCTGTGTGGCTTGAATATATTTCTACTTGATAGCACTAGTCTAGGTAAGGATGGGCTGTGCCATGAATCTGTAAAGGCACTGAGACAAGAGACTATTCATTTGTAGGGTATTGGTCTCATGGAGATGGAGGCTGACACTGCTGGGAAAAGTGAAACTGATTACTGACTCCATTCTTAATTAATCTTAGAAAGTAGAAAATAAAGTCCACTGTCTAAATTTTTGGCAGAAAAACTGACATTTCAATTAGAGAATGAAATATTGAGTCATTAATAAGAACATTTGTTTGGGAGTGCAGGAGAGCAGGAAGAGAAGAAGCAATGAAGAAAGCCAAAACATCAATAGAACTTAACCATTAAATATATATATAGTATACCATATACTATATACTACATATATATATAGTATATAGTATACTTAAAGTATACTATACTAAGTATATATAGTATACTATATATATAGTATATATATAGTATACTATATATTCCCATGCATAGTTCATTTATATATATAATATATATTTACATATTTATATACATATTTATAAATATATAAATATATTTATTTATATAAATATATAAATATATTTATTTATATGTATAAATATATATTTATTTACATAAATATTTATATACATATCCCCATGCATAGTTCATTTATTCCTTTAGTCATTTATTCCTTTATTCCTATATATATATATCCCCATGCATAGTTCATTTATATATAATATATTTATATATTTATATACATATTTATAAATATATTTATATATTTATGTATATAAATATATAAATATATTTATTTATATGTATAAATATATATGTTTATATAAATATTTATATATATATCCCCATGCATAGTTCATTTATTCCTTTAGTCAGCAACTTACCAAGGCAATTTTGTGGTTTACCATAAACTAGACTTTGGTTTTGATACCACAATTTTTGGAATTTTTACTTTTCTTTGGTAAGAGTTTCCCCCCATTGGTACTTGAATAAGTAGAATCACTTCTACTGTTATGCTTTCTTGTTTACCTCTCTTGTCAGGACTAGCACTATACTCCTTAGAAATATATTATTCATCAGTGGATTTTCTCAGTATAGCAAGTAGTGACAGTACAGAGAGTTTACCACCCACCCAGTGCAATGAAAAGTAACCATGGAGAAGACTAAAGTCATATATAAAAGGTAGTTTGCTATGATCATGACAGAACTTCATTTAAAAAATGCCACATTCAAAAATAAGCAGAAAATTACCATTTCCAATCAATCAAATTAAAATGCCAGCTCCTGTCTAGTGATTCCTGGTTTGGGGACCGCCTACCATTCTTTTGAAACACATGGGAGCATGGTTGTCAGGAAAATGTTATGCTTCTCCTTGAAATGCTAATTCTTGCTGCCACTTTATCATCCCAAGGAACTTTCTAATGGGATTTTTATTAAGATAGTGTCATTCTTTTTGGTATTTGGGAGATGATCTCTTCTGAAATGGGTAAAACCAGAAATCACTCTCAAGCATTATAATACCTTGCTATGGGTCAGGCAATAATGCCTGTGGTCAATTAAATGCCAGAGAAAAGTCAGTATGTGAGGTTATTTTTGATTCTGCATGTTGATTGAGTGCATACGGCTCAAAATAAATGAAATAAGCAATCCTTTCACATGACTGGTAATGTATAGAGAGGTTTTTAAACTACTCTTACCAGTTTATTATGAGGAACACAACTTAGACACAACCAAATGGGAGAGGTGCAGAGGGCAGCCTGTAGGAGCCTCGGGAGTAATGGAGCTTTCCTGCCCTTTCTGGGTCCACCATCCTCCCAAGAGCTTTGATGTGTTCACCAATCCAGAAGCTCCAGGAGATAAATGTAGCACTTTTATGTTATTGTTGTAAAATTATCTTCAACTTATTAGTATTTTAACCACTTTTTAATCAGAATTAGTCACTAACTTCCATATAGCCACACTGCACACAACTTCAACCTACATGCACCATCCTGTTAAAGGACAGTCAATATATCAGTGATTGCCAAGTACTTGACTTTCAGGACTGATTATCATCCTAACAGAAAGTGCATGCCTCTTGCCCTTTACCTGTTGGAATATTACTTTTCACTGTGAGACTTAACTCTGGGAGGTCATATTCCACCCCACATCCCGATTTGAATTAAGAGATTCTCTTTTGTGTTTCCTTAATATCCTGTACAGATTTCTGTTATAGACTCTACTACATTGAATGTGAAATCATCTTTATCTAGTAGTCTTGAACTAAGTTTTCTCTTAAAATAGGGACTGAGTACATCGCCAATACTTCAGACTCTACTTAGCATACAGAAAGTGATTAATGTATTGCTGACCTTTTTACAAACAAATGCTAGGTGAATTAGAGCTTTGCCATCCATGAGATTGTCCTCCCAAGCTCTTATTTCTAGTGCTTTTTATTCACTTCCAATAAAGGGTTTAGTAGAAATAATTCATATGGGTATAAAATGCATGCTAATGGAACAAATGGGTTTGAGGATTACTGGGAGGAGAAAAAGTATTTTCCTAATGCTGGTGAATTGTCTTGATAAAGCCCTTAATGAGCATTCATCCCCAGAATAGGCCTGTGATGGGAGATGTTCATTTGTGATTCCTGTAGTTTGCCTCAGACTGCACATGACTCCCAGCATGTGACCATCTTGCTATACACCATTTGATTCTATTATGTAAATATTACTCCATCTATCTATTTGTGACAAAGACTGTGAGAAACTCACTTCTCCTCCCCTCACAGGTGTGGCTCAGTTGGTTGGGCATTTTCTGCAGTTATCAGTTATCAGTTATCAGTTAGATTCCCAGCCTGGGCTCATCCTGGGTTTCGGGTTCAGTGCCCAGTCGAGGTGTGTAAAAGAGACAACCAGTCAATGTTTCTCTTTCACATCTGCATTTCTCTCTTTCTCCATCACTTCCCCTCCCTATGTATACAAATAAAGAAAATCTTTTTTTTAAATAAAAAGTGAAATAAACCTACCTCTCCCATCACAAAAGAAACAGTGGTCTCATCCAATACGTAGGAAATGCTGCTTGTCTGTAAGTATTTAAAAAAATGATATTTTGACTCCCAATTTAGTATGTTAAAAGAGATTTTGAGGAATGTTCAAGAATAATTTGACTCCACAAATTTTCTTCAATTGCCCTATAGTGGTTAAGATTGTGATAGATCTGGAATCAACACTTGGTTCTCTCACAGGTTAGCAGTTAAATTGGGAAAGTTAAGGAAGTGTCTTGGGACTCCAGTTTTCTTATTTGCAAAATGGAAATAGTAATAGGGTTTTAGGGAGATTAGATGAGGAAATTAGATTAGATGCAGAGAATAGCTCCTTCTGTAGATTTTGCTAAATATTCTCCCAGATTTTGGTCATTGTACTTGCAATGAATTTAATGAATTGTATTAGTAATATTATTTCTAATTGTTTTTTTGTCCTGCTTTATTGGTTGGCTATTGGTGAAACCCACTGAGCAATTCTTTTTCCCTAGAGATCATTGTTTTTGAAATCTCATTACCTTGGAGTGACAGTAATTTTTTTAATGTTTACATTTTAATTAAACAAAGTATTCTGATAATTGCATTTAAATTCAACAGGACGATTTTGACTCTTGTAATTATTAAGCATTTGCAGTATAAAAAAAGAAGTGGTTAAATGTCAGATGTAGATCCTTTGTCATAGTCTCTACAGCAATGATGATTATTTTCTTTAAAATTAGTCTTTGCTAAAATTCTCAAAACAAATAAATGAGCCTATCATTGAATTTCTCATCCATCAACCAACTAGAATATAAAATACATATTTCGTAATCACTTTGGAATTTGTATATTATTGATTTGGAAGAATCAATACAAAGTAAAATAGCTCTAAAATAGACCTGGAAAGAGAAAAATGTTATTTTTAATTGAAATCATTAATTAATTATTTATTTAGTTCTTTATAATACTCAAAATAAGAATATTAACGTATTTCTTATTTATAAAATGTTAATAATTTTTAATTTGAAATTTATTATTATATATAGTAAAGGATAAAATATACTTGTAAAGTGACTATGTTTGAAAATTCTTAATTGTAATTTTAAATTGGTTGAATGGCTATTAAGTTGAAAATGGCTATTTACAGAGCAATTGGTGATTGAAACACAGTCACATAAAGTTTTTGTTTCCAATATTACTCTAATAAAGGACTTATCTTGAATCTGTATTTCTAAAATTAATGATTAATTAGTTTAAATTAGCATAATTCCTCATGAAGATTCTGTCTTCTGTTCTCAATTTTTTATTTTTACTTATTTTATTTTATTTCTTTTTGGTTTTTTAAAATTTTTTTATTGTTGTTCAAGTACAGTTGTCTCCATTTCCCCCTCACCACTCCCCCTTCCCCACAACTCCACCTTCCCCCCTTAATCCTACCCTCCTTTGGCTTTGTCCATGTGTCCTTTACACATGTTATCATAGGAAGAACTATTTAAGATTCAAGCTCATGCAAATTCCTAGTAGCGATCCTTTCCTGTTTGTAGTATTTCTAATGTACATATTAGTTCCTTTCCTATTCCAGAGACATTTTGACATGTTTGGATTATCCATCACTGAACACACAAAATTAACATTTTAAAATATCATCTGGGGAAAAGTTATCTTTTATCTAAGTATCAGGTATACTTATATACTGATATACTCAGTATATCAGGTATACTGAGCATTTAGTTGAATGACATCTACATTATAGTCAAAAATAAAAACAATTTGAAAGTCAATTTCTTTTTTCTTTATTAATAACAAAATAACTCATCCAGTTTATGATCAGATCATTAGTGGTATCTCAATTATAATTTTTCCAGTTGGTTCAAATTGATAATTTCTCATTTTTAGTAATCAACTCCTGCAGAGGGATTGTCAGATATTTCTATTCATGCTCATGAGCTGTTCTCACATCCTGAAGTTGCAAAAAAAAAGGTCAGTCCAGGTAGAGGTTCATATGATGTGCGACTCATGCAAGCACTAATTTGAAAATGCAGTTTCTTCAGACTAACACCAAGGGTACTGAATACAAATCTTTGAATGGAGAGCAATGAAATCTGCATTTTACATGTTTTAAAGGTAATGATTTTCTTATGCAAAAACACATAAATGTTAAAGTCAGTAGGTAGATACCCATAATAAGAAACATCCACCATCAAAGATGTTTAACATGCCACTAAGTGACCACTGTGTTGAATCACATGTTTTCAGTCCTTGGTTATGAGTAACACATGTAGACTGCTTGTAAATATCATATAGCAAGGGTAAAAGCTCTATTAGCCATCAAGGTGAAGTGTCCTGCTTCAGTAAAATAATAGCAGCATTGAAACTAGCTGATGAGGAGAATAATGCCTATGTGACTACATACAGATAAAATAAACAAGCCATAGCCTCTTGCAGACTGGTATAATCACTTTCTGAAAAGGAAGAGGTAGGCAAAGTCAAGCATAGATGAAGAAGGAGAACTTGTCCCTCAGGTGGAACTTGCTCCCTGGAAGTTAGGAAAGTTGTAGAGCAAAGAAGGAGGAATAGATTTTCCCTGAATCAATTACCTACACATTACCTTGACCATTGCTTCGGTAAATATGCACACAGTTCAAAACATTTGCTTTGAATCTCTGTGGAATCATCTTTGTCTAAACCAGTCATGGTCCCTTGACCAGCAGGATAGGGCTCGTGTGGGAGCTTTTTCCACATGCAGAATCTCAGGTTACACCCTAGATCACTGATTTAAACCTGAAGATTAGCCAGATGCCCAGGTGATTTACATTTCCAAACAAGTCTAAGAGGCACAGGAGTAAAACATTTTCAGGTTAAGCGTAAAAAAGTCACACCCGACTTATCTCTTCCTAGCTTGTCCTCCTAATTTTACTTGTCATTCTGGATGCCATCCTTTATATGACATCTTAGGGAACCAGGTTTCAGTAAACCCTCTGCCCTAAGAGCATATATAAGTTTTAATTAGACATTTTTGTATTAATTTATATGTATGCTTTTTATTAAGTAAAAAATATGTTAATGTACATTTGTATCTTCAGTATTCAAGTATTCAACAGTTTATTTTCCTTATAATAGATGATGTATAAAATTTCATGAGTTAAAAAAATTTAGATGATCCGAAAATCAAGGGATCTGTTCAAAAATAGCAAATCATCATACGGATAGATTATAATGACAAATAAATAGGTCTATTCCAAATACTAACTCAATCAACAATGAAAATTTTCAAAATTATATTATAATGATTATGATTACTTTGTTTTCATTTCCATTGATTTATCCATGAATTGCTTGTGGCCTTTTAAATTGGCATATGAGCTAATAGCTAATTTCAAAAAATTAGAGTAAATTTCAATTTTTTCATAATCATTATTTTGCAAAATGAAGGTAAAAAAGGAAACTAAAATTTAAAATGAACAAGTGAAGTCTTATGTCTGAAATGGAAATAACCTGCACTTATTTTTTTTTAATTTCCCTCTTTTCTTGTTAGGTCTCCTACATGACTGTTGCTATAGTCAGTATCTCCGTTCTGAACTGCATAGTAAAATAAAATGCTTCAATAACTGAAAACTTGGAGCTGAATAACTTATGTGTACAAATTACAAATTTTATTTTAAATAATATAATGTGAGCTTATTAACAGAGTATTACAAAATGCCATATTCACTTCTGAGAATTCTTCCTCAGAAAAATAAGTGTATTAAATCATAATAGTTGTTTAAAAGGACCCAGCCACCATAGTAAAGGTAGTTTTACTGTTCCTGTTTTGTTTGCGTCTCTACAATAAACAACCATTTCTTTTTTAATAATACATTTTATTTATTTTTTTAAATACTCACCTAAGGATATGTTTATTGATTTTAGAGAGAGAAGGAAACATTGATAGATTGCCTCCTGTATGCATCCTGACTGGGAACAGGAACTGCAACCTAGGTATATGCCCTGACTGGGAATGGAACCTGCAGACTTTTGATACACAGGACAACACCCCAACCAACAGGGCCAACTGGCTAGGGCATAACACATTTTAAATGAAATACAACAAAAAGTATCATCTAGCTACAGACTCTGTGAATGTGATTATATTCCCTCTTTAATGACAAACTCAGTCAGATTTGACATTTGTCAAATTGGTAGATGCTTTGTCAAACTATGTTAAATGTAACCAGTTTAACTAATTTTTACTGTTTTAAATTTATCTGGTTAAATAATATTTTGATCTTAGTTTTTAAAACATTTAAATGTGTAGTAGAAAAATAAAAATAATGCAAAATAACTTACAATATTAATACTAGCTCCCTCCTCATACTCTTCCCACCAATCCCAGCACCACCACCAGTAACCATGATATTTTGATGGTTACTGAAATAATTTAAAAACATAAGCGTAAACTAGTATTTCCTAATTTAGATGAAACTTCCTGCTATTAAGGCAATGATATTATACCTCACTCTCTTCTTTCTCCCTCCATTTATATAATTTGTCTAAGGTCTTACACAGTCAAACTTCTACTTCGTGTTCCATTTACTTTCAATATTATCAATTGACTTCTTACTAAGGTGAAAATATTAGAACTCTTACATTTCCTCACTTCTTTCATCTGCTAGTTTTTATGAGATGGGCCTGTACTTTTCCCCCAAAGCATGTGTTAATGTGTGTGTGTGTTTGTGTGTATGTTTAAAATTTTTTTCACGTTAATGTTTATCTTGATTAAACCTTTTAGTATTTTGTCTATTTTATTAGTATGTACAAGAACTAGCTTTTGGATTTATTGATCTTCCCTATTGTGTTTTTGTTGGTTTTCATAGTATTACCCCCTTTCCTGGTGATAATCAGTATTTTTTCTATATGCTACAAAATCTTTCCTTCCTTCCAGATCACATATTTTCTTTCTTTGGATGGCTTATTCTCAGTCTTTCAACTGGTGATGCTTTGTTATCCATTCACATATGAGGTTAGGAATTATGCTATTAATGTTAGTAGTTTCTCATCACCAGCCCTAATGTGGAGTGCCTGGATATGTGCTCTTGTTAAATCTCTCTTCTGAAAAAGAGGGGGGAATGCCATATGCATGAACACAGTTTGATAACCAGTATGAGTGCAGCAAATAGAGAATTAGTCGTAAGACTACGTACTCCCAAATTACTAGAATACAGAGAGTTTTATTCTTTAATGTCTATGCTAACAGTGGGAGCCCTAATTTCCCACAGTTAGCTAAATATGTTTAGTGTAATGTCTTTTGTTTCTTGCTTAGAGGAAAACAACAAAATGCTGGTAGCTCTTAGTGGAACTGTCAGGTGATGAAGGAGGGAGGGGAATGTGTAGAGTAGGAAAGCCCTTGTACAGCTTTCCGATGAACTTCCCTTTGTCCCACACCTTTCTCATCCCATCTTCCATGCTTTGGGCCTCAAGACTGAGGTTCATTTATTGGAGGCCCCTCCAGCATTATTCTGGCTGGCACGTCATTGTTCTTATTCTAGTCTTTCCTCTGATGTCAGGCTTCCATAAATTTTTGGCCTTTCAAAATATGTTGAAATATACTCATAGACATTTTTTTGCTTTTTTACCTTGCTATTATGGGTTTATTTTGTTCGCTCTTTTCCCATTCGTTGGTATATCTTACATATCTTGTTAGTTCAAGTGTATAGGTTAAAATAATCTTTAATCTATAATTCTACCAAGAATCTACATAATATCTAGAACTTCATGGAAAACACTTCCATATCTTAAATATATTATGCCATAACTAACAATAATAATCATTATAATTTTCTACATACAGAAAATTAGGTAAGTATGTATTCCCCAAAGTTAGGCTGAGTGCGGTTTTCCTTCCGTTTCTCTAGGGTGCTTCTTCCTATAGTTTTCTTGTGATTACTATGCCAATGAATATGCAAGTGTTTAAAAATGACAAGCAATATGGCCAGTTGAATCTTAGGGATACATAGATAAATATTTTATATTTAGAATATATAGGATATAATATTAATAACACTGTTGTGTGTGTTTTCTGTTGGGAGCCGCCCTGCCTGGTTTCAGAAGCTGTAACCCGCCACCCCCCGACCCTTGGCTAAGGCTGAATGAATGAACTTCTCACCATAAGCCACTAAGGAGACAAAGCTCATCTCCTTGGCAGGGACACTGCCTCTGCTCCTTTTAGTTCACCCACCTGGCCCCCAATACTTGATTGGTTAGCTAATGATGAGTAAGATTCCTCAAGGAAGGAATGTCCTAAGACATGCACAATCATGGAGAGCCCCCAGGGAAGGACTTGGGGGCTACAGTAAAAGGGGGTGATAGATCATCACCCCTCAGCTTTGACATAGCCTGAGTTTTCATTCTGTCTGTGAGAAGTCTCCTAATCTCTTGGCTGCCTTACTTCCCCTGCCTGACTTAAGCCTGAAACAATGACCGAGGGTGGTGCACCCTGTGCTGGAAAGGGCAGGTTCCCTGGGTGATCAGGCCTAAGAAAGAATACATAAAATCCTGTGAAAACTGCTTTGTTAAGAATGCTCTCAATTAGACAGTAGGTAGAAAATGGATAGAGGGGACGGCAAGAATAGTAGGGGAAATATAGAATCTAATGAACTTGAGACACGTGGTCATAAACTAAAGGGGGGGAGTGGTGGGGGAGGGGGTGTGCAGGGTGGAGGAAAATGAAAGGGGGGAATAGAACAACAACTGTAATGGTATAATCAATAAAATATATTAAAATAAAGTGATAAAAAATAAAAAAAGAATGCTCTCAATTAAATGATAAGGGTCAGAGCAGGAAATGAGTTTGTTTCTCAAAGTTTTGTAGCCCTTTAGCTAACAGACTGACTCCGAATAAGCCTTCATAGTTCTTTGTATGCTATCTATCATTTGATCCTTACTGCCTGACAATAATTAATGAGCTTTACCTATATTCCTGTGTGAATTGAAAGCCAATAAAAGCTTGTCAAGGCAAGGATTGGGGATCTTTCCTCTTGAGAGAGTGGCCGAGGTGCTCAGAGGCACTCTCCACTTGAGAGAGTGGCTGCACCGTCCCTTTTCCTCCACAGGACTCAGTAGTCCATGTGAATGTCTTGTCTCATCCATAAGGCTGTGGACACCGCAGGCTGGTGTCTGCATCAGTTTTCACCATGCAAGGCAATGGATTATGTTTTGTATACTTGAGCTTATTTAATGTTGACAATACTCCAGTTACGTATGGTAAGTAAAATATTTGCTTTCTTCTTACAGATAAGGAAACTGAGACTCAGTAAGTGAATCTGTTAAGTTTATAGTGGTAGGTTCCCTTCAACCCCATGGCTTTGGCAGCTCTGGAAAAAAGAAAGCTCTGAAGCTGGAAGTGACCCTTGAAAGCTTTTATAGGCTGAAGGGACAGAGATGGGGCAGTGCAAACCTGAGCTCCAACAAGAGCAGGCTGTGATCCCTCAACCCTTTTCTGGCTGTGCCCATCACTGAGCCAGGCTCCCAGGAGAACCAAGGCTTCATCCAGCCTCACAATAATGTCATTCAGCTGATAACCCATCACCTGGACAGGCCATCTCATTGTAGATATTTTAGAGCAGATCATGTAAACATCCTGAGCAAAACAGTAGAGTGAAGATACTGACCACGCCCAATCCTGATCAGTCTGGACATAGGGACTGACATAGACACAAAGACCTGTGAATATACCCAGTGTCCAATCTGCATGCACCCCAGCACCCAGCACTGTAGTAGGCCCTGCCTTGCCTATACTGCGTTGGCTTCTAAAAACAAATAGACCAAAAAAAAAAAAGTCATCTTAGCTAAGATCCCCTGTCACATGTAGAAGGCGGTTGTTTATTTTCTGATATATAACCAAGGCTCTCAAAGAGGTGAGTTTCATGTGCTTACTCTAGCCAGCACCCAGTGATCACTTGAAAAGCACAATTGCAAATTTATAGTCTTGCAACATGTGACAGATCATGAAAGTATTTTTAAGTGTGTATGAATTTCCAAGCATTGATGTACTTAATTTCTTTGAAATTAATCTTATATTTTCTAAAATACGTTTCCTGCCATATTGTGAAGCTAGCAGGTCTAAATAATGTCTATAAGAATTTTATTAATTTTGACTTAGAAGAACAGGTTTTTCCTCAAATAATCTGCTTGTATCTTTTAAAACATGCACTTAAACAAGCGTTGTTTTCTTCACCTTTTATTATTTTATATTGAGAAAAAAGATTACTATAAATTACATTTGAAATATGGAATACAACTCAGCAATATGAAGGGATGAAGCATTAATGGAATACGCACAGCAAGCAGCTTAGATGGAATTCAGTGGCACTAGGCTGAAGGAAATACAGCCAAATTCAAAAGGCCACATGATGCATGATTCCATACTGTCATGTTATTGAAACGATAAAATTATAGGGGTGGTCAGGGTGTAAGAACGGTGGGAAGGGGGTCGGTACTATAAAACAGTAGCTTAAGGGATTTATGTAGAATAGTGACTAATTCTGTATCTTGATTGATTTGGTAGTTACAGGAATCTATAAGTGATAAAATGAGATATAACTTAATGCACATATTGTACCAATGTCACTTTCCTGGATCTGATACTCTGTTAAAAGTGTGGGTCCACTATTTTGTGCTATTTTTACAATTACTTACAAATCTATAATTATTCAAATAAAATAAGTTTAAAAATAAAACAATTGAAATAAATATTTAAGTAGAAAAATGCATTATATGTAGAAAAATAGACGTTGTTAGTACAGTGTGCGTTTGCTTGATGCAACTGTTATGGGAGAAACACTCAGAAACTTGGTTCTTCTCACCAATGCTATAAAGAATTACATACAGGTCAGCATATCTATCAGCATGCAAGCAGGGTTTATTGGTGATCCATTCTCCTGGAAGAGAATGGGTCTAGTTAAGGTAGAGGTTGGGGGTGAAAGGCACAGGCTCAGGGCAAAGCAGGGAAAGGGAAGCAAAAATAAGGACAGTGAAAAGTCAGGGTAGCAAGGGCAGGGGTGGTGAGATCCAGGGTGTCGGGCATGCACGTCTTGAGGCTATAAGTCTTGAGGGCGGCCAGAGGCCAAGTCACCAGAGCCAAGGTAACCAAGAGTGTCAAGCCCAGGGTCCTTTGCTCTGAAGAGTTAGGTAGTTGGCTGGATGCAGGTGAAGAAGTTACATATTAAAAGACAGGTAAAGGTGGTGCTAGCTTTCCTGAGGAGTGGGTGATGAATACTCAAAGGTATTAATGGGCTTCTTCCTTTGGGCACTGTGAGCCCTTTCTGGCCTCTCAGGCCTTGGGATGAAAGCACAGTTCCAAAGGCTTTCTTTTCCAGGTAGTGGAAATGACATACAGAATTTCAAGGACTGCCCTCCTCCTGTGTTAGTATGGTGCTTCTTGTGGTTGTAAGTCCTGGCAATACTGTCAGACCAGGCTCAGGACTGCTGAGTTAGTGGTGAGACATGTCTTCCTCCTCCTCCCTGCCTAGGTTTGTTGTCTATCCTGCCCAACTCCTAGAGAGAAAGCATAACTTACCCAACTCTGGAGGCAGATTACTTACAAACTGTGTGGCTTTGGGCAAATTGTCTCACCTCTGTCCTTCAGTTCTCTCATCTATCAAATTTACATAATAATGGTACCTACCACATAGGGTTTATACAAGGTTTAAATAAGCTAAGAACATCCTAAGAGTCATGTGAGATACATAAAAATATAGACAGTAATACATTTACTATAAGGACTTCAGTAATTCATACAATAAATATGCATTGATTGTGTATTATAAAGTAGAAACTATTCTAAGTGTTGGTGCTAGAGGTGTTAAAAAATTAAAGCCCCTTACCTCATCCTGGAGTTTACATTCTAGAAGAAAAAGAAAATAAATTAATAAGTAATGTAATAGCAACTAAAGCTAAAAATAAAAGAGAAAATGACAAAGGAAAGTAGGTCAAAGGATAGACAGTGATAAAGGCTACTGTGTGAATGACCAGTCAGGGAGGTGCCCTTGAAGAAAGAGACGGTTGAGCCATGAATGAAATGAAGAAAAAATGACTGAGGCTGTAGCACATGTGACGTGTCCAAGGAACAGCATGGACTCCAGTGTGGCTGGAGTGGCCCGAAAGAGGGCAGAGTAACAAAAGAGAGGTAGCGAAACCATTTGAGGCCTTATAGGCCACGTTATGGACTTTGGATTTTTATACTGAAATGGAAAGTTATTGGAGCATTCTGAGCATAAGAGTGAAATGACTGCATCTGCAGGTTGTAAGGAACACACTGTTTATCTTATGCTAGCAGGTTGTAGGGGTGAAAAAGTAGAAGGCAAATGTATTAGCTTTCTATTGCTGTTATAAAAACTGTAAAATTTGGCTCCTGAAAATAATAAAAATGAATATTCGCAGTCCTAGTGATCAGAAGTACAAAATCCACTGGGATAATAATGAGAGGGGGAATCAATTTTCTTGCTTCTCAAGGCATCTGCTTTTTTGGCTTACAACCCCTTTCCTGACATCAATCCAAACTCTTGTTTCCGTTATCTCCTGTGATCTCCTTGCCTCCCTCCTATAAGGGCCCCTGTGCTTACATTTAGGTTCCACCTAAATAATTCAAGATACTCTCCCCACTTCAAGATTCTTAATTAATCACATCTTCAAAGTTCCTTTTGCCATCTAAGGTAACATTCACAGGTTTCAGGCATTAGAACATGCATATCTCTGGGGTCATAATTCAAACTACCAGCAGTAAAATTCTCAGAAAGCTGTTGTAGGAGTTCAAGCCAAATGCAGGTTATTAGATGGTGGAGGAGGTGGGGGTGTATTCAATTACTTTGGAATGTGGAGTACATTTATTGGTGAGTTGGATGTAGATGTTGATGGTAGTTAGAAAGGAGTAAAAATAGTGTCAATATTATTAACCTGAGCAACTGAATGTTTGCAGGTGCCATTGAATGAGATGGGTATAATATATTTTACTGTTAGAATGATCAAAACAATTGAAGGAGATCATGGTAGGAAAAAGTTGATATAGTATTTGCCAGATAAGTTACAGGAGCTGGAGATCTTCTTGTATGTTTGGGGTTTTTTGTTTAATTCTTTTTACAGAGGATAAGAAACAATGTACTGAATGAGATGTATCTCTGACAAAACTCCAACTCCAGTGGTAAGGCTCATGGGAAGATAGAACAACTACCTGTTGAGAGGAATGTATGGGGTCGAGGTTTTCAAATTGCCAAGTTTCAGTTAGAGCAAAAACACAAGGAACAGTCCTGATTGGTGTGTCTCATTCAGTTGGTTGAGGGTCATCCCAAAAAGCAAAGTGTCACCAGTTCAACTCTCAGTCAGGGCACATTCCTGGGTTTTGGGCCTGGTCCCCAACTGGGGCACATGTGAGAGGCAACTGTGAGAGGCAACCACAAAAGGCAACAGATCAATATTTCTCTCATACATTGATGTTTCTCTCCCTCTTTTTCTTCCTCCCTTCCCCGCTCTCTAAAAATTAAAAAAATAATAAACTTAAAAATAAAACTATGAAAGAATAATGAAGACGAGATGGAGCATTTCATGCATGCCCTGTGAAGGGTAGGGTCAACCTGCCCCCCAAACACAGACATAAAATTTGTTCGAATGCCAAGATTAATTATGCCGCACATGCACCAAGAGATTATAAAAACTTTTTATGGCTTATCCAGTGAAACTTTCTGGAGCAAGCAGAATAGGCACCTAAGATCCTTAATAACTTAAGCAAAGAGAATGGTAAGAACATTGTTATCTATTGTGGGAAGGGCTTGGGACTGTCTGACAGCTCCCTTGCTGGGCTGGAATTTGAGTGGTCTGAACTTGCACGCCCGTGCCAAGGGACAATGACAGGCCATGGGTTCTATGACATGGCCGAACATTTACTGTCAAGGTATGATTGGTGGCAGTTTGAGTCAATTTAAAAGATACACAAAGACATAAAGATAAATGTGACCTGGAAAAACATGAGTTTCTTATTGTAATTGTAGTAAATTGCTATGCAGAATTTCTTGGTATCTGTTCTAATAACTCTCTCCATATGGGAATAGTAGTAGTAGTAGTAGTAGTAGTAGTAGTAATAATAATAATGCAACTGCCATAAAGCTGGTGCTATTACAATGGTGATTCTTTCAAATATTATTTTTCATTCTAAATAGCCTATTGTGATGTGTATTGATTATGATTATTACTATTATTCTCTTTTAGAGCTGAATAAATTTAGGCTCAGAGAGGTTATTCATCCATGGTTTTGCAGCCGGTGAATGTCAACTTTGGGAACCCAGATCAGGCTGCTTTCTTCAGGTGAAAGCAGCTCAAATCTGCCACCTAATTTCACCAGATAATTTCTCCTCACATAGCAGAGAGGTATCTAGGTTGAACAATTTGCTAATATTGATTTGAATCACACAGGAAAGTCTAGCCCGAAGAACTCAATATATTTCAAAAGCTTTCTCCCTGCTGATGCCAAAATGTCTGAATTAAAAGTGAAAAACACATTTGCAATCCATCATCTCCACATATTCTTATGTCATGTAGCTACTGACTTTGACAACTACAAGATCCACCCTTTGGATGGGTTCCTCCTCTAATTAGATATACAGAGCCAAGAGCTGGTAGTAAATCCTTCACTGCTTTCTACTGAAGGTTCCATTCTGCAGTCATTTATCATGTATCAATTTTAACTTTCATTGAACTAAAACTTGTCAGGCACAATTTCAATTCTGTTATACTTTTCAGTGACAGAAAATGCTTCTAAACACCTTTTTAAATTTATTAATATTTTTAGTTAGACACATGAAAAGATAGATGTCAGTGATTTCAGGGCTACGAGTGAAGGCTGATTAAACTCCATGTGGAGTCAGTAACATTGTCTGCAATGATCCATGAAGCATTATAGTCTTGAATTGACATCTTGCTGAATCTGACTGAGCCATAGCACTATGCATACTGTCGCTTCTGAAAGCAGGTTTAATATGTCTAAACCCATGCACTGCATGAAGTAGGTAAAAGTGGTCCTACAAAAGCAGTGTGATAAGCACTTAATTAACTTTGTTACAAAAAGATATAAGGGAAAAGTCTTAGGGCCATGTAGTATATTCAACTAAGTTAATTTTCTTCTTCCCAATGTAAAAAATGGCTGTTTATAATAAATACATTTAGATAATAGCTTAGAGAATGTGAAGGCTACACAAAATTATTTAGTTAATATTACAGTTATGGATAGATTTTAAAGAGAAATTTGCCCAGAATGATGCTGTATGACAGATTGGAATGCTAATTATATTTTTTAAATAGTTGACAGCAATATTTACAGATGCTTCTCCAACAAGACTATCTTTTGAAAATCTATGGCCATATCTGCTTCTTTTTTCTTTTCTCTCCAGTTTTTGTTAAATGATCTATTAAGGATGATAACAAATATTTTTATAGTATTTTTTACATTTGACAAAGAATATTCATCTCTACTGTCTCCTCATAGGAAAGAGAGATTCTGAGCCTCACCTAATAGTTTATATAACCAAGGCTCAGAAATTAATATATCTGCCCAAAGGCACACAGCAATTTTAGATAGCAATACAAATCATTTACTCTAAATTCTGTGCTTTTCTTCTATATTGTTCTGTGAGTTATGGAAGCTAAAATGGTTTATTAAATGTAGATATACTGCTGCTAGTACATAAAGCAGGTACTTAGTAAATATTCTTGTGTGACTACAGAATATTCTGCATTTTGATCAACCAAAGATAATACTCTATCAGTAAAAAAAATAAACAACTCTTTAAGGAGAGAAGAAAAAAGACATCTCAAAGTCATTGCACGTACTGGTATACTTAGCATATTCTTTGTAATCGTAAAATGTATAAAGTGATTTATGGCTCACATTTATGCTTTAAACATTCCAGCCTGAATACCAGATACTAAAGCTTCTCTTTTTTCTCACCTGTAACACCAGGAATCACATCACAACACACAGTAAATGCTTATTATTGTTAAATAACCTTCAGATTCTGAGCAAGTCAATATGAGCATGAACACACTAATGGATATTGATCTAAAATTTTTTTCATTAGGATATAATGACAGGGCTGTGGAATCTTTCCATAGAGAGGTGTGAAGCCTGGACCTCAGACCCTGCTCCCAAGCACACGGTGTTGGAATCACCTGCCCACACTGCACCCAGTGGTGAAAAGCCACTGTTATTTTCATTTTGGGTTTTTTTTTTTTTTCTGTCTGTCAGAAAAAGTTGGACCCTGTTGGAGACAGAGCTACCATTTTTCTTTTTTTCCACTTCTTTTGTTCTAAGAGGCCAATGCACAGGTTTCACATTCCCAGCCACTCACCTTTGGCTCAGGTGGAGAGCAGCATGGTCTTCAGTTGCTCGAGAACAGTCTAGAGTAAGAGGCTTGGGGAAGAGGCGTGGCGAAACAGTTGATGGGTTCCCAGGTCTGAGATGTAACACCACACCATAGCAGACATTTTTCTTGAGAAGAGCAAGCCCCTCCCAGGGGAAAAACAATTTCCCGGCCCTGTGGGAAAACCACTTGTCACAGCCTCAGGAAGCCTACTAACCAATCTTTTGGAATTCTGCTTGGCACACCCTTTTAAATCATGTTCACTCCACCATATATCCTTTTATAATTTTATCATTTTTTCTTTCTTACTTACTTTCCCCCACTTGCATCTTATCCCTTGCTGAGGAAAAAGAAACAGGTGAACTCAGGTGTGTTAGAGACTGGCTTTAGGGCATGGCTATTTCATACATTTTCCTGGAACCAGATTGGCATTTCCCCTTCACCAGAGATCATAGGAATGCCCTCTTGGTTTCTGGCATACCCAAACTTTGGGCTCTGGAGGCCCCACATACTGTCCAACTAGAGACTTGGCCTTCCAAATTGAGGGAAATAGTCTGGGACAGTCTCAGACATGTAAATGCACCCACCATCTTCATGGAAGCCTGAATGACACCTCCCATAGAAGATCCCCGGATCGGGTCTTCCCAATTTCACCAGAAGCCCTCTTAGAAACAGACAAGTCAGCAGCTAGACTAAAACTAATGGCAGAACCACAGACAAAAGCAGAGGGAGGCGGTATCTGTAGTGTTTTTAATCATTAGTTGACACACCATTGGACCTTGTGTTGATAAACAGTACGGAACAGCAAGGACCATCCTGGATGCAGCCATGCCCGAAGGAGGAAGCCACAGACTGTGGATCACTAGTAGCTTTGAACAGGTGGCATAGAGCTAGATTGACAACTCTGGCATTGGCTTATACCAGCTTCAGGAAACATATGCTGTCTACGAAAAACCCACCTCAGAATAAAAGATACACAAAGGCTGAAAAAGAAGGGATGGAAAAAAACTATTCTATGCAAATGAACATAAAAAAAACAGGGTAGCAATACTTACATCAAACAAAACAGACTTCAAAACAAAGGCCACAACAAGACACAGAGAAAGTCACTACATAATACCAAAGGGAGTAGTCAAAAAAGAGGCTATAGCCCTTGTAAACATAGGTGCACCCAAATGTATAAAGATAATCTTGGAGGACATCAAGAAAGAGACCAATAGCAATACAGTCATTGTAAGGGGTTTTAACATCTGATTGTCAATAATGGATAGATCTTCCAAACCAAGAATCAACAAGGATATATTGGCATTAAATAACACCATAGATCAAAGTCACTTAATTGATATTTATAGAACATTTTACTCCAAATAAGTTAAATATACATTCTTTTCAAAAGTACATGGATCATTTTCAAAGATACACCATGTGGTAGGACACAAAATAAGCCTTAATAAATTGAAGAAAATTGAAATCGTATCAAGCATCTTCTCAGATTACAATGGCTTGAAACTACAAATCAATCATAAGAAAAAAGTTATAAATATTCAAATTCACGAAGGCTGAATAATAGGTTATTAAGTAGTGAGTGGGTTAACAATGAGATTAAGGAAGAAGTCAAAAAGTATCTGAAAACAAGTGAAATGAACACACAACAACACAAAGCCTATGGGACACAGAGAAAGCAGTATGAAGAGGGAAGTTCATAGCATTATAAGCCTATATAAAGAAGATTAAAAAATCCCTCAAATAAAAAGCCCCAAGCCTACATCTAAAAGAACTAGAGGAACAAAAACAACCAAAGGCTGGAGTGAGTAGAAGGAAAGAAATAATCAACATCAGAGAAGAATTAAATGGCACGAAGATTTTTTAAAAAGCAAGCAAACAATAAACAAATCAGCAAACAAAAATCAGTTCAAAGGATTAATGAATCTACAAGGTGGTCCTTTGAAAAGATACACAAAATTAACAAAATTTAACCAGACTTGTCAACAAAAGAAGAGGGCCCGAGTAAATAAAATCAGAAATGAAGGAGGGAAAGTAACAACTGATATCATAGAAGGGCGGAGGATTGTAAGAATTTATTATGAACAACTATATGCCAAGAAATTGGACAATCTTGGTGAAATTGATAAATTTCTAGAAATACACAATTTTCTAAAACTGAATCAGAAAGAGGCATAAAACATTGATATATTGATAACAACTAGCATAACTAAAGTAGTAATAAAAAAACTCCCAGTACACCAAAGCCCTGGACCAGACAGCTTCATAAGTGAAATTTACCAAACATTAAAAAAAGAATTAACACATGTCCTCAAACTATTTCAAAAAAATTAAGGAAGAGGAAAGACTCCCAAACTTTTTTTATGTCGCCAGTACTATCCTAATTCCAAAACCAGGAAGTGACATAACAAAGAAAAAAATAGTTTGTTTTTTTTTTGTAGGCCAATATCTCTAATGAACATAGATGCTAAAATCTTTGTTAGCAAAGACTTGCTAATAATTTATTAGCAAGCTGGATCCAACAACACATCAAAAGATCATATACCATCATCAAGTGGGATTTATTCCAGGGATGCAAGGATGGTACAATACTCAAAGATCAATAAATGTGATATATCATATAAGCAAAATAAAAGACAATGAGATATACCATATAAGCAAAATAAGAGACAAAATAAAACAATGAGATCATGCAATATCTCTAAGGTATGCCTGTACTCCTTACAAAAAATATGTGTGGTGTGATTACCCCTCCACTTTCTAACTTTTATTGCAGAATAGCCAATGGAATACCATCATTAAAATTAGTACCATTTTAATATTTTAATGTATTTAAATTTAAATTATAAATTTAAAATGATGGATTATTATTAATTCTTAGAGACACTGACTGAGCACTTATATCAATGGTTCATATTTATGATATTGTTCAACTCATTTAATATCCCAGATTATATATAATGCTCTGTAGAATCTTGAACTTATTTAACAAATATTCTTAAAATCATAAGCAGAATATATTATTTTGAGACCTTTTCTACAAATGGTAATGACTAAGATTTGGTTCATAGAAAGTGTTAGCTCTCAAAAGGTATAGCTAAGATTTCATTCCTATTGATAATTTGCTCTCGACATTACAGCTACATTGACTTACCCACAGTATCCACAATGTCAGCCCAACTGCAGAAGACATAAGCTGTTTCTGAGCACAAGATGTATTATAAGTGTGTTAAGAAAATGGGATTGCCCAAAAGAACCTATGCACCCCAATGTTCATAGCAGCACAATTCACGATAGCCAAGAGTTGGAAGCAACCTAGATGCCCATCGGTCAATGACTGGATCAAAAAACTATGGTACATTTACACAATGGAATTCTATGCCGCAGAAAGGAAGAAGGAATTACTACCCTTTGCAACATCATGGATGGAACTGGAAAGCATTATGCTGAGTGAAATAAGCCAGGCAGTGAAAGACAAATACCATATGATATCATTGTTAACAGGGATCTAAACAAAACAAACAAGCAAGCAAAATATGACCAAAGACACTGAAATAGGGAACAGGCTGACAGGGTCCAGAGGGGAGAGGGGAGAGAATCATAGGGGAAAAGGGGATGGACTCACATGAACAAGTATAAAGGACACAAGGACAATAACTAAGGGTGGGGGGAGGAAATGGGAGGGAGGTGGGGAGCATGGGGCGGGGGGCAGGCAGGGTTAGGAATATAAGACAGAAAGCTGTACTTGAACAAGAATTAAATTAAAAAAATTATTTAAAAAAAAAGAAAATGGGATTGCCACACTATTAAATAAAAAGTTTATCACAGGTAATTTCTTGCTTTGTTTATACTGCTTCAGTAGAAGTAAAATAAGCAATATAAGTTACAGAGATTTATAACAGTTTTCATGAGGATCTATGAAATCCCAAACTTGCAGAATTTTTAAATCCACATAGAAATCATTTTATATATTTAATTTCTTCCTGTATAAATTCTATGAGATCATATATAGGCAGAAAGTTTAAAATGCTACATGCTTTCTAAAAAGGGAGAAATCTCAGGATTTTTTTTACATTTTTTCTAATACATAATATAAATCTTAAAAGTTTTATTGTAAATAGTTAATGCATGCTATTTTATTACTCAAACATTTGCAACCCTGTGAGATACTAGGCAGAATATGTTTTTGAGACAGAACTCAAAATTAGGTCTGTCTACACTACATTAGAAACTATAATATTATATAGTCAATCAATCTCAAGAATAACAAGTTCTAATCCCACATTAGACCAGTATAATATTTTTATAGAGGTTTGATGGCTTGATCTCAAATTGGGATATAATTGAATTTTAAATTCAATACTTGAATTCACATTATTTTTGTAACTGCAGGTCTATGCATTGCTAGATGTAGAGAACAGTGTTTCCAACTTTCTGAAAACTTTTAGACAGTTTTCCTACCCTAGCTTAAGTCATGATAGGAAGTCAGTCAAAGAATCCTAAGTCATTGGGACAGGTCCCAATTGAACACAAGGAGAAACATTCTCAGTCAGATTAATAGTTGTTAAACTAATCCTTCAAAGCAGAATAGGCCCTATAGAAGGTGTGTTACCAATTTACTACTGGGGATTCTAGCAGTGTTCAACCTAATTCTGTGAAACTATCTGGCTCATTCTATCTATCAGCCTATATGTATATGACTTGATATGAAATGGCACATTACACAAAAACACAGTATAGTTTCCTCATGCTGTTTTTTCCTGGAATTTGGGGTGGGGAGATGGTAGATGAGGAGATGATGATAGGCTTAAGTATAACAAAAGTTTTTTACTTTTCTCAAGCAGATATTTTAAGTCCTTTTCTGGCCAAACATTAATAATCAGAATGAAACTGAAAATCACATTTGATTTCTTTGGAAAACCCCATGGATTTGACCCATCCTCAAAGGTAATAAATCTAGTGCTGAGGTTTCGTTCAGATGGGCATTGAAGTGGAACTTTGTTTTATGTAGCCTCTGGCTTCTGTTTTCCTCAATAATGAGACTTTAAAAAAAACACAATTTCTTTTTGGTGTAATTTCAACTCTTTATAGGGAATTTGTTTCCATTCGTTTCTTCTCTTGGCAGTGAAACAGCACCAGGTGTTACACTGGTGGTGTCAGATTGGACGTCAGTTCATCAACCTAAGTCCTTGAGTTCTGGCTAAAAAAGAATTCAGAGCCAAAGCTCAAACTGCAAGAAAGTTTATTTGGAAAGTCACAAAGATAGATGAAGTGAGTTGTAGAAGAAATGTGGTCAGCAAACAAGTTACAGAGGCAAAAGAAAGGTTCTTGGGGCCTAGGAGAAAGAGAGAGCCATAGAAAACAAGAATGGGGGAAGGATGTGGAAGCATGGGTGTGCTCCAAGTGAGGGTTTCACTGGGTCTTCCTTCTTGAGAGTATGTATCTGGAGGTCCCGGGGGAGGATCCCAATAGGATATTCATCAGTTTTCCAGGTGTGCTGTTTCAGGGTCCTGGTTTCTATCAATTGGTTAGCACCAGATCAGGTAGTCATTAGTCATTGCATCTAGTCTTAATGTCACCCGTGGCATTACTTGTCTGGTTTTGCTGCTTCTCTGGGCCTGGAGCTGAAACACAACTGAGACCCAGAGGTATTGGGTTGGCCAAAAACTTCATACAGATTTTTCCTTAAAATAAAAGACACATTTTTAATTTTCACCAATAACTTTATTGATTTGGATATTTTTGGTATATCAGCTGTCTCCTACAAGGAAGAATATTAATCATTCTCAGTCAATGTCTCAACTCGAATGCTATCAACTTCAACTGGTCTACTGGACTGTGGAGCGTTGTCCATTGAGAAGTCTCCAGCACGAAACTTTGCAAATCACTTTTGACATGTTCCATCAGTCAGAGCACCTTTCCCATACACTGAACAATTTTTTTTGCATTTCAGTTTATATTTTACCTTTCTTGAAATAATAAAGCATAATATATCAAAAAGGTTGTGTATTTTCTTCCATCTTTAATATAAAAATGGCTACATAAAAATTCACCAATTTTGATAATTTTTAAATGCACTCAGGTATGGCAGCTATCACAATAAAATCTAACAAAATTATTTTGAAAGAAGTTAAAGACAACTAAGCACTACTAGACCTATCTTAAGGAAAAACAAACAAACAAACAAACAAACTTTTTGGCCAACCCAATATTTGATGTGGGTCAGAACCTCATGGTCCTGGGAGCTTAATGCTTAAGAGCTATTCTCTAGTCCTCTTGTTCGTACCCCCTCTGAGAGGGTCTAACCTGAATTACTAGCAACATGCCAGGGGAGGCAAAGTGGGGGATCTAAACCACATTGCCAATGTTATGTTAGGAGAAGAAAGGCTACCCCAGGGATGAGGTTCTTGTTTTTCCAGTTTCGCCCATTGTTAGTTACCTAAAATTTTCCACCCTAGCAACCTTTTCTATAGGCCCACCATCCCAGCCCTGCTTGTGTCTGTCTAACTGCCTACGGCACTTCTACCTTTTCTTTAGAGAAACAAAGCTTTTGTACTGTGGACAATTTAAACTTCCAGAGAATAGTGTGTCTGTTCATGCAGATATAGAAATTAAGAAGGTACTTTTACATATGAGTGCACTAAGAAAAAGTTATTGTATATAAGTATTAAAATAAGTATTGCAACTACTGTGAAGCCTTTAAAAAAGAATCAAAGTTTTAATGTGTCTACCTTAAGTAGATAGGTTTAATCTTTCTGCCTTAAATAGATAAGTTTAATAAAATATACAAGGACTGAAATGCAAATTTTTGTTTTAAAGTATCTTTGAGAATGATTTATGACACAAGAGACTTTTTGCTATCTCTGCCTTAACTGTTTCCTTACATATAAATCATTTAACAAACTTGGTTAATATTGATCAAGCTTTTTCTAGATTTATGATATATCTGTGGGTTGAAGTATTAAGATTTAAGTCTATCTCTTAAATATTAAGTAATTGACTATTGTTTGTAAAGTAAAAAAGTCTAATTCATTTGAGAGGTCAATAAAAATTTCAGAAACTCCCTGAAAAAGTAAATACTGTAATAATTTTATGCATGCACCAGTGAGTATGTGTTTGTGTGTGTGTGCACATTCCTATTTTAGTATTTCTCTGCCTGGGCTTCCCAGGATTAGAAGCCTGCACAAGCAGTTTAAAATTTCAGTTAGCCATGGAGTGGCCTTGAGGTGCTTTTTTTTTTTAATCACTATTGGAACCATCTAGAAAATTAGATAGTTTCTAAGTTTCCTATAGATTCCAAAATTCTATGAACCTATTTACTTGAAGGCAGAGGTTCTTCAATTTTAACATGTATCAGAATCACTGAGAAGACACACTAAAATGCAGATTGATGGGCCCTCACCCCAGAATTTCTGAATCTGGATTTCTAGAGTTAGGCCCACAGATTTGCATTTCTAACAAGCTCAAAGGTGATGCTGATGCAGATCTAGGGACCATGTTTATGGAAGCCAGTGCTCTTGGGATTCCACTGAGGTATTACCTTGTCAACACAAGTTCACAACTGTCAGGCAAATTTATTTGATTTCAACTAGTATATAAAGAATGGCTCTTTATTAAAGTGAGTGAAAATCCACCTCATTAATGAGAAATATTTATGAACTAAATATAACTTTAAAAGCATCTCCTACTTATGAGACTTTATTGTGTAATTGAAGACTTATTTATATACTGGGGTATTTTTAATACCCCAGTTGAAAATGATATTTAGCTGAAGATAAAGATAAATGTAGATGTATAGGTAAAGGCATGAATAAGAGATCCTGTATATAGTCACTGAATACTCTAGGGGCTCTAAAAAAAGTCTAATTTTATTTGACATAAAAAATAACATGAATGAGATAAGTACCTCTTCATTATTGCAATTCAGATTACCTTGTGGGGCACTCAAGTACAAGTAGTTACCAGTGCTAAAATGGTACCATTGTTGGTTACCAACTTGTATTTTAAAGAAGTTAACAAAATTGCATTTTGTTTATTTTTGTTATCAAACATAACAGGAAACATTAATCTCCTAAAATTTAATTTTACTTGAATTTTAATTCCTTTCTCCATTGCCACAGAGATTTATAGAATATTTTTCATAAGTTGCTTTACAGAGTTTAGGCATAAGTAAATGATATGCTATAGTACTAAAGTAATTTTCTAGTAGATAGTATTAGTATCATCCTCTTATATTTAGTATTTTACATATAATAAAAGTTCTATGCTCCTAAATTTTGTCATAGGCTAGCACAGATATGATGGCTCTAATAATTCCTTAGCAAGATAATCAATTCAGTTGGTAACACAACCACCACCAACAAAGTACTTTCTACTTATATGCCAATATCTTCTTAGAAACAATGACATTAATGGATCTAAATTTAACACTGATTAATTTTGAGTTTGGTATTACAGTAGCTTGGTAGCTTTAGGGAAAAGGATAATTTTTAAAAGACATGAATTATAAGAGGATGAGAACCAGTTTTAAAACTCCTAACAATTTTGTTTCAAGAAGCTGTTTAATTTAAATTTATAAAACACTTATTGAGTATAGACATTGTGCTAGGCCTTGAAAATATAAAGTTAGTTATAGTACCTTGAACTCAAAAAAGGCAAAGAAACCATGAGAATTCAGTGGTAAAATGTAGCACCAAATCTAAATACAAAGTAGAGGGTTGCCTCAAAAATAAATTATTGTCTGGGCATGGAAGTGGCATGCTTCTCAAAAAATTAATAGCTGATCACAATTTTTTAGTTTTTTTATGTTAATTTTTATATTTTATTATTTACTTTATTTTTAGAGAGGGAAGGGAAGGAGAAAGAGAGGGAGAGATATATCAGTGTTTGGTTGTCTCTTGCACACCCCCTCGTGGGGACCTGGCTCACAACCAAGGCCCTGATTAGGAATTGAACTGGCAACCCTTTTGTTTGCAGCCTGCACTCAATCCACTGAGCTACACCGGCCAGGGCTATATTTTATTCTTGACAAGAGCCACAGCAAGGACTATTTCAGGGAAAGAAGATAGATGTACATAATCATGATACATGACATTCAGGGAATTATAATTTTATAACTATGAAGGAAGGAAAGACAGGGATGTCAGAGGGAAGCAGGAATCGTGCCTTGCTAAAGGGAGTTTTGAAAAGGAATCTCACTAAAGAGTTTGAAGCAAGCTATTTAGAAAGATAACAAAACAATATACAAAATGAACTGAAGGGTAAATAAGCCTGGGGGTAAAAAAAATCAGGTAAGGAAGTTCTTCATAAAATGTTTTGACAAACAATAAACAGCGGATCTAAAAAATGAGAAATAAAATGGACCTTTTCAAAATGTTAAGAAAATATGTGGCTGATCAGATACAGTGGGCAAAAACTCACAGAAGTCTATGATAAGTCCCAGATATTTTCTTTAGGTGACCAGGAGAATGTTGATGCTAATGATTGTGATTTGTGGACACAGATAGAGAGATGTATTAAAGAGAGGATATTCTTATATTACATCTAGGGGCCAGTAAGATATCAAATTGAAAGATTTAATAAGTAGAAGGATATATAGGTAAGATCATGGGAGGGAATTGAGTTCCAAGATAAACATATGGTACTGATCAGAATATAATAAGTAAAATATGAATATGTTCACAGGAATAGTTTAACAAGAGAAGATGGGCAAGAACTGAACCCTGGGAAGGGTAAACATTTAAGAGAAGAATTATAGATGCCTTGAAAGAGAATGAGGAGCATCTAGAGAGAAATCAGAGTAGCCTGGGGGTCAGGGAAGCAAGATAAATGATTTCCAAATTAAAAAGAATAAAACTTTTGTTCCATTTATTTATTAATTCAACATATGAACATTTAACAAGCATTTCTATATCCTGGGGATATAGTGGTACATGAAACAAGCATGATACTAATCCTCATGGAAGTTACAATTTAATGGGAAGGAATAACAGCTTTTTTAAACTAATAATAATAAATAACAAATTGCAATGTGAGCTTGTAAGTTGAATCCCTGACCTACCTTGGGGGAAGATGAGAAATGTTTTTCAGAGAATGTAACCTTTAAGTCTAAAAAGCTGAATAATGTCTCACCTAATAATAAGGAGAGAAAGTTCACTTCAGGCATATTGAACAGCTCAGAGGGAGGGAGATAGTGGCATGTTTAGGAAACTTAAAAAATGCATCAATGAAAAGTAGCCTGGGAGGGTACAATGGCATTAAAGTTCTCTCCCTATTTGACTTATGAGGAATAATAACTGATGCCAATGACAATATTTTTCTTGAAACTTTATCTCTTTTAGCTTCTCCGGTATCTTACACTTCTCACTTTCCTTCCAACTCTCCACGGTCTATTTGCAATCAGTTTTGTTATGTTACTCTTTTTATACACAGGCTTTAAATCATTCTGTACCATATACCATCTACATAACCTCATGTACTACCAAAAGCTTTCCTTTGCATCTTCATCACCATTATAAACCCTCCAATATAATTATCTTTATCTAGACTTCGCTTTTGGCTTCCAGACACAATTATACAGCTACCATCTTGGCATCTCCCTTTAGCTATTTATTATTTGAAATTGAACATATACAAAATAAAATTGATCATTTTTGCTAAAAATGGTTCATAGTTACTACTCCTCATCTTAGTAGAGGCCCAGCCATTCAAGCAGACATGCAACCAAGATATATGGCAAACATTTGTGAGCCTACCACATTTCTTAATTTATATCCAAGTCCAGTAGGGTAACATAATAAAAAAGAGTTAAAGTAAAGATAAAGTTAAAGTTAAAGATAAAAGTTTGTCCACGTTTTTCTTTTCTTGTACTTCAGGCAAAGCCTTTTATTTTATCCTTAGAAATGTTTGTTTCAGGGCTGAAAGAAAAATTTGACACACGATGATGGTTCTTTCCCTTTTTCATAGAGTCTTAACTGTGGTTTTAGATGAGAGAGAGGTGACTCATTTGAGAGTAGATGCTTTATGCTGGTCCTGAGGAGGGGGATCTACAAAGAAGATGGGACCCTGTGTATGGTAGGTACAAAAACAAAAGGTGGAAATCTGGGCTTGGGAAACAGGTTTTGAGATTTTGGATTCAAGGTATTTCTAAACATGTTCTTGGTATGGTTCTTAGTCTACAAATTTAACCACAGAAGAAGAAGCTCTTCTATATTATCAGAATCCTCACACATACACACACAGCTACATACTGATGGGTTACCTCAATGTCCAAGAGACTGTATTATAGTTCCCATAGTGGGGAAGAAAATTCTATTCTCAAGTCCTTTGCCATCAGTTCTCACATTGTCATTGCATTCAATTTTTTCAACTTATTTTCTTTAAAGTTCTATAAAATAGAGGTAGGATACTTGTAGGCACCTATAATGTGACAATAAAGGAATGTCTTATTCTAGAGACACTCTTGAAAATATCATCCACTAAAGTGAATTTTTGTGGTTTTATTTTTATTTTGGGAGACCCTTCTGCAATATAAATAGGCCTAGATGTCCTTGATGAATATATTTGGTTATGGGCATTTAAGGGAAGTTGCTTAATACAAGGAAATTTAGGTTATATAATATTGTTATCTTCTTATTTAAAGGCCCATATATAATCAGTTTGAAATATTTATATCCCCCTAGTGGCTGAATGACCATCCATCTGTCACTGAACACAGTTCTGCAATAGCAATAGACTAATGCTGATACAGAAGAACTTCCATGTTTAAAGGTCCTTTAATTGATATATTATTTCTACTTGAGAGTTTTGAGAAATTGGAAATCTAATCACATGTTATATATCTTTTCCTTCCTTTTTAAAATTTGTATTTGAGTTCTATTAGCCCAGACCTAGAAACAGGGAACTATCTTGATTGTTTCTGCTGCTATGTGACCTAGAGTAAGTCAGCTAATTATGCAAACTTTGTTTTGTTTTTCTTGATTGAATAGTTGATAATCTCAGGGACCTCTTGAAATTTCACCATTTTATGATGCAGCATATTCATTTTTTTTTAAATTTAATTGCTTCATTTTGGTATGGTGTATGTAAGAAGAATAAGGTCTATTCACAGGAATACCAAAGATGTTTGCTATAGCCCTGACTGAGGTAGCTCTATTGGTTGGGCGTCATTCCACAAAGTGTAAGGTCCCTAGTTAGATTCCCTGTCATGATACATACCTGGGTTGCAGGCCTGGTCCCTGGTAGGGGCATGTGCAAAAGGCAGCCAATCTATGATTCTCTCACACATCAAAGTTTTTCTCTTCTTTTTCTTCCTTTGCTCTCTCTCTCTCTAAGAATATATAATAAATAAGATCTTTTTAAAATGCCTTTATTAGTTTATTTTTAGGAAGAGGGGAAAAAGAGAGTGAGAGAAACATCCATGTATGATTGCCTATAGCACACCTCCTACTGGGAACCTGGCTGGCAACCCAGGCATGTGCCCTAGACTGGGAATCAAACCAGTGACACTAAGGTTCCCAGGATGGTGCTCAATGCACTGAGCCACACCAGCCAAGTATAATAAAAAAAAAATCTTAAGAATAAGATATTTGCCGTAAGGATAATATAAATATTTACTAACTTCTCCCTCATATATATGAGGACATATATACCTAGGAGAGATTTTCTTCAAACATAAGGGCCATTATTGCTCTAGTTATCTATTGCTAAATTACAAAATATCCCAAAATTAGAGGTTTAGAACAACGACAATCTGTTGTTCTCAGTAACCTATGAGTTGGGTGGTACTTATCTCTGCTCCATGTGGTCATAGCTGAGCAACCTGAATGAGGATGGATGATCCACTTCCAAAATGCTCCCTACCTGGAGGGAAAATCAGTGCTGGCTGTTATTTGGGAATTAAGTTTAGACTGTAAGCTGGAGACTGATTCTTCCCCATGTAGGTCTCTCCAGAAACTGCTTAGGTTTTCCCACAACATGATGACAGAGTTTTGAGGGTAAGTATCCCAAAGGGAGCATCTTTAGAAGCCAGCATTTCAAGAGGCCCAGACAGAAGCTTTCGAAATTTCTTGTGATCTAATAACAGAAGCCACAGAAAATCACCTCCGCCCCATTCTTTTGGTGAATCAAGTCACAGAAATCAGCCAAATTCGAGGGGGGTAGTCCAGCTGTTCTCAGTGAGAAAAGTGTTCTTTAAACAAATAATTTGTTTTCATCTTTAATTTACTGCAAATTATCTCCCTTAAATTACTAAGAACTTTCCAAATGAGGCCTTATTTTCTAAGGTGAACTTTATGATAATCTAATCAGGTTTATAATTTTCTGTTTCCACTGTAAGGAGATAGGTATTATATTGTAACTTGAAATGATGAATTTAAAATTGGAATCAGATTTATACAAAGAGCTATAGAAACACAGGAAAAATCATTTACCAAAGTTGGAAAAGACAAAAGACCTCTGAGGGAAAGTAACAATGGCCTAATTCTTTAAGTGTGATTCAGACTCTCCACATACCCATGCACAGGTGAACACTATAAACCACGTGTAACTGCTTTGAAAGACCCTGCACTATCGAGCAGGAAAAGGAAAAATTGATCATAGGCACTGAAAACAACATTTCAAAGTTGCAGAATTCTAACAAGAATTAGTGAATACCTGAGAAATGTGAGAATTTTTGTATGGCTACACAACATTGAACAGAGTAATTTAGGGCATGAGATATTAAAATGCTAGCTGAAGCACTATAGCAAAACATTTTAATGTTAATAAATATTAAAAAAATATTTTTTCTTTGCTTTCCATCCATTCAATTCGGTATTAAGGTTAGTGCTTTGGTGTTTCCAGGAAAGTTGATGCTGGGGAGAAAATAGAAGTAGTTGAGTTTATAAAAACAAACAAACAAGCAAACAAAAACCCAGCTTTTTTCTTTGGGGTGAAAGAACATATACTAAATAATGGTAAATCTAAAAGAAGGTGCAGAAGAAGAAGCCAGTGATGTGAATATTTGTTTACTTCTCAACAATAAACTTCAGTGTCCCCCAGCACAGCCCATTCATGTTCACCTATGTTATTCATTAGTCTTGTTTTTACAAAGACTCAGGCCCAGAGAGAAGAAGAAATCGTTACTCCAATTCTCTCCATTTTTAGTCAGCTTATGGAAATGCAGCCAATTCCACTGTGCACTTTAACTAAAATAGTCCTGCTGAGAAAGGCACTTTCCGGACGGGGATTTCATATTTCATGCAGTCCCCAGACACACTGTATAAATAATGCATAAATAATACTCCTGCCTGGATAGGGTGATCTTTCACCTATAAGGGTGCGTCTCCAGGAAGCCATTGCCACTTCACTTGTAGTCACGCTCTTCTAATTCTTAAAAAGGTTAGCACAGTTTTATCTTTAATAGCCACTTGATCAATGTAGCGATTAACAAGTCACGCTGGAGACATTAGTCAAGGGAGCTGTGGAATACATCCTGAGGTCTTTACATCCCCTGAGACTGTGTCCGCACATATTGATGTGTATTTTCATGCTGCTATCTCTGAATTGCAAGTGGGAATTGAAAGTGTATGTTTATTAAATATGAGCCCATTGGTTTTTAATCAAATTTAGAGAGGTGCAAAGACAGCTATCTGCCAATCTTTAGCTTTTGCTGACAATAATGAATTTATCATTCTCCTCATGACATCTTCCTGGGGAACTCCCATCCATTTCTAAAGTCTCTGTGATGATCAAGGGGACCATTGATAGCAAAAGCAAGCTCCTGAGTTAATGTCTGATTGTATTTTAATCAACATTAACCTAGAATACGGATACAATATTTAATGGATTTTTTTAGAGATTCTTGCACATAGTTGGTAATACAATAAATAAAATATAGGGGAAGATAATAAACTGTACCACTGAAATGCACACCTTAATGAAAATTCCCGACTCCTTTCACTATCATTGAACTTTAATATGTCTCATTTCCCAAGGTGTACCAAAGCTTTAATGACTAACTTATAAACACTACCATGTTTACCCATTTATGTATTTTCTACAGCTGCTTTCATGCTAAAACAGCAGAATCGAATACTTGTAACAGAGACCAGATAGCCAGCAAATTCTAAAGTATCTTTTCTCTGGCCCTTTACAGAAAATGTTTGCCAATCCTTGCAAAGATATTAGCGCTACAAAAAAAATTTTTGTAGATATGTGAATTTCAAATAAAATTTAACAGTTCACACAGTTCATTTAAATTTTTCTTTTCAGTATGTATTTCTCTAACATTTAAAACTTCAATACAGAACTTTCTGTAAGTATGCATATTCTGTCATCTGTAATAAAGCATATTCAAAATTATTTAGATTTCACTGGATTTTTTTGAAAATCTCACTTGTTTTCTTTTTTCACTATTAAATGCAGTATTTGGTGCCAGTGCCAGTTACGGTACTGGAGTGACTGAGAACTTATTCTAGGAATAGGCAGACACTTACATTAAAAAAAATGAGTAAAATTCCTTTATATTACTTCAGGTTTTGCTCACTTGATTCTTTATACTAAAGGTAAGGTGAAGGACATAGAACCTTGTTTCACTCTAAGTCTGTATTTCTGAAAAAATGAATTTTATGATGAAAGATTGAAGTAGACATTTCCCAGGTGGTTTTCTCACCATTCAGGAAATTATTTCATCATCACTATTTCTATCTTTATCCTGACATTTGTCATTAACACCCAAAACATTGCCTGTGAGTTCTATATCACTGGAACACGGAAGATAAGGTAACTCTTTGTCAGCTTGTACCTGTTTGCAATTTCACAAGGTGAGAACCAGTGTATCTGTTGACAAAAAAAAGTGATAGGATATTTTGCAGAGGATTAAATTTTAAAAAACCCTTACTATGTGATAAAGCAAAGTTTTATTTATATGAAAAGAGTGAATATTCTTTTAAGAACACTACAGGTTCATGCATAGTAAAAATTATAATGATAAATTGCAATATATTCTCTGTATATTGCTTGCATACTTTTGACAAATTCTCATTTGTAACGATATTTTATAGATTAAAATATACTCTGATGTATAGGTTAAATAAATGAAGCAAAATTGGCAAAAAAGAAGATTACAAAATAAAAATCTTCTTAGTCATTAATCGTTCTTTCCCAAAATGAGTTGTATAGTACTTTAGAAAGAAGGTATTAAATTTGCAAAGTCATATGGCTATAAAATAATCTTTTACAGAGGGATATATGAGTCTGATGAAATTATTTTTAATTACAGTTTTTTCAAATATAAGGGGAGATGATAATTATGCATACCTCACATAATGCCTGTGAGTAAAATACTTGTAAATCAACTAGTAGAATGGTACCTGGTACATAAGTAGTCTCAATTAATAATACATGATTATTGTTATTTTTGTTGTCAGTGTATCAGTGTTCATTGGAAAGAATAGACAAATAGAAGGAATAATTAAACATTTTTAGGTAACACTTTCCTTTGTTAATTTTCAATTAAAAATCATTATAAATTTTCTTTTATGAGATCTTCAGTAATTGAATATAAAAAAGTAACATCTAAATGTTTAAGAAACATTACATAATTCATTAATATATGCATTCATAAAAGACAAAACAGTAATTGAACTTTCCCAGTATTTTTAAATTGTTCAGAAGATCAGTTATACAAATAATCTTTTTAATATTGTTTTGTTATTCCATTACAGTTGTCCCAATTTTTTCTACTTTGCCCTCCTCTGCCCATCCCAACCTCCACTCCCATAATCAACTCCCACACTGTTGCCCACGTCCATGGGCCATTCATACATGTTCTTTGACTAGTCCCTTCCCCTTTTTTCTACCATTATCCTTGTCCCACCTCTCCTCTGGTCACTTACAGTCTGATTCATATTTTGATTCCAGAGGTTCAATTTTGTTCGTTAATTTATTCTGTTCATTAGATTCCTCTTATAGGTGAGATTATATGTTATTTGTCTTTCACCAACTGGCTTATTTCACTTAGCATAATATTTTCTAGTTCCATCCATGCTGTTGCAAAAGGTAAGAGTTCCTTCTTTGTTTTCTGTTGTGTGGTATTCCATTGTATAAATGCTCCACACATTTTTGATCCATTCACTTACTGATGGGAATTTCAGCTGTTTCCAGAGCTTGTCTATTATAAACAGCACTGCAATGAACATAGGGGTACATAAATTATTTTAAAATGGTGATCTGGGATTCTGAAGATATATTTCCCGCAGCAAAATCATTGGGTTAAAGGCAGTTCCATTTTTAGTTTTCTGAGGAAATTCACTATTGTTTTCCACTGTGGCTGCACCAGCCTGCAGTCCCAATAGTTCACTAGGGTTCCCTTTTCTCTGCATCATCACAAGCACTTGTTTTTTGTAGAGTTATTGGTGATGACCATTTTGATTGGTGTGGGGTGATAACTACTCATTGTGGTTTCAATTCACACCTCTTTATGGCTTGTGATGTTGAGCATCTTTTCATATGTCTATGGACTATCTGTATGTCCTCCTTGGAGAAATGTCTGTTCAGGTCCTTTGCCCATTTTTTAATTAGATTTTCTTCCTAGTATTGAGACAAATTGGTTCTTTATGTATTTTGGAGTTTAAACTTTTGTGTTATGTATCATTGGCCAATATGTTCTCCCACAGAGTTGGTCCCCTTTTCATTTCAAGGAAGGTTTCTTTAGTTGTGCAGAAGGTTTTTAAATTGATGGAGTCCGTTTTTCTTTCTTTAAAAAAAAATTTCCTTACCTCAGGAGATATAGCAGCAAAAATATTATGTGGGATATCTGAAATTTCACTGCCTATGTCTTCCTCTATGACTTTTATGGTGTCATGACTTATATAAGTCTCTTATTCATTTTGAGTTTATTCTGATGTATAGTGCAAGTTGGTGGTTTAGTTTAGATTTTTGCATGTACAAATCTAGTTCTCCAAAAAGAATTTACTGAAGAGACTAAGGCTATATTTACTCCATTGTATTCTGACTTTAGAGACATAGGTTTATATCTAGACTCTATATTCTCTTCCATTTATCCATGTGTTTGTTCTAATGCCAGTATGAGACTGTTGTTGTTACACTGGCCTTGAAATATATTTTGAAATGAGGTATTGTGATTCCTCCTTTATTTTTCTTTTTCAAGATTGCTGAAGATATTCAGGGTCTTTTTTGGTTTCATATACATTTTTGAAGTATTTTTCCTAGATCTGTGAAATTGCCATTGGTATTTTAGTAGGAATTGTATTGAATCTATAGATTGTTTTGGGTAGGATAGACTTTTTAATTATGTTAATTCTCCCTATCTATGGACACGGTATGTGCTTCAACTTATTATTCCATGTTCGTCTTCTTCAATGTCTTTTTTCAGTGTCTTATATTTTTCCAAGTACAGGTCTTCTACATTTTTGGTTAGACTTATTTCTAGGTATTTTATTCTTTTTGTAGCAATTGTGAATGAGATTGTTTTCTTAATTTCCCATTTTGTTACCTCATTATTGGCATATAAAATGTAACTTATTTCTGGATATTAATCTTGTACCCTGCTATTTTGCTGTATTAATTTATCAGTTCCAATAGTTTATTGGTGGAATCTTTGGGATTCTCTGTGTATAGTATTATGTCACTACAAATAAAGACAGTTTTACTTCTTTCTTTCCAATTTGGATGATTTTTATTTCTTCTTTTTGTCTGATTGCTGTAGCTGGGACATTCACTACTATATTGAAAATGAGTGGTGAAAGTTGACATCCCTGTCTTGTTCTCAATCTTAAGTGCAGTGCTTGTAGTTTTTAGCTTTTGTGTATGATACTGACAGTGAGTTTGTCATATGTGGCCTTTATTATGTTCACTCTAATCTTTGCTGAGAGTTCTTATAATAAATGGGTGCTGGATTTTATCAAATGCTTTTTCTGCACTTATTGATATGATCATGTGGTTTTTATCCTTATTAAGTTTATGTGGTCAGCCACATTTATGCATTTGCTAATGTTGTGTAACAACCTTGCATTCCCAGAATAAATCCCACTTGATTATGGTATATGATCTTTTTGATGCATTGCTTCATTAGATTTGCTAATATTCTGTTGGGGATTTTAGCATCTATGTTAATCAAGGATATTGGCCTATACTTTTCTTTTTCTGTAGATACTTCATGTGGTTTTGAAATTAGGATAATGTGGCCTCATAAAATGAGGTTAGAAGCTGTCCCTCCTCTTGAAATTTATGAAATAGATTGAAAAGGAGAGGTGTTGGTTCTCAGAATGTTTGGTAAATTTCACCTGTGAGGCCATCTGGTCCAGGGCTTTTGTTTGTTGGAAGTTTATTGATTATTGCTTCAATTTCACTACATGTAATCTGTCTATACAGATTCTCTGATTATTCCTGATTTAGTTTTGAGAGATTTTATGTTTGAGGAATTTATCCATTTCATCCATGTTTTCCAGTTTGCAGGCATATAGTTTCTCATAATATTTTCCTACAATCTTTTGTATTTCTTTGTTGTCAGTTGTTATTTCTCTTCTTTCATTTATGATTTTATTTACTTTGGTCCTTTCTCTTTTTTCTCGATGAGTCTGGTTAAACACTTGTCAATCTTGTTTATCTTTCCAAAGAATCATCTCCTGGATTCACTTTTCTTTTTGTATATTTTTTAAAGATTCAATTTCTTTTATTTCTGCTTTGATCTTTATTATTTTCTTCCTTCTACTCACCTTGTGCTTTGTTTGTTGTTCTTTTCAAGGTCCTTTAAGTGTGAAGTTAGATTGTTTACTTGAGTTTTTTTCTTATTTTTTGATATAGGCCTCTAATATGAATTTCCCTCTTAGGATTATTTTCCCAGTGTCCCACATATTTTGGATTGTTGTATTCTCATTTTTATTTGTTTCAAGGTATCTTTTTATTTTTTTCTGTGATCTTGTTGTTGACCCATTCACTGTTTAATAGCGTGTTAGTTAGCTTCCATGTCTTTGTGTGTGTTTTCAATGTTCTATTGGTGATTAATTTCTGGTTTTGTAGCACTGTGGTCAGAGAAAAATGTTGATATGATTTAAATTTTCTTAAATTTATTAAGCCCTGTTTTGTGTTCTAACATGGTCTATCCTTGAAAGCATTCCATGTTTACTTAAAAAGTATATATATTCTGCTGCCTTGGGATGAAATGCTCTGAAGATATTAATGAAATTTATTTGCTCTAGTGTGTCATTTAAGGCCACTGTCTTCTTGTTGATTTTCTGTCTGGAAGATCTATCCATTGATGTCAACAGAGTATTAAAACCCTCTACTATAATTATATTTCTGTTGATCTCTCCCTTTGTGCCCATCAAGATTTGCTTTACATTATTAGGTACTCCTAAATTGGGAGCGTGAATGTGTATACTAGGTTTATATTCTCTTGCTGGATTATTCCCTGTATCATTATGCAATATTCTTCTTTGTCTCTTACTATATAGTCTTGGGTTTAAAGTTTATTTTGTAAGATGTTAGTACTGCTACCCCAGCTTTTTCTCCTTTCTATTTGCATGAAATATCTTTCCATTTTTTTACTTTCAGTCTGTATGTATCTTTCAGTTTGAGATGGGTCTCTTGGAGGCAACCTGCATATGGGGCCTGTTTCATTATCCATTCATCTATTCTATATCTGTTGGTTGGAGCATTTAAGCCACTTACATGTAAGGTAATTCTTGATAGATACGTATTGAGTGCAATCATTTATTATTAGACTACTTTCTTTCGTTTGTTTATTTTTTCTTTCTCTTCTTATTTTTCTCCTCCTTAAAGCTAGCCCAGTAACATTTGTTGTAGTACTGGTTTGGCATTAACAACTCCTCTAACTTTTTTTTGTCTGGGAATCTCCTTATTTCTCTTTCTATTTCAAATGATAGACTTGTTGGGTAAAGTAACCACAGTTGTAGGTCCTTGCCTTCCATTGCCTTGAATATTTCACCCTACTTCCTTCTTGCCTGAAATGTTTCTGTTGAGAAATCAGATTACAGTCTAATTGGTGTTCCCTTGTGTCTAATTACCTGCTTTTCTCTTGTGGTTTTTAGAATTCCCTCTTTGTCTTTAATTATGATGTGTCCAGATGTGGGTCTCTTTGGGTCCAACTTGTTTGGTACTCTCTGAACTTCCTGAAATTGTGTGTCTTTTTTCTTTGCCAGATTAGGAAAGTTTTCAATCCTTATTTCTTCAAATAGGTTCTCACTCTCTTCCTTGCTCTCGTCTTATTCTGGTATACCCATGATAAGGATGTTGTTGCACTTTATGTTGCCCAAAATGTTTCTTAAGTTCTCCTGATTTTTTTTTCTGCTCTGCCTGATTTTTTTTTCCTACATTGTCTTTCAAATCACTGATTCAGCCTTCTGCTTCATCTAACCTACTGTTTATCCCTTCCAGTGTACATTTTATTTCAGATATTGCATCTTTATTTCTGACTGGTCCTTTTTTATGGTGTCTATGTCTTTTTTCACTCTCTTGAGTATCCTTATGACCATTATTCTAAACTCTTTATCTGATAAATTTCTTGAGTCCATTTCATCCAGTTATTCTTCTGGAGAATTCTGTTGTTCTTTCATTTGGGATCTGTATCTTTCCATTTTGGTTGCTTCTTATTTTCTGCCTTAGTTGTTAAACTAATTAATGATAACAGCCTCAAGCTGTAATCAGCAGCTCAGCTTAAGCACCACAGGGTGAAACAGAGTAATTCCTGTGAGTGGGATTATTTCTTCCTCTGAGGCTGATGCTTGGAGAGGCCGTCTTTCTGCCCGAGAAAGATGGCCTCTGCAGTGTGGGGAAGACTCAACACAGGAATCCTTGTGGCTGTTCCTTCGGTTCTCTCCCCAGAGCCACCAACCCTAGAATCTCCTCAAGCATCTCTAATACACTCTCCCTCCCTCTGCTAGTGCCCATGTTAAGTGTTTACAAACAAAATTTTGTGCATTGGCCCTTTGAGAGGCTCTTTGTGTGTCCAGCCATCTCTCCCTGGCAGGCAGAAACCCTGTTGCTTTTCACAGCTGGATGTTATCTCAGTCCCTTTATGGCTCTGGTGCTATGGGCTGGGGAGCCCAGTTGGGGTTTGGACCCCACACTTCTCAGGGGCAAACTACTAGCCACTGAAATATCCTCTGGAAATTCAGCTGCTTCCCATGGGGAGCCAGCCAGACCTCTCACACCTCCTCCACATGTCCTACCAGTCTTTTAGTGAAATAGTTTCTTCTGTCTATTCTTGGTTATAATTCTTCTCTCCAGTTTCTGTTCAGTTGGTTATTCAGGAGGATTTCTTTACAATTTAGCTGTAATTCTAGATTGGTCCTGGGAGGAGGTTAATGTAGGTTCCACTTCTCTGTCATCTTGGATCTCCACCCATCATTCTTTTGACATTTTTTTTCTGTAAGTGCTGACTCTGACCACATAACTTGTAGATAAACTGCATGTTTGTATAAGAATCCTAGGAACTAACTTCAAATGATACAGACTCTGGCCTCAGACATCCCAGTTCAGGGAGATTTGCTGAGTTTCACTCATAGAGCCAGGTTGACGTAGACCCAGGTCGACACCACAATGATGCACACTGGACCATCACTTGCCTTATTGGAATGGACTATGATCATTTGTCTGCACATAGAAAGCTTTTAACATCCACTTCCTTGACCTTTTCCCCTCTACTTCCTTATAAATACCTGTCCCTATACTGAGATGTAGACATGGGCTTTGAGACAAAAGTCTCTTCCCAGTGAGATGAGCTTTGAGACAATATTTCCCCATCTTCCAGGTTGTTAGCACCTGAAATAACAGCTCTTTCCTTTACATTAGCACCTGCCTCTCAAGTGTTGGCTTTTGAAATGGCAGGTATCTGGACCTGCATTTAGTTATGGAGGGGTGATAGATAAAGAGATCTGAAAGAGAAAAGGTGTCAGATAAAGATTCTAAATGTGGCAAAATTGTTCCTTAAAAATGAGGTAACAAATAAGACATTCCTACATAAATTAAAGCTATGGGAGTTGATTACCACTAGAGTTGCCCTATAATACAAGCATAATGTAAACCTCCAGATTGAAATGAAAGGATCCTAGACAGTAATTCAAAGTTATATTAAGGATATAAAGATTCCAGTAAAAGTAGATACATGACTAGACATAAAACTACTATAATGGCAATTTTTATTTGTAACACTACTTTTTATTTTCTACAGTATGTAAAAGACAAATGCATTTTATGTTAATGTGTATTTTGCCATAAGAAGAGATAAAAACTGATAAAAATAATTAGAAATCTATGTTAATGGGTGTGCAATGTATAAAATTGCATACTGTGACATCAATATCATGAAGTAGAGGAGGGCAGAGCTGCAAAGGAGTAGATATTTGGTATGCAAATGAAGTTAGTGTCAATTTAATTTAAAATGTTGTAATTTAGAAGGCTATATGTTATCTCCACTGTAACTATAAAAACAATCTATAGACTATACATGGAAAGAAATAAAAATTTCAGGGGAAAAGAGGAAGGGTTTACAGGAATAAGTGTAAAGGACACATGGACAAAAACTAACAGGGGTGGAAATGGGAGGGAGGTGGGGAGGACTGGGGGGTGGGCTGGGATGGGAGTAAAATACAGAAAACTGTACTTGAACAACAATTTTTAAAAATTAAAAAAAGGAGTCAAACATGGCACTACAAAATATTAACTAAATACAGAGGGAGGCAGTAATGGAAGGAATGAGGTAGGAAAAGATATAGCATGCAGGAAACAACAAAATAGCAAAAGTATGTTCTTATTTATCAATAATTATTTTACAGGTAAGTGGATTAAACTCCTCAGTCAAGAGATTCACTTTGTATGAAAGACATAAGTAAGGTAAAAGAGAAAGAATTTAAAAAGTATTGTATGCAAATAGTAACCAAAAGAGAGTTGGTGTGGCTATGCAATATCATATAAAAATACACTTTTAGTCAAAAAAACTATTTAAGGAGCTAAAGAAGGACATTATATATTGATGAAATAGTTAATACACCAAGAAGATGCAACAATTATTTATACGTGTGTTGCAAACATCAGAGCTCCAAAGTATATTAGCAAACATTGACAGTACTAAATGGAGAAGTAAACAGCTCTGCAATAATACTCAGGGTTTTAATAATAGATAAAATAAATAACCAGACAGAAGATGAGTAAGAAAATAGAGAACTTAAGTAATACTATAGATCAATGGGACCTAATAGATATTTACAGAATATCCTAAGGAGCAGAATACATATTTTTCTTTCAAGTGCATATGAAACACACTCTAAGAAAAAATTGTATGTCAGGCCATAAAAAAGTCTTAGTAATTTTTTAAAAGATTAAAATAAAGTAAAATATATTTGCTGATCACAGTGGATGAAACTAGAAATGAATTACAGAAGGAAAATTAGAAAATTCAATATTGTGTATAAACTAAAGAACATACTCTTGAGCAACCATTAAGTCAATGAAGAAACTATAAGGGAAATTCAAAAATACCTTGAGACAAAGGGAAATAAAAGAACAACCTATCAAAATTTATTGGATGCAGCAAAATTTTACAGGAACATTTATAGTTGTAAACACATTAAAAAAGAGGAAAGATTTCAAATCAACTACCTAACTTTACATCTTAAAGAATAACAAAGAGAAAAATAAACTAAGAACAAAGCTAGCAGAAAAAAAGATAAATACTGAAGATTGCAGTTGAGATATATAAATAGTTAAAAAATAAGGAAAATCAATGAAAATAAAAGTTGATTCTTTGAAAAGATCAACAAAATTAACAAACTTCACCTAGATATATAAGAAAAGAAAGAAGACTCAAATAACTAAAATCAGAAATTAAAGTAGAGACAATGTTACCAATTTTACAAAAATGAAAAGGATTATAAGAGAATGCTGTGAATATTCATTAGCCAACAAATTGTTTAACCTAGATGACATGGACAAATTTCGAAAAACACAATACCTATTGATACTGAATCACAAAGAAAAAATTAGAATAAACCTACAACTAGTAGAACTGAATCAGTAATTAAGGAGGTTGAATCAGTAATCAAGGATTTTCTAGCAAAAAAAAACAATGATGACAAGAGAGCCATAGACCAGATGGCTTCACTGGTAACTTTTATTATTCATAGAAGATTTTGTGCCAATTCTCCAATTCTTCCGGATGATTGAAAAGAAATTAACACTTCTTAACTTATCCCTCATTACCCTAATACCAAAGCAGACAAGTCAACCTGTGTTTATGAATTGAATGGCTTAACATTTTTAGGATGGCAATACTACCCACAAGCAATCTATAGATTCAACGCAATCTTTATCAAAATCCCCATGGCATTTTTTGCAGAAATATAACAATCCAAGCTATAATTCACATGTAACTTTAAAAGACCCTGAATAGACAAAATAATCTTCGGGGGAAAAAAACAAAGTTTGAGGACTCACACTTTCTGGTTTCAAATTACTATAATAATCAAAACAATGTAGTATTATAATAAAGACAGGCACGTAGAACAGTTGAATAGAATAGAGATCCCAGAAATAAATCTTTGTATACATGGTCAAATGATTTTGACAAGGTTGGCAAGGGTGTACAATGTAAAGAGGACACTTTTTTGCACAAATATTTTGGGGAAATATGGCTATCCACATGCATAAGTCTGAAATTGAACTATGAATTTACACCATGTACCAAACTTAAAGAATCAAAGATTTAGACATAAGAGTTTAACCACTTAGAAGAAACTATAGGAGGCATACTTCATGACATTGGATTTGGAAATGATTTCATGGATACAATACAAAAGACATAGACAACAATAACAATTCAAAAATTGGCACTTATCTAAGTTAGAAATATTTTGTGCATCAAAAACATTATTAAGAGAGTGAAAAGATAACCCACAGAATGAGCAAAAATACTTTTAAATTATGCACGTCATGAGATTGATATCCAGATGATATAAAGAATTTCTACAATTCAAAAGCAACACAAAATGTGTATCTAAAGATACACGAAATGTTAATCAAGCACATGAAAGCTTGACATTACAAATCATTAATGTTATACAAATAAAAACCACAAAGATATCATCACACTTATTAAGATGGCTATTATAAAAAAGAAAGAAAAAAGTGAGATGGGGGCGGAGGGGGATCTCACAACACATTAGTGTAACTTCTGCCCTATTTCACTGCCTAGGACATTTCACTGCTTACTCATAAGACCTGTGTTTGAGACAGGTGAGGACCCTTCGATACAGACTGCACATGCTCTCCATTCTGTATTTATTCAACGTATATAGCCCACATGAGAATTTGCATCAAGCCACATGTCTCCAGTGTAATTCCTCAATCAGGTGTTTCCCTGAAAAATATTGCTATAAGTAGTACAGCTGATGATGTTCCACTTTACCCCAACTCACTGGTCTGGGGACAGTAGCAGAGGATAAATTCAGGTTTATATTTTCAGATGTCTCTGGGTTTGGGGTAAGATTTCACACCACCTGTTCATTCTTTACTTGATGATGCTGTTCCAGACGTTTGACTCTGCCATAGGTTGGATTCTCCAATTATTACACTAAACTGAAGTCCCATAGAATACAATTTATCACTTGGTTTTGAAATTACACTTTAAGTCATTTTTACCTGTCACTAACAAAGTGAGACAAACCAACCAGGACTAGGCACATAGTAGATAAAATCCACACAAGGTGAGTAGGTGCTCTGTGGTAGAACTAGCAGAAGGCATGGATGGGCTCCAGATGGATAGCCAGGCAATCTGTAAGATGGGAAGAGAGAATGGCATCACAGCAGGCAACATACAGCTGTACAGACACATCGGGCTTCAAAGTCAGGGGTTCGGGTATAGATGACAGAGTGTGACAATGAGAGATTGGCAGTGGGTAGTTTGATGAAGCTGGGACACCAGTCATCAGGTAGGAGTTACTATGACTCATATCATGTATCTGGGTTTCTGAACAAGATCTGGGAAGGCTAATAATTACATGGTATAGTCATTACCTTGGAGGAATAGTTTGCTAATGTTGGGATTCTTACGATATCTGCAGGGCAAAAGACAAAGCAGGGCCACCAGCTACTAGGATTGAAGTGGGAATCAAGATGAAGATGAAGAACAGTAAGAACGTTAACGCTTTGTACAAAATCTATTAATTTGTACTTTAATTTCTCCTTGACGGGATGCAAATTTGTCCTTGTGCTATGAAGGGGCTCTTGCAAATGTGAGTAATACATTGACAGAGACCCAGAGCTGTTTGCGTGGAGCAACATCCAACATTGTTACACTGACACTGAGCTATCTTTAACTTCTGCTGTTCACAGAGTGACTCTCAGAGCTGACTAGGTGTTCAGAGCACATAGCTAACATTTGTTGATGCTTTGGTGAATCCAAAGAAAAAGGATGAATATGTAGACAAGAATGGGAAGAAATACACTTTTATACACTTACAGTAGAATTAATTAATGGGATATTTCCAGTGGGCACTTTGGCATTATCTATCAATGTTAAAATTCCTATCTGATCTGAAAATTCCACACCTGAGAATCTTTCCTGAAGATCATACAAAGGCACAAGTCCAGAAATACTAATAGAAATTTTTTCTTGACTGGTACGCTTCAGTTGTTTAAGTGTCTTTCTGCAAAGTGAAAGGTGGATGTTTTGATTCTCCGTCAGGGCACATACCTGGGTTGTGGGTTTGGTTCCCCATTGGGACATAGATGAGAGGCAACTGATCAATGTTTTTCTCCCTGTCTTTCTCCCTCCCTTCACCTCTCTCTATAAATGAATAAATAAATAAATAATATTTTTTGACAAAATTTGTTGGCTTTATTAAGGAAAAACTGTAAGTTGAGTTTACAAGCTGAAAATTACTGTTGTTCTATAGGACTAGAAATAGCTTTTCATCCACACAACCACTGCTGGACACTTGGGCTGCTTCCATATCTTGGTGATTGTAAATAACACTGCAATGAACATACAGGTGCTTCTGTTCTTTTGAATTAGTGTTTTGAGTTCCCTCAGCTATATTCCCAGAAATGAGATCGCTCGGTCAAAAGGCAGCTCTATCCTTAGTTTTTAAGGATACCCCACATTGTTTGCACAATGGTTGCACCAATCTGCACTCCCACCAGCAGGGCCCATCACATAGTTGTGATGGTAATTAAACATGTTAGTATTCATAAAGTGCTTAGAATAAAGTCAGGCATATAGTACATGCTTGTTCAATAAAAGGCAGAATGGTTAATAAACATTACCCTTTTAAATAATAATATATATAACATTCCTAAAAATAATAAGATAGTTATTTTATAAAATATGTATTATTGAGTGGAAAAATAGTTTACAAAATTACATATGGTACAACTCTATTTTTATAAATATGAAATATTTAATATAATATATACTAGATATACAAACCCATTATGGAATATGTTTTTGCTAATTATTTTAATCATATAGCATATATTGGGTATTATCTTTGGAAATTTGTTAATTAATTTTTAAAAATTTTAATAGATTTTTTGAGAGAGAGACTCATTGATTTGTTGCTTCACTCATTTATGCACTCATTTATGATTCTTGTATACCTTGATCCTGGATGGAACCCACAAACTTGGCATATTGGGATGATACTCTGACCAACTGAGCTATCCCTCCAGGACCTGTTAATCAATTCTGAGTTAAGAATAAAAAAATACAATCCTAGCATTGCTCTCACTTCTCTGAAGGGCTAAAATGGTAAGACTATTTACCATTTACTATTTACTATTACATACTGCGCATGTAATCAATAGGTGAAGTGGTGCGAGATAGAGCCTCACTGAGCCTCAGAAGAACCAGAAACTCTGGAGTTCTAAAGTGTGTCATGGCAGCTAAGGAAAGGGTCTGTGAGGTTTTTGGGGAAAACAGTTAAAATCAAAGTAAATACCACCATCATCAAAAGAAGCTATCAACAAAAATGCTCAGGGTTTCTGAAGACATTCTTATTTCCTCAGGAAAAAAAAAAAAAAAAAGAGTAAAACACAGTCATAGAAGTTCCCAGAAGAAAAAAACTGGCTGTTGAGTTGACACTGACAAGGTGTTATTGTGAGTTCTTGAGATTAAGAGGTGCTGAGAAATCCTTTCTCATTTTCTTATTTATTAAGGCTTTTTTTGAAGTCCTAACTTTCAAAAGGAAGTTTCCCTTACAGAATATCTAGGGTAAAAGTCGATTTTCCAGTTATAGAAGTTTTTTCTGAAACCTACCGATTCTGACTACAGGTTTCCCCTCACTGTCCTAAAGTCGAATATCCACCACTTTGCCTTAGCAGCCGTTTTCGCTAGCCAAAAGATACCCAAAGAGAATTGTCACTTTTATGGGAAAAAAAACCCCCACAACATTGTTGTACTAACATAGGACTTTTGTGAAAGCAAAGTGGCTTAATGCGAACTTTCAGAAATCGAAGGACATCTGTATTCTCTTTAATTTCACATTTATTTTTATTTTCTGTGTTATTTCCTGACTGGGTATGTAAAGCAAATTGATTGCCTCATATCTTCTTAAATAAACTTAAAAATCCTTAAAGTAGTTAATGTAAATTGTATTTCACACCCTTATTATGTTTTCTAAGAATAGTACTTGGCATATTATGGGTTTTCTGTTAATCTAACTGAATAAACAAAGCTCAGCTTTAAAATGATTAAACAACAGGACTAAAGGCCCAACTGTAGTGATGTCTAGCATGATAATTACTACTTTTATTTTTAATAAAATAATAACCAAAATTCTGATGAAATTAGAACTCTAATTATTTATAATTGAAATACATGCTGTCTATTTATACACTCACCTAATTATATTTATGTTTCCCCAATATATTATTGTTATTCTCACAACTTAGGCTTAGAAAATATTTTATAAGGTGCAATTAATTTGTTCTCCCCAAGATGCTAAAGTTTCTTTTGTACATGATGTTTGTATGTCTAGAAACTTCAAAGCTTTGCCACCCAATTCTGAACTTCAGGAAAAGATAGTTCATGTTGTTTCAAACTTTCTTTTGTTTATTTCAAATAAAAAGCTATCACAACTTCTTATGAATGGCAGATAACTATAACTACCACTAAATACTTAGAAAAAGTTCTACTGTGATTAATAAAATCAGAGTATATCTTTTCAAAAGTTCTCACAAGTTAATAAGACAAATTTAAAATTCAGAGCAGTCAATGATCAAAGTCATAGTAAGGTTAACCACTAAGAGTTATATCTACACAAATATTTGTCCTATTTGTCAGAAATAGGTAAAAACTATAAATGAGGAATAAATACTTTTAACTTTGTCGCTCTTATTTTATTTTTAATAATTTATCATAATTTATAGTATTATATTAAAATTTATTTCATGATAGTAGTTCTTTAAAGCTCATAAATGCTCTTCTTATTCCATAGTGTTACTTATTACAGTTGTTTCCAGATTCAGTATATCCCAAAAAATTAATTCTCAAAAGAGTCACAAGGAGTCTAAGGTAATTGTACCTAACGATTTCACAATGCTTGAAATTATATCTCTAAGGCAATTTCAGTCCTCGATGCCACCTTTCAATAATGTTTTCTTAGCTTCCAAATGCAGTAGTTTTTAGGAATCTGCATTTATTTCCCACAACATCTGATGACCTCTAAGTCTGCTTATGAAGAAATATGTATAAATTTTGTTTAACTGCTTAGAACAGTATGAAAAATTCTTTAGAAAACCTCTGTGCTCACCATTTACTCCCTTTTATTTTTATTTGGGAAGAAGGCAATCTGGACCAGCAACAGTGTATGTGGAAAACCATAGAAATGCTTGTACCCCACCTGGCCATGGTGTTTTGTGATGTAGAAGGAAGTAGCCCACGTGATCTGTCTAAACAACTGATGGACACTTGCCCTTTGGTAAGACCAGGAAGACTCATTTGTACGTGATATTTCCTTGAAGCGTATTACATCCGAGTTCCCATCACCATATCAAAGATACTTATAAGTACTTTTTAAATTCAAAGTTATATGCTGGCAGATATGTGTCTTTGTCTTCTAGGCAGATTTAGCAATTGATCAAAACTGTATAACCATACAGAACAGAAAAATCTGTCTTTTCACTTTAATTATACCAATGGTCATTTTGCATACCGCCAGTCAAATATAAACTCCAATAAACCAGACTGCAAGGCTTATGTATCATCTATATGGATTTCCCCCACCACACACAGTGAGTCAGGAAATAATGATGCTTTCTCTAATACAGTATGCTATAATTCTGTTAAATGCAAACTGCAGACTATATGCTTAGTAATTCCAAAGCAAGGATGCCCCCAGTAAATATATATGTATATATACTTATTATATATTTATGCTTACTTATTATATATTATTGTGCATTTATATTTATTTATTATATATTTATATTTATTTGTTTATTTCAAATGCATATATATTTCAAAATTTAGATACAATTTATTGGACCACTTGGTCTTTGGATTTTTATAAAATCAGCTTTATAACAAGATAGGATTCTAGATATATAGACCCAGAGTAGTTACGAATAAAATTTCTTCACAGACATTCTGTAGTTAATATACTACACTGTTAGCCACATGGGGTTCAATTTTCTATACCATATTGCCAGATAAAAGAGTTTTTCAAAATTCATACAGTTGGCTTTTAGAAAACCTCTACTATGCCGAGTTTACTTTCCAAGTGTAAACCCCAAGTATGGACTAGAATTGAACAACATTCTTCTGGTGTCAACTTCAGCAATAAATTTAAAGGCAAATAGTATTACATACACATCTACAAAGAACAGAAGCACTCATTGTCCATCTGCAAAATACACTGAAACACAGTTCAAGGGTACAAAGTATGATTTACAACTGACTGCATCAATTTGATGATTTTTTTTCCTCAGGAAAGACAAACTTTAGCTCAGTTAAAATAATAGTTGTTTAGTGTTTTTTTCTATCATTCTGTTCCAATATTTACCAAGCCATCAACAAATATTTATTAACAATAATACATCTACAAAGATTAATTTTTTAAAATGAGGACTTTCAAAATCTACTCTCTTAGCCACTTTCAAATATATATGAGTATTATTAACTATTGTCACCATGTTGTACATTACATCCCCGTGTTATAACATGAAGTTTGTACCTTTGGTCTCCTTCACCCATTTTACTCAATTCCCAGTCCTCACATCTGGCAACCAGCAATCTGTTTTTCACATCTATGATGATATTTCCCTTTCTTTCTTTTTCCTTCCTTCCTTCCTTCCTTCCTTCCTTCCTTCCTTCCTTCCTTCCTTTCTTCTTTCTTTTCTTCCTCCCTCCCTCCCTCCCTCCCTCCCTCCCTTCCTTCCTTTCTTTTTTTTAATATCACAAGACAGTGAAATTATATAGTGTTTCTTGGTCTAAGTTATTTCACTTAGAATACTGTCTTCAAAATTAATCTATACTATCAGAAATATATCAATTATTACAATTAAATATAAGCTCCAAAGCAGAACAGAGATATGCCATTCCAAAATATGCCATTTTGACATAAAATTATTTTGGGCTGAAGACACCATGAGCCCCTGAAATTTCTTATCTCCATAAAAAGAGACCCTCCCAAAAGAACTTAGTTTTCATAAAATCTACTCCCCAGAATTTCTCATCTTTGGGACAAGAGGTCATCACTGTGTCTAAACAGACGTCACAGAGCTATGATAGATCCTATCTGTTTTTCAAAAATGGGCCGATTTTTCTTTCCAAAAAATTTATTATATGATGACAAATGCCCTTTCCCTGCCCTTCTAAGTAGTCCTTTGTTCTCACAGGTGTCCCTTGCCTTTTCCTGTCCTCTAGTAAAATTATGTAGATGTTCTCAAATCTTGCTGCTGCTTTGGGTGGGTATTTACTTCTTCATAATAACTCCATGTACATGAAAGTTTAAGTTAGTAAATACATATGTCTTTTTCCCTTTTAATCTGTAAATTGTCAGTTTAATTTACTGCACCCCTACCCCCACCACTGAACTGAAACTGGTCGAGGAAAAATGTTTCCTCCCCTACAGCTCATTGTTACGCTCACTGCAGAGTGTTACCGCAGTTCAAGCCAATGTTCTGTTTAACTAAGAAATGTCCAGGAAAAGATCTCATAATGATCCTTATATGAATCATATCCTCACACTTATTTAGATGAATAAGAAACAGAAAGAGTTGCTGTATAACTGTATGTGAAAACTAAACATGTCATCAGCCCCAAGTCCATATGTCCAACCCTTTGAAAGACCAAAATTCAAAATATCGGAGTTNTCCTCCCTCCCTCCCTCCCTCCCTCCCTCCCTTCCTTCCTTTCTTTTTTTTAATATCACAAGACAGTGAAATTATATAGTGTTTCTTGGTCTAAGTTATTTCACTTAGCATACTGTCTTCAAAATTAATCTATACTATCAGAAATATATCAATTATTACAATTAAATATAAGCTCCAAAGCAGAACAGAGATATGCCATTCCAAAATATGCCATTTTGACATAAAATTATTTTGGGCTGAAGACACCATGAGCCCCTGAAATTTCTTATCTCCATAAAAAGAGACCCTCCCAAAAGAACTTAGTTTTCATAAAATCTACTCCCCAGAATTTCTCATCTTTGGGACAAGAGGTCATCACTATGTCTAAACAGACGTCACAGAGCTATGATAGATCCTATCTGTTTTTCAAAAATGGGCCGATTTTTCTTTCCAAAAATTTTATTATATGATGACAAATGCCCTTTCCCTGCCCTTCTAAGTAGTCCTTTGTTCTCACAGGTGTCCCTTGCCTTTTTCTGTCCTCTAGTAAAATTATGTAGATGTTCTCAAATCTCGCTGCTGCTTTGGGTGGGTATTTACTTCTTCATAATAACTCCATGTACATGAAAGTTTAAGTTAGTAAATACATATGTCTTTTTTCCTTTTAATCTGTAAATTGTCAGTTTAATTTACTGCACCCCCACCCCCACCACTGAACTGAAACTGGTCGAGGAAAAATGTTTCCTCCCCTACAGCTCATTGTTACGCTCACTGCAGAGTGTTACCGCAGCTCAAGCCAATGTTCTGTATAACTAAGAAATGCCCAGGAAAAGATCTCATAATGATCCTTATATGAATCATATCCTCACACTTATTTAGATGAATAAGAAACAGAAAGAGTTGCTGTATAACTGTATGCGAAAACTAAACATGTCATCAGCCCCAAGTCCATATGTCCAACCCTTTGAAAGACCAAAATTCAAAATATCGGAGTTTAGAGTAAGAAAAGCTTTCTTGATCAAGAAGGCACCAACCAAGAAGATGGGGGACCTAGTCGTTCCTCAGATTCATCTTGGGAAAGCACAAAGGTCAGGTTTTGTTTAAGTCAAGGAAAGGGAGAAGGGGAGGGGCAAGAGGTGATTCACCTCTGTGGGCTTCTGGGCAGCAGCAAGGGTCTGAGAAAGACTGTGCTAGTTGATGTCTATTTGGCTAGGAGGATCCTGCAAATCTTTAATAAGCAGTGTAGACATTCTTTACCTCCTCAGGAGAGGGGATAAGCACATTCTGGTATTAGCATGTCTATATGCAACACTAAGCAGGAACTATTAAACAGACCAGGCTTGGAGTCAGAGAGGCCAAGCATTCCACCCTATTACTAATACACAACACGTGCACCCTCATTCTGTTCTCCAGTATAATTTTCAGAATTTCACAGTTCTTGGTTTCTTCTCTGAAAAAGAAGTTGTTACCCAAGATTAATGCATTCTTTAAGATATTAATAGGTGTTTTTATAAAATAAATTAATATGAGATGTATGGAGCTGCAGTTCAAAGTGAAACATTGGGGAAAAGTTGAATATATTTCATTATAAGATACTTCAGCAACTTAAATATGCTAGTGTTAAGAAATGTTAAGTTTTCCAAATTAATCTAAGGAGTGATCCATACTGATTGATATCTATGAGTCTTCCAGCTTTTAAAAGGCATAATCTTATGAAACTCTAGTCCAATAAGTTAGCTTCCCGGATATTTGGCCTGCTTTCTGAAAGAAATCTAACATTCCCCACATCAAAGTGCCTCCAAGAAAAATGCAGAACATGTCACATAATTCTGTAGTGTCTTTGTTTCTTCCAACTAAAATATATATGAAATTAGTTTTTAAATGAATTTGTATTACTGTACAACAGTCTACCCATGATGAATCATTTCTAAGCTTAATTAAACTTTAATGTATAAAGAAGACATACAATCCAATTACAAAAAAACAGTTTTGTAATTATTGAGATAGCTACAACAGTAAGTCTAATGAATAAACCAACCTAATATGATTTTGGGCGAAGCAGAGAGCAAACTATTACATATGCTAATATTAATCATAACATCATAATATTTTTATATTGTCAACATATGAAACACTTAAACCTGTAGAGATTTTTTATGAGTTTATTTCAGCCAAACTGACAATTTCTGGGAAGTAAAATCTCAATAGATTGGGAAAATGCTCAAGAGAATGAAAGTTTTTCACCTTATTTTATACATTACAATCAAAGGAGTAGGCATAAAAGGTTACATGAAATCTGTTGATGATAGTTTAGGGAAACAGGAGAAAGCAAAGCAGGGAAATCTCTGGGACTGGATACGAAGCAAAATGAACTGACTTGTACTTCTTTCACATAGGTAGGTATAGGTTAGTTAACAGTTTGCAATTAACACAATAACAAATGTGAGGGGTTTTGTGGTCTCTGCTCTGCTACAGTGAGGGGTCTGAAAAGAAAGAAATTAACACTCCAAAGACATGTTATTGTAGATGCAAAAAACAAAACAATAGACAGCTGCAGTTAAGGTAATAATTGACCTTTGCCAGGGAACATACCAGCCTAGAACATAACTACTGGCCATACATTGCTTTTAGTTAGAAAATTTTAATTTCAGGCCATCCTATGTGGTTCCTTTAGGTGTCTGAATTTATAAGGCCCTCCACACAGACCTCCTCTGAGCTGGTCAGGTATAGTGAGTGCCTCCACCTTTTTTGGTCCACAACATAGGGTTTTAATTTATCAGTGGGTACTAATGTTAAAGTTTGTATATATATTTCAATTTCAATTTTTACATATGCCCTAAGAAATAGATAATAATTTATTATGATAAAAAACAAAGTTTTAGAGTTGTTAATATGCCACAAGAGATACACAAATTTGTTCTCTACTATCTCAATTTTAGTAGTTGAAGCCCTCACATCAAACTGATAAAAGACAGGAACATAAAAAAAGAGAAAAAATGAGAATTCACAAGGAAATGTGATTCCAGAAGGAAGCCAGAACTTGGAGACATATATTTCATCTCAGGGTAGACAAAGGAGAAAGTTTGGGCTTCTGGGGAGGGGGTGTATGTTCTAGGAAAGAGACAAAAATATGTATAGCAATCAAGTATTGGTTAGTATGGTTTGGTGTCTTTTCTATTAATAAGGGTTGTTGAGAGTTCTTCCTGGTAGAGGAAAGGGAAGCACATTTAGGAATGAAATTCTTTATAAATGTTAAGTTTCTTTACAAAAAGGAAATGTATGCTCTTTTTTCCTGGAGCCTTTTTTTTTTCATTTGATTTTCCTTAATTGCCTTCTACTCAAAATAATCCTTAATCCCAAAAGACATATTGTGTGATTGCATAGGTTGACTCTTTCAGTACTTTGCCAAAGTCATAGAGCTAAAAAGTTGAGGTACAGGGATTTGACATCTGGTGATCCATTGTTTAATTAAGGCCATTACACTGCAAACACACATAATGACCTGACACACAGAACAACACATATTCTCACTAAGATGTGTCATGGCTTTGAGGCATAAGCAGTAAAATCTTTCTTCTAAACAACTATAAATTAAATAATATTTATAAAGTTGAATCTTATTTGTTATGTTTTCTGAAGGCAATATTCTTATTTGGCTTATTCATAAATCCACTAACAGACATAGATGAATAATTTCTCAGCACATTCACCTATCACTTTATGACCCATGCACACCTAGGGTTGAGTCACAGGTGTTCTGGATTTCAGAAAACTAAAGGCAACAAGACTCCGCTTATGGAAGAACATAGGTAGTTGTTGCCTTTAGTAAACCTCTACTGGAAAAAGGCAGGTTTCAGAAATGAAGTAGTGACAGCAAGGATTGACTACTCCACTCCCATCAGATTGCTGGGGAATCATACTCTACCATTCCAGGTTCTTCTGGCTGACCTAATAATCAAATTAACATGAGAGATTATCAGGAGAAAAACAAATTAAAGGTTAATAACATGTTTATCTCCTATAGGCTTGGGAGAGACTCAGGAACACTGAGTAATTCACCAAAATGGTGGAAGTCATCACCTTGAATACTATTTTCAATTAAAGACAAAAGGTGTTGAGGGTAGATAGCCAATTACAGGACTTTATCGGGAAAAGCAAAATAAACAAAGGTGAGATTGTCATGCAGATTTAAGTCCAGGCCTTCTCCTTCTCCTGGCCTGGTAAAGTGAAGGAAGCTCTCTCCTAAATGGAGGGCATCCTTATAAATGTAAATGTCCTTTTTAGAGCTTCTCCCAAGTCTGCCGTCTCTTAAAATTAATTGATCTAAAATATTTAGCTTTCCAAAGGGGCATGTGTTGGGATGGCAGTCTGCTTCCTTTTAAATCCCCCATGCCTGTTTTTGGGCATCCCCAGCCAAATGGAGAAAAATTCTAAAATGCTATTTTGATTATTACTACCATTTGAGCCTATACACCCAAATACTGATCAATAAATTTTAGTTTTACAATTAAACTAAAATTGTGAACATTTTTATTGGGTTCTGGGCAGATACTAAATACCAAACACTTGTATTTCATAATTAGTGATATGATACAGATGTCAACATATATAAGTGTAAACCAAACACATTGACCTAATTTTTAAGCTTAAAATCGGTGTCAGTAATTTACAAGTATGGGTAAAAAAGGGTACACATACTAAACCCTACAAATTCAGGGGAGCCCTGCATAGTGGGCCTTACAAACTCAGAGACCTAAAGTCACCACATTGGATGATCTGGAATTAACACTTCCCAATTTAAAGCAGGTCACAGTAAAATGGGGTGTAAAGCAAGGATCCCCAAAATATTCCCCACAGCCCACAGTTGGGGAATGAGGGAATTGGATGACATGGCAGTTAAAACAATTTTTGTGACAATGGCAAGTTGATAGCTAGTTGATAGCTGTGCTGCCGCCCCAGGTGAAAGGTCTGCATGACTTCCAGACTGTAGAATGATCTGTGACACAGCTGGGGGAGATTACACAGAGCCTCCATGACAGACAGGACCAAGAGGCTCCTGTGTCATGGGGTACTCTTGGCCTGACTAAAGATGGCAACCAAAAGGAGGCAAATATATGGGGGAACTGGCAAAATTAGTACATTATAGGAAGGGCTGGATATGAGATCACATAGAAGTTCTGGGACAGCATTTAAAATAAAGGTGGGCTGAAAGAGAGGAAGAGTAGCATCCACGCAGGATGAGAGAGAAGAGGGGTAGCAGCTATTTGGTTTGAAGGAGTATAGAAGGACTGCCCCATCAGCCATGAGGTCAGTAGTGAGTAACAGCCGTGAGGAAGGCAGGCATGAGGAAGGAGGCATGAAGTAGGGGGATTTGGCCATGAGGTCTGACGTGTAATAGATAACATTTGGTTTGGAGGAAGGTGATGACATGTGGTTTTGGATTAAGGGCTGGAATAAGGAAGAGGAGACCTGCTTGGAAATCTCCCTGGAGAACATGGTGGCAGAGTGGATGGAGCTGCCTGGGGACCTGTCTAACCAAGCATGGATTAGTGGGAGATGTCTGGAATGCTGAACTGTGACCAGGAATGCTAAGCAGCAGATTTCTGCTTTTCTGGAAGACTGTAGCTCTAACTGGTATATTCTGAAACTGACCTGGTTTGGCAAAGGGGGGCAGTATTATGTGCTTTGGGGTGTTTTAAAGGTGGTGGGGCTTAAGGGCAGAAATCCACCATTATTCTGAATCTGTATAACCTGTAAACAAACAACCTCTTTCTTTTTTCACCTAACTCTTGCATTGGGAGTCACACTTCTTGGCAATGGGCAATCAAACCCCACAGCCATTCTAGAATAACATAGGTGGGGTTTTGTAACAATGGCATAGGCCAATATCTTCCTTGACAAAGATCAATCATTACTTTAACTGAGCCTGTCTATTGTTTTGCATCTCTGATAACATGCCTTTGGGTGTCAGAGTAATTTCCTTTTTCCAGACCCCTCAGCTCACAATCTTTTACCACATCAAGAGACCACAGAAACCCTATTGTTACTGCAGTTGTGTTCACTGTTAACTATTCCGTACCCACTTATGTAGAAGATGTGTCTTTGTTTTCTTTTTTATTCAATCTCAGATATTCCCATACTTCGTTTTCTCCTACCTCCCTAATCCATTGTTAATGGATTTCATGTAACCCTCTTGTATCTTTTCCTCTGATTCTAATGCATAAAATAAGGTGCAAAACTGCCATTCTTTGGAGCATTTTCTCAATCCATTGAGATTTTGTTTCCTGGCAATTATTTTCAGTTTGGCTCAGAAAAACTCATAAAAATTCTTACAGGTTTGGACATTTCTTTTTTTTTTTTTTTTACTTTTTTTGTATTTCTTTTTAAAAATTTTCTAAATTTATTTAATTATTTTTCAGGTACAGTTTTCTGTTTATTACTCCCATCCCATCCCACCCTCCATTCTCCCCCCTCCCTTCCATTATCACCCTTCTCAGTTGTTGTCCATGTATCCTTTATATATGCTCCTCTAAATGCCTCCCCTATTTCCCCTGAAATTCTCTCCCCTCTCCCCTCTGGTCACTGTCAGCCTGTTCTCTATTTCAAAGTCTTTGGTTATATTTTGCTTGCTTGTTTGTTTTGTTGTTTAGCTTCCTGTTAAAGGTGAGATCATATGATATTTGTCTTTTACCACCTGGCTTATTTCGCTTAGCATAATGCTTTCCAGTTCTATTCATGATGTTGCAAAGGGTAGTAGTTCCTTCTTCCTTTCTGCAGCATAGAATTCCATTGTGTAAATGTACCATAGTTTTTTGATCCAGTCATTTACTGACGGGCACCTAGGTTGCTTCCAACTCTTGGCTATCGTAAATTGTGCTGCTATGAACATTGGGGTGTATATGTTCTTTGGGATTGGTGTTTTAGGGGGTTTGGACATTTCTTATGTCGACATGAGTATAAACAATGCAGTACATCTCTTGAATAGCAGGACACTGTGAACTTAGAGATAGAGCACAAAATTAAAGATTTTGTATTTTACCCACAGACATTTTTTTAACTTAGACACACAGAATTTGTGTAGTATTACCTGTCCAAAATGCATGTGCCTAACACTTCAAAAGGTCAAAACTCAAAATGTCAGAGTTTAGAGTAAAGGATGATTTATTGGTTGAGAAGCCACCAACCAAGAAGATGGAGACCCTAGCAGTTCCTCAAATACATCTTAGGAAAGTACAGAGTTGAAGGTTTTTATGTTAAGGGAAGGGATATGGGGGGAGGGGGCTGTTTTTGGAAAATTGAAGCCACTTGCAGAATTTTGGAAATGATTAGCAGGTCTACGTGTAAGACAAAGCAGGAGTTATTAGCCTGAAGGTCATGGGAACAACACTGAGTTGAACAAAATAAAGTCACAGAAATGAAGAATTTCACTGTTACATAGTATTGTCATTTTTTAGGGTATAAAGTATTATTGAAACTTCTCAGTAAAACTCATCAATTCCTCATTACTCCCATAAAATCTAAAGAAAAAAAAAAGAATCTTGACCTATCTGAGGATTTATCTCCAACTCCTCTGAGTAGTGTCCTGATTCAAAGCCTTAAAATTTGCTGAAAGGATTTTAGCTATCAGAAAAGATTTTATAAAGTGTTTCTGAAAATTGCTACTGGAGTGAAGGGTTTGTTTGACTGCATGCATCAGAGCTCAATCAGGCATGACAGGAGCTTGCATCGAAAATAAATAAATAAATAAGAGTTTGCCCTGACTAGTGTCTCTTAGTTTGTTGGGCATTGAATCACAGAGCAAAAGGTCACTGGTTTGATTCCAGGTCAGGGCACATGCCTGGGTTGCAGGTTTGGTTCCTGTTTGTGGTATGTACCAGAGGCGACTGATAAATGTTTCTCACATTGATATTTCTCTCCTTTACTTTTTCCACACCTTCCCTTCCTTCTAAAAATAAATAAATAAAATCTTTTAAAAAAGAAACTTTAAGGTTTATTTTTAGAAAATGGCCCATACCCAGACACAAATGAGCTAATGCTCTGTGGCTTGGCTCCCCAGTGGCTTTCAGGGGATGGGCTACATTGGGGAAAAATCATCAACCATGGTGACTTATGCAGTTAGGGTCATGATCAGGGTTTTAGCCTCTACTGTTTAAGTCAAAGATAGGGTAAGAGGTAGTTGATTAATGTATCTGGTGCTGATATCAGTCACGACATTTATTCTTCTGCTTTCCCCACTTTTCTGGGCCTCACGCTGAAACACAACTGAGGCCTCGATGTTATCTCTAGTTTTGTTAATGGTAAATAGAACCAAATGTTACACTTCGGTCCTTGAGTTTTGGTTAAGAAAGGATTTAGAGTCAATACTCAGATATACGCAAAAGTTTATTTAGAAAGTCACAGAGATGGAAGAATTTAAGTGTGTAAGAAGTGAGCCAGCTGGGCTTCGTGGGCTCAGGAGACAACTTATAGAGGCAAAAGTAGGTCCCTTGGAACTTGTCCCTTGGAACAAAAGTACACATCTTGAGGAAAGAAATGGGGAGAGAATCTTGAGTGTGCTCAAGAGACAGAGAAAGTGCATACTGAGTTCTTCCTCTTGAGGGTTTTTATCTGGAGATCTCAGGGGAGGATCTCAATAGAATATATATCAGCTTTCTAAATGCATCTTTTCAGGGTCATGGTCTCCACTGGCTGGTCCACACCAGGACAGGGGATTATTAGTCATCACAGCCCATCCTAAGGTTAGCTATGGTGTTGCCCTGCTTGGCCTTGCTGCTTTTCTGGGCCTTGAAGCTGAAATACGACTTAGACCTGCAAGTTATCTCTAGTTTACCAAAGCGCTATGTGATCAATAGACCTGGGACTTTGTTGCTAAGATTATTTGATGTGGGTTAGAACCTCACTGTCCTGAGAACTTAATACTTAAGGAAGTGGTCATCACTTCCTGCCAGGCCTGCCAGGTGCTGTCCCTGAGTTTATCAGGTTTGCTTCATAGCCCCCTTTTCACTCATAGCTATTGGCTTGAGGTTTTCTAAAGCTAGAATTTAGTTTAGATTAAATTGAAACAACCTTTTCTTCTCCCTCTAAGAATACTGCCAAATTCAACATGTTTAGCATAACTTAAATAATAAAATATTCTACTGTATAAAAGCCAATGTTATTTTTGCGAAGGGGAAACTTAAAACGTTTAAGGAGATGAAATAGACATGCAGCTAAGAGACCCTTGCAAATACACATCAGGGAAGAGAAACTTCTCCTTTATTCTTCTAAGCTCTTCTGGCTAGTCTAAAAATTCAATTGACATTGATCAGGGAACTCAAGAGTTAAAGATTTAAGCTGTAGTTATAGTCAATAGGCTCAAGTGATTAATGCACTGGAAAGCTGTTATTCTAAGAACTGTAATATGTGACCTTTGTGACTCCAGGTCAACATTTGTGCCCCAGGGGTCTGCAAGGTGGAGATGGTGTCTGAACCGTTGTCTTCCAGGGACAGAATTCAGTGACCCACATAAGCAATTGTTGATCAGCAGGTAAAGAAATCCTAGAAAAATTGCTGATGGACTACAACTCTTACCTGACTACATTTTTCCCAAACCCCTTACCTACACTTTTCTTCACCTTGTAAAAAGGTTGGCTTGAGGTGAGGTGTTAATATAGTTTCTGAAGGTACATAACCCACCGTCTTCTCAGATCACTGGCATCTGAATAAAGTGCCCATACAGAATCAATCCTTGTCTTTACTTACTGGTTCTGGTAGTGACAGACAGCACAAATGCCACATTTTCTGGTTTCAACATGGAGAGACTACCAGGAGAAAATTAAATTAAATTTTGTACATTTTAGAATAGTATAAAGCTCAAAGGGCAGCCAATAATAGAAGGTTATATGACATCTTAAGCTAAGGAGAAGGGGTTAGTTAATCTGGGATTTCAAGGGGAGGAAGGCAATTTACATGGAAAAGAAAAAGCAAATGCTTGGTAAGCAAAGGTTTGCTATGCCTTGTAGAGACAATGAGACATGGAGAAGGCTTTGAACAAGCAGGACTGGCTTAGTTCCCCCTTTCTCCCACATCTAGCTCGTGTTGTTTATAGTTACTTCTAGAGATGGCTTTTAAGGCGATGGTAAAAAGTTCACCCTAAGCTTTTTGTGTCGCAGAAGTCATAGACTTAAAATAATCCTCAGGACAAATAGACATCTGGGGTTGGCCAATTTTGCTCCCCTGTATGCAATACACGTTCAAAAGACTTTTGAAGATTCAATAACAAAAGCAATAATAATAAGAGCATCTTTATAGTATTGGATGGAAATCTTAAAAAAATATGTAACATTGGATTAAGGAGAGAAAAAAATACGTATAAAAAAGATGAAATAAATAAATACGGTACAAAAGAGATAAAAACAGATATGAATTTTGCTCTGTAGATTAAAAAGGGAGGTCCTATGGAAAGTAATAACTTCACAGGGTGATTGATGTGTTCATAAATTCTTAGCTGGGCAGGTCATGATGGGTTATCATGTCCCAGGTGTATAATGTCTTTAGTGAAAGGCTTATCTTTGTTTTAATCAAGCCCTGTCTATTGTTTCTGTGAATCTAGGTTAACACACCTTTGAAATAAACTATAACCACCTCAAGCACCTAATTTTGTTCACTATAGTGTAATTTAATCCAAACCTTACTCTGGCTCACCCTCATGTAATCTTTCTTATGCCCCTCCTTAATATTGAGTAAATAAAATAAGCTGCAAAACTGTTATTCTCTGAAGCGTTTACAATCTTGCTTCTCTGGCATATGCTGTCATTTTGGCTCAAATAAGATCTTATAAAAATTCTCTACACGTTTGGACATTTTTTTTTACATTGAAAACCAGTTTTTTTTTTTTTAGCAAAGGGAGTATATATAGTGAATGTCAAGTTGGAAAAAATTTTAGCCTTTTATAGCTTGTCAAACATTTCATCCTTTTGTAGCACAAGTAATACAGACTGGCCGGCATTTTCAAATAAATATCTTTAGGAGAAAATGTTGCCTATGAAACAAAGTCCAAATGGATACCTATAAAACCCTGATCTTTTATACTGATTATTGCTCCTCAAAATAAATCTTTATCTGTAATAAATCTGTTATATATGGTGAACATTTAACTAGTAGAAAAATGGACTATTTTATTCAAATATTTAATAATAGTCAGAATAAAACTGATTATTAATATGTAGGATACAATGTTTGTGTGGAATCTATAGAAACACCACAAAGGAAAAGAAGAACAGACTACTATGCTTACTTTATTTCATAAAATAAATGGCATAATAGTTTAAATGAATTTAAGGAATACAATTCTTGAAGCAGGTCCTGAATGTATTTTCTTTTTAATGTAAAAAGAGAAGAGCTCATTGGTTCTATTATCAAGCCTGAAACATCTTAAATTATTAGGTGAGTCATGTACATTGAGGAATTACTTTCTTACGAATTACTGAAATACTTGATTGCATTAGTAACAAATTCATTTCATTGTCATATTTCATGCTCAACCTTAACTAAATCTATGGTGCAGGGATATACCCGCTGCAATGCCAGATTTATCGATGGAGATTTAAGAGGTCTCTGCTGTATTCAAATTACTTTAACACATTTGCTCTAATTCAAAAGTAAGACGTCACTTCTTTGCAAATCTTCCTGTGTGTACATTGGGGCCATTTAGCTCAAAACAGAAAAAATCAAGTGATATATAAAAGAAAAATTTTAAAACATATATTATATATATTAAGTTGTTTTCTCAAGATTTACAAATGTAATCAGATGAAAGTGAAAATTTTAGTGAATGAATCCTGATTTTCCATATATCCATTTCCCAAGTGAATTATACCCCTTACATATAGGAAATGTCCAAGACAAATAGGTTTTCAATTACTTCTAACTGAAGGGAAACACTAAATTGTCTGGGTGCTCAATTTATCTGAAGAGCCAATTGAGACTGTGGAATGTTAGCCCACTATTTTATTTAGAACTTATGCACTTCTCAAGTTAAACCTAAAGATTTCCCAGACTTACAGAGGAAAAGACCAACCATCTTATCTTTGAAATCAGGAACAATGGCTTTGGGCTTTGTCCTAATCATTTAGGTTTAACAGAATTACCTATGTGGCAGACTTCATTTTTATGATTCTCCTACCACATTGGTTCTGAGCTACATCATGAGCCAAGCAACTCACAGTCTTGTGGTAGCTAGTCAGGGTACTTCTGTTGCCATGCAGAGAGCTAAGGAATATTAATCACCCTAAATTTCCTTTTAAAACTCCAACTGCTGCATTCAACCATAACTATAGTCATTCAGCTCAATTATAATGTTTAGTTAATGAGACCAACGGCTTAACCCATTGCCTTTATTCTGTTCCACAGACACTGATTTCACTTTTCCAAGGGGAATATGTCTCAAGAAACTGTTGGTTACTACTGAACTGTATACATATAGTGTTTTTTCCTACATATACGTAACTATGATAAAGTTTAACTTATAAATTAAGCGCAGAAGAGATAAACAACAATAATCAATACTAAGCTAGAACAACTATAACAATGCACTGTAGTAAGAGTTGTGTTAATGTGGCATGAAGTAAACTAAAGATTACTTGAACATATGCTCTGTGATTCCACTGCTAAGTGACAAACAGGTGGAGGATATATACAGAACAAAGGTGCTTGTCAGAGAGATAATCCATTTCCTGGGCCAGACAGAATGAGATTTCATTATGCCAATCAGAATGGCGTACAATTTAAAACTGTGAATTGCTTATTTCTGGAATTTTTCATTGAATATTTTTGGATCATGGTTAACCGCAGGTAAGTGAAACCACGGAAAGGGAAACTGTGAGTAAAGGGGGATTGCTGTATTGATTCATTCTTCTCTCTGCCCTTGAGGCTCTGGGATGTGCCTTGCACACTGTAATGGCCACTGAGGTCATTATTACATTTAAAAGAGAATACATCCATTAGGGAGCACTCAGACAAGCTCACTTCATCATTTTGCAGATGTGCCCTTGGTTCTAGCAGTAAACTGTAATCCAAGGAAGTGTGTCAAGAATTTTAGATATTAAATATAGTGATAGTGAAAAAAGCCAGAGAAATGAAACTACAAGTCCCAGCCAGATGAAGTAAGTACAAGGGTCAATAGTTATCGTGACGGGCTTTAACAAATGACCTGCCGTTCAGAATTTCTGCCTACCGCTGCCAAGTCAGATTTTGAAAAGAGAGGCTGGCGATTCTGATTTCTTACATGACCCTTATAATGCGTCATTTAATAATTGCTCAACTCAGAAAACAAACAAAATGCTTTTTGGTTTGAAACACTATACATTATTTGTCAAATTCTAACATAAGTCACAAATCAGCAAAATTATTGTGATCTTAGTTTATTTTTTTCTCTAAACAATAACAGTTTGGTAATTGCTTCAAGCAGAAGATGTGTTTCTACATTTGTCAACAAATTTATTTTAAGTGTTTTAATAAACAGATAATTTTGTATTTTAGTTTAAAAGTCAATTTTTATACTTAACAGTGTATTTTGGAGAGCATTTTATATAAGTTCATGAATAGGTTTGTTACACTAACTGCTGCATTGTATTCCTTCATAGGAATTTATCAGTTCTTTAAAATGGATATTTAGATTATTCTCAAATCTTATCACTAAATACTGCAGTGAAGTCTCTGTATACATGCTTTTTGTACAGTTGTGTGTGTACTCCCAGGATATATACCTACATGTGGAACTGTTAATTATATTCCTGTGCATTTTGATAAATAATAACAAATTCTCTCCCCAAATCCCAAACCAATTTTCATTCTCACTAAAAGTGTATGAGAATACTTATTCACATTCCAGCTCCTACTATATGTTAACAAGTTTTCTTACTATTTTGCACATCTGATGGGTAAAAATAGTGTATCTTTTATTTTTTTACTATTACTGCAGAATTTGAACATTACATATGTTTTAATGTTTATTTTTATTTATATTATACATCTATGTTTCTCATCTATTAATTTTTTTCATCTTCCTACTGATAATGTATTATGCCTGTTGAATATTATTCCTCCTTCTGCTACATATGCTTCAAATACTTCATCACAGTGTGTGATTTTGTTCCTTTAAAAAAAATAGGTGTCAAATCTGCCATAAATTTTTATGATGGCATCTTCTTTTCTGTCAAACTTTAGAAGACCTTTTTTATAAGATTTGTATGTTTTACTTAAATACTTTTATCATAATTGCATTTGAGATTTATTTCCATACATTGTATGAGATAAAAAGCAAAATTTAATTTTTACTTGCAAAGTGATTGTCAATAATTTCAACACCATGTATTAAGCACCATCCCTTTTTTCATTATTTTAAAGTGCTTTCTTTATCATGTGAGATATATATCTATATATAGCTACATATTCCCTGGTCTGCTTTCCAATGTGTTGTGTTCCATTTAACTATTTATCAATTTCCATGGTACCACCAAATTGCCTAAATTACAATAGCTTTACAGTGTATTTTGATAGCTTTCAGGGTGAGAATCAGTTTTGTCCCTGGGGTGTATGTTTTCACTGAGTATGCATAACTTTACCTACATGACTGCGTTACTTTTGCCGAAGTCAGTCTTGTCACTGATGTTTTCCTAGTTTTACATGAGACAGTTTATTCTGAACGCTCTCCACACAGCAGTGCCTTTACTGCTACTGCTACTGTTGACTACATATTATTGGATGTTTACTTTGTGTCAGTTAACTTTCTAGGCATTTCAAATATATTGTCTTATTCAGGCTGAATGACAAACTTTCAAATTATTTTAATAGCTGTAAAGTACTTGACGCATATTGCCTCTGATTCTCTCATCATTTTCTTGCACTCTGGTTTCCAACAGCTAATTTACTACCAACAGAAAATGCCTGTGTTTCTTTGTGATGGATCTTCCCTCATGTTGCCAGACTGCTTTGCCTGTGCATATGAAGAGGCAAGTTCTTGGGACATTTGCCCAAGGAAGCCTTAACTCATGAGTATAAATTCTCCAGTTTCCTCTTTCCCTGGTTGAGTCAACACAGAGGTGAAGTCTCATTTTTGTCAGAGTTGCCTTGTGGGACTAAAGCAAGCCCTCCCTGATACTGTACTGATAACTTATGTCTGATTTTCATCCCTTTCCGAAGAATACTTTCTAATACACCATTTTCACACAAAACTCACCTCAAGGTCTGCAACCAGGAAATTCATCCTGAGACAGGTAGTTATACTCTGAAGTCCAATTTACAAAAGAAAAACAGATTCAGAGAGTTTACAGATTAATACAATGTCATAAGTGGCAAAATTTGACCAATTTTTTTATGGAATTAATTACAAATTTAATATATTTGGGTTCAATTTATTTTTGTCTCTAAAGCCATTCACCAGTTTCACTTCTCTTGGTGCCCCTCCGGTCAACCCTGGTAATGCCTGCTGTTACTGCCCCTTGTGGGTAAACGCTCCAGTCAATAAGAACTAGGGACTCAGAGAATCACTTACAGTGAGAACTACATTCCCTGGACCCACTCTCCCTTGTGCTTCTAGGTTAAAGTTGGCCAAGTGAGAAACATGCATATGATCTGGAAGGTGGAAGTGAAGCAGCAGTTAATTTTCTTGGAAGGTCTTTGCAATCAGATGCAATGCAGAGTGAGTCTCTCCCTCCCAATTGCTAACATTGACCCCTGGCTCATACTAGATGCCTGGCCCAGGAGCCTCAGAGGTGGTACCACAAAGAGGCAGCAAGTCCAAAGAACCTGCATGAGCTCACCTTGTGTCACCCTCTTTTAGCAACGCACCATACTTGACTCCACAGATTTTACTGAAACTTGACTCATTCATCTGTACTGGTTTTCTGGGAGAATGGGCTAGTAATCCTCTCTTCAATTTCCGCCACCCAGATTTCTACTTTCCCACCTTCTCCCATCTTATGCAGTATTTTTTTAAAATATTTTTTAAAGATTTTATTTATTTATCTTTAGGGGGGAAGGGAAGGAGAGATGGAGAGAGATATCAATGTATGGTTGATTTGAATGTGTCCCCTGCTGGGAACTGGCCTGCAACCCAGGAATGTGCCCTGACTGGGAATCAAACCGTGATTGTCTGGTTCACAGGCTCCCACTCAATCCACTGAGCTACACCAGCCAGGACCCATCTTATGCAGTATTTTATTCCTTTCCCAAGTCACTTACTCTCTTTACACTCAGTAGCCATGCTTCTCTGACTGCAGTCTGACAGATGAAAATTGTTAAACACAAACTAACAAGCAATTAATTGACACTTCCCCCTAAAACACTTGAAATAGCATCACAAATAGAAAACCTTTAAAATGTAATTCTCAAACACACTTTATTTTCTTCATTCAAGAGCATTTTTCAGAAGTGCCTCATTTGAATATCTTTTCTAAACAAGTGAATTGTTATTTCTTTCCCTCTTTTTTCTCCCTTTTTGTATTTTTGCGATTGTAAAAATACCTAGGGAATTAATTTTGAAGTAAGACCATGCTGCATGCCTTTTTTTTCTAGATACCTTGGAGAAATTCTATGGCTTTAATGTTATTTAAAAACTGATAAGACCAGAAAAATAATAGTTTATGAAACCAGATCATGCCAGGTTATTATCATCAATGTTGACATTCAAACTATGCAAACAAGAAAAATAAAAAAGAAAAGAGTTGTGGATCTATTAAGAATTAATTTTGTGTTAACTCAAAGAGATATTATACCATTTTTATAGGTCAATATGTAGTTAACTTATGACATTAATTTCAAGTGAAAAAAATAAAAAAAACCTTAACATTCTTAAATGAGAGAAAGCACATTTGAAGGGTTTAGATAAGATGTAAATAGTTAATAATTGAATTTTTTTTATATTTTATTTATTTATCTTTAGAGGGGGAGGGAAGGAGAGAGGAAGAGAAACATTAATGTATGGTTGCTTCTTGTGCATGCCCTGCTGGGAACTGGCCCCTGCCGGAACTGGCTGGCAACCCAAGCATGTGCCCTGACTAGGAATCAAACAGCGATCGCCTGGTTCGCAGGCCCGCGCTCAGTCCACTGAGCTACATCAGCCAGGGCAATAATTGAAATATTTTTGTGATGATAAAAATCATTAAAAAGTAGGCTGCTCACCTTACCACTTGACCTAAATAAAAGTAATCTAATTTTATCTCAGTAAAAAAGAAACTAATATAAAATTGAGGATATCATGACCCTAGAGAAAATCTCTTAGGCAGGCAGCATTTTGTTCTCTGTCCATGTAAAGAATTCTGCAAGCACAAATGTCCAAAGGGTGCCATTAGAGTCAATTAGTTTCAGGAGAAGAATGAAATGCGACAGAAGACTGAATGAAATAGAAATCTAACACAGTGGAAACCTTTGGGAGGGAGATTTATTACCGCATAGAATGGGGGAATACAACATAGTTTGCGTGGTTTGAATATAGCATCTAGATGGAGGAAGGTACAGAAAGAACTGCTTCCTATCTCTCTTTCCAACTTCTGAAGGAATTATAATTGATGACACTATTTTTTTTCTTACTATTCCTTACTATTCCTTGAAATCTCAAATCCAGGCTAAAAAATGGGCCATGCAATACAATTTCATTGTTTGTAAGGAACTTTTCTAAAAATATGCAGAAGTTGTTTTTGAAGAGAGAGGCGGAGTTCATGGGAGAAGAAGCTGGGGGTAAAAGGTCATGTAGAAGAAGTCAGTGTTGGAAGAGTATAGTGGAGGAGTCAAGACTGACGGCTTATGGTGGAAGAAGTTGACGGTAACAGATCATGGTAGGAGAAGTTGAAGTTGATGGGTCATGATGGAAAAAGTTGGAACTGATGAATCATAATGGGAGAAGGTTAAGACTGACAGATTACATTTACATTTGAACAATACTCTAAGGGATCATTCTTATTTTGTGAGGCAACGAAGTTCTTCTTTCTTTTCTCCTATCATGACAAATGATAAGTAGAGATTTAATAATAATTTCCATTAAATTTGAAGCTGAAACACCAGGCCTGGACTAGTGTGAGTCAAGGGAAAGTTCTCAGAAACAAAATTGAAAGAGACATTCACTCTCAGGGTCATGCAAGGGCTGACCCTGCACCCATGCAATCTGGACAGTGAGTTGATACTTTATTAAACTGTGTGCACCAGGCTCCTCTCTCGCCTTACCTGTACTCCTAGTTCTGGGGAAAGAGAGAGAGCACGTGAAAATTTGTTTATAAGGCAAAATCAAAGGAATACATTTTAAGCTAGAGGAGATAGATATACACATAGACAAAAAAAGAAAAAAAGATTCTGTTGAAGTGGAATACTTAAAGACATCGCTTACTCTCAAAAACAAAAAAAGCAGTGATGACTCATCTAGGTGGTGATGAAATACCTAAGTCTTGACTTACCAATCAGAATGTTGTACTTACCAAAGTGCAGAATTCCTGTGGTGGCCTGATGCTAAATTCAGGACACAGTGATAGAGAAGATGTTTATCGAAGCAGGTTAGGCGACTTAGACAATCTGAGCACATGGTGTTAGTAGGGTCCTGACTGAAACAAGGGAACAAGGGAAACAGGAGTCTGGAAACAGTCATATATCAAGTCACACAAATTGAAGTCCCAAGCAGAGTTCACAGAGTAAAGACGGAACTCTATCTAGCTTTGCAGAGGAAAACTTCAGAAGGAGATAGTGGTTAGTCTGAAAGATATTAGGTAGAAACTTGGACTGGGAGAATTAAAATAGTGAAAACATTGCCAGAAATTAACAACCAGGTGAAGTCTTCGTCAGTGAAATAAGGTCATATCTCAACTGTGAGATGTGTGAGTGAATTTTCAATAGATAATGACTGTGCATTGTATGAGAGGCACTATTCCTTCAACCATCGTATTGTTCCTCACTGAATTCCCATTATGCTTCAAGCACCATTTGCTGGTAAAGGGTGGAGATATAGAGTGGTAAACAAGGCAGATAAGTCACCTGATCACCTATGGGTCCATTCTAGCAGAGGGTGTATTTTTTAGGAAATGCTTTTATTGGCTATTGATTATTAATTAATTTTATCTCATTAATCAATGAAACTACTACATAAGGTGGTAAAGCTGAGGACATTCTCATTTGACTGGTAAGAAATAAAAAGTCTCAGAGTTTCTTCAAGTTCACGTAATAGTAGGCAGTGGAACCAGGATTTGAAACCGGACAGGGTAAATCAGAGCCTGTGGGCTTAATCACTATTCTGCCTATGAACAAGCAAAGTTTGGGTGAATAGGTGGGCCAGATAGTAGATGACTAATACATGTTAAAGGTTTTCATTTAAAAAACAACATTGCAAATAATAAGAAAAACTGTTATGTATAAAGCAATTTTTGGTCTTAGTTATTATTCCAAGAATAGATTTTTCTATAATCCTCAAGCAAGGTGGGTATTATCTTTCATTTTACAGATGTAAATACTAAAGCCCAAAGATCTTTTGCTATTGCCCAAGGACCCTCAGCAAGTGTCACAGTTGAAATAAAAGACATGCTGCATGTAGGAGAAATAAAAATATTCTTAAAACTACCCCACACAGTTTCTCAAAACCGTGGCTGGAATAACTAAAGATCATTTGTTCTAGCATTAAATATATCATCATCAGATATAGTTTATGTTTTGTTACAGCATAATATAGTTTCGGCAGATAGGTGGGATATACCCATACAGCCCCAGTCTCTCCCTTACCAATTTGAATTCTTTCATAAATTTATGAGAGTAAAAAATATGGGAGACAGCTTAAATGTAAAGTTTGGGAGAAATAAATAAAATAAAAAATGAGGTAGTGCAGTAATCTAGACTTATGCCTACCTGGCCACAGATAGCCCGATCTCCTTGTCGTTAGAACTTCTACCCTATGGATAAAGCCTTTACTGTCTTCTCCTGTCTCATGGTGATACAGAAAACAACTCAGCCGCTTTTGGGTGTATGGAGTGGAACTTTATTTACTCACGTGGACCCAGGGGAGGCAGTCTCCAAATTCTGGGCCCCGAGCTCAGGCAGGGGCTTGTTTATATAGTGTGGCATGCAGAAGCAATTTTACTAAGCCTACCTGGCAGAAGCAGGATTACAGAAGCAAGAAAGCAGGGCTGCTGATAGGCTCATACAATGTTCTTTTGTTCTTACTTCTTAGTTACTTAGTTGCTCACCCCTCCTTATCTTAGTGGCTCAGCAAACAGACCGTGTCCTTCTGACTTGTCTGGGCTTGTCCAGGCAGATCTCCTGCTACAGTGGCACAACCAGCTCACAGCAGTTTGGAAAAAGAAAGGCCCAAATGAAAGCTGACTTTCATTTTTAGAGTTGTTGAAATTTAGAAGTAATGAAAAATCACAAGCAGTCAGAAAAACACTTTTTTTGGCCTAGAAAATTTTATATAAATTACCAAGCGAACCTACTGATAATTCTAGTACCCACCTACCACCACATATAATTATTATAATATTATTGGCTATATTTCCTATGTTACACTTTACACCCCCATGAAAGAAGATCAGCATTTCTGAGCCCTTAGTTTCTTGCACAATTCTGTGTTTTCTTGTGCGCTGCTAATAGTTTAATTGGGACTTTCCTTTGTGAAAATATTACTTACGTATACTTTATTCAGGTTTTCCTCCCTCTTTTTCTTTGGTAGAGTTTGAAGAAGGAAAACATTTGTATTATTCTTATCTCCAGTTTCTTAACTTAGTGATATACTTTTCTTGGGATGCATATGCCAAACCAAGTGTTAAAAACTAGAAAGAAATTTTGACTTTGAAGATTATTAAGATGCAAATTAAATGCATGTGATGAATAATACATTTTTTTTTAGTATCTGCTACATATAATAATCAAATGTAAGGTTCAGAGAAGAAAGTACCAATGGGCAGGAAATTTTGCATGGTTAATAAAGAATTTCATTCCCCAGCATGCACACAACAACCCTCTTATAAGTACACTTTATAGTTGTCATGCTCTAGTTTTCCAGGCCAGCTTTTGTCCTAAAGACTGTGGATGGATTCACTCTAAAAAATTCTACTCTCAGGTCCTTTCATATAAATTTCATTAAATTAGCTCTCTCTACTCATTTACTAAGTTATCTTTCCCATCAGTCTCTGGCAGCCCACGGTGTGGGTGATCTTGAAATGAGGAGCTGGTTTAGCTACACCACACAGAATTCGTTTGGTCTTGGAAATTAGAATATTCTTTTATTTTACAAACATAGTGTGTTTTTATCAGGACAATAACTCTTCAGCTTTTTTTCAGTTAAACATATTACAAATACAAAAGTATAGCCTCAACTTTAGTCTTGCTACTAGTTTCTCAAATAACTCAGAATTCAATCAATTTTTAAAACTGCCTAGGACTAATACAGAGTGCTCAGGGGCTTCAGCTTTTATTCGTGAGACTTTGAATGTGTCAGAACTGGTAGGAAAACAATAATTCCATTAAAGGAATCTGATTCTCAAATGGTATTTAAGAAAAAGGGAGATAGAGGTAAAAAACAAAGAAAATTGAATAAAGGAGCTGATTTCATGGATTGTAAATGATGTACTTATTAACAGAGGTATAATACAAGAAAACAAGGTAACTGGACAGAGCATAGGAAGGAGAAAGTTATGTAAATGAAGAGAGCCTTCTTAAAATAAAGACAAAGTGATTCACTGATGTGGAAGGTAGAAACTTTTTTTTATTGATGCTATAATTAATCTTTTCTTAGTAAGTTATTCTTTCAAAGAGTCAGTTTCACTTGAAATAAATTAAGATGGGTTGGACATAATATCAACCTAAATTGAAGTCTCAAAGCAATGCTATCAATAGAATAGTTCTACAGAGCAAGATGCTGTAAAAATAAATTTGGAGATCCTTAGAGAATATAAAGTATTATGATCCCCCCTTTTTTCCCTCAAACTGCCATGCTTTATACAGTACTCCAACTACTGAATCATAATTAGTAGAACTGCTTACCCCCAGAAGTAAAAGCAAGAATTCTGAGTAGACTATTGACTTTGAAACCTGCTCTTAGCCACTGGATTATACTATTCATTAAACAGTTTTTCAAATAAGAAACTTATTTTGATCTTTGATAATAAATACATCAAGTTGAGTATTTATTACATTATAGATACTTTTTTATTTATCTTATCCCCAGATATTCCTCATGGACACGATATGTTTGAAGATACATGTTTTTTTAAATACTGATTCTATCCTGGGAAAAAGAGTATTTGGATATTCATGCCAAATTATTCGGTGATGGCTCAAGTGTTTTATCCTGTAGATATAGACTTCCTGGTTATAAGTATGACCTCAAATATGCTTCTGTTTTATTCTATGAAGCCAATTACTATGACTGAATAAATCAGACCTCATCTAGAGAAAGTCATAATTCATGGTGCATTATATTCCAAGAGTACTTCTCTTAAAGTAAGAAGACACAAGTGCAGGAAGTTAAAAGTAGTAGATTTTTAAAACTTTGAATGTAAATATTATGTAGAGTTTAGTGCATTCCACAAAAATTGTGATTAAGTTAAATGTATTTATTACTCTCTATATTTTAGACTTTTGTTACTGAAATAGGTAGGTGATAGGAAAAAAACTTTCAAAATATTATTTTATCCAAGAATTAGATCATAAAAATGTAGACATTATAAAAGTCACAGTATCTAGGCCTAATGGAAATTTTATTACTATATTTCTTTTTTTTTAAGATTTTATTTATTTATCTTTAGAGGGGAAGGGAAGGAGAGAGGGAGAGAAATATCAATGTATGGTTGCTTCTCATGCGTCCGCTGCCGGGAACCGGGAACTGGCCTACAACCCAGGCACGTGCCCTGACTGGGAATTGAACCGTGATCCTGTGGTTCGCAGGCCCACACTCAATCCACTGAGCTACACCAGCCAGGGCTATATTTCTTTTAAACATAATTCAAAGTGGCAACTTTAAAATTTTTGTCAGTTCATTTACAAAAACTTTTTCTTTAAAATTATTTTTCTTTTTCAATTATTATTTTAAAAATCATGAATTCTTAATGAGATAAAATTCTGTTAAGTAGATAGGTGGGTAAATTAGTATGCAATTCACAGAAGAGAGAACTGAATGATATCATTAAATAATATATATGTTCAATCTTACTTATAAACATAGAAATGAAAATTTAAAAAAAACCTTTTGTAAAATTTACAGACTAACATAACATCCAATGCTGTTGAAAATGCAGTGAGAAGCTTAAAGCATAGCAGCTGAATTATAAATATTCAGTTTCCTAGAAATTAACTGAATGATATGTACAATGGACTTACAAATGTTTATGATTTCTATTCTGTTATTTTCATTTTTAAAAAGGCATTCTAAGAAAACAACAAAAACATAAAAATACCTATAAATATATTTTTTAAATTCTTAAAATTCTTAAGCATTTAAAAATAAAAGTTTAATTCTACAAAACAAAGGAATGATTCAATGAATTATAGCCATGAAATAGTAAACTTTATAGCTATTAAAATAATTTTCATAGCCCTGGCTGGTGTAGCTCAGTGGATTGAGCACTGACCTGCAAACTAAGGGATTGTGGTATGATTCCCAATAAGGGTACATGCCTGGGCTGCAGGCCAGTTCCTAGAGGGGGAGACATGAGAGGCAACCATACATTGATATTTCTCTCCTTCTCTCCTTCCCTTCCCCTCTAAAGATATATGAATAAAATCTTAAAAAATATTTTCATAAATGTTTAATATGAAAATTTTATAATATAAGATTGTTTTAAAAATAATATTAGAAAGCTATAATCTTAACTCTATGAAATATATATATGAAAATCATAATTGTAACAGTGCCGGTAAGAATAAGTATCTCTACCCTGGCTGGTGTGGCCCAGTGGATTGAGCACCGGCCTGTAAACCAAAGGGTCACTAGTTCAATCCCAGTCAAGCACATGCCTAGTTTGCGGGCAGGGTCCCCAATAGGGGGCACTCGAGAGGCAACCACACAATGATGTTTCTGTCCCTCTCTCCTTCATTTCCCTTATCTAAAAATAAATAAAATATTTTTTAAATGTTTTTAATAAGAGTAAATATCTCTCATTGGTGAAATCCATATTATTCACATTACCTTTATCTTTTTAAAATTTGGGAATGAATATATACTACTTTAAAATGAGATATTTATATATATGCTTGTGCACATGTATGCACATATATGCATGCATATGCTAATACTAACACCTGTATATTTCATAAACCTTTGCTATTTAACCATCAAGGTCCTTTCTGGTTAACTTTTTTTTCCTGTTGTTTTTAACACTGACATTTTAATCTGTTGTTTCAGTTCAAAAGCACATTGTATTAACAAATACTTTAAAAGCATAATATTGTTCTCTCAGTTTCTCAAACTGCATAACAGTTTTGCTTATTAAATATTAATAAATGATTGGTCACTGGTCTTCCTTTTAAAAAGTTTGTAGGTTCCTTTTAATTCATGCCTTTTCAGCCTCATAATATGACTTCAGTTTTGAAAAATGTCACCCCATCAGTTTGGACTGTGTTTATTTCAGTGAAGGGCATTGATTTTCTAAGAGGATAATAATTTTGTCTACTGTCACCGACTGACAAAGCATATGACTGTTCTGAATGGGCACTTATAACTGATCTGATCTTACCATATAAAAAACTTTAAACTTTCTACTCCTTGTTTTATATAAAAAACTGATTTTTTGCAAACACTTAGAAGTAAATAATTATTTAAAAGTTTTGTTGTTGAACATGTCTGTAGATGAATGATTATCCAAATATTTTTATTGGAGTGAAACCATTTCTTAAATTTTCCACAAAATATAAGTGGTTCCTGTCTTTGTGGTTTCTACTTCAATCAGCCCCATGGCTGATTTCTCTGAAGGAAACCTCTAGGATACTTGCAGGGATTTCCTGGAATCTGCAGTATACCATATGAAAATCACTGCTTTGGACAATTTAACACATCAAAGAAAATGGTATCATTCTAGTGTATCTAGACAAAACTTTAAGTAGATTACATTTGTCATATTGCCTATGTCATGTTTACCATGAGAAACAACTCCATGAAATACCTTCACCTAGAATAACCACATTTCAATTCATAGAATTCTATTTATGGACCCAGGGGAAAAGTTTCTGTCAGGTCTAAATTTCAGGAAAATTTTAGCTTGCCTTGAACAGACAAGGAAAGTTAAAGACATTGTGAATCAGACATAGTTTCTCTCATTGTGTTGACTGCAGGGAAGCTTAGAGAAGTGAACAGCTTTATAGAAAGTTGTGGTGTAAATTGTCATGAGTTAGTGTTGACTTTGTTAGAGTCCCTCTCACTTTTTCCTTTATCCTCAATCATTTCTTTTTGAGAATAGTTTTAGTATCAATCTAAATTAGAAAAAAGGCTGATATTTTTCTAGTTATGTTGAGATGTATTTGACATTAACATTTTATTAAAGTGTACAATATAATAATTTGATAGGTGTATATATTATGAAATGATTGTCACAATAAATTTATTTAACATTCATCATTTCAAATAGCTACAAAGTTTATTTCTGGTGCTGAGAATTTTTAGAATTTATTTTCATAGCAACTTTCAAAAATGCAATATTGTTAACTACAGTCACTGCGCTGTACATTACTCCCCCAGAACCAAGTTATCTTGTAACTGAAAATTTGTACCTTTTGATTGCTTTAATCCATTTTCCTTAACCCCCAAATCCCATCTCTGGCAAGACCAATCAATCTCTGTTTCTCTGAGTTTATTTATTTGTTTTAGGTTCTGTATATAAGTGAGATTATACAATATGTATCTTTCTCTTTCTGACTTATTTTATTTCACATGCTAGATCTTTATAAGGTTTATCCATGTTGTCACAAATGGCAAGATTTCCTTCTTTGGTTGAATGAATTTTACTGTGTGTGAGAATATGTATACACATGGGTTGGCAAAGTAGGTTTACAGTTGTGAGAATATGAAACACAGAGTTTATTCTTTGTATCATTAATTAATTATTATATTTATTTATATTGTATTAATATATCATGCTATTTATATTTATATTATTTATTAATTTTGTATTTATATCATAACTGTAAACCTACTTTTGTACACATATATATACATTTTCTTCATTCATACTTCAATGTACACTTACATATGTTTCCAGGTGCTTCCATGTGTTAGCTATTATAAATAGTGCTGTGATAAATAAGGGTATTAACATATATCTTGGAGATAGTGATTTTGTTTCTTTATCAGAAAAGATAAAGAAATTATCTTCTTATTTTCTATTATTTTCTTTCCCTTCTTTACCAGAAGGGAAATGGATGGGTCATATGATAGTTCTCTTAATTTTTTGGAAAACTCTGTACCATTTTCCACAGTGGCTCCGCTAGTTTTTTTTTTTTTTTTTGATTTTATTTATTTATTATCTTTAGAGGGGAAGGAGAGAGGGAGAGAAACATCAATGTATGGTTGCCTTTTGTGCGTCCCCTACTGGGAGTTGGCCTGCAGGGAACCCGCCTGCAACCCAGGCATGTGCCCTGACTGGGAATCGAACCTCGATCCTCTGGTTTGCAGGCCCGCGCTCAATTCACTGAGCTACACCAGCCAGGGCTAGTTTTTATTTTCACCAATAATACAGAAGTGTCCCCTTTTCTTCACACCATCAATGACACTTACTATCTTTTGTCATATTGATGATAGTCATTCCACTAACCATTCTAATGTAGTATTGTGTTTGATTTGAAATTTCCTGATGGGTGACAAATGACATTGAGCACATTTTCATGTACCTGTTTGCCATTTGTGTGTCTTCTTTGGGAATTTGTTCAGTTCCTTTACTCATTTTTTTTAGTCAAATTAAGTTTTGCTGTTGTTGTTTGTTTTGCTATTGTCATATTAGTTTTTACATATTTTGGATATTAACATATTTTACATATTAATTTTGTATCAGATAAATTATTTGAATATATTTTCTCCCACTTAATAAGTTGCCCTTTTATTTTTAATGGCTTCCTTTGCTGTAAAGAAGATTTTTTAGTTTTATATAGTTCCACTTGTTTATTATTTCTTTTGTTACCTTTGATTTTGGTGTTATATCTACAAAAATAATTGCAAAGACTGATGTCAGGGAGCTTGCCCCTCTGTTTTTTTTCTAATGGTTGTATGGCTTCAGGTTTATGCGCAAGTGTTCAATCCGTTTGAGTTGATTGTTATGTCTGGTATAAGATGATGGTTTGGTTTTATTCCTTTGCATGTGACTGTGCAGTTTTCCCAATAACTTTTGTTGAAGTGACTATCTTATCCTTATTGCATGTCTTGGCTTCATTGCCATAAATGAGATGATCAAGTATGCTTCAGGCTATTTCTGGGTTTTCTATTCTGTGTCATTGATCTATCTCTGTCTGTTTTTTTTTTTTTAATGCCAATACACTTGTTTTGATTACTATAGTTTTGGAACATAATTTGAAAATAGGAAGTGTGGTGTTTTCAACTTTGTACTTCTTCCTCAAAATTGCTTTAACTATCAGATCTTTTGTGGCACCAAACACAATTTAAAATTATTTTTTCTATTTCTTTGAAAAATGCCATTGGGATTTTAATACATATTGAATTGAATCTGTAGGTTGCTTTAGGTAGCATGGATATCTTACAAATATTAGTTCTTCCAATCTGTGAGCAAAACTATGTTTCTTTTTTATTATTGACACTATTACAGCTGCCCCTTCCATTCTCCTACCTTTGTCCCCTTCCACCTGGCCCATCCCCCTCAGCTGATATTTCACTCCCTTAGTTAATTTTACTATTAAGAATTTTAATTTTATTCTTTTTGATGCAATTTAATTTTTTCAAATAAGCTTTCTGCCCCTTTTTTTCTTCTTATTCTTCCCTGGGACCCCAAATGATATGAAATATTGGTCTGCTTGTGATGTCCCATAAATATCTTATGTCTTCTTCCTTCTCTTTGCTCCTCTGACTGGATGAATTCTACTGACTTCTCTTTGAGTTAATGGCTCCTTTCTTATGCTTATTCTAGTTTGTTATTGAAGCCCTCATATTATTTTTTCAGTGAAATTATTATAGTCTTCAGCTGTGNCTCCTACCTTTGTCCCCTTCCACCTGGCCCATCCCCCTCAGCTGATATTTCACTCCCTTAGTTAATTTTACTATTAAGAATTTTAATTTTATTCTTTTTGATGCAATTTATTTTTTTCAAATAAGCTTTCTGCCCCTTTCTTTCTTCTTATTCTTCCCTGGGACCCCAAATGATATGAAATATTGGTCTGCTTGTGATGTCCCATAAATATCTTATGTCTTCTTCGTTCTCTTTGCTCCTCTGACTGGATGAATTCTACTGACTTCTCTTTGAGTTAATGGCTCCTTTCTTATGCGTATTCTAGTTTGTTATTGAAGCCCTCATATTATTTTTTCAGTGAAATTATTATAGTCTTCAGCTGTGTGATTTGTTTGGTACTTTTGTGTCTATTTTTCTAAAGAGGGCATATAGGTAGCTGAAAAATACTCAGCATCACTAATCATCAGAGAGATGCAAATTAAAATCACAATGAGACATTATCTCACACTTGCCAGAATGTCTACCACTAGTAAATCAACAAAAAACAAGTGCTGGTGAGGATGTGGGGAAAAAGCGAACCCTTTTGCACTGTTGGTGAGAATGCAGATTGATACAGTCACTGTGGAAAGTAACATGAAATTTCCTAAAAAAATTAAAAATGGAATTGACTTTTGACCCAGTGTTTCCACTTCTGGGAACACACTCTAAGAATCCCAAAACACCAATACAAAAGCATAATGCACCCCTATGTTCATAACAGCATTATTTCCAAGGTTCAAGATCTGGAAGCAGCCTCAGTGCCCCTCAATAGATGAGTGGATAAAAGGCAATGGTACATTTGCATAATAGAATACTATGCAGCAATAAAGGTGAAGGAACTCTTTTTGGACAGCATGGATGGACGTAGAGACAATTATGCTAAGTGAAATAAGCCAGTCAGTGAAAGACAAATACCATATGATCTCAATTATATGTGGAATCTAATGAACAAAATAAACTTACAAACAAGATAGAAACAGAGGCATAGATACATAGAACACACTGACAGTTGTCAGAGGGGAGGGTGGAGGGCAGGCTGGATGAAAGAAGGTGAAGGGATTAGCCCAAGAACTTATATGTATGACCCATGGACACAGAAATTGGTGTGGGGATGATCTAAGGGAGGGAGACCTGGGCAGAGATGAACAAGGGGGAATAAGTGGGGACAACTGCAGTAGCATAAATAATAAAATATAACTTAAAAAATAGACATATAATTTTCGTATCTTTGCTGAAATTCTTACTTTGCTTATGTATTTTTCCTGACCTTGGTGGACATGTTTCTGATCATTATTTTGAACTCCTTGTCAGGTAAAACATTTATATCCTTTTAATTAATATCTGTTTCTGAAATTTTTATTGTATTTTTGTTTGGAACATTAATTTTGCTTTTTTTCTCTCTCTCTTATTGGTTTCCCCATATTAGATAAAACGGCTATCTCTCTAAGCCTCAAGCCTTGATAAAGTGGTGCTGTGTCAGAAAGGAAGCATCGTTCAGCTCTGCCATAGCTCTTGTTTTGTCTCAAAACTGTTTGTCCAAGAAGCCTATTTTATTTTTAATGGCTCCCAATAATTGAAAATGTGCCAAGACCTAACTATGTCCTCAAAGGAAGCATCTCAAAGTCAGCTCCTAGATGAAGGTAGATTGGAAGCTGGACCCTCAGGCAACAGTTCTTAAAGTATTTATTGGGCCATTTTCAGAGAAAGATTGGGCTACAGGCTTTTCTGCCTGTTCCATCTATGTTTTGCTCTGCGGACATAGCTGATTAGGAACTATTTCTTTATATTTTTTTGTGTTGTTATTGTTGTAGTTATAGAGTTGTCTGACCTGCAAATGCAAGCTCCACTGGGTACCAGAGCCAGGTGATCCCCTGGGCAGCCATTGCAAATTCTGGGACACCAGACATGTGCACAAGTTCTTCCCAGGAAGACAATGGTGAATGTGGAGATGGCACCTGCTAGCTTGGTCTCCAGGAAGGAGTTCAATCAGGTCTTCTAAATTAGAAGCTGACACTCAGGCAGAGGCTTTTACACTATGTAAACAGGCATCTTCCTGGGAAACTGTGAAACTGTTTCTCGGTTTCTCACAGTCTGCTCCCTCTTGGCTCAGCTAGGCCTGGGAGGACAACCACAGCATTTCACTAGCCTGTTAAGGGATATTTCTTTGTTTATTAGTCTTGTAGATTTTTTTTTTTTTTTTTGGTGCAAGCCCTGTTAGGTTCCAGCAATAGATGTTTTGGGGTCTCATCTCAGGTGGAAGTATTTGAGGTTAAGGTGTGAGATGTTGTGCCTCAGGAAGAAGCTGAGAGCTATGAATCCTTTCCTGATCGTACCTCTGTCACTGTGCCTGGAGTGCAGTTTATGGTGGAAGTGTGTCTCTAGATGTCACTTAGCTAAATTCAAATTTCCTTGAGAGAATTTGCTTCCTGTGTAGCTGTAGATGTGCTGTGTCCACTGGAAGTTCAGGAGACTCTTATGTGACCATCTTTGATTGGAATCTCACAGACTGATTTCTTAATCTTTTAAAAATATGCATTTATTTATAAATATATCTGTATTTTAGACTATCTGCAGAAAATTCAAGGCTACCTTTACTGCCAATATTTTTCTGCATATATTTTCTAGCATTCATTCATTCGTTCATTCATTCATTCATATATTTCTTCAAGAAAATCTTTATGGTATGCCTAGACCTGCTCAGCTCTTTGAGTGAGCAAGGTTGCAATAGTGAACTGTATTTAGCTCTCAATTTTACTGGTTCAAGGGAGCCCATTTACTACAACTACCAAACATTACTATAAATCATATTTTACCCATAGCTTGCAGCTTTCCAACACTTTATTATAAAATAGTTTGGTTCAATGAATTAAAGTCAAAATTGAAATATATTTAACACATAAGTAAATAATTTTAAAATGAAGCCAGTATAACATTAAACCAATAAAGCTTATATACATTGTTTTTGGCCATCTATACTATGTGCTTTCATTATCTCTAATACACTTTCTTAAAATTCATTCAAGGAAATATAGCTCTACCAAAGTTAATTTTGATAAAGTACTATAGCATTTTCTTAAAGAGAAAGATTTATCTCTCCCCAAACCCTGTATTTATTTGATTAGATCAGAATACCAATATCAATATCAATAAATCATAATAATAAATTTGTTTTCCCAGTAATGCTATTAACATCTTTAGAAATAATTATAAACTATTTATTCAATCACATTAAACCTACATAATTTTAAATTAAAATAAAAATGGAGATTATTAATAAATTAAAATTTTATGAAAACAATTATGGGATTTCCCCCCTCACAATTGGTTCTCCAATTTAAGTTTTCAGTACTATTCATTTTTCGAAGTTATTTTAAATAAAGTTTTTATATTTTACTTAATAATAGTTGTAGGTGATAATATATAAACCAGATCATGAAGATTAAGCCATGTAGATTTTAAATAAGTATCTTCTTCAAAGAAATGTTTCCTTTAAAACATAATGATCAATCTGATGACATCTGTATTTTAAAATTGAAATAAGAATATGTAGCCCTGGCTGGTGTGGCTCAGTTGGTTGGAACCTGGTCCCATAAACCAAAAGGTCACAGGTTCAATTCCAGGTCAGAACACGTATCCAGGTTGAGGATTTGATCCTTGGTCTGGGCACATACGAGAAGGCAACTAATCGATGTTTTTTCTTTAACATGTCTCTCTCACTTCCTTTTTGTCTTTCCCTCTTACTCCTTTCCTCTTTTCCTAAAAAGCAATAAAAAAGTCCTCACATGAGTATTTAAAAAATACATATTATTATTGATCAAAGTCCTTTGTAAAGGGGAGGGAAGTGGGGAGCATGGGGGGGGCAAGCAGGGTTGGGAATATAAGACAGAAACCTGTACTTGAACAAGAATTAAATAAAAATTATATTTAAAAAAAGTCCTTTGTAAAATTAATTTTAGCATAAATTTACTGTCTCCTAAGAATCTCTACAAAAAAGAAAAATAGTGTACACTAGAATCAATATGAGAATTATTTTTTCCATTTAAAGACCAAGATTATACAATATGCTGTTTCAAAAATATTTGTTTTTCTATTTTTCTCCTAAAAGTAGAATTTTGCAACCTATAAAGTCTTGAAAAGATAGTGGATTGGTTCAAATTTAGAAATCTCTATTGCTTAATGGCATTTCTATTATTTAAATTAACCTCATTTCATTTCTTCACTTCAACTGATTCTTTTATACATTTATTAAAGTTATTATTACCTCTTATAGTTTAATTAAAATTGGTTGCTCCTCTCATTTACCTGATCTGGAAGCCCTATATTGCACCATTTGTCAATAGAGTTGTTACAGAGATTCTAAGGACCGACATGAATTACATCAAAATCTAATGGTATTGTTTGGCACAGTTTGATAGGGGATTTAACAAATCAAAACATTAAAATAGTCTCATGCAATTTTTGCATAGCAGAATTTAAAATGCTTTGTCAAATATGTCCTTATATTATAATCTGTTGAAATGAAGGATTGTCCTGCTCATAGTCAGTGATAAACCAAAATCCTTACAAATGATGAGACCATAGTAATTGNTAATTAAAGTCAAAATTGAAATATATTTAACACATAAGTAAATAATTTTAAAATGAAGCCAGTATAACATTAAACCAATAAAGCTTATATACATTGTTTTTGGCCATCTATACTATGTGCTTTCATTATCTCTAATACACTTTCTTAAAATTCATTCAAGGAAATATAGCTCTACCAAAGTTAATTTTGATAAAGTACTATAGCATTTTCTTAAAGAGAAAGATTTATCTCTCCCCAAACCCTGTATTTATTTGATTAGATCAGAATACCAATATCAATATCAATAAATCATAATAATAAATTTGTTTTCCCAGTAATGCTATTAACATCTTTAGAAATAATTATAAACTAGTTATTCAATCACATTAAACCTACATAATTTTAAATTAAAATAAAAATGGAGATTATTAATAAATTAAAATTTTATGAAAACAATTATGGGATTTCCCCCCTCACAATTGGTTCTCCAATTTAAGTTTTCAGTACTATTCATTTTTCGAAGTTATTTTAAATAAAGTTTTTATATTTTACTTAATAATAGTTGTAGGTGATAATATATAAACCAGATCATGAAGATTAAGCCATGTAGATTTTAAATAAGTATCTTCTTCAAAGAAATGTTTCCTTTAAAACATAATGATCAATCTGATGACATCTGTATTTTAAAATTGAAATAAGAATATGTAGCCCTGGCTGGTGTGGCTCAGTTGGTTGGAACCTGGTCCCATAAACCAAAAGGTCACAGGTTCGATTCCAGGTCAGAACACGTATCCAGGTTGAGGATTTGATCCTTGGTCTGGGCACATACGAGAAGGCAACTAATCAATGTTTTTTCTTTAACATGTCTCTCTCACTTCCTTTTTGTCTTTCCCTCTTACTCCTTTCCTCTTTTCCTAAAAAACAATCAAAAAGTCCTCACATGAGTATTTAAAAAATACATATTATTATTGATCAAAGTCCTTTGTAAAGGGGAGGGAAGTGGGGAGCATGGGGCGGGGGCGAGCAGGGTTGGGAATATAAGACAGAAACCTGTACTTGAACAATAATTAAATAAAAATAATATTTTTAAAAAGTCCTTTGTAAAATTAATTTTAGCATACATTTACTGTCTCCTAAGAATCTCTACAAAAAAGAAAAATAGTGTACACTAGAATCAATATGAGAATTATTTTTTCCATTTAAAGACCAAGAATATACAATATGCTGTTTCAAAAATATTTGTTTTTCTATTTTTCTCCTAAAAGTAGAATTTTGCAACCTATAAAGTCTTGAAAAGATAGTGGATTGGTTAAAATTTAAAAATTTCTATTGCTTAATGGCATTTCTATTATTTAAATTAACCTCATTTCATTTCTTCACTTCAACTGATTCTTTTATACATTTATTAAGTTATGATTACCTCTTATAGTTTAATTAAAATTGGTTGCTCCTCTCATTTACCAGATCTGGAAGCCCTATATTGCGCCATTTGTCAATAGAGTTGTTACTGAGATTCTAAGGACCGACATGAATTACATCCAAATCTAATGGTATTGTTTGGCACAGTTTGATAGGGGATTTAACAAATAAAAACATTAAAATAGTCCCATGCAATTTTTGCATAGCAGAATTTAAAATGCTTTGTCAAATATATCCTTATTATAATCTGTTGAAATGAAGGATTGTCCTGCTCATAGTCAGTAATAAACCAAAATATTACAAATGATGAGACCATAGTAACTGCCCCCAAATGGTCATTTTTATGTATTCTCATTTGCTCCTAATAGGTAAGAGCATTATTTGTGCAAAATAGTTATAATAATTTTTGGAAGTCATTAAAATAAACATTTGATTAACATACCATAAATTAAGGATGATGAAGTAATTTTTCTTTATGATATCTAACCAATCCATTTTATAACATCACATGTCAAACCAGGGAAAGCTGTACTATACATGAATCAGCAGTTTGCATATCTCAAAAGAAGAAACCCGTCTTTGACAGGGGTTGAGTGTCCATACACAAGTGTACTGAACAGTGGATTAGTTTGCATATGAAAAGATATGTGCTCAGTGGATTGAGCACAGGCCTGAGAACCAGAGGATCGCGGTTCAATTCCTAGTCAGGGCACATGCCTGGGTTGCAGGCCAGTTCCCTGCAGGCCAACTCCCAGCAGGGGACACACGAAAGGCAACCATACATTGATGTTTCTCTCCTTCTCTCCTTCCTCTCTAAAGATAAATATATAAATAAAGTCTTAAAAAAAAGATATGTGGATTTTCCCAGAGCACCACACTTAGCCTTCTCCTTTTCAAAGTTGCATCAATTATGTGGTCATAAATATAATAGAACATTTATAAAATTTATGCCTGACTCAAAAGTGAAAGAGTATATATCAGAAATAAGAACTGATTTTCTATACACACACACACATATAGACCTAGAATAAGAGAGATAACTAGAATAATGATTAAACTCACTAAATATAGTTTATTACAATATTTAGCTACAATTTATTGATTTATTATGTCCTGGGCCTTGTGCTAACACTTTAATTATACAGTGACAGAAGGACATTTAACTTTGGGCAGTAAACACATAATGCAATATACAGATGATGAACATTTGAACTTATACAATTTTATGAACCAATATCACCCCAATAAATATAATAATTAAATATATATTACATAATTTAATCTTTACAGAAACTTTTGAGTAATTATAATATCCATGCTCAACAAACGAGGAAAATATAGAAATTTTATGACAACTTGTTCCAGTTCAGATAGGTACAAAGCCAGCATTTAAAGCCGAATGTGGCTGCAAAGACAGTATTTTATCCTGTGTTACATTGCCTGTCATCTAAGCTTCAGAAATTTAACTCTGAATTCAGAAAAAGAGAGAAAAGGCAGAACCATGTTAACAAGACAGACACTTTGTCTACAGCAAGGTCAGTATAAGAATCCTTTACTCACCAAAAATCTTTCAAATTATCATAGACTTCAATTATAAAAGTAAAGTAACAAGAACAAAAAATGCAGTAGTACCTAACTGAAGATACTAGTGCATTTTATCTGAGGTTTTGTATTAAATTCTGGGAGCAACTTTCAAAGGAACATTGACAAACAGGACAGCTGCTATAAAACAAGGTCAGTGTTCTGGTTGATACAGCTCAGTGGATTGGGCACTTACCTGGGAACCTTGGGGTCATAGGTTTGATTCCCAGTTGGGGCACATGCCTGGTTTGAGGGCTGGGTCTGCATTGATGTTTTCCTCCCTCTCTTTCTCCCTTCATTCCTCTCTCTTTCTAAATATAAACAAACAAATCTTGTAAACAAGGTTAATAAGACTAATAACTGTTATTATAACCACCTTTTATTTTACACATGCTATGCTATGTGCCTGGTACTGTCTTTATACTCTATACAGTTTTCTTATTTAATCCTCACAGTATTCCTGGAAGCTAGGTGTAATTTTCCTTATTTCACAAGACAGAAAACTGGAGATAAGAATGATTATGTAATTCTCCTGAGAACATGTAGTTAATATATATTAGATCTGGAAAAGGTGCCCTGAGACCACACAACTAAAGTATATGAGAGCTGGTGTTGATCTAACAACAAAGCCAGGACACTTCTTATTATACTACCTTATATTTTATACCTTATATGCCAGAAAGAACTGAGAAGGCTTAGTACTAAAGAAGACAAATATTAGAAGGAATGGGGTAAGATTATTGCAGTTTCAAAGGACTAAACTAGAAACAAGCAGAAGTAAAAGGGGCATTTTCTTATAGGAAGGATTTTCTACTGACCAGGCCAGTTAGAATATGTTATTTAAAGCCATACCAAGATGATGACTTGTCACATGATGCTACTTTCCCCAGTGCAGTCTTATTTCTGATTTTGAATCAAGGAGTTATTATTTGTGGTTCTCTTAGCCCAAAGTGCTCACATCTTTCTTTCCGAGAAGGTAGCGTTTGAGCTGAGCCTTAGTGATTAGAGGTATCTTCTATAATTGTTTTTGGAAAACTAGCCCTAATCTTATTCTCACATTGCACTTATTTATTTTTAACTTTGATTATTTTTGCCCCCCACTAGAATGAATTAATATTTTAAGAGAACATAGATCCCAGCTGTGTGAGGCACAGTGTATTTGTTGAAAACTGAATAAACTTTGTTGAAGCTACTCATGCCTTGAATAAGTACCATTGGATTAAGTTCTCATTCATTGTGAGAATCTGATTCTCCTTTTAGTCTAATAAATAATGAAGGCAACAAATGGGAAATGGTCTGTATAAGGATGCACTGTATCTTCCAAACAACTTAAGATTGACAATAGTCACATTAATATAATGTTTAATTATGCTCAAGTGAATATATAATTATATTATAGAATTTGTGAACAATCACTAAGAATTGCACAAGAGAGTTAGAACTGTTTTAATGTAAGTTCTTTGTTAACTGATTTCAATAGAAAATTTCAAAATCCATGCACCATGGCTTTTGTGTGACGTCATGTGTAGGCATCATGGAAATGAGATGCTATTTCTAGTGCATAGCTACAAAAGAAATAAAAGTTTGTTTTATACCATAATAAATAGCATTTTATCAATGCTTCTGTTAGCTTGGTATTAGTAATAATAGTAATTACTATTATTATTTTTTGTGTTCTAATATATACTTTGGGGAAAAGAGAGCAAACTATTTTTCTTTGTGGTGAACAAATGATGTATTTCACGGTAACTCATTTCCTTCTCAAATGTTTGAGTGGCTGCAGAAAAGGAAACATCTTATGCTGTGAGGTTACAGGGAAAAACTAGGATCGATGGATAGGTGTTACTGGAAAAGCAATTTGGGATTAATGTGGGGGAGAAATTTCTATCAAGTTGGGTAATGAGCTGCCTTGAGAGTTGTGACTGCCATTTAATGAGGAAGCACTTTTAGAGACAGGGAAACTATTACCAAAGTTATAGAAAAGGGGTTAGCAGTATGTTTCTGCACAGATAGTAAATACTTCATTCTGAGGGGACAGTGCTGTCTCTGTTGCAACTGCTCAGTAATGCCTTTGTAGAGCAAAAGCAGCCATAGAGATTATGGAAGTGAGTGTGTGTGTCTGTGTTCTAATATTTTTTTTTAAATTTATTCAAATAGGCTATAGACCAGATTAGGCCTGAGAATGAAGTCTGCAACCAGCCCCTGCTACAGAGAGTATTAATCAGGATATGCTCACTACTGTTACAAAACCTCCACATCTTTATAAGGGACTCAAGAGTGAGAAAATTTTAGTTTAAGGTAAAAAGTTATAAGCCTAGCAAATAAAGTGTATGTTAAAGCTTTTGTTTTAGAAACTACAGATTGATAAGGCCCATCCTGGCTCCTGGGAAAACAGCTGACCTTCTGGGGCACTGCTTGAGATTACCCCCTGGGGGCAGCATTACCCCCTCCCTCCCCCTGGAGGCATCTGTGCTATTGTGTTCCAGGGAGAGACAGATGACTACTGCCACTGGGAACAGTTAACTGCCCAGGACAGGAATGTCGCAGTTTCTTTCTGCAACATTCGAAACCCCTGAACTTCAAAACCCCATGCCACACATCCCTTATTCATTCCCTGGTACAAACACATTGGCCTGGAAAGAAAAGACAAGATGGTCTGTTAGGGTATGAACCCGCCATCTTCTCAGATTGCCGGCCATCTGAATAAAGTGTCCATAAAGATTCAATTGCTGTCATTGCTTATTGGGTTTGGTAGTGACAGGCAGCCCGAACGCCAGTGTCTTTTTTGGTTTCAACTTCAGTGGCTTAATATAGGCAAGCTGGTGCTTGCAGGCCTGTCTGTCTGTCCCACAGCTTGCTTTTGGATGACTCATAAGCTAAAAATCATTTTTATATTTTCCAAAATCTTAAAGGAGAAGAACAGTGACAGAGACTATTGTGGCCCACAAATGCTAACATTTTACGAAGTTGGATTTTTACAGGAAAAAGCATGCCCACCTAATCAGATGTGCTCTGTTAAACAGCTCTCCTCCAAGCTGACTCAAAGGTTCAAACCCCTAGCATTTGGGGACCAATATATTTACCATAGTGTGGGTAGAAAAGCATGAACGAACACGTAGAAGACACTACTCTCATACTGAAGAAGTGACACTCATTTTTCTGCTATGTTTCATTAGCCAGAGTTAATCATGTGTCTCTGCTTAGATAGAAAAGGGCTAAAAATATAGGGGAGAGCAAAAGTAGATTTACAGTTCATATTAAAAATAAAACAAGAATTAATAAACAATAATACAAGAATAAACTCTGTTTTGTGTACTAAAAATTTTAAACCTACTTATGTCCCACCCTGTACATGTTTAGCTAAATAGCTTTCACCCATCACCTAATTAATTCATACTGTGCAAAAAGTCTGTGAACCTTTGGTGGTCAGAGCATTGCCTCCACCGCACAGAATAAATATGTACATAGATTGAGCCTTAATATAGATATGCTCTGTGAACAAAAAAAAGGAGCTCTGCAGTAATTCTGGCAAGTCCAATGGCCAAAGGTAACCTCCCAGAATGACCTGGTCTTGAATTCCTAACTGGGAACACCACTGTGGGTAGTCAGGCCCCAGGCCTGTAACTTCTTTACGTTTGCCTTGTTTAAGCAAGTCCTGGCCATTAGTCTTGTGCATCTAGGTTAACATGCTTTTGAAATGCCAGAGTAATGTGTTTCAGACGTCTTCCTTATGCCCCTTTCTTGATTCCAAACATATAAGAGAAACTGCAAGACCATCATTCTTTGAAGCATTTAAGATCTTGCTTCCCAGCATGTTATCAGTTAGGCTCAAATAAACTCATATAAAAATTCTCTAAAGATTTGGACATTCTTACTTCAATAACCCCAACAGGCATTTCAATTATAAGGCATGATATTTATATGTTTGCATAATCCCCAAAGTTGTAGTAATATAGAATCTACGGTCCAGACAGGGGTTTATTCTCACCAATGTCGCCTCCCATAATTTCGTTTTTCTTTGATCAGAAATGGCATGAAAGTTTTCCAAACACATTTTTCTAATAAATGTTGTCTCATAAAAGTCTTCATGTATTTATGCTTATATAAAGAATCTCAATATTATGCACTTATATGAGAAAATTACAAGTTTAAGTCTCATAAGATATGTATGTCAAATATATTAGGAATTATATATATAGTCTGAATTTTAAAAAAGTATTTGGTTTTAGTATATTTTGATTTAGGCTTATTTTACATAAATATATATAATTTTACCTCACTTCATCATTCATATCTTTGTATATTCACTAAGTCATGTCTTTTGTGATTGATTTTTACGTACTAGGTTTCAAAAGTTACCAGTGATCTGGAAGAAAAAATCCACCCCTCCTCCCATCTCAGATTTTTTCTAGATGATCTAATAATCAAATTGAAATGAGACAGATTAACAAGAAAAAAATAACCAAATTTAATTAAGTACATACATACAGGAGTTCCATAAGAATTCGGGGCCCAAGGACAAATCCAGCAATTGAAACTTATGTACCACATTGAGCTAAAGAGAAGTGTGGGGTGAGGGGGAGCAGGAGTTTGGACTTCAAAGAAGAGAAAGGCATTCACATGGACGAGGAGAAACAAATGTCTGGTAAACAAGTGTTTGCTGAGTCATCTTTAACAGTGGGACATAGAGAGAACCTTGATCTAACAGGCCTTGGTAGGTTCCTCTCTGTCCAACACATTCTAATTTATATTAAATTTCAGTTGTATGTGATGACATCTCCCTTCCTGGATCAGGTCTTATATTTCTAAAATTTTTAGGCAGGTTGAAGGAAAATCAGTGGTATTTATAAGTATTTCCTGTCTTAAAAAAATAACAACAACAATTTAAATTAATATCACAAGGAAGAGGTATTATGGGGTGGCAAAATTTTTTCCCACTCAGTAGTAACAAGAGACCAGATTTTTTCAAAATAACATTTTTTGTTTCACTATTATTTCACTTCTCATTTTCATAGATTTTTACCGGGAAAGAGCAATGGCAAGGTGTGGGGAGAGAGAGAGAAAGAAACTTGAAATAAATCTTGCTACTTGTGGTAGTAAACATCATTAAAGGTATGAGAGATCAATTGACAGGACTTTAAAAAATAAATTACTTTATGAGAAAATCGTGCAATCACTAAAATTATAAAGTAAAAACAGACAGTGGGAGTAATAGAAACTGTAGGCAAGTGATTATATTCTGAACAGTAAGTAGGGTCCTGTTGCCCACTGCCACCCTCTAGGCCAAATTGTAGAGGCCAAGGTTTGGTAATAAAAGAAAGGAGTCTTTATTCAAAAGCTTCACAATTTTGAGATAATGGCTTTCTACAAACATCAGTCACTTAAGCCTATCAATTAAGGTTAAACTCTTTTACGCTTGAGTTGTCTTATCATTGCCACATGCCCCCACCTGTTGTTGCTCATTTTAATTATTTTATTTCTATAGGGTTAGTTTACAAACTAAAACAACACAAGACACAAAAGCTACACATGTGGAAGAATGGCAGGCTTCTGCCTCAGAGCTTGAGAAGAATAACCCTGCCATCCTCTGCCAGGCTGACCCCAGGCTGCAGCCAGAGTTTCTTCTCCTACCCAAAATCCAGCCAAAATACCATTCTTTGGGAAATGCAGGCGGCTGAAGCACGGTCATCCAGGCATCCTCAAGGAAGAGAGAGCGAGCCAGAGAGCCAGACTGAGAGCCCAAGAGCCCTGTTTTTAATTTTTCTTAGTGGAATCTTGACACAATGAAGGTACTCTTTAGCAAAGTTGTCACTGTTGTGCTCATTACTGTACTCTGATGGTGATGGATTATCCAGTCCTCCTCAGATCCATAGGCTGCTGAAGACATTCTTTTCTCCCTATATACGTGTGTGCTGGCCATCTCTACAACCTACAGATGAGGCATCATGTCCTCTGGTTGTGGAGTACAAACTTCCCTTTATTTTGGATGGTGAGAGACAACAATAGAGTTTCTATTGCTTTCATTAAGTTATATTAGTACAAGAAAAAATTAAAAGAACCTCAGATCAGCACAAGCTTCATAATCGTTTTGGTATTCCTTTCTAACCCTGGGATAACTCTGAATCTTTCTACCCATCAGCAATATCTTCTCACTAGACTTCTGCACACTTCCCAGCATATATTTATTTACCCTTTTTTCCAGTAAGAACTTGGTCTCATTGACCAAAACAAAGAAATAAACAAACAAACAATGGTTAGCTTTTAGATGAAAGTTAAACAGACACAAGAAAGCCAGGTATCTAAGATAAATTAATATTAACCTCTTTTTTGACCCACCTGGAAGAAGTCTTTGTAATCTTACTATTTTAGTATACACCACACCCTATGTTTTGTCCATCCAAGCAAGACACGATAACAAGAGATCACATTTGTATTTTGCATAAGTGTTTCATGACTTATTTTCCTTTCTCACTTGTGATAAAAGCCAATTTCATATCTATAGCCAATAACGGATTCTCTTTTAATTCTGATCCAGTAGGAAGTTCAAGACAGGCTTTAAAATTCTATACATCAACCACAGAAACTAAACAAGGTAAGTTACTTAAAAGAGTTTTTAATTCAAACATTTAGAAATTGAAATGCACATAATTAGTAACCTGTCTCTGTACCATATCCATACATATCCATATTCCCTGGCCTCAGCCTGAGGGCCACATACATAGTTTCCTTTCATGCTAATGGATTCCCCCAACTCTCTGCCTAAATGCATTCTCTACCCATAGAGTCATGAGCATAAAGCAGGAAGATGTGCTACAAAACCTTTATGGGACCTCCACACCATGGAAGTCTCTGTGTTCTTTCACATTTTATATGGTGTCTCAGGCAGAGTTCCCAGATAGATGGTTACAAAGTACTAGGACAAAAGCAGCAAAAAAAAAATCTTAAATTTAGTCTCAAAAATTATGCAGAATCCATTCTGCCATATATTTCTACTCTATTTTTGGTCAAAGCAGCCACGATCCAGCCCAAATTAAAGCAATCATAATGCCAGTGAATAAATAGATCTCATTCCCCAGATTCTCAATGAGAAAGGTGTCAAAGAATTTGAGCTCATCTTTGTTCCACCACTCCTTGTTTTCTAATGGTACACCCACTTCAGACACTTATATCCACATCCTGATAGCTATCAGAGAAGCTTAACTTTCTCACTCACTAGAGTAGCCAGAGAATAAGTGCCTCCATTTTTAGAAACGTTATAAAAAAAACTATGAACATAAGTGTAAGGATAATAGTACCTGTCCATTAATTCATTTCAAAATATCCTATATGTTTGAAAGGTAAGGACCAAATCGATTAACTGTGTTCCTAAGAAGGGGTATGGGAAAATTAGAAACACATACAGAAATTAATATGTTCACTGCTACGATCAGCAGTTAAGGGGAGCAGAACAGGTTATCCCCAACTCACTTTTGCATGTGAATTATTTTGAACTGAAGAAAATCTAGACCCAGCGGGCTTAGGATAAACTCACTTAACTGGCCAAAAGAATTTAGAAAGGGAGCCTACACCAGAAGAGAACTATTACTGAAGGTTTTATTTTTGTCTGAAAGTCTGACCTGAGTGATAGGGCAAACATCTGCTCCTATCTTACTGTGAATTGACATTTTCCCCTTTGAAATCCTAGGATTGTAACTCATTCCTTAGCTCAAGATGGCATATAAACCTCAGTCACCTGACTGTCCTTGGGCCTCATGTCTTTGAGGGATGCCCTACATATGAAATTAAATTTGTTTTTGTCCTGTTATTCTGTGTCATGTCAATTTAATTATTAGACCAGCCAAAGAACCTAAAGGGTAGAATGCGGTATTTTTCCCGGCAGCCCCAAGCAGAAGTATTATGTGAAAACATATATATATCACAGTGCAAAATTTCCCTGATTCATAGGAAAGGTATACATCTAATGTATGCAAATACTTCAACAGCCCTGACCCATGCAGTTCAGACTTAGGGCAGTGTTAAAAGGACACACCCATGAAAACACAACAAATTCAAAGTAATCCAAGTTTGTCATTTCACTTGTAATTTTTAAAATTGATTTTAGGGAGACAGGAAGAACAAGTGAGATATGCTGATCTGTTGTTCCACTTATTGATGCATTCATTGGTTGACTTTTGCATGTGCTCTGACTGGGAGTTGAACCCTGTCAATATAAGGAATGTGTAAAACTGTAAGAATTTTTATGAGTTTATTTGAGCCAAACTGATGATAATTGCTCCGAAGGAAAAACCTCGATGAGTTGAGAAAATGCTCAGAAGAATGGCAGTGTAGCTCTTTGTTTTATGTATCACAATCAAAAGAGGAGGCCTGATGGGGTTACATGAAATCCAGTGGTGCCAGATTAGGGCGGAGGGAGAAAGGAAAGCAGGGAAACCTCTGGGATGGGGTAGAAAGCAAAATGATAGGCACTTTTCACAGTATATTAAGATGATCACGACAACAATGAGGGGGTCTGTGGTCTCCCCCTGGTGTGGTGCCTGTGCTTTGAGGGGTCTGGGAGAGGAAACTTGACATTCCGAAGCTACGTTTTCCTAGACGCAAAAGGACAACAGACAGGCTCAGTTAGGGTAAAGACTGACCTTTGTTAGGAAAAAATACCGGCCTAGCACAGAACTACCTGCCTTTACTGAAAAAAATTTTATTTCAGACCATCCTACATGGTTACTTTAAGTCTTTGAGTTTGTAAGGCCCACCATGCCAGCCTCCTCAGGGCTTGTCAAGTTTTCAAGTTTCTCATGGGCCCTTTTTTTTTTCTACAAGCCTCAACTTTGGAGTATCAGGGTAACAGTGCCCTAACCAACTAAACTACCTGTCCAGGTTTCTCAGGTGTACTTACTAAAACACCACAAAAGTGCCAAATAGTCCAGAGCAGTTTTTTTAAAATTCATTTATGTTTTCTGTCTTTGGCAGACTTTCCATACCCTATAACTGTCTTATTCTCACTTTAAAAGCTTTTCCTTAAAAAATCTCTATCTATAACCTCCAGCCTGCATATCCTGTATTCACATACTTCTCTTTTTATTTTTAATTTTTGTTTTTTGAAAACTGATATTTTTAACGAGGGCTGAAAAATTTGATCTGGATAACACTCAGTGGATGTTATGATTATGAATAACAGTTGGTGCTCATTAACTTCTCTTGCATATCAAAGACTATACTGTTAACATTTAATTGCTCACCTTTAAAAAATCTGAAACCCCTGTGTATTTTTAAAGGGGAGCACAATATACCACTTCAAAATATGTTTCTTTGGCGTAAGAATGATATCAAGCTGAATATTTACAAGAAAGAGCAGATACAAAAACAGCTCTGGAAACCAAGTAGAAATTGCCTCCTTGTAAGAGAAATGCACATATACAAGGGAAATCTTCGTTTTTTAAGGGTTCCTCCTATTCTGTAACAGAAACAAATCTCTAGGAACTCTTATCAGAGAAGGCAAAGACTTAAGCCTGCATAACAACTGTCTTGTTTACTGTGCTTTGCCTGATTCCCTTACATAATTGTTGCTCTTCTCACCCATCCTTACCCCCACATCTTCTGTCCTTAAGCTAAAAAATGGAATTTAAAGTAGTGGCTTGGGTCATTTTAAAGAGTTACTCAGTCTTCCTGGGTATCTTCCATGTCTATAGGAGATACATGTATTAGTAAACCTCTGTTTTCTTCTGTTAATTTGTCTTTTATTAAAGAGGGTCTCAGCCAAGAACCTAGAAAAGTACATGTGGGGTCAATGCATGGCTCTCCCACCACCTGTGACAGGGCTCTTTAGGGGCCCCTGGAAAGAGAGAATGTGCATTGTTTTAGGAATGGATTGCAACTCCCTCCTTATTTTTGAGGGGGGGGGAGCGGCTTCTTGTCCCATGACTGCTTCCTGATCATTGTTTCTGTACGTACATACTGAGGTAATGTAGTTTAGAGTCATGTGTAGGACATGAGTCTCCTTTGCCTGGGGCCCTTTATAATGAGCCCCAGACTGGAGGAGGTGTGATCTCTCTCTCAATGACACACTGCCGCAGGTGTACTCCCTGAAATGTGATGAATGGTATGTCCACACCATTCATCAGATGGTGTTAGCTAGCCCACCAGATGTTTTTTTCTTTTTTCAGAATCTCGTGAACACTTAAGCAGCTCCCTGGCTTGGGGCCCCAGTGCTACAGTACAGTAAAAATCATTTTTCTCCCCTAAAATTTTCCCTTTATATCATAAATGAATAAAACTGTCCACAAACAATATGCCTTTCAACACTATCTGAGGTATGAAACAGCAATAAGGCAAAAACAACAGCAACAAAAAAGTTACTAGGTATGTAAAAGAAAAAATATATAGATGGTCATTTACCAAAGTTATAATTGTACTCTTAGAAAATCCAAAGGCGTTTATAGATGAACTGTTAGTGTTACGGAACTCCAGCCTCCGCTGTTTTGGAGCAGCGGTGGCATCCTGTACCTGCTGCCAAGAAGCATGATTCCCAACTGAAGCGTTTGGTGAAAAGAAAAGGAGTCATTTATTTAAAAGTTAAATGATTTAGAACACTGGCAGAATCCTGCCGTTAAGTCCCATTTCCTCACACAAACACAGTCTCGCCTCCCTTTGCCAAACCAGGCCAGTTTCAGAATATGCCAGTCAGAGGTAGGGTCTTCCAGAAAAAGTCCGCAGAAGTCCACAGCTCAACATTCCCAGGCACAGTTCAGTATTCCAGGCATCTCCCATTAATCTGCGCTTGGCTGGTCAGGTTTCCAGAATTCTGTCAGCCCGGCTGCCCTGTCTTCTGGGCAAATGTCCCAGTGGGTCTCCTCTTTCTTCCTCCAGCTCTTAAATCAAAACTGCATGGTGCCTCCTCACATTCCAGACCTCATGGCAGGCCAGCGAGGGCTTTTTACACCCTTTCAAAATGCATGGCCCCATTCATGGCCTGCCACCCTAATTTTAAATGCTGACCTGGGGCTTCCTACATTATTTCACACTTGGCACTGCCCGTACTAAAGGTCATGTAGGCCTTTACCCAGGTGGTAACACAGCTTCCCTTCAGGAAGGACATGGCTATCACTTACCATTGTTATGAAAAGTATCTCAAACCGAATCATCTGCTTCTCCCCTTCCCCCAACCATGAATTGTGGGGGACCCACATTTCATTAGAATTAGAAGATGAATTGGACACAAAATCAGTATGTAAAAGTCAATTGTATTTCTATGTGATAGCATAGCAATGATTAGAAAGTGAAATTTGAGAAAGTATGTAATTAAATATTGCTTCAAGCACCCTGAAACATCTAGGAATATATGTAACAAAAGAGGGGTGTCCTGGAGCTGTTCAAGCCCAGGCAGGGTCACACAGGATTCGGGCAGACAGGAGAAAATGCATGGAGCCGTTGGGATGTCTGCCGTGCCTTTATTCTGGGGCCAGGTGATCCGTGAGTACCACAGGTAGTGACTCTGTGCATGAGAGCCTTTAAGCACAGTTATAGAAACACTGATAAGTTCCAGTTCCCAGGATATCTGGGTGAGGGAGCCTGACTGGCTTGATTTTCCCTACAATGGGTAAGACCTATACAGAAATATTTTAAAATATTTCAATAAACTTAGAAAATGTTATTTTCTCAGTTTGGAAGAATCAATATTTTCATGACATCTGGTCTTCCAAAATAAACTAGATTCAGGGCCATCTCAGTCAAAAAGTTCACCTCCAAAATATAAAATGTATATAGAAATTAGCAATTTCAATCTAATATTTATATGAAATTGGATAGGCCCAATAATAATGTGACCATCTTAGAACAAACACTATGAAATTAAAAAAAAAACTTATAAAGTTACTGTGGAGGTGACTTTCCTTACAAGTCCCCCTGGGTGCCACAGATGAGAGTAGATATGACTGAGACATGATGTGATCTGCTTGGGGAGGAGAGGTGGCCATTTTCCTGGAGGAAAAAGGCCATGAGCAGTGGCCAGTTTCTCAGGGGAAAAAGGCCAGCAGCGGCCAGTTTCTCCAAGGAGAAATAGGCCTTGAGGCCCCTCCTCCAGGGCCTTTTATTGGGTTCTAATACACAGGAATACAGGGCGGCAAGGATCAAACAGTAGATAACATTTCAAAGAAATCTGAGGGCTTAGTATGAGCCAGAGTCTGTCAGAAACAGAGTTTTAGGGTTTCCTGCTTGAACCCTAAACATATGAATGAAAGCACTCTTAGCAGAACAGATTTCACAGGTTTATCAGGAAGTCTTTGTGATGCCAGACTTTTCCCCAGGACACCATCTAACAAGGCAAGGAGCTGTACCCCTCCCCAACAGGTATTCAGGCTTAAGGGGATTAGAGCCAGGAAGTGCTTCTCCCAGAGAACATGGGGACTCGGGCTATGTCAAAGCTAGGGGGCGGGGTAGGAAGAGTCCATTGCTCTATGTTGCAGCCCCCCTGAGTCCTTCCATGAAGGCCTCCCAAGTGATTGAGTACTGGCTTGGGTTGCCCCCCACTGTGAGGGGTCTTACCTGTCATTGACTTTGGACCAAGCTTTGGGGGCAGGGAGAGAAAACTGAGGCAGCATTTGCTACTAGAGACAAGCTTTGTCTCCTTCCGCTCACATTCCAGGGGTTGTCCCTCATCCTTAGCCACAAGAGGTTGAGATACAATTCCTAGAACCAGGCAGAGTGGTCTACAACAAGCTACAATGTTTAATAATATGATGTTGGTAACTTGGGTGCATGTGTAAGACAATGGAAAAGAGAGCCCAGAGCTAGCCCACAAGTTCAGTTCCTTGGTTTAATATAAGGTGCCACTGCAACATGATGCAGAGATGATGACATTTTTTAATAAATGGTGCTAAGTTAATTGGATATCTGTATAGAAAAAGAGATTAAGAATTTGAATGTCTGGGCCTATAGTGCTGACCTAGAGAAGCCAGATACCTCACTATCTACATGTTTTCTTCCAATTCCCCCAATTCCACAATATCTGATTCTTAATATGTAACTCACCATTTATTTCTTTAGTTCCACATAAGTGCTAGTTCCTAAGCATAACTTTTTTCCTTTTTTTGAGCAGAAGTTCTGATACAGGGTGCAGCCAAAGGGGTGGGGGGGCAGGAAAGATTTGGAATAGTGTCCAGAACTCAAAGTGTATAGGAATATTGGAGAGATGTATAAGGTGTCCTCACCCCTTCCCCCCAACAGGTGTGAGTTGGGAGAAGGGACAAATAGACCAGGAACATGCAGGGCTGTTTTGTACAGCCACAGCCCTGCAGCTAATCCATGGCCTGGTCATTTAACATATCTATAGCCTTTGGCGGGTCACTTGGATATGTTAAATGGCTGTGGCCATGCTTGGAGCTAGGGGAATGAAGTCACTTCCCCCCAAGATGTGACTGGGGGGCAGATCCCCTGAGTTACAGCGCCTGCGTGGGGGCTTAGAGGAGATTGGCTCTAGGACATGGGACCATACCTGCCCAGACTAACAATGGCAGCCCAGTAAACTTATAATAATACAGAAATACTGGCAGGTGTAACTGATAGTGGGAGGAGTCGGAAATAGGGGTACAGAGGAAGATGGGCACCGGGGGATTTAAACCCAGATACGGCAGCCATTAGGGGGAGAGACACGAGGTTTCAGCAGAGTTAGGACCCCCCCACCGTAGCCATTAGGAAAGAGAGCCACATGGGTCTCAGCAGAGTGCAGACCCCCTCTTGGCCAGGTGAAAGAGAAAACCACGCAGCTTTGCCAGAATGGATATCCCTGTGGCCAGGTGAAGAAGAAAGACGCGCTTTCGGTGGAGTGTGGCTTTGGTAGAAGAGGCCCATGCAGCTCCGAGGTGCTCCTTTTGGCCGAGTGGCCTGGAAACCAGGAGAGACTTTGACTGGAACTTGGTACAAAGAACTCTTGCCAGTGAAAGGTGCCACATGACTTTGGATTAATTGGAGATCCTGCCTGGACAGGCAGGTGACACAGCTCATAGTGCCAGCAACCTGAAAAAAATGGACGTGTGCTCTTTTTCTGATTTACGGTACCCAGAGTTAGGACAGTGGGAGAAGGGAGCGCTGTGTGTGTGTGTGTGTAGGTGTATACCCTTAAAGACTCTAATATTTTAAGGAAGGCATTAGGCCTGAATAGCATTAAATAAACATTTTGTTTCCTTTTCACAAATCTCTGGCATTGAGAGATGTCTTTCCAATTGGCGGCAGACAGAAGAGCCCAACAGATATTAGTATACCGTCCTTGGGAGGAGCCTCTGTTTTCTGAAGCAGTTTTTGGCATCCCTGGGTGGGCCAAGTATTGCCCCCCCCCCCCGACCCTTGTTTGGTAACAGTTCTATAATCATAAAGCTTAACTAAAGTAACAGAGCAACTCCACCTCAAAACAAACAACCAAGGAAAACCAGTGGCTTAAGTAAATAAGGAATTTTATTTTTTCATCATTTTAAAGCCATTGCTGTATTGGTCATTTATTGTGGAAACAGAATCTAGTCGAGTAAAAGAATAGAAAAGAATTCATTAAGGAATATTATACATTTCTTAGTACACGGGATGGGTGAGTTGGCAGAAACTCTAGGAATAACTCTCAGACCATTCCTGAAGAACTGGTCTGCTGATAGAGATGTAGGTAATCCACACAACCTTGCTGTGATGAGAAAGCTACTGCATCAGGAGTCCACTGCCATCACTTTCAGCCTCGGACAATCCAAGCCCTTCCAGTGATGTGCTTTCTAGAAGTTCTGGTCTCCCCATCCTCACGCTGCTCACTTTCTCTTTGACAGTCATTCTTGGAATTCTGGCTACACGGGAGCTGGGAAGTACAGTCTATTCTAGAAAGAGGTTGGAAGAAGAATTGAGCCAACCAGTCTAGAGCATGTACCTCTGCTCCATCAGCTCCAAAATTATGTAGTAATAAAAACTACTCTGTGTCAGATGAAACAAATTTATTTTTCTATTTCATCTAATACTTCCAATATTTTTTCTATAGATAGTTTAATATTCTTATTTTATTAAAGATACAGGAATGGCATAATAACTAAAAATAATAGCCCTGGCTGGTGTAGCTCAGTGGATTGAGCTTGGGCTTGTGAACCAAAGCACCGCTGGTTTAATCCCCAATCAGGGCACATATCTGGGTTGCAGGCTGGGTCCCCAGTAAGAGGTGCAACCATACATTGATGTTTCTCCCCTTCTCTCCTTCGCCTCATATCTCTCTAAAAATGAATAAATAAAACACTTTAAAAATGAATAAATATATATTTTTAAAACTTGCCCAAGTTTACCAATTTATACAAAGCCAAAGCAAAAAACCAGTCCAGTGTTGCTTCAGTAATGAAATTCTTTCTACCATTCTTTGCTTTCTCTAAAACTAAAACTATATCGGTATAACTTAAGGTTTTTATTTTCAAATTCTAACAGTTTATTTAAGGGTGGGCTAAAACAAATTCAGGGATGTATGAAATGTGCTAGTTTTAAAAGATGGATAGTACTCTTTTGGAAAAAGAATGACTGATAGTATGCCTAGATCATTCAAAACAAAAACACAAACAAACCCAAAAATGTTAATGTTGATGCATTCAGTGAGCCTGAATATTGCAGAAAATTCTGACTCCATTTAATTGATATGCAAAATAAGAGATAATTTGGCTAAAGTTGATAGTTCAGACATCTGGGTACTAAGACCTCTGAGCAAGTGCTACATGTCATTTATATTCAGCATCAGAAAATGTTATATTCAAGCTTCCCTGTCAGTAATGAGATTTAAAATATGATAGAAATATCCCTAAATAAAATATGACAATGATGAATAGATCTAGAAATTAGGGGCAATAATACAAGTCTGAATATCAATTAGTTTTCTTTCATCATAGACTAAGCAAAGTAAATCTTCTATTTTTTTAAAATCTTAAACAAAAGAAAGAAACATTGGGAAAAACACCTACACTTAAAGTAGGTAAAAACTGAAGAACAAGTGACATAGAGTGCCCCATCGAGAAAAAATGCGTACTTCATAAGGGCTTTGCTTTTAATGAGGTTGAAGAATGCTGAGAGACTAAATAATGTGAAAATGCACTGAAGACCTTGAGAGTCGGCTGAAGTTTTACCCAAGAACTTGCAGGACTTAACCACATCCACCTTTGCTGAAAAGGAGATTTACATTCCAAATGAAAGCGTTCAGAGCTCCCCTAATCAGAAGGCTAGAAGAACAAAACAGAGAAGGACACCCCATATATTTCTTATCATCCCTGCAGTGTTCTCTGCATCCTTCTTGTTCAGCTAGATCACAAAGAAAAGTATTTAACTCAGGAAGCTCTATTGTAGTTCATGTAGTAAAAGTGGTGCAAAGTACAAGTTACTATCTTTGGAAAATAAAATGTAGAAAAATTAAAACATGGAAAAAAACAAGTAAAACTATAATTAGTAGATTGATGAAATCATTAAAATACAAACATAACCATAACTTAGAGGGTGTGATAACTATAAATGGTTAAAATGTTTGAGATACATTCAGGTGCCTTACTTTTGTAGACAAAATAAAATGGGATATATTGAAAGTAACCTCACAGAATGATATGGTCATAAATTCTTAACTAGGCAGGACGTGGTGGGTAAATAGAACCCAGGCCTATAACTTCTTTAGAGTGAAAGGTGTTTAAGCCATGCCTGTCCATTGTTCCTCTGCAGCTAAGTTAACAGACCTTGGAAATGCCAGAAGTTACACTTCTCAAAGGCATGACCACCCTCAAGAAAGCACACAATCTTGTTAACTACTCTGTAATCCAATCTCAGCCTTGCTTGTTCTCAGCTTCATGTAATCTTCCTTAAACTCTCTCCTTAATTTCAACTGCATGGAAGAAATTGCAAAACTGTTCTTCTCTGGAGCATTTTGGATCCTGCCTCCTGGCATACATCATGAGTTTTACTCAAATTAACTAAAAAATTCTCTATAGGTTTGGATGTTTCTTCTTTTTACACAGTTTAGCATAATATTTATTTTATATATGTACCTGAGGTAGGCACAAAAACAATGTTTAATGAGTTATTGCTATTAAAATATTTACATTTATATATTCACGATGGATTGTGCTAGGTTATTTTCATACATTACCCTCTTCTTTATTTGACCTTGATGTGTTAAATTTTTTTCACAGCTTGGTAAAATGTTCCTTTATTTATTTACTGACTTTTAACTCATCTGCCTGATAAAAACACCTTAATCTATATCTTCATGTAAATTTTTCTTATAAATTTTATTTTTCTCCAGCCCAGGACCTAACTGGCATCTGTGCTTGGATATATCATAAATGTTTCACATTTAGCAGGTCCAAAGCTTACCTCATGGTTTTCTGATGCAAAGCTCATCTAAACTGAGTTCCTCTTCCCCAAATCAGTATCAGTGTATCCTTGTTCTTCTCTCTTTACCTGTTTTCACTTATCTAATCTATTAAATCTATGAATATTGCCTTTGTTCTATATCTCAAGTCCACCTGTATCTTTCCATCTCAACTACCAATGACTTTGCCAAACCAACTTTGCCTTGGAGTTCTAACTGATATATATGTCCACAGGCACTCTCCCCCACACCTCATTTACGGTAGCCAGAGTGATTTTTAAATAGGATAATGTCCATTTCTCTTTTGAGATTTTTAAACTATAAGAAGTAAACATCCTGTTTATCCTACATATCCTTCTATAGTCTGGCCTCTGGTCAAGCCCCAGCTGTATTTCAAGCCATTGGGCAGTTTGGGTGTAGGGCTATTAGGAATGGGGTTGAGAGAAAAGTGTGTGTTTTATTTCCCTTCTATCTCAGTGGTTACCAAAATGTCAGGCAAATGATCCAACTTCAGTAAATGTAATTGAGTAAATGAATAAAAGCCATCAAGAAGCAATCTCACCTAGTCATATTGGTGGTGTTCTTTTCTTTTTCTTATTTTATTTTTTCATTTAATTTTAAATGTTTGGGGTAGTGCTCTTTTAGTCATCAATTATGAGGATGATAGCAATGGCAAGATACAATGATGCCTATTCATATAGCACATCACTCCTTTATTGTACACAATAGCACTGAAGTCCATGCTAGCTAATCCCTACACACAAAAATCAACTATTAAGAAGTTAAATATAAATTACATGGCTATTGACAAAATTGAAATTTGCCCCACGTTTATGACTTCAATCTCTTGGTCCTAATGCCTTCTCTTAGCAAGAATTGAGTCAGCACCTATGAAACATAGTAATGTCAGAAAAAAATTGTTTTATCTTAACCGGAATGGTTCTGCTCATATTTACGAGTTTGAGCCTTGGAATTTTAGTCAGGTGACAGGAGTCATAGTTTAGTGTCCACTTTTTTATGTATCTTCTTTTCAAGACAAAATTTGCTGTGTTTTGTTCTCAATAGGTTTCAGTTTCTTTGAATATGTGCACAGAGTAGTAGAGTTATATTTGTGTTTTTAAAATATTTTAAAGAAAGAAAAATATAAGTTCCAAACAGTTTCCAGAGAAGATTTACAGGAATTGAACCTTCTATATGACTTACACTATAGAAAATACTAAGTTAAACTGTAACTGTCAATGTCAAGGAGTCTCTTTATGGCAGGCAGCATAAAGTGATGGGACGGACCCAGACTTTGCAGAAAGGCAGAGTTGGGTTTAAATATTGCTCTGCTATATTTAGAGGTGTCAAGTTAGGGAATTCTTATCCTCTGTGAATTTCAAATATCCTCATCTGTGAAACTGATGTGTCCTCTTAAAGGTCTTCAGTGACAGTTGTTCTTTTTTTCAGTGGTTGCTTTCTTATTTTTTGTGGTGAGAACTTTTAGGATGCACTCTCTTAGCTGTGTTCAAATATACACTACAGTATCATTACCACAGTCAGCATGCTGTATATTGTTTTTATTATTATCACCATTGTCATCATCATCATCCTCAGTAGCAGAAACCACAAACACATTTCTGCTTTTATCTCAAAGTATATTCTGTGTTTTGTTTTTTTGGGGTCTTTTCTTGTTATTGTTCTCTCAGGACAATAACAAAAGTGTTAAGATTTATTATATACTTTGATTTCCCTTCTGGCCATCATGTATTGTACCACTGTTGTAAGTAAACAGCAAAATAAAATCTTCTATTGTTAAAGAAGACTCCATACAAATCCCACATAGTATACAAGTGTAAGAAAAAAGAAATGTCTCCTCTTCAGTTGCCCAGATTTGATCTTCCACTATCAATCAATAGTTACCTGTATATGCCATTCATTGATCTTACACACATAACTTTAGTTAGACCGTATAGGAAGTCCACATTGTATACCAGATATGTGAAAACCTTTTTCAATTTCTTTTAAAGAAAACCTTCTTATTTGTCCCTGTTACTGCTCAGCTAACTCCTGTATCCCTATGAGATACATCTAATTAAGGCATGATAAATGCAATTTTGAACTTGAACTCAAAAAATCAAAGTAAAATGTCTAAATTCAGAAAAGGTGATTTGTGGTATTAAATGTAAATGACATTTTAATTGTAAAAATTCATCAGTCTGGAACTTAATGAAATTAATGAAGCAAGAAATAAGATCCAAATTCAAAAGTTTGTATTCCTCTGCTCAGTTGGCTGCCCTGGGCGAGCCCTGAAGGGGAATAAAAGCAAATTACAGCCATAAGTAATAATTTAGGATGTGCTATCATCAGAGAGTTATATGCAAAAAATTGTATGATAAGGACTTTCTGAACAAGCAGCACATTCAGTTGAATATGTGTAAGTATGTGTGTCAGCATGTGAATGAATAGATTGTAGGGAAATAAATTACCAAAGCTAGTGGATGAATATTATCATTTTTTAAATAACCACTTAAATGCCCTAGAATTCAAGGATAAAAATCTAGAACATAACTAAAAAATTCAAATTAGAAAACCCTTGAAATTCTGAAAACTTCAGAAATTGTGTTGCTTTCCAGAGCAAATGATTACAGGTAAATTGGTAATGTAATGGGGTGCAAGGAGGGGGGTCACCAAAAATAGAGAAGCATATTCCCCAGGAATCTTGACTGGGGGCAGAGGAAGCTAACAATTCAACTTTTAAGATATTTTGCATAACAACGACAAGTTAAAAGCTGTAATGCTGCCCCTGACATAGGCATATGTGCCTTTGGGAGCATGCAGGGACTTGTGACATAGCTGGGGGATCTTATATAGTGCCTGCATGAGAGTCAGGAGTTGGATACCCCTGTGTCCCTGAGAACTCTTGCCCTGACTAAAGTTGGCAGCAAAAAGAAGGTAAAGGATACAGGGTAAGTGGCAAAAGTAGCCCATCATAAGAAGGGCTAGATGTGAAGTCACATAGGAAGTTCTGGGCTGAGCATTTCAAATGAGGTCAGGCTGAGATAGAAACAGGCAGCCGTGAGGAAGGAGCCATGAATTAGGGGGATTTTGCCATACTAACTGTAGTGAGGGAGAAGCTACTTCTGCTTCTCTGAGAGATTCCGCCCTGCAGGCTGGTGTAGTAAAGAAGGAGGCATGTGGTCTGTAGTGAGTTAGCAGCTATGTGGGCTGAAAGAAAGGAGGAAGCATCCATGCAGGAGGAAAGTGTGTAAGGAGATAGCTGACAGAGCTGTGTGGGAACCTGCCTAACCAAGCAAGAATTTGTGGCAAATGTCTGGAGCTGAATCGAACTGTGACCAGGCATGTAGACTTTTGCTTCTCTTAAGGAAGTATGGAAAAGCTACTCTTTGGGGATGTGTACCTCCCTGGACTCCACCATGGTTCAGTGTAACACTGTACCTATTTCCATGAACTATTACATGGAGGCTGAGGACAGAGCACCCCAGATCCTGAGGGAGAGAGCTGCTGTGAGAGGATGGCGACTCTGAAACCGATAAGAGCACATTCCAGAGAGGACAGATGACTGTTTGCACAGTCGGCTGAAGAACCGATAAGGATATGGGGAACTTCTGGGCAAGTTATTGGCTTATAGCCTGATGGGGGAAAGGGGAAGTGCTGGGTCTTGAGGGAGAACAGGGATCTGAGCAGGAGTGCTCCCAGACCCCCTGAGTTTGGAATCCTATAAATAAAAACCTGTTTCCTTCAACACCAAGTGTTGGGTCACGCATCAAGGCACCACATGGATGAGTCTCAGTTTGCTTGGTAACAGTAATATGAGGAATTTTCTATGTGTATGGTAGATAACTACATCATTAAGGGAAAAAAAAACATATTCACCTATCTGCCTCCCATATTATAAGAAAATGTCTACATTTAAATCTTTAAAAAGCACTGTGATAGTAATGACTATTAAATTACTGTTTTTTAAAAAATCTATATAATTTTTTAAACAAGCAAAAGTAGTTCTTCTGAAAATTTATTTTAATCATGATACATTAGCATAATTTACATAGAAACTCACAAAATGATCTTGATACAGGGTGCAGCCAAGGGGGGGCCTAGAAAAGATTTGGAATGGTGTCCAGAACTCAAAGTGTACAGGAATATTGGAGGAAATATTAAGATATCCTCACCGCCCCCCCCCCAGGGGACAGTGGGAGAAGGGAGCGCTGTGTGTGTGTGTGTGTGTGTAGGTGTATACCCTTAAAGACTTTAATATTTTAAGGAAGGCATTAGGCCTGAATAGCATTAAATAAACATCTTGTTTCCTTTTCACAAATCTCTGGCATTGAGAGATGTCTTTCCAATTGGCGGCGGACAGAAGAGCCCAATAGATATTAGTATACTGTCCTTGGGAGGGGCCCCTGTTTTCTGAAGCAGTTTTTGGCATCCCTGAGTGGGCCAAGTATTGCCCCCCCCCCCCTCAGACCCTTGTTCGATAACAATCTGGTGTTGTGACAGGTAGCCTCCTAAAATGTCTCTGAAAGATCCCTGCCTTCTATTATTCATACTACTGTGAAATCCCTTTCTGCTGTGTATGAGTAAGACCTACTGATTGCTTCTAATGATTAAAATAAAACAAAACTTTAATTTCTGAGATAAGTTTATTAAAGACTAACTTCTGTCTTTGGCATTTCTTACTGTTTCTGTGTGCTTTGCCCTGATCAATCAAGCTGGGGAGGTTCTCGTGGCAGGGGATTGAAGGTGGCCTCTTTCCAACCATCTACAAGGAGTAAAAGCTCTAAAACAAAAAAGGCTTTGAGAAGTTAATTCTTACCAACCACTGCTTAAGTTTGGAGGTAGAGTCTTTCTATTCAAGCTTTTCATGAGAGAGTAGCCCTGATTAACATTTTTAATTAAGCAGTCTTTTGAGATACCTTGTTTTTTATTTATTGATTTTTAGAGAGAAAAACTGATTTGTTTTTCCACAAATTTATGCATTCATTGGTTGATTCTTATGCATGCCTTGAGCAAGGATCAAACCCACATCCTTGGTGTAACAGGATCATGTTACACCAACTGAGATAACTGGCCAGAGCTTGGGAGACTTTAGAATTGAGGATTCAGTTAAGTTCTACTCAGAATTATGATTAGCACAAAGTATGAAATAGAAACAAAATGACTTGCTCATAGCTACTAAGTTTTGTGGGGCAGTTTATTATGTAGAAATAAGTAACTAATAAAATATTAGAATATCTCATTTTAAAAAGTTGATGACTCAGTGTTCAAGTGTTGCAGAAATCAGTTACTGGGCAGAAATTAAACTCAGTAAGTTAATTGAATGATCATGTACCAGAGTGCTATTCATTAAACAATGATGTTGCTATAAAAGAAAAAAAATGTGATCATCAAATACATAAACAATTTTTTAAAGTTGACTTCCTTTTGTTTGAAAACTGGGTTGCTGACTTTCTTCTCTGTGCACATTCTTGGAAGATATATTAGTCTAGCAGTCTAAATCTCTGAAAACAAAAACAGAAAGTGCTTTTAATTCAAACCCCAGCTCACGAAAAGCTTTCATAATGTATTGCTCCACTTTCCTGCCTTTATAAATATAGTACAGGGAACCTACCTGACTTCCTTTGGAGACTTTCATGCAATGCCTCAGCTGTTACATTGAAAATGGATTCTCACTCTGCAATAATTTAGATGTAGAAAGTGAAAGAAGCCCTGGCTGGTGTAGCTCAATGGATTGAGCATGACCTGCGAACCACATGATCGCAGTTCGATTCCCAGTCAGGGCACGTGCCTGGGTTGCAAGCCAGTTCCCAGAAGGGGACTCACGAGAGGCAACCATACATTGATATTTCTCTCCTTCCCTTTCTGTCTAAAGATAAATAAATAAAATCTTTAAAAAAAAAGAAAGTGAAAGAAACAATAAGTAGGCACTCAACCTAAAATATCTACTAAAATGTTTTTTAAAATAAAATATTAGACTTTGATTACTTTCTTCTGATTTAAAATTTTCAGTCTACTGCAAGTATATAAAAGCAATAATAAAATAATATAAACACTATGAATTCAGAGGTCATACACACACACACACACACACATATATATATATATGTGTATATATATATATATATATATATATATATATATAGTCTGTCCAGAAAGTATCCAGCCATGTACTATGTACTATGAAAAATATATGTTTATTGAAGAAGATATAAGATACAAGAAACATTGTACATAGAGCAATAATGACCCAGTCCCCTTCAAAGTAGGTAACTTTGGACTTCACACAGTTCTCCCAGCATCATTAGCAAACACAGCATGGAGAACAATATTCTTTCTGCTCTGGTAGCAGAAGCTGCAGAATGAATTCAGCCATGACAGGCTTCATACCAAGATCCTGTGTCAAAAACTCACACAGTATTTTTTGGAGTCCCCAGATCAGCTTCTAGTTCTTGCACTGTCAGCCACTGCTCTTCGTTAATTGTAGCTCATACACGTTCAACATCTTCAACATCCTCAGGTGTTCTCCTTGTTGCGGGTCTTCCAGAATGTGGATCATTTTCAACAGATTCACAATTATCATAGAAGCATTTGTGCCACAATTTTATTTGCACTGCACTCATTGAATCATTTCTGAAAGCCTCTGAAATCATCCAAATAATTTTCTCAGAGAAATTTATAAGCCTAATGCAAAATTTGATGTAAATTTGTTCTACTCACTCAGTCATTTTGAACGCTATGGCCATACAATACACATGCTCAATGGTATGTACTGATCCCACTGGCTAATAGAGTGAAGTCATCATTGTTCATGCATGTGCACTCCAGTCCATTCACCTTAACTTCCAGGTTACAGCGATGTCTCAAAAACTGTTCTCACTATATTAACAATGGTTGGACTTTTTCTGGAAAGATCTTGTATTTGTAATTTTCTATACTAATTGTTTAAAAATTGTATTACTACTATTCCTTTATTTTTTCAATGACTTTTGAGGGAAAATACTCTTTTTTTTCCTTGGTATAATTCATAATACTTTCTTAGTTAATCAATATATTCCTTAGTTATTATATCATTGAATTACAAATATATTAAAATGGAAGACATATAACATGACAAATTTAAAAAGCATATGAGTCAACTTTTTATTCTTTTCAACATGGAAGATGTCACTTCTGTTTCTAAAACACTCATTATCCTTAGCTTAGAACTTTCGAATAAAATGCATGAATTTATACTCCAGTTCTACATTTAAGATTTTACCCAAATTGTAAAAATGCTAAGCCAAATAACTGTGAATTCTGAGTGAAAGATTGTGAAGATGGTTATCTATATAAGAGGTAGAAAAAAAAAGACAGATTGAATTTGATATCCCAGGTGGAGTTTGCTGCTCTGGAAATTAGAAAAACAAAACCTTTGACATTCATGTTAGAAAATATAGATATGGACATTATTCTAAGAATAACCATGGAACCCCAATCTGTCCATTTAATTTTTATATTTTGGATTACTACCACATCTAATTAGATTCTTACAGGTTTGTTCTCATACCAACAAAGATTTAACAACAAATTTACAACAATCTAATAATTACTCAAGTTCTACTTCTCCGCACTCCCTTCTCATTTTTTATAACAAGATGAATTATAAAATAGCATTTTTATTATTGAATGGTCGAGGAAACCCTATATAGGTACTGTATATATATGCTTGTGAAGAGAACTTATTCTCATAGTTTGTTTTATTTAATGCTCTCCAAAGTAGCTTATTTTTCTTGACAAAGAAGTACTAAAAAGTTCAGGCTAACTTTAAGAAGAATTTACTAATACATCAATGTATTACAGGTGAGGGTCACCACTGTCACCTCAGGCTCAAATTCTTCACCCTGTGAACCAGAAAGTCAAACATTAAATCTCCATTTGTTATCATGGCTTGCAGCTTAATTTATTTGTGAGATACCCCAAGTCTACAAATAATGTATTCTAACTTGATTTTCTAATGTTAATACTATATGAAATTTTTTGCAGAAACAAATAATGGCAGTTTTTTTAAATGTTTATGCTGTTGGGGTTATAATTATGCAAAAATTCTCAATTTTGTTTTAAACAGAATTATTTATTTGTAACATTCATAAAACTGAATTCAAAGAAACAATCCAGTGGATAAAAATAAATAAGAGTAATATGATTTTAAAGCAGTCTTCTCATCAAGAGGACACCCTTAATGTAAAACAAAACTTCTTGACAATAACTGGGAAAGTATGGAAGATCAAGAAATAAATGTAGCAAGGACAAATCCTTTACCACTAATTAGCATAAGAATAAAGAGAAATTGAAAACATTTGTAATTATGTATATCTTCTTTCATTAATTTCATTTGTATTGGAAATATTTTCAAGTTAATGGCCAGAGAGTTATAAAAAGTTACCATAAAATAGTTCATTAAGCCTAGGAATACAAGAAAATTCTGTGTTTTTTTTAAAAAAACTTTTTATAGTGGAGCTATTTCTTTATGTCAATAAAAGTCTTGCTGCTATAGTACATTTCTTATTGGATATAGTTCTTATAACAAGGCAAACAAAGTTTTATTGGAACTATTCTTTATAAAATGGCACAACTCTATTCTATGGTAGCATCAATTTAGTAGTTTGGAAAGACTGACTTGGAATTTTAATATTTTACTATTTATTTAAAATTTATCTAATGGCTCTAATTTATCTTTAGAATTGTTACTTTCTATTCCCTTTTAAGAGTAAGTGAAGTACTTTTTAGAGCATTAGTCTTGCAAAAATTAAATCCAAATGGGATTATTTTGCTGGCCTTCAAACACCTTGTAGCGTTGTGTTTACTTTGGAAGCTGCTACCTTATACTACAATGTGTATTTGGTTGTGATGGATGACTATTCACAAATAGGAGGAGGAGAAACTAAGGTCCTGCGATGGTGCCAGTGATATGAGAATTGGAACTGTCGCTAGACTAGGGGATGTATCTCTTTTCCTATTTTTTATCATTTTGAGCAAAAAAAAAAGAGCAGGAATCGGGTCTAAAAAGGTCAGAGTTGATGGTAATGGTTGGATCTCTGTTAAATGAGTAGATTTATTTTTCTCTCTCAATCAATCCCTCTACCACCACGGTCTTCTGATCTCTCACTTCCTCTCTGGAAGAATATTTCACAGGAAAATGTCCAGGACTCGCACCATCAAAGGAGGGCAAACATCTCTTTCTTCCCCCAGAGTAGTTGGGATACCAATTTCCCAGGTTTAGTCTTGTCAGATGAGGATCTTCTAATATTCCTTTTTTAATTGCCTTTTTTCCATGTAACTTGCTGGAGTATGGTAATTTCCAAAAGTCTGTCTTGAATTTAGTAAGGAAAGAAGCCTATTAGATTTGCAAACACAGTATTCATAATTCAAACCAGGAGACTTTTGTGAGTCAAAGGAACACCGTTAATAATTATTCTAGGAAATGAGGCAAGAATCAAGAACATATGAGCTAAACATCTTTTAGAGTCTTCTAAGTCAGCCCAGTTTATCACCATTTTATAATTGTTTTTGCACTACTTCCTATGCATCTGTCTACATTATGAACCTCACAGGAACTGAGATGGTGGCCTGGACAATATTTTAAATAAAGTAAAGCTAATGAGCTCTGAAATAGCATGATGTTCAAATATCTCACCCTCTTAACAAATGAGTGACTTACTTAACTTTTCTTTTCCTCAGTTCTTCAACTATAAAATGAAAGTAATGTCAGTATGTATTCCTTAGGAAGGTTGTGAATCCCTGAGACTTGTATAGCCCAGTATTCGGTCTGCCTTAGTAAATGGTTGATGTGCAATTGAAAAAATGTGCATTTTGCTGTTGTTTGGCAGAGTGTTCTATAAATGATCATTAGGTCAGGTTGGATTCTAGCATTGTTTAAATCTTTTATATTTGAACATACTGATTTCCTGTCTGCTTGTTCTATTAATTGCTGGGAGAGGAGCGTTGAAATCTCCAGCTATAACATAGACATTTCAGTGCTGTCTAATTTTGTTTCATGTAGGTTTCAAGCTCTTTTATGGGATACATACACATGTCAGATTGTTATGTTTTCTTCATAAATTGTACCTTTTTGTATAAACAAATTTCTCATTTTATCTCAGAAAACAATCCTTTTTATGTACTCTACTTTGTTATTAACATATCCCCTTCATGAGATTAAAGTTTGCTATATTTTGTCCATTTTTTTAACTTGTATATTTATATTTAAAATAGGTTTCTAATAAGTAGCATGTAGTTGAGTCTTGTATTTTTATCCAAACTGACATACTCTGTCTTTTATCTGGAGTGTGATTCTACCTAGATTAGAAATAATTACAGATATGCTTTGGTCAATTAAGTCTATGATCTTCCGATATGTCCAATTTTTCTCATTTCTTGAATTTTTAAGTTTAAGTATTTTTTTATTATTTTACTTTGTCTTCTCTGTTCCATGTTAACTATACTGTTTCTATTTTTTAATATATCTTTCAATATATCGTCCAATATATCTTTAACTTATCACAGTCTAGCTTCAAATAGCATCACTCCATTCTATGTACCATCATTTATACCTCCAACATATATGTTTCTTTGGCATAATTTATAAGCCCTAAAATACATTGATTTTGGTTTTTCTTTAAATAATTATCTTCTTAAAAGACTAATGAAGGAGAAACTTTTAAATTTACCCACATATTGTACCATTCTAGCATTATTCAATCTATTCCATAGATGCAAGCTTTTAACAAAAACTTTCTTATACATTTCTTTTTTACTTCAAGTTGTTCACATTTTTTAAATTTTTGTGTGTGTGAGAGAGAGAAACACTGATTCATTGTTCAACTTATTCATTCATTCATTGGTTATTCTTGTATATTCTTGTATGTTCCCTGACCAGGGTTCAAACCCATAACCTTGGTACAGTGGGGGTGGTGGAGAGAGGGAAGGGAGAGAGATAGAGAGAGATACTGGTTTGCTGTTTCACTTATTCATTTATTCATCAGTTGTTTCTTGTATGTACACTGATGAAATATTGAAACGGCAGCCTTGGCACTTTAAGATGACGTTGTAACTGACTTGGACAATCTTAGGCTATTATTTATATATTTTTTCTTTCTTCTCCTTTGCACACTCCAATTACATATATATTTTCTTACTTGAATTTTTCCCATAGAACACCTATGATCTAATATTTCCCCCAGGATTTATTCTTGGAGAATTTCTATTTCTATACCTTTATTCTGCTATTTTTCTGATGTAATATCTAACCTGCCACTAATCTCATCCAGTGTATTTTTTATCTCATAGAGTGTAGTATTTAACACTAACAGTGTGACTTGGGTCTTTTTAAAAGTCTTACTTGTTTCTACCTTACACACTATATCTTTTTTCTAAGTCAACAGCTCTAAGTTACAGGTAATTTTACCCACTTAGGGGACTCTGGCAATACTGGATACATTTTTTACTGTCACAATGCAGGGAGGGAGTACTAACTTTTTAAAAAATATATTTTATTTATTTATCTTTAGAGGGGAAGGGAAGGAGAGAAGGAGAGAAATATCAATGTATGGTTGCCTTTTGTGCATCCCCTGCTGGGAGTTGGCCTGCAGGGAACTGGCCTGCAACCCAGGCATGTGCCCTGACTGGGAATCGAACCGCGATTGTGTGGTTCGCAGTCCCGTGCTCAATCCACTGAGCTACACCAGCCAGGGCGGGAGTGATAACTTTTAATGGTAAAGGCCAGGGATGTTGCTAACCTTGTACACTGCCCAGAACAGACCTAAGCACCCACATAAATAAAAAATAATAATTGTAATTTACTAAGATGTCAATAGTATGGAAGATGAGGTATCCTACTCTAACCTTAAACATATGGAATATAGACAGAATAACTGTGCTTGCATCTTTCTCTATTACCTTCTAAGAGTGTAATTTTGTACTTAATTTTTAAGAATTATTTTTTTAATCTTTATTGTATTTTTTCCATTACCATTTAATCCCCTTATAATCCCCTCCTCCCAGCAATCACCACACTGTTGTCCATGTCCATGAGTTCTTTTCCCTTTTTACTCAAAACTTTCACCTCCTAATCACACAGCCCCAGCTGTCATCCTGTTTTCTACCTGAGTCTGTCCCCATTTTTCCTTGTTAGTTCAGTTCCTTATTTATAAGATTCCATATATGAGTGAAATCATATGGTGGTTGTCTTTCTCTGACTGGTTTATTTCACCTAGCATAATGTTCTCTGGTCCTTCCATGCTGTCACAAAGGGTATACAAATGTCCTTCTTTTTTATGGCCAAGTGGTATTTCATTGAGTAAATGTCCCATAGTTGTGTTATCCACTCATCTACTGATGGACAGTTGGGCTGCTTCCATATCTTGGTGATTGTAAATAACACGGCAATGAACATAGGGGTGCTTATGTTTTTCCAAATTAGTGTTTTGAATTTCTTCAGGTATATTTCCAGAAGTAGAATAGCTGGGTCAAATGACAGAGCCATTTTTAATTTTTTGAGCTAACTCCACAGTGCTTTCTACAGTGGCTGCACCAATCTGCATTCCCACAAACAGTGTAAAAGTTTTCCACTTTCTCCATGTCTTCAGTAGTTCTTATTGTTTGTTGATTCATTGATGATAGCCATTCTCAGAGGTATGAGATGATATCTCATTGTGATTTTAACTTGCATTTCCCTGATGCTTAGTGATGTTGAGCATCTTTTCATATGTGTGTTGGCCATCTGTATGTTCTCTTTGGAGCAGTGTCTATCCAGTCCTGTGTTCATTTTTAATTGGGTTGTTTGCTTTTTTGGTGTTAAGTTTTGTAGGTACTTTATGAATTTTGGATATTAAGCCTGTTTCAGATGTATAGGTGAATATGTTCTCCCATTCTATGGGTTGTCTTTTTATTTTGTTGATGATATCCTTTGCTGTGCAAAACCTTTTTAGTTTGAAGTAGTCTCTTTTGTTTACTTTTTTCTTTTGTTTTTCTTGCCTTGAGAGACATATCTGATAAAATATTGCTACAAGCAATGTCTGAGATTTTACTGCCTATGTTTTCTTCTAGAATTTTTATGGTCTAAAAATTTCAGGTCTAACTTTTAAGTCTTTGATTCATTATGAATTTATTCTTGTGTGTGGTGTTAGAAGGTGGTCNCTGCGTGGGCCTCTTCTACCAAAGCCGCACTCCACCAAAAGTGCGCGTCTTTCTTCTTCACCAGGCCGCAGGGATCTCCATTCTGGCAAAGCTGCGTGGTCTTCCTTTTCACCTGGCCAAGAGGGGGTCTGCACTCTGCTGAGACCGCATGGCTTTCCCTCCTAATGGCTACAGGGGTCTACATCTTTCCAAAACAGCGTGGCTCTCCCCCTCCCCTGGCCAAGAGGGGGTTCCTCACTCTGCTAAAGCCACATACCTCTCTTGCAGGCACTCTCTCCGAGAAGCAGCCCCAGTTCCAGCCTGGTTAACCGCCACTCTGCTAAAGCCACATGGCTCTCAAGCAGGCCCTCTCTCAGAGAAGCAGCTCCCCAATTCCAGCCTGGTTCCCCCACTCACTTCTCCTCGGCCCAAAACTTGGCCACAGCTATTTAACATATCTATGAAACCAGTTAAAGGTTATAGATATGTTAAATGACCATTCCAGAGGTTAGCTGCAACTGTTGCTATGCAAAACAGCTCTCAATGGCCCTGCTCCATTCATCCCTTCCCCAAACTGACACCTTGTGGGGGGGGGGGGGGGTAAGGACATCCTAATATTTCCTCCAATATTCCTGTACACTTTGAGTTCTGGACACCATTCTAAATCTTTTCTGGGCCCCCCCTTGGCTGCACCCTGTATCAGCTGCACCAATCTGCATTCCCACAAACAGTGCAAAAGTTTTCCACTTTCTCCATGTCTTCAGCAGTTCTTATTGTTTGTTGATTTATTGATGATAGCCATTCTGAGAGGTATGAGATGATATCTCATTGTGATTTTAACTTGCATTTCCCTGATGCTTAGTGATGTTGAGCATCTTTTCATATGTGTGTTGGCCATCTCTATGTTCTCTTTGGAGCAGTGTCTATCCAGTCCTTTGTTCATTTTTAATTGGGTTGTTTGCTTTTTTGGTGTTAAGTTTTGTAGGTACTTTATGAATTTTGGAGATTAACCCTGTTTCAGATGTATAGGTGAATATGTTCTCCCATTCTGTGGGTTGTCTTTTTATTTTGTTGATGATATCCTTTGCTGTGCAAAAACTTTTTAGTTTGAAGTAGTCTCTTTTGTTTACTTTTTTCTTGCCTAGAGAGATATATCTGATAAAATATTGCTACAAGCAATGTCTGAGATTTTACTGCCTATGTTTTCTTCTAGAATTTTTATGGTCTAAAAATTTCAGGTCTAACTTTTAAGTCTTTGATTCATTATGAATTTATTCTTGTGTGTGGTGTTAGAAGGTGGTCTAGTTTCATTTTTCTGCACATTTCTGCACACCATTTATTGAAAAAACTACGTTTATCCCATTCTATGTGATTGCTTCCTCTGTCAAATATTAATTGACTATAAAGGTGTAGATTTATTCCTAGGCTTTCTGTTCTGTTTCACTGATCCATGTGTCTGTTTTTATACCAGTACCATGCTATTTTGATTACTATGGCCTTGTAGTGCAATTTCATATTAGATAGTGTGATTCCTCCAGATTTGTTGTTTTTCTCAGGATTTCTGTTGCTATGCAGGGCCTTTTGTGGTTCCATATAATTTTTTGAAATATTTGTTCTAGTTCTGTGTAACATGTCATTAGAATCTTGATAAGAATTTCATTGAATCTATAAATTGCTTTCGGTAGTATGGGCTTTTTAATAATGTTAATTCTTCCTGTTCATGAACACAGTATGTGCTTCCACTCATTTGTATCTTCTTCAATTTCTTTCTTCAGTGTCTATAAATTTTCCAAGTACAGGTCTCTTACCTCCTTGGTTAGGTTTATTTCTAGGTACTTTATACTTTTTGTATCAGTTGTGAAAGGGATTTTTTCTTCAGTTCCCTTTCTGTTATTTCATTATTGGCATATAAAAATACCACTGATTTCTGGATATTAATTTTTTATTCTGCTCCTTTGCTGAATTACTTTATCAGTGCTAGTAGTTTCTTGGTGCAATCTTTGAGCTTATACAAAGAGTATCAAGTCATCTGCAAATAAAGACAGTTTTACTTTTTCCTTTTCAATTTGGATCACTTTTATTTCTTCTTTTTTGTCTGATTGCTGTGTCTAAGACTTCCAGTACTATGTTGAATAAGAGGGGTGAAAATGGACATTCCTGTAGTGTTCCCGATCTTAAGGGGAATTGCCCATTGAGTATGATGCTGTCAGTGGGTTTGTCATATGTGGCCTTAATTATATTTAGGTTTGTTCCCTCTAATCCTAGCTTGCTAAGAGTTTTTATCATAAATGTGCACTTGGTTTTATCAAATATTTTCTCTGCATCTATTGATATAATTATGTGGTTTTTATCTTTCATTTTGTTTATGTGATGAACCCATTTATCGATTTGCTAATGTTGTATTGAACTTGTATTCCTGGACTAAATCTCACTTAATTATGCTGTATGATATTTTTTTATGTATTGCTGTATTTGGTTTCTTAATATTTTGTTGAGGATTTTAGTGTCCGTGTTCATCAGGGATATATTTTTTTATAGTTACTTTATGTGGTTTTGAAATTAGAATAATGTGGGCTTCATAATATGAGTTTGGAAGTCTTCCCTCATTTGAATTTATATGAAATGGTGTGAGAAGCAGAGGTGTTAGTTCTCAGAATGTTGGTAGAATTCACCTGTGAAGCCATCCAGTCCAGGATTTTTGTTTCTTGTTGTTTTTTTTTTTTAAATTACTGCTTCAATTTCACTGGGTATACTCTGTCTGTTTAGATTATCTGATTTTTCTTAATTTAGTTTTGGAAGATTATATGTTTCTAGGAATATATCCATTTCATCCAGGTTGTCCAGTTTGTTGGCATGTAATTCTTCATAATATTTTTATTAAAATTCTTTGCATTTCTGTGGTGTCAGTTATTTTTCCTGTTTCATTTCTGATTTTACTTATTTGGGTCCTCCCTTTTTTTCTTGATGAGTCTGGTTACAGGTTTTCAAAGATTAAGCTCTTGGATTCATTGATATTATGCATAGTTTTAAAAATACTCTATTTCATTTATTTCTTTTCTGATCGTTATTATTTTCTTCCTCTACTCACATTGATACAAGGTGCAGCCAGGGTGGGGGGAAAAAAGAATTTGGAATGGGGTCCAGAGCTCAGGGTGTCTGGAAAATATTAAGATGTCCTCACCCCCCCTCCCCAGGTGTCAGTTGGGGGAAGGGACGAATGGAGCAGGGCCATTGAGAGTTGTTTTGCATAGCAGCAGTTTTGCCACTAACCTCTGGAATGGTCATTTAACATATTTATAACCTTTAACTGATTTCACAGATATGTTAAATAGCTGTAGCCAAGTTTTGGTCCAGGGAGAAGTGAGTGGCTTCTACCCGGGATGTAACTGGGGGGTGATGCTCTGAGATAGGGCCTGCGTGAGAGCTTGGAATGGATTGGCTCTAGGACCTGGGGCCATACTTGCTCAGGTGAAAGAAGAGAGCCATGTGGTTTTGGGCAGAGTGCAGACACCCTCTTGCCCAGGTGAAAAGGGAAAACCATGCAGCTTTGCCAGAATGGAGATCCGTGTGGTCAGGTGAAGAAGAAAGACAAGTGCTTTTGGTGGAGTGCGGACCCCTGCAGCTTTGGTAGGAGATGCCCAGACAGCTTTGGGGTGCTCCCTTTGGCCGAGGGGCCTGGAAAGCAGGAGAGACTTTGACTGAACTTGGTACAAAGAACTCTTGCCAATGGAAGGTGCCACATGACTTTGGATTAGTTGGAGATCTTGCCTGGACAGGCGACACAGCTCACATGCCAGTGACCTGAAAAACGAACGTGTGCTCTTTTCCTGATTTACGGTACCCAGAGTTGGGACAGTGGGAGAAGGGAGCGCTGTGTGTGTGTATTTGTGTAGGTGTATACCCTTAAAGACTTTGATATTTTAATGAAGGCATTAGGCCTGAATAGCATTAAATAAACATTTTGTTTCCTTTTCACAAATCTCTGGCATTGAGAGATGTCTTTCCAATTGGTGGCAGGTGGACAGAAGAGCCCAGTAGGTATTAGTATAGTGTCCTTGGGAGGGGTCCCTGTTATTTTGTAGCAGTTTTTGGCATCCCTCAGTGGGCCAAGTATTGCCCCCCCACCCTTGGACCCCTGTTTGGTAACAACATCAGGCTTTATTCGTTGTTAATTTTAAATTCCTTTGAGTGTAAAGCTAGGTTGTTTATTTGAGCTTTCTCTCTCTCTCTCTGTCTTTTTTTTTTTTTTTTTGAGATAGGCCTGTGAGGCTATAATTTCCCTCTTAGGATTGCTTTCCCAGTGTCCCATAGCTTTTGGATTGCTTTGTCCTCATTTTCATTTGTTTCAAGATATTTATCTCTTCCTTGGTCTTGTTGTTGACCCATTCATTGTTTAATAACATGTTAGTTAGCTTTCATGTCTTTGCATGTTTTTCAGTATTTTTCTTGTGATGGAATTCTTATTTCATAGCATTGTAGTTCGAGAATATGCTTGATGTGATTTCAATCTTTTTAAATTTGTTGAGTCTTGTTTTGTGTCCTAACATGTGGTGTAACTTATAAAAAATTCCATGTGCACTTGAAAAGTGTGTATATTCTGCTGCTTTGGGGTGAAATGCTTTGAAGATATCAATTGAATCCATTTGACCTAGGGTGTCATTTAACACCATTCTCTCCTTGTTGATTTCCTGCCTGGGAGATTCATCCATTGAAGTCAATGGGTTGTTAAAATCCCTGGCTATGAGTAAATTTCTGTTGATCTCTCCCTTTATGTCCACCAACATTTGCTTCACATATTTAAGTGCTTTTATCTGGGTGTATAAATATTTACCAGGGTTATATCCTCTTGTTGGGTTGTTCCTGTTAGGGTGGGTGGGGATAAGAGGAAGCTTCAGCTGGACTTTGCCAAGACAGACATCCTCACAGTAACCTGAGTCCGAGGAAGAGACCACCAATGCTGTATTGCTTCTTTGTTCAGAGGGCACCAATCCCCAGCTCCCACGGGGAGCCAACAAAAATAAAACCCCACTACATTCCCTGGCTGGGGTGACTTCTCCCGGCCTCATCCTGCAGACGGGGAGAACTTCACCCTGGTACACAAACCCCAATAAAGCTCTTTATTGCCTACTTTATGGCTGATTGGCATTTCTTTCTCGGCAGAGCCTAAGAAAACCTCTCAGTTCCTTTTATCATTATGTAGTACCCTTCTTTGTCTCTTAACATAGCCTTGGTTTTAAAGTCTATTTTGTCAGATGTAAGTACTGCTGTCCTAGTTTTTTTCCCTTCCATTTATGTAAAATATCTTTTTCCATCCCCTTACTTTCAGTCTGTGTGTATCTTTCAATCTGAGATGGGTCTCTTGGAGCCAGCACATATATGTATCAGTTTTGTTTTCTTACACATTCAGCTACCCTATGTCTTTTGGTTAGAACATTTAAGCTATTTACATTCAAGGTAATTATTGATAGGTATGTATTTAGTGTTATTTTATTATTAGACTACTTTCCTTCTTTCCCCCTTCTTTTTAAAGCAAGCCCTTTAACATATGTTGCAGTACTGGTTTAGTGTTACACTCTAGCTTTTTTTTTTTTTTTTGTCTGGGAAGCTTTTATCTCTCCTTCATTTTTAAATGATAGGCTTGCTGGGTAAAGTAGCCTTGGTATAGGTTCTTGCTTTTCATCACCTTCAATATTTCACATTTCACACCATTCCCTTCTGGCCTGAAATGTTTCTGTTGGGAAATCAGGTGACAGTGTAATTGGTGCTCCCTTGTAGGTATCTACTTGCTTTTCTCATGCAGGTTTTAGGATTCTCTCCTTGTCTTTAAGCCTTGTCTTTTTAATTATGATGTGTCTTGGTATAGACTTCTTTGGGTCCAACTTGTTTCAGACTCTCTGAACTTTCTGAACTTCTGTGTCTCTTTTCTTCCCCAGATTAGAGAAGTTTTCAGTCATTATTTCTTCAGATAGGTTCTCGATCCCTTGCTCACTCTCTTATCCTTCTGGTATCCCCATGATGTGGATGTTGTTATGCTTCATGTTGTCCAAAATGTTTTTTAAGCACTCCTCATTTTTTACATTCTTTTTTCTTTTGCTGTTCTGCCAGGGTATTTTTTTCTACCTTGTCTTCCAAATCACTGATTTGACCTGTGCTTCATCTAATCTACTGTTTATTCATTCCTTCCAGTGTATTTTTTATTTCAGACATTGAATTCTTTATTTCTGACTGGTCCTTTTTTATTGTTTCTATGTCTTTTTTCATGCTGTTGAGTATCCTTATGATCATTATTCTAAACTATCTGATACATTTCTTGAGTCCATTTCATCCAGTTATTCTTCTGAAGAATTCTTTTATTCTTTCATTTGAGGTCTATTTCTTTGTCTTCCCATATTGGCTACTTCTTTGTATTTGTTTCTATATATTAGATAGATCTGTAAAGACTCTGGTGTAGACACTGCTCATTTGTTGATGCTGCTTATGATCAGCTCTGGGCAACCTGTTGGGAGCTACTATCGATTCACAGTGTGTGGCCTGTTTGTACACAGGCGGTGCACCAAGGCTGGCTTTTATTTGGTATGTGCACAGGGGAGGGTCAGGTAAAGTCTCCTAGAGCTCCCAGAGATCAGCTTTAGCTGTTAAACTAATCAAGCTACAATCAGTAACCAGGCTTAAGCTCCACAGGGTTGGGCGGAACAATTCCTACAGGTGAGGCTACTGATTCCCCTCAGGCTGATGCCAGTTGGAGGAGAGTGCTCTGCCTGAGAAAGATGGTTTTTGCAGTATGGGGAATGACTCAGCACAGGGATCCTGTCAACTGTTCCTTCATTTCTCTCCCCAGAGCCACCAATCCCAAACTCTCCTCAAGTGTCTCGAGTCCACTCTGCCCTTTCTCTGCCAGAGACCAGGATAAGTGTTTCAAATGAAATTTTGTTCATTGGCCTTTTAAGGGGCTTTCTTTATCTCCAGCCATCTCTCCCTGGCAGATAAAAACCCTGCTGCTTTTCACAGATGGGTGTTACTTGGGTTCATTTCCTGGTTCTGATACTTTAGGTTGGGAGCCCAGTTTGGGGTTTATACACCATACTTCTGAGGGGCAAAACCCTGGATGCTGAAAATATCCCCTGGAACTTCAGCTGCCCCTGTGTAAGCCCAGACAGCCCTTGCCTCCTCTGCACTCTCTACCAGTCTCATTGTGGTGAAGTATTTTCTTCTCTCTATATGTGGTTATAAGCCTTCAGTCCAGCTAGTGTCCGTCAATTATTCAGGATGGTCTCTCTACAATTTAGTTGTAATTCCAGATTAGTCCTGGTAGGAGGTTAGCATAGCTTACAATTACTCCTCTCTCATCTTGGACTTTTCTTAAACTTTTTTTTTTATTGCTGAATTCTATTGTGTTGCTACTTTACATCACTGATAATTTTTTTCTTAGACACCAGCCATTGTAATTTTTTTCTTTTTGGTCCTTTGGATAGTATTGTATTTTTAAAAATATTGATTCTTGTTCGAGGACAATAAGTTACTTGGAGACAATATAATTATTTCAGGCCTTGCTTTTTTGCTTTGCTAAGTAAGAGTAATTTTTAAAATAACTTAAGCAAAACCCATATTGATTCTGAAATAATTCTTTGTGAATTATGAGCCTTACTCTCCGGATGTTGAAAAACGGTATCAATGGTTCCGTTTGGGGCACTATTCCCTCACTTCTTTCAGATGGTCCTTCTGGCCTCACACAGTTTTCTCACATAGATGCACTAATAGGTAATCGACTGAACACTTAAGGGGTATTCTCTGCATACCCCAGAGTTCTCTATATGTGTATCTCTGTCTCATTTGGTATTCTCTGTGAAAACACTAGCTGTCTTAAATCCCCTGAGCTCCCAGTTCCATTTCCTCAATTCAAGGAAGTTCTTCCTGAGCATCTTCCCTGAACTGTGACCTGGAAAACTAAACTTCTCTTGGCAGTAATTTAAAAAAGTAAATAAATAAAGGGCCCACCTAGTTTGTTCTCATATCTCATAGATTATTGTCTAATGTTCTTTCACTGCCTAACGTTCAATGTCCTAAAGGTTGTTGTTTTATATTTTTCATTTTAGAATATTGTGAATATTTTGTATTGGGTGTTTACTTTTGTTACCTTTCTTTAAATGGACTTCTTCATCTCAGCAGCTAAGTTACTAATAGATTAGCTTGTGCTTTTAAATTGAACCGTGTTTTCAAACATGTTTCCAGGTTTTGTTAGGGCATGACAGGGGTCATCTTTATTCTCGGGCTAATGTAGCCTGATTTTTAAAGCATAACCCTTCTAAGTCTCCACTGAATGCTTCACATATCCAACAAGGTTTTATCGTTCTTACTGTTTAGAACTTAAATGTCTTCTAGCCTTGTGCGAGATATGGAAATATTTACCTTGCAGTTTTTTTAATAAATGGTTAATTTTTCCCTAGCCTTGCTGAGCTTCATCCTCTCTATCCCCGGGTTAGTGTTCAAAGACTTGAGGGAACTTTCTAGAGCACATTCTCTTCACACTTTCTGCCTATGTAGAACCTTGTCCTGTAACGTGCACTTATCTCTGTCTTTTTCCAATTCCAATTTCTCTGTCCTCAATTCATTAAGACCACCATGTCTTCCTGAATTTTTCTAGCTTGCCCTGAATCAGAAAGTGCTTAAAGGCAGAAACTTGGGATAATATTAAAGATCATCTGCTTTTCACTCTTGGCGGGGAGAAATATAGTTTTGTGCTGCCTGTTGTCCAACATTTGAAAACAATGTTGTCATACACTGACATCAAGAGAACATCAAGCAAAATTAGTAGCAAAATAAGTACATAAGTACATAAATAAGTAAACAAGTAAGTAAATTAATCTCTCAGTCAATACTGAGAGATTAATTATATTAACACATTATATTCAACACATTATATTCAAACACATTATATTCAAACCTATTAAAAATCAGTCATAAAGAGCATACAAGTATCCAACAAGTACATAATAAAAATGTTGAACATCGCTGATTATCAGGGGAATGCAATTTAAAACCACAATGAGACATCATTTGACATCTGTTAGAATGGCTACACTAAAAGAAAAAACAAGAGATAACAAATTTTGCTCAGGATGTGAAAAAAAGGAGAATATTTGTGCATTGATAGTAGGAATGGAAGTTGGTGCAGCTACTATGGAAAACAGTATGAAGGTTGCCAAATAATTAAAGACAGAATTACCATGTGATCCAGTATCCCACTTTTGGGTGTGTATCCAAAGGAAATAAAAGATTATAGATATCAAGATCAAAATATTAAAGATTTCTGCACTTGTATGTTTATTGTAGTGTTATTCACAATAGCCAAGATATGGAAGCAACCTAAATGTCCTTCCGTGCATGAATGGATAAAGAAGATGTGGAATACATATTCACTAGGATATTATTTAGCTATGACAAAGAAGGAAATCTTGTCCTTTGCAACAACACGAATAGACCTTGAGGGATAAGTAAAATAAATGAAAACAGAGAAAGACAAATACTGTGATATCACAGGTATGAGGAATCTAAAAAAGCTGAACTCATAGAAATAGGGACCAAATGGTGGGTACCAGAGCCTGAGGTATGGAGGAAATTGGCAGATATTGGTCAAAGAGTACAAACTTCCAGTTATATTGTATACTTGAAATTTGTTAAAGGAGCAGATCTTAAATGTTCTCATTTTCCACAAAAAATAAATGGTAACTATGTGATGCAATGGCAGTGTTGACTAAGGCTGTGCTGGTCTTCATTTCTTAGTCTAGGTGTACCAGTCGACGTGCTGTGTACCCTGAACTTACACAATCTTTTATGTCAACTATATCTTAATAATCACAAGAACATGGTTATAAAGAGAAATGTTGAAGTATGAACTTTCTATGGTTGTGTTTTTTATGTTAAAAGATTTAATATCCAGCCCTGGCTGATGTAGTTCAGTGGATTGAGTGCAGGCCTATGAAGCAAAGGATCGCAGTTCGATTCCCAGTCAGGGTAAGTGCCTGGGTTGCAGGCCAGGTTCCCAGTAGGGGACACCTGAGAAGCAGCCACACAATGATGTTTCTCTCCCACTCTTTCTCCTTCCTGTCCCCTCTAAAAATAAATAAATACAATATTTTTTAAAAGATTTAATATCCAGACATTGTGTTATTGAATGGTCAATTTTTGCTACTCGGATCGCCCAACTCTCTGAGGGTCGTTAAAGGAGGATAAGAGCAGACGTTTTGAAATAGAGGTCTGCCTTGCCCTTTAGATAGGTCAAAAAAGATTTATCTCTGATAATCTCTTATTATGGGCCAGACCCCTAATTCAAGTTATTTTAGGTAGTTAAGGGAAGGTGTTTGAATAAACAAATTTTAAAATATTTTTCTGATGAGTAAGAGTATTATAATTCCAATAGCAGGAATTATTAAATGTTGCAAATATACTAAAAGTATAATATCAGGCTAAATTCCTTCTCAAGGTTTGTGAATTTATTTTTCACTTGACTTTCCTCTGGCCACTAATAGAAAAATCTGAACCATATAAACAAATATTTAAAAGATACTCAGTTGGTAATATTCTAATAAATAAATTCTCAGCAGAAACAAATAGACAAACCAACCAAGAAAGACTTAGAATGAAATAATTATGTACATCTTAATTATGAATGAAATTTTAAGTCCATCTCCCCCATTTTCTTTCACATTGTTCTGCAGTATACTTTATAAAAGATCCTCAAAATTATAAACTTTGTCTGGGTACTACATCAAATTGAGCTTAGTCTAAGCATTTATTTCCATTCCACTTTTGAGTCCCCTCAATGTGACATAGCTAATCTCTGCTTTTGCCCTGAGAAATTTAAAGAAAATAATTTTCATTTGGGTTTGGAGGGGATGAGGGGAGGGGTGGGGAGAAAATACAGACAACTGTAATTGGACAAAAATAGAATAATAAAAAAGAAGAAAAAAATTTTTAGAAATGCATTTGACCGAAACAATGATTGGCACAACACTTTAGCTGCTAAGGTTCTTTATGAACAACAGACTTGGATTAAACATGAGACGGATTGTCTTCAGGCCAATAGAGAGACAGATGCTCACAGTGTTGATTGCCTATGAGATGAAGGGAGCCAGGATCCTCTGGAAAGGAAGCCAGCCAGCAAAGTGAACCCAGCTGCATGGTGATATCTGCTAACGACATGTAAATGGATGATTTTTGTTTTCTCTTGTGTGTTGTTTACCTTTCTTCAAATAAAAAGTAGAAGACTCTTGTATAGAATGTACTATGTGCATTAGATCTATATATATAGTCCATTATATCTATATATAGTGCCTATATAGATATAGATCTCTATCTACATATATAGATCCAACAATTCAAGATGAAAATATAAAATAGGGAAATTATAATTTAAAAACATCACTTGTAGGGGGAAAATCCTACTTTTAAGGTGATTGCCAGTTCACTGCAAGTCAGAAATATGATTCAACAACAATATTAGCATCAAAAGCAGTCATGGAAGTTCAGCAGTATAAATAGAACAAGATGAAACATGATACATACTGATCACCTGATCTGTGCTTTTTGGAGTAGGTCTGAAATAATGTATTTTCCTCTGTAAGCCAGAGATTTAGAGTAATGGTTAAAAACAAAATAAGGACACAAAATCAAACAACCAAAATAAATAGTAGCCATAACAAATAACAAAAACAAAGCTAGACACACACATAGAGAGAGAAGATTTATTGATGATATGTGGACTGACCGATAGATCTCAGCATGTTACCCTTGGCAAAAAGGGAACTTAAATATAGTTATGTAGTTTCTTCAATAATATAAAAAGTAGGTGTTAGAAAAAGAGATAGTTTAGTCTATAGACTTCCAGAGGGAATGGCCCTAAAATTATAGATAGAAGAAATACTTAGTTATAAAATATTAAGAAAAAAGGGGATCAAAATTCAATGAGGGTACTTTAGAAATAATGCTTTCCAATTACGTCATTAAAAATTTTTGGACAGCAGGTCAATAACAGTGCAATAAAAACAACAACCAACTACAATAAAGATAATATTTCTAAGCATGTATTATGTGCCTGGTGCCAACTCTTCTATACATAATGCTTACCTTAGTGTTCAAAACAATGCTTTATATAGGTGCTATTAGCTGCTTTTTGCATTGTAAGAAACTACCTTGCTCATGCTCAGAAATCAATGAGATGAAGACAAAAGTTATAGGGAAGTACTTTAATTTTAGAATCCAGTTCCCACTTTCCAGAAGTGGTAGCGGTAAAAGCTACATGCATGCCACATGAATCAGTTAAATGGCTGAATTAGACAAATCAATGCATTTCCATCACTTCTATCAATTCTACATTCCACGCCTCAACATTTCTACTGAGGTTACAAGTTCATTCAATGTATTTTAAAAAAACGCTACAAAAGACTTTCTCCAGTTGTGTGATTGAAAAGACCTCTGCACAATGTGCTGTTCTTTCCACACCATGTGCCCAAAGCCAGATACTACTACTCTGAACGCAGCACTGTGAGAAATCCAGGGAAAGGAGAATTTACCCCTCCCTTCCAGTTAATTTCCATGTAACTGAGGAAGTTACAACCATGTGAGGGAAGGCGGATCCAAGTTGGTGAGCAGAAGGAAGAAGGTAACGGCCACTACATGTTCTTTTCCAAAGCTCTTCTGAAATTTGAATTTTTGCAAAAATGTTTGAGATCTTTATTTGGGGAAGAAAGTCTAGTATCGGCAGACTGGAACGTGTTTTTAAATGCTGCTTTTAGATGGGAAGAGTATGATTCCACAGTTAAAGGCATTTGCTGTGAACCCTCTAGTCAGCTTAGTTTCCTGAGAGGAAGAGAATAAAGCCAGGATTGCTGTATGGTACTCAGGGCTATGAAGGTCCATTTCTCTCTTTACCCAGATATTTAAGGACAGCAATTAAAAAAAAACCTAGAGAGAGATGAGATGTTTGGATATCAGCAGTGTGGACCACTGTCCACATCGAATACCTTTAAACACAGGCAATTTCTTATCCACTGGTGTGAAAGGTGCACCTGAGTTTTCTCCTTTTAAAAACAGTAAACGTGGGTGAGGTTAAAGGCCAGAAGTAGGAGAAAGGTGAGGTTCTTGGGAACATAAAGAATTACCTCAATGATTAGAGGGAAGAACTCACCCAGGAGTCAATTTTGCCAAAGGTACTTATAGAGGGACTGAAGATTCTGCCAAAATGCTAGATCCATTCATCTTAGAAAAGTAAAGTGACTCTATGTCAAGGTCTGTGACCTTAATCATCCCTGCCAAGTTCATTTGCCCTGTATGGTAATAGGCACACATTCTGAGGGTCAGGGCTTGCCCTCATCTTCGGAAGGCTGTCATTCTGCGTCCCACAAGCAGACAGTAGAATGTTGGTTCTTCATTTTTCTTTCAATCAAATGATGGGCCGACTAAGCTTCAGCTAAATGTGTTGCTTTCATGATATGATGCTGATGATGACAGCCTACCTTCCACTGATATTTACACTTTTTTCTTAAAAAAAAATACTGTCAGTATTTTAATACATCAACACGTTAATCTAATAAGTCTATCTACATATGCTTTTTGTAAAACAAACTATGAACGCCACTTCCAAAGAATCTGATTATTTGAAGTTCTTACTTAAATTATTCTGACTTCATCATCCCATATGTTAATGATTGAGGGGATAGTGATTTCTCACAGGTGGGTGGTTTCACAGTTGGCATCAGAAGAAGGCTTCCTCAAGTCCAGATGGTGTTTACAGGGTGCTGCAGCGTAGGTATGTCAGAAGAATCTTCACATGCAGAATTATAATTGTTTATTACAAAGCGGATGCTGTGATGCACCATCAACATTCACAGCTGCTGGGAGTGCTCTAGGAAGGCTGCCCTCAGCCCTCAGCCCGCCCTACTCACTGTCCGTCTACCACTCTCAAGGTAAATAAGTCCTTCAGGGGTAAGCGACATCCAGAGATTAATCAATGTGGGGTTTAAAGGTTCAGTCTCCTTGCCTAACTCAGGACATCTCCAAAATGCCATTCCAGCACCAGTGCTCCTCAGGAGATAATCGAAGGTTTTTGTTTGGCTAAATCACAGCTCTGTTTTTATCTCTTTTCAATCCCAATTTCAGCCCTCCTCTTCTACAGGTATTCATCTCAAGTGTGCTCCCTAAATGAACTTCCCATATGCTTAACAGTCTCAGAGGTTGCTTCTAGGATAAAGCAATCTGCAACACTAAGTAAAGCTCAATGCTTTATTAGCATGAAAGAAGGTTATGGTGATCATTACTGATCTGAATAAAAATTGATGCAAATTAATGTCATCTTCAGTACAATGATATGGATACTGTAAGGATATGGATACTGTAACAGTGGGAAATTGTAACCCACCCCACCATTCTTTTCACATTGTTTCTGTTAGTGCTGACTCTGACTAATATGTGGCTTACAGATGAACACATGTTTGTATGAGAATCCTAGGGACTAGTTTCAAAAGATGTAAAATTTGACCTTTAAGCATCCCAGCTGAAGGAGGTTTACTGGCCTTTATCCATAGAGCCGGGATGACAGAAAGCAGGGATGATGTGGATCCATGAGAACAAAGCCAGGATGATGCGCACCAGACCAGCAGTTGCCTTATCAGAATGGACTGTGCCTGCCTGAATATTGACAACTTTGCAACCCCCTCTCCTGATCTCTTTGATCTGTTCCCCTCTCCCTCCTTACAAAACACCTCTGCCTCCAATGAGAGGTGGAGATGAGCTTTGAGACATGAGTCTCCCAACTTCCAGATGGCTGGTATCTGAAAATAAATCACTTTCCTTTATGTTATTTGCCTCTCAAGCATTGGATTTCATAGCGGCAGGCAACCAGGCATGCGTCTCAGTTACAATGCCTCTAAGAAACATATCAATAAGCAGCTTCATTTTGTACAAATACACAGAGAGCATTTATGCACACCTAGATGGTATAGCCTACTTCATACCTAGACTATGTGGTATGAGTCTATTGCTCTGCAGGAAAAGTAATTTTTCCTCTACCCTTCTGAGCTCTTGGATGTAATTAAAGATATATTAGCCCAGGCTGGTGTAGCTCAGTGGATTGAGCATGAGCCTGCGAACCAGAGGATTGCAGTTTGATTCCCAGTCAGGGCACATGCCTGGGTTGCAGGTCGGTTCCCAGCAGGAGACACACAAGAGGCAACCGTACAATGATGTTTCTTTCCCTTTCTCCTTCCCTTTCCCTCTAAAGATAAAGAAATAAAATATTTTAAAAAATTGACATTCTTATAAAATATTTATAAAACAAGAAAAAGACATATTAACAGAGAAGACATAAACAAAAACTTAGTCACATATATACCTTCTGTGTGCATGGCCGAGATCAAGGAAAACTGAGTAATGCTTCAAAATGGCTGAGGCTGCCACCTTCAATACCATCTTCCTCTAAAGATAGAAGTTGCTGGGGGTGGGATGGAGTCAGTTATGGAGGGTTACCAGGAAGGGCACAGTAAACATGGGTAAAATTGCTCTACAGATTAAAGTCATTGCCTTCTGCATTGATAAGCATTTCTTAAGATAAGGTCTTCCCTCTCCCTCAGACACAGCCAGGGAGAAACCTTTACAAATGGACACTTCCCTTACAAATGTCAATGTGTTTTATAGAGGATGATCTCTGCTTTGTTCTCCCAGGGCTGCTGTTTCTTAAAATTAACCAGCCTAAAATAATTCTTATGCCAAAGAACATATATTGAGGTGGCAAGTTTTGCTTTCCTATAGCTCCTAGGTTACAACCCTTTCCGACATGTTGTAGCACTGAGTACCAGGGACAGTTGTGCACAATGGTACTTGCATAATGTTATGATGTTATGGCACTTTTGACATTGCTGGGCAATAAGAATTATTCAGCTCTATTAAAATCTTATAGGACCATTGTCATACATATGGTCCATTGTTGCAAAACATGGCAATTAGAAAATTAAGATGATGCCCTGACCCGTGTGGCTCAGTGGATTGAGCACTGGCTTGCACACCAAAAGGTCACCAGTTTGATTCCCAGTCAGGACACATGCCTGGGTGGCAGGCCAGGTTCCTAGTTGGGGGGATATGAGAGGCAGCCCTCTCACTCATCAGTGGTTCTCTCCCTCCCTCCCTCTTCTGTAAAAGTAAATAAATAAAATCTTTTAAAAAGATTAAAAAGTTAAGATGATGATAATGATGATTGTTGTCAAATATGTGTGTTCCTGTTGTCCACAGCCCATAGGCAGATTCTCAAGGCAGAAGTTGGATGAGAAAGGAAAAGTCTTTATTCAAAGGCTACACAATTTTGGAATAAAAGCTTTCCACATTTGTCACTTAAGTTTATAAACTAAGGCTAAAATTTTCAACCCTTAAGTTCCCCTATCATCTCCTTGTTAATTTTTAACCCTATGGAAGTTGTGGCTGATCCAAGAGATACAAATAAACTCTTTTCTTAAATATTGTTACATATATTGGGTGCAGAGGTGCCAGATCATAACTAGCTGCCTGTTCATACATGACTAATGTCACGCCATGATTCTTACGCTGTCAGTTTGGTTATTACATGAGGATGTATGATGTTTTATAGTAAATTATATCTGAGAGATACAGTGAACTCTGAAGTCAGTGTTGGTGTACTTGTTGTTTTTTTCCATGAGCTTTGAAGTCAGTGCTGTGGGGTTTTTTTATTTTCATTGACCACTGAAAATGACTGGAACGATGTATCATTTCGATAATCAAGAGATGTTGAAGAACTTCAGCAAATGCTACTTGATGTTACTTTGAGTAACATCAAAATATTTTTGCAAGTGCTGTGGAGAGTATTTATGCCTTGAGCATAGCAATATTGTTGTTGGTGATGACTATTGCAAACATTTTGCAAGCCAGCTATTGAAGGTTCTAATTAATTAATGTTAAAGGTACTTTTTGGTTGTATTTTTTTAGCGCTATCCATGTTTCTGTCATTTGAAAGGAAAAAAATATTTTTCATGTTTTTACAATTATTTTTTTAATTAATTAATTTTCTTTTTTTTACCTTTAGAAAGAGGGGAAGGGAAGGAGAGGGAGAGAAACATCAATGTGTGGTTTTCTCTCACACGCCCCCCATTGACAACCTGCCCTACAACTTAGGCATGTGTCCTTGTTCCAGAACTGAGGGCACACACACACAGGGCCAAGGTGGGGTGACGATATACTATTACTGAAAGGACCCCCTACCAGGTTCATTATGTCTGCCTCGGACAGGAAGGACACCTCTCAATGCCAGAGATTTGTGAAAAAGAAAGGAAATGTTTATTTAATGCTATACAGACTTAAAGTAGTGACCTAACATCTTCATTACAATATTAAAGTCCTTCTTGGATACCCTCAGACGCCCACAGTGCTTCCTTCTCCCCCTGCCCTAATTTGGGGTATCGTATCTCAGGAAAAGAAGCAGAAGTCTGTAATTCAGGCTCCTGGCACCATCAGCTGTGTCACTGTCCAGGCAGGATCTCTAATTAATCCAAAGTCATGTAGCACTTTCTCATGGCCTACTGGCAAGAGTTCTTTGTACCTATTTTTCCAGGTAAAGTCTCTCTCCTGCTTCCCAGGCCACATGATCAAAGGGAGCACCCCAAAGCCGTGTGATCTTCTTCTACCAAAGCTGCAGGGGTCCCCACTCTGGCCAAAATCATATGGGTTTTCTCTCCACTAAAGCTGCAGGGAACCGGTTGGAGTCACAACTCTGGCAAAGCCAAGTGGCGGTTGTCTGCTAAAGCCCCATGGTGATTCTTTCTACTGAGCTATGGGGGTCTGCACTCTGCCAGAACCCCGTGGCTCTCCCCCTGCACTGCCACAGCTGTGTGATCCTCTCCACCTAAGCTGCACATGGTTCTCTCCCTCATATGACTACTGAGTCTGGGTTTTAAATCCCTGCCCCAGTCCTCCTCTGCAGCCCCATTTCCAACTCCTCCCACAATCAGCTACGCTTGCTGGCACTCTCATATCCTTCCAGCTTTACTGGGCTGCCACAGTGGGTCTGGGCAGGTGTGGCCTCATGTCATACAGCCAATCTTCTCCAAGCTCTCATGCAGGTGCCTAACCTGGGGAACCTGCCCCCAGTTACATCTTGGGGGGAAGTCCCTTTCCATCCCCCTGTCTCAGAGCATGGCTACAGCTATTTACCATATCTATGCAAGCAGTTAAAGGTTATAGATATGTTAAATGACCATGCCAGAGGTTAGCTGCAAAGCTGTTGCTATGCAAAACAGTTATCAATGGCCCTGCTCCATTTGTCCCTTCCCCCAAATCACACCTGACAGGGTGGGGGGTGGGGGGGGAAGGGGTGAGGACATTTTATATGCTTCTCTAATAGTTCCTAGACACCCTGAGTTCTGGGCTCCATTCCAAATCCCTATTTGGGGGGGGGGCCCTCTTGGCTACACACTGTTTCATCCTGACTGGAAATTGGACAAGTGACCCTTTGGTTCATAGTCCGGCACTCAATCCACTGAGCCACACCAGCTAGGGAGCATTTCTTTGTTTAATAATTTCTAGATTGTAACTGAAGATAAATTAAAAAATATGTGTTTACTAACAAATATAATAAATGCAAATCTGCAGTGTTTTATTTTTATTTTTCATTTCAGCACATACTAGTAATGAATATATCTCTTGGATACACATGACCTACACTATAATTTTTTTGGATGTGTGCTCCTCAGGGTTAATTATCTATTTCTATAAGATTGGTTTGTAAACTAAAACAGCATAAGATACAAAAGCTATATAATTTTGGAAGAATGGCAATCTTCTGCTTCAGAGCTCATTCCCTCTAGAACATCCACAGAAAATTAACCCTGCCACCCTCTGCCAGGCCAAACCAGTCCTAGGCTGTGGCCGGAGTTCTTTCTCCCATTTAAAACACTACCATTTGGGAAGTGCGGACTGCGGCAGCACAATCATCCAGGCATCCCTGAAGAAGAGAAAGAGAGTGAGTCTCTGCCTTTCTTCTGTTTAAATCTCCTGGCCCATAACTCCATGTGCTCCAGAAGCATCCGGCCTCTCGGCCAATCTCATCTTGGATTGGCAGGCATGCCTCCCCCCGCCACCCCCCGCTGTGTCTCCACCCAAGAGCAGGGAGATTTGCCCTGTGCAGGGCCAGCTTGTTTACCATCATCTCAGACGCCCTCTTCCGGCCGTCCCTTCCTCACGCCTCCCCAGTAATCTCAGATCTTCCTGTAACAGGATGATTTTTGAAAACCTGAATAATTGCAAATCTCGTATTACCTAATGCAGAATAATCTAATAAAGCAACCACATTTTGTGATGAGATATAAACAGTGGAATAATGTATCACAAAGACTTATTCTATTGTTATTTTTTCCAAAACCTGAGGCAGATATGTCAATGTCTTCATTATTACAATTTCTCTATGCTGTTTTTAGGCCTATTTGGACAAAAGGGGGCTGAATATGAAACTTGACAAGTTCAGGGGAATTCTGTGTGACAGCCCTATAAACTCAGAGGCCTAAGTGCCCACAAAGGATGGTCTAAAATTCAAACTTACTAACTAAAAGTAGGCCATGGTGGGCAATCATTGCCCCAGGTTAGAATCTTCAGTGACATCCTGTCTGTACCTTTTTGCATCTGGGATAACATACCTTCAATGTCAGGAACTTCCCTTGTTTCCAGCCCCTGGGGCACAACCACTGCACCATAGCAGAGATCATGACTGCCTTAACTGTTGGCTATCAATGTTCCTGTACCCACCTATGTAAAAGAAGTGTCTATCATTTTACTTTTTTATCCAGTCCCAAAGAATTCCCCACTTTGCCTTCTCCTGCCTCCCTAATCTAATGATAGAGAAAAGCCTCTTTTCCGCTAGCCTAAGAACGCCCCGTAGGAGAGTCTAACTTCCGCATTCCGCTTCTATAACTTGCTTCTGCCGCGCAGCCAAAGAGAGCCACAGCACCTCAGATATCCCCAAATAAGGAAATAGACATAACTTCCGCATTCCGCTTCTGTGACTCGCTTTACCACGTAGACAGGAAGGTCCTGCAGGTTATATAAACCCCAAGAACCCTTTGTTCAGGGCTCAGAATTTGGAGATCACTCTCCTCTGGGCCCGTGCACGTAAATAAAGATTGTGCTCCTGAACCCTCGGTGTCTGGTCGCTTCATTTTCTGTAACACTACCACCAGTGGATTTCATGTAACGCCCTATGCTTCCTCTTTTGATTTATATAAAATAAGGTGCAAGACTGCCACTTTCCAGAGCATTTTCTCAATCCACTGAGGTTTTCCTTCCTGGCAATTGCCAGTTTGGTTCAAATAACCTCTCAGAAATTCTCTAGCAGGTTTGGATGTTTCTTACATCTATGTTAGGATTATTTTATAGACAGAAGTACATAAATGTTATGTACTTTACACAAAACATTATTTAGAAATAGATCTGTCAGGTGTTTTGCTCAATTTTATTAGATGATGCAAGATGTTATTCGCACTCAGTGAGATACATGCAGACTTTTAATTAGCTGGAGAGTTTATGATATTTTTTTTTGTTTCAACAGAGACATATCATGATCCAATTATTTATCAGACCAAGCTGAAAACAGAATATGACATTACCATAGGAAGAGAGACATAAGAGGTGATTCAAAAGGCTAGGACGCTGTTGCAATTGACAGGTCATAAGGAAATGAACAAGGAAAGAGAAGAAACAGGGGTGGAAGGCATTGCATCAATAACAGAAGAAACAAGAGGTCCTGGCAACTGATTGAATGTGTGAGGCAAGTTTAAGAGTTAGACAGAGCTTTGAATATTTGGTTATAAAAGACATAGAGTACCATGTTACCTAATAAACAGAAATATCAGGTTATGAGAAAAGCTACTTGAGGTAAATGATGGTTTGATTTTTTTAAATATACTGTTACAGATTTAAACAAACCCAGTAGTGAAATGTGGAAACAATTGAAATAGTTTAAAAAGTGTTGTACTTATAATCTTTCATGGATTTAAAGCAGAAACAAATAAATACAATTTATATAATACAGATAATTTAATTGAAGAAGTTTTTTCCTGCCTTTGCATATTAAATGCACATTAAAGCTATCAGATGAAGAATAAATAGTAATTTATTGTAATGCTTTCTTCAATGTGACATAATTACAAATTTAAGTAAATGTGACACTAATATCTTCTGCCAACCAGTCTCACAATAAGACAGAGGGAGGGTGTTGGGGGAAAGTCCCGAAAGCCTAAATTCAGGATCGATTCCCAAGAACTGACACATAGTGTTATTCAAATTCATGAGAGCTTTGATAGGACAGGTTTGCAAACAGGGGAAAGCAGCTGAGCTCCCAGTGGGGGCCACTGGGAATTGTCCACCCCCTTCCCAGGACTTGGCCTCTTTTTCATAAGAGGTTAATACTAAAGCTTCATTGTGGGTAGGCCACCACTAGCCTCCTTCCTGGCATCTGACTGTTGTCTTTAGGTGTCATTCTGGTGCTCTGGGTAGTCAGCGCAGCCTGGGGCTACAGAGACTTAAATAGTCACAGAGTTAAAGAGAGAGTCAAACATTTACCAGACACCTTTGTTGCTGGAGCCACTTCGATTTTGTGAGTTCCCTTAAAGACGGTATGATGACTAACAAAAAGAAGTGTGTTTTTTTGTTAGGCTGTAATAAAAAATAAAATAATTTATTTGAGCAAAGAGGGCATCACAATCCAATGGCACAGATTCAGGCAGCAACTTAAGTTGTACTCTGAATGGACAAGGAGAGTCAGGTTTTATAAATGGCAAAGCATAAGAGTTGTACTCACTCCAGACCTTCATGTATATGAAGAATGTTGGCTAGGTCAATTGGGATTGATTAGTCCCATTATGTAAATGAAAGGTGGTTGATGAAACTGATTGGTTCCTTTCAAGGTGAAAATTGCTGATGGTCTGGTCACCACGAAGAGAAGGAAGTAAAGTCTGTGTATGCCCATGTAGCAGTCACTGATCCAGGGTGTTTCTTGTTCAGCTTTGAGCTGAGTTCAGCAACAGGTCAGCAACTTAACGACACCTGAGACATGCATAGGTGCCATTTCCTCAAAGGCCTCCTAACTTCATTGAAATGATTCCTTAGCAAAGCTTATTTCATTTTATTTTCTCCATTATCATAACCCCAAAGAGCAACTACTCAAACATATGTACTAGGGTTTGGGTTTGTTTTTAGAAGGGACATGATTGGTGTTCTGGGATTGAATTACATCAAACAGAAGTCATGTGTCGAGAGTGAGAACTTCACAAAGGGTAGTGTGGTGTAGCAGACTCCTTCCATTCAAGCTCTTCTCACTGGCTTTAGGCCATGGGACACAAGGAGGTGAGCCTGAGCCTGCTCAGCCTGTCTGTGCAGAGGGGATGGCACCATCAGTGGCCAGAAGGGAAGAGACTCAGCACCAAGTCACCTGTAGCTTCTGTGCTGATGATACAGAAATCTTGGTTGGGTTATAAAGTTCCCTTTGCATTATTTATAAAGGAAGTATGTACAAGTCAAATTGTTAGTGAAAAAATGGAAAGAAAAAATGTCCAGCTATTATAGTGACAAAAGTGATGTGACTTTTTAGTAAATTAACTGAATGCTACTAATTAAAAATGAGTTTTATTACTTTACTCAAAAAAAGCTTGGATGACATTTAACATGAAAAATATGCTATTCAAATTATTATATGCACTTAAAAATGACAGCGTTTTATTGCACTTTTTAATAGTATAATTATACTTAGTTCTTTAGAAGAAAATATTCGTGTCTAAATTCTTAAATATACTATTTTTACTTTTAAAACATAAATGTTTTAGTGGAGGTGCTTATACTTAGTAAGGATAGCATTAAATTCAGTTAAAGGTGAGTTGCCATTTTTCTGTACTTTATCTTAAGTTAGCTCTTCTCTCCCTCTTTTCTATTTTCCTACTCTCTGAGAACAGGCACCGAACTGTTTACATGTGCAGACACACTCAGATCCAGGTGCATGTAAACACTTGGTAGACTGAAGCAATGGCTGTGATTTTTCTTTCCACAGCAACCTGGTTATTTAAACTGATATTTNTTACTTTTAAAACATAAATGTTTTAGTGGAGGTGCTTATACTTAGTAAGGATAGCATTAAATTCAGTTAAAGGTGAGTTGCCACTTTTCTGTACTTTATGTTAAGTTAGCTCTTCTCTCCCTCTTTTCTATTTTCCTACTCTCTGAGAACAGGCACCGAACTGTTTACATGTGCAGATACACTCAGATCCAGGTGCATGTAAACACTGGGCAGACTGAAGCAATGGCTGTGATTTTTCTTTCCACAGCAACCTGGTTATTTAAACTGATATTTAAAATCAAAGGAAAACTTATGCTCAATCTTTCTGTCATTTGCAATCGATCTCTCTCTTCCTCTTTTTTATTCCTTGTGAAAGGACTATTTGCTTTAAAATGATCCATCTAACAACTGCAATTGACAACGTTTTAAGAATCTGATTTAAAATTTTACTGTTTTGTACTTTTTCATAGCTTATTGTTGCATACAATATGCCTCCTTATGTGGATCTACAATTAAGTGTATTCCTAAGCCCCCTACCGAATAGCCTAATGCAAAGATAAATGTGCAAACACCAAATGAGTACTTCCCTCTGAAACTGATCTCAGAAATAAAATAGTTTAAACTAAAGTGGGAGAATGATGGGGGACACAAGTGTTGGAAAAAAATTTGGTTTCAGGTAATAGCTAATAAACTTACTAATCAATGCATGTAAAAGCTATTATTCCAGGAACTGAAGGTATGATGCACCCTGACTCCAGGAGACCATAAGCAGTTCCACCTCTGTTCAGGAAGACTGCCAACAATCAAGATGGTATCTGAGCCATGGTACTGCAGGGCAAGATGCCCACCGCCCAGGGCACAGAGGAAAGAATGCTGCAGCTTTTTATCTGATTAACTTTCCCCTGAATTCCAAACACTTTACTTACACTTTTATTTTCCTTATAAGAAGGGTCAGTTTAAAATGAAATTTAAGATGGTCTGTTAGGCAAACCTGCCACCTTCTCAGATCGCCGGCCACCTGAATCAAGCTCCCATAAAGACTCAAAACATTTTTTGGAGTATAACTAATCATATTTTGCTTTATATTTTTGGATCATTATTCTTTCGTACATAAGAGTAAAAATCTCAAAGACTGATGAAATTGGCTAAGGGTGGCACCTAGATGCAGCATGATTATGCCCTCCCTCTCCTTTTTGTTTACAAATACTGAGAGGTTATTGTATGAGTAAACTATAAAATTCTCTAAAGGAAGTTGGTTTTCTTTCTATGTTATTGGTTTTTAATGCTAGTTTTGTATCAACTTGTGTTAGATTATGTGTCAGAAAACAAATCTTTTGATTTAGTGGCAATAGTAGCCTTTATTTTTTTTTCTATTTTACAGAAGGAGAATGAGGAGAGAGAAGGAGAGAAAAAAAAAGAGAGAACATCAATTTGTTGTTCTACTTATTTATGCATTTATTGGTTGACTCCTGTATGTGCCCTGACTGGGAATCTATCCCACAATCCTGGTGTAGCAGACAACTCTCTAACCACCTGAGCTACCTGGGTAGGGCAATAGTAAGCTTTTTGATGTATAATTTCTTCAGATTTTTCCACTGCAGTCTCATTGGTTATATACTGCCTAAACAGAGGAGTAGATTGTTTTTTCAATTTACTGACATTATTTTAAGAGCTTAAGTTTTCCCTGGATTTTAGAAAGTAATTCTCGACACTGCTCAGAGACTGCTGATAACCAATATGTGCCAATATGTAGCCAATTTTTCTCATTGTTATGACTAGAATTTTGGCTACATTTCTTTCCCCTCTTTCATCCAAGTAGTGCCACGTGGTTGTTTCTTACCAATAGCATGCAAGTGGAAGTGGCACAAGTCCGTTTCTGGATGGGTGAGTAAAGAGTAGGTGTGCTTTCCCAGGCTCTTTCCCTTTTCTCATTTATCACTAAAAAGCGAAAATTAAGGGACTTGAAGAAACAAAGGTACAGGCAGGAAGGAACCCAGGTCACTAGATTACTCTAGGAAGCAGAGAGACCCCTTTCCTGACTGGTTGATAAACTGATGTTAGCAAGAAATAAAACCTTATTATTGAGGTTCAAGATAAGAGGGATTTTACAACAGGGAAGTCAAAATAACACAAGGAAGAGCACAACTACTACATAAAATTAGAAATAATTTCACCAGCATGTAACATGCTGTATTAAATAGAAGATACTTAGCAAAAAATTAAGTATATATTTTCTGAGATTCAGGCACTACCAAGGGCTCTTATTCTCATATTTTAGCATTCTTCATCATACAGGTTGGAGCTTTCTATGTGCATTAAATAGCTTCCTGCATTGTTACCTTTATATTACAGTTGTCAAAGAACAAATTTTTTAAAAAAGACCTGGAACAAACTACAAATCAATAAACAAAGAACTGAGATTTCAAAAAAGAAAGAAGAGAGGTACTACATAAACCTTTCAGATTATGTATGTGTCAAAAGAATGAGTGACTTAGTTGCTGAAACTAATTTCTCCCAAATCAATTCACAAACAGTGATTTTAATATAGTTATGCACCACATAACATTTCAGTCAGCTTCAGACTGCATATACAATGGTGGTCCCATAAGAGTATAATGGAGCTGAATTTTTTGTGAGAAATGGAAGGATGTGTGGTTCAAGAGATTTTTCCTACTCTGTCAGGAGCAATGTGTGTGGGTCTTGAAAATAGATCTCCTCTTACAGCGACTCCATTTTGAGCACACAGATCACGTAGTCACTGAATTGTGTCAGAGCAGAGGAGCTGTCCACTCAGTGGTACATATTCAGAAGGTGCTACAGCCCTCCCAGTCCTAGCTTGATGGTCTTCAGATTACATGGCTATAAATTCTTTGTTGATGACCTATGACCTTATGCAGAGACACAGGTCTTCAGGAGTCACCTTAACAAGTATTAGGTGCCACTGTCATTTTATCAAAAGCTTTCTCTGGTCACAAGGAGCCATCTGTCTCTGGGTGTCAGAAATATCTTAGGTTATAATGATGTAAAGCATAGGTGAGTTTTTTTTCTTCCCTCAATTCAATGCCAGTGAGATCTTTTTGTACCAGATAGAGTCAATGGAACCAAAAACAAATTCCCAAACTCAAAATAACTGAGTCCTCAGTTCTACACTTTCCATGTTAAACATCTCTTAAAAAATACTGCAGAGTTTCTTAATCTGACCCCTGCACCAGCATGCAACAGCCAAAACCACATTGCCATGGCCTTTCCCTATGTTTCTTTATATCACTAATATGATTTTTTAAAGATTTTATTTATTTTTAGACAGAGAAGAAAGGAGGAAGAAGAGAGAGAGAGAGGAACATCAATGTGTGGTTGACTCTCGCACACTCTCCACTGGGAGCCTGGCCCACAACCCAGGCATGTGCCCTGACTGGGAGTTGAACTGGCAACACTTTGGTTTGCAGGCCAGCACTCACTCCACTGAGATACATCAGCCGGGGCTCTAATCTGGCTGCTTCTTCCTACACATACTCAGGCCATTTTTTATATTCTCCTGATACTCACTATTACGGTGATTTACACCTTATTCAGCCTATTTCTTCTTAATATTTTGAATCAATCCAGCCCACCTCTGTTTATGGAGTAGTTTTGACAGCTTTGATATTATATTGTTAACACTGTTGGGAGTAAGCAGGTGGGGAGGGCTTGTACAGCAATGTTTATGAAGTCTACAGTAGTATGCAATCATAATCTAGGACTTTGAATTCCCTAACTACTCACTGACTCACCAAAGCAACTTCCAGTCCTGCAAACTTTATTCATGGAAAGTGTCCAGTACAGGTGTACTTATTTATATCTTTTATATTATGGGAATAATAGGCTATCTCATATAACTTAGATGTAGCAGGCTAACGATGTATTTCTCAGAACACATCCCATCATAAGCAATGCATGTCTGTATATCAAACCATAATTGGTGTCTTGACATCTTTGATAGTGGAATAAAGCCAAATTATCCTTTTAAAAGGTTTACATTATTGTACTATATAACTAATTCCTAATGAACAGAAGCATGTTCTTTAACAAAATTTTACATGATTTAAAGCCTTAACATTAAAATTAAAAATAAAACTTCACACTGAATCTTTTCTGCTTACTTTAGACCTGATTATATAAAAATCAATCTCCCCTGGTTATTTCATTCTTCTTTAACTTTTCTAATCAAATTTAAGAATGTTTACATACTCAAGTATATTAGTACATATTTTATGTGATTCACATATATCACTTACTTCTTTACTTAGACTTTTAGCTACAGTGGGAGGAATCCACAAGGCCACTTGTGTTTGCTGAAGCAGGTTCATCTTGATATCTCAAAAGACTTTCCCAGTGAAACGGATTCATGGGGGGGGGGGGCGCCTTTCCAACCCTCTGATCAGTAGGTGCAATGAACAACAACAGCTCGTTGCTGTTCTGTCACGGTGCCCTGAGCATACTCAGTGAAGTGCTCTATAGTCAGTGAAGTGTTCTTGGACATGTCCCTTCACCATCTAAAGAGTGTGAGCCACACTCCTTGGGTGAGGCCTCTGCGGAGCTGCTGGGAGTTTGTGTTCTATGTTCTCAAATGTCCATAAGCTTTCATAAGAAATTCATATTGCCATTTTATGGAAGGAATATTATATTATTTTTACATTTAGTATACATTTCACTAATACTTTTAATTTTCCTTATCAAAATAATATTGCTATGTCACACTTTAAATAGATATATATGCAAATCCTTCTATTTTACCCCAGTGTGTCATATATGTTTAATACTCTATATGTGACATAATGTGGAAAACATTGCAAAGTTTATAATCATATTAATATTAACCAGATACTGATATTAATTTTTATTAATTTCTATTAATATTTAAATGTACAAGTGTGAACTCTGTAGGTCTGTAAGGACAGATTTTAGAGCATAGTTTTTGAGTTGATAATTACCTCAAAATTTGAATATGTAGTGATCATTTACCAGAACAGAGTACTTATATGGCATTCCATAGGCCTTAAGCATACATGTTATTTATTTTTTAGAAAAACTCTATGAATAGAGCCCTGGCTGGTGTAGTTCAGTGGATTGAGCATGGGCCTGTGAACCAGACAATCGTGGTTCAATTCCCAGTCAGGGCACATGCCTGGGTTGCAGGCCAGTTCCCAGCAGGGGATGCACGAGAAGCAACCATACATTGATGTTTCTCTTCCTCTCTCCTTCCCTTCCCCTCTAAAAATAAATAAATAAAATATTAAAAACTCTATGAATAGATATTATTATCTCTATTTTAAAAATATTTGAACCAAGTAATTTCCCAAGGTCACAGAGTTCATAAATAGTGAAGCTGAAATCTAAACCATGTTTTTTGCTAACACTATATATCTCCCCAAATCCTTAGTTATATGAACCTAAATTTCTATTTAAATGTTATGAATAACTTATAGCATAAATTCTCATAAATCAGGTAATAAAAACATATTAACAAACATCACTAATCTACTATTATATTTGTTTTTTGGCAGTTTCATTCTTTCTATATAATTAATCTCTGTCAACTTAATTTTTTCACAAACATGTCCTTTCTTATACTGTCTACTTTGGAGATAATAAATGGTAGGTGAGAAGGATGGAAAGAAATGTCTTGACATTGTTACATGAGCTAGTTAGCTTTGGTGCCTCACTAAATCAGGATATTAAATTGAGGCAATGTTCATTACTTCTAGTGAACAATTTTATGTCAAAAAAGTGAACTTGCTCTTTGCTAACACACTAGAAATCTGAACCATAACTTATCTATAGATGATGTCTACAACTGTTTACAGAAAAGTGCTCTTGTATCACCATTCTGGCTTCATCACTTCCAATATTATCTGTTTCTGAAAGTTTTTCTTGATAAGTTATGATCACAAATGATCCAGGTCTTTTCACTTCTGTGCCCTGTAGGTTAATAATCATTTTTTATTCTCACTACCAAGTATAAAGTAAATCTCAATTAAGAAATTGTTCAATAGGTATCTACAATATGTTTCTAGGGAGCCAGAAGATAAATTAGAAAGAACTGCAGATCACCATTACCTCCAGAGGAGAACCAACTTGCCCAAAGTCACACAGTAAGTTAGTGGCAGGCTCGATTTAATGTCACCTCTCTTAATGCTATATCATTGCTCTTGCTGTCACTTGAGCAAGAATAGCTTCACTTCTCTGTGAACTAGACAGTATGCTTTGCTGAACACTTAATGGGAGAGAGCATTAAACTAACATTCTTTCTTCTTTCATAACAAGGTTTGTGAAATAGAGCTTCCTCTACTGAACCCTTCTTGATTGAACAGAAATGAATACAAATTGCCTTGCCCTACTTCTAATTCCGGAGGGCAACTTGTATTTCCACAGTGGGAGAAGTCAAGGGAAGCTCAGCTAAGGCTGTGAATAATTATAGTACCTGACACTATGACTACTGACTTCTCTGAGTACAACTTCTTGAAAGAATTCAAAATATTTGGGGAGTAAAACTTTCTTCACTATGCCCTTTTAACCTGTTTACAAACACACTTATTATCTGATTTTTTGGAGGCAAATCTTTGCATCAAGGAACATTGTGCTATTGTTTCTGGTGAAATAACCCGACTCAGGTTGGCCATGGGAGAGGATCCCACCATTTTGAAGAATATAAACATGTAAATATCAGCAATCACCAGTCTCAGATTCTAATTTTACAAGTGGAGAAAGCGATTGCTCAGAGGGGATAAAGATTTGTGCAAACGACCTCAGTTATGAAGATGAATTGGCATGTGACATTTTAACACTCAGCAGGTGTTATTTTTACTGTAGCACATTTCTTAATCCTTATGCTGGTGTTCTGTATGTAACAAATACAACAAAATGTATATTAAACTGCAAATAACTTTACATTTCTATTGAGTCTGCTGATTCATTTAGCAAATATTAATTGTTTATCAACACCTCAGTTCATCTATAACATAACCTTTGGAGTTGAAACTCCTGGATTTGGATTTGAATCTCAAAGTATTGTAATGTGTACAAAAGGGTTAAAAAAAAAACATGGCTACAGACGAAGAATTCTACAGGGAACTACACAAATCAGGTAAAAAGTATTTCTATGTATAGCATACAAAATATATATAGGTATAATAACATTTACCCTGTATTTAAAAAAAAATAAAAATCTATTTATTTAATTGAATATAAAGTACTATTTTTGTAAGATACATCATTATTTTATAAAATAGGGAAAAAAGAATAATACCAGTAGAGCTATCTCACAATGCTAAGATGCAATCTATAACAGATGTATTGATATTTCACAGATAATAAAATACAAAAAAATGTATTTTAGAATTTATAAAGTATGCTATATGCTTCTTTAGTTATATGTAAAGTCAGATAAATAAACTGAGAGGTTATCATGTACCATAGAACAGTGTTTGCTAATTTTATGGGTATAACCTTTTTGTTGAGATAAGTCAACAATCTCATGTCTTAACATAGTCTATTCCAAGAGCATCCAATCCATGATCAAATACTGACTTTTTGCTCGATGCCTTTTTTGTGACTAAAAAAAAGGTGTGCTTATAATTTGTGTAAACCAAAGTAAACCAATAAAAAGACTGAAACCAAAGATTTGCTTCAAAAGACTTAAATCCAACTGAGCTCAATTTTCATGCCTTTACAAAAATAAAACTAAGCATGGATTCTTATATATTTTTTAATTTATTTTTTACATTTTAAGTATATTTTATTGATTATGCTGTTAAAGTTGTCTCAATTTTATTCCCTTTGCCCTCCTTCCACCCAGCAACCCACTTCCCTCTAGCGATCCCCCCTCCTTAGTTCATGTCCATGGGTCGTACATGTAAGTTCTTTGGCTTCTCCCTTTCCTTTACTATTCTTAACCTCTCCCTGTCTATTTTGCTCCTACCAGTTATGCTTCTCGATCCCTACAGCATTTTCCCTCTCCCCCTCTCAGCTGATAACTCTCTAAATGATCCCCATACCTATGATTCTGTTCCTGTTCTGGTTGTTTGCTTAGTTTGTTTTTATTTTCATTTTTTAAATTCAGTAGTTGGTAGTTGTCACTGTAGGATAGTTGTCAATGTGTTTGATGTCATTTTAATGTTCATAGTTTTGATCTTCTTTGTCTTAAATAAGTCCCTTTAACATTTCATGTAATAATGGTTTGGTGATGATGAAGTACTTTAGCATTACCTTGTCTGGGAAACACTTCACCTGTCCTTCCATTCTAAATGATACCTTTATTGGGTAAAGCAATCTTGGTTGCAGGTCCCTGCTTTTCATCACTTTGAATACTTCTTGCCAGCCCCCTTTGCCTGAAAATATTTTTTTTGAGAAGTCAGTTGACAGTTTTATGGGAACTTCTTTGTACATAACTCTCTGCTTTTTTCTTGCTGTTTGTAAGATTCTCTCTTTATCTTTAACCCTTGGTGTTTTAGTTTTGATGTGTCTTGGTGTGGTCCTCTTTGGGTCTAACTTGATTGGGACTCTTGGTGCTTCCTGTAGTTGCATTTATTTTCTTCACCAAATTAGGGAAGTTTTCTTTCATAATTTTTTCAATTAGGTTTCCAATTTCTTGCCCTATCCTCTTTTCTTTCTGGCACCACTAAGATGCAAATGTTGGACCTCTTGAACTTGTCCTAAAGGCTCTGAACACTATCCTCATTTCTTAATTTTTAAAAAGGTTTTATTTGTTTATTTTTAGAGAGAGGGGAAGGGAAGGAGAAAGAGAGGGAGAGAAACATCAATCTGTGGCTACCTCCTGGGTGCTCCACAATGTGGACCTGGCTCACAACCCAGGCATGTGCCCTGACTGGGAATCAAACCAGCAACCCTTTGATTTGCAGTCTGGTATTCAATCCACTAAGGTACACCAGCCAGAGCTATCCTCATTGTTTCCTCCTTCTTGTTCTGATTCATTCTTTGCTTCCTTATGTTCCAAGTCATTGATTTGATGCTTGGCTTTATCCACTTTACTGTACTTTCCCTGTAAGTTGTTCTTTATTTCAATTAGTGTATTCTTTGTTTCTGACTGGATCATTTTTTTTATGCTGTTGAGGTCTTCAGTAAGTTCCTTGAGCATCCTTATAACCGGTGTTTTGAATCCTCATCTGATTGATTGTTTATCTCCATTTCGTTTAGTTCTTTTTCTGGAGCTTTTATCTGTCCTTTCATTTAGGTCATGTTTCTTTGTCTCTTTATTTTCACAGCCTCCCTGTGTTTGTTTCTATATATCAGGTAGAGCTTCTTTGATTCCATGTCTTGGTTGTATGGCCTAATGTAGTAGGTATCCTATAGGATCCAGTGGCACAGCCTCCCCCAGCTGGGTATTCAAGGTGTGCCTTTCATGTGGGCTGACTACACCCTCCTCTTGTAATTGATCCTTGGTGGTTGTTGGTAGGTCAATGGCAGGAAGTGGTCTGGAATTTTCCCAGACCACTCAGCTGAAAGGATTGACTATGATTACTTACCACTAACATCTGTCCTTTATGGAGGATCAGCTGTGCAGGATCAGTGTGGCAGTGCTCCAAAGTGGTCTGTAGCTGTCCACTTAGTGTGTGGGACCTGGGACATACTGGGTGGTGCTGGCTAAGGTCAGCCCCAACCTGTGTTTTATCCAGGACCACCATTCCTGACCTATAATGCAATCTGAGAAGGCTGCTAGTTGTTCTGGGCTTCAAGATTCCCAGAAAAAGATAAGCCATGAATCTAAGCCGGCTGCTGCTAGTACCCAGCCTGAAGCTCCCTGAGGCAACCTGTTGCTTGTTTGATAGGATGTATGAAGTTGTGAAGAATGATACCAGACCAGCCATTCACATGGAAAAGCAGCTTGGGTGGGTCTGTAAGTTGTATGGGATGGTCTCTTGGAATCTCCAAGGCAGGTAAAATATTTTAGCCAGGTTGATGGAGTCTCAAATATGGTACCAGCCTGCCAGCCCTGTGTCTCTGCAGAAGGAGGGCTCAGAAAAGGGACAATGGCCTCTGCTTTCCCCGATGCCAGACACTTCAGCCTTTCCCAGTATGCCATTGGTGCGATTAAAGTTGCCACCCAGGTGCTGGGACTCAGAGGGACTGAGTCTGAATAGATGAGTCTGTGTGTAGATTCTTTAAGAAAAACTGCTCGGGACTCCATAAGTGTCTTCCACCCACTCAATCCCCACTGGTTCGTGCAGCCAGAAGTTGTGGAGACTTATCTTACTGGCACTGAAACCCTGGGCTGGGGGGCCTGTTGTGGGGCTGGGACTGCTCACTCCTACAATATCCTTTCTGAATTTTTATCTACCACATATAGGTGAGAGACCAGCCCATTCCATGTCCACACCCTTCCTACCATTCTTGATGGATGTGGTTTCTGTAATTCTATAGTTGTCAGACTTGCATTCAACTCAATTTCTGAAGTTCTGAGTAATGGTTGTTCTATATTTTTGTTGTAATTTTGATGTGGTTGTGCAGAGCAGCAAGCTGTGTGTGCCTATACTGACATTTTGATTGGAAGCGCCTCATATATTTTTAGTACATTATTTTTCTTTTTTGGTTCTACATTCCAGAAACACTATAAAGTCGGTTTAAACTTGAAAATGAAAAGTTTCAATTATACACGAGAGATATTCAAATCACCTCATTTCAATGATTAGGCAATAGGAAGGTTTCGGATTTACTTTTTTGTTTGTTGTTTTTTCTAGTTTTTAGCAAGTTCAAGTTAATTGGGTTTGTGCATTTCTGTGGTGTTTGTCAAAAAGAAAGAGAAAGAAAACAAACAAAATAAAACAAAAGAAAGGAACAAAGAAAGAAAGAAAGAAATCAAACTAACATACATGTCAGAACATCATAGAGAATTCAAACAGAATTGGGAGCTCTGAACTAAGGAACATATTTACTGAAGCAGAAATTATCTTCTATGTGAATAAGCTTCACCAAAATATCTTGGCATAAATGTGCTTGAACTCATTCAGAATACTCTCTGTGACATTTCCATGCTTTTCAAATTTCTCAAACTATACTTTAAGCTATCTTCATGGTATGACTATTTTATACTTGTTTGTGATATGCATTCAGACATTTAAAACCTTATCACTATTTTAAAATGCAATAATCATCATTTAAAATGATTATTTGTTAATGTTATATGTTTTTTTAACAAAATTTATTTATTTATTTTTGGAGAGGGGAAGGGAGGGAGAAAGAGAGGGAGAAACATCAATGTGTGGTTGTCCCCAGAATGCCCCCCAGTGGGAGTCCAGCCCACAAACCAGGCAAGTGTTCCAAGTGGGAGTCAAACCAGCAACACTTTGGTTTGCAAGCCAACACTCAAACCATTGAACAACACCAGTCAGGGCTGATGTTATATGGTTTTAATAGTTTTAAAATCAGAACATTTCTAAACATCCATTAATTTTATATAAATATACCCTGTAATATAGTTCAAATACATTCATTCATCTTAGTTTAGTGACATAAATCATTCTGATTTCCATTTTCCTTGCCACCTAGGGATATTACAGACATGGATTATAATAAGCTGAAAATTAATCGAGGACCTCAATCAGCTTGTTCCAGAACAGGCCAGACATTCTCCAGGTAATTCGGTTGTGCTGTAGGTTTAACAACCACTGAATTATACATAAAGAGTGATATCATGAAGGGTATTAATTAATTAACACAGACGTACTTTGTGGAATGAGACAGTACTACAACTAAGTCTCAGGACAGTTTGAAACCAGAACACAAGAAAAGACCATTGGGAGAGCCTACAGACTTTCCTCTGTCCTCTGCTTCTTTCCATTTGTAACTGCTATTCTATTCCCCTTCCACTTAGCCTGTATTGAACTAGAGCCGCCAATACCTCTGAAGTTCATGGTTTAACCAAAATTATTCTGACATTTCTCAGCTCCAATTATCAGTTGATGAGAGAGTAAGGTTATCCACTACCGAGTCATCTACACACCCTTAAACCTCTCAGCTGTGACCTCACCTGGAGTCATGCTTTGTGAGCAGGTTGCTCCTTCGTAAGTGTGGGTAGAAGATAGAGATGGGAAAAGGAAATATGGGCAAGCAACCCCAAAATGTTGATTAAAAACCCACTCAATTTAATTTTAATGCTCTAGTGTCTAAGCTATGCACATAGTGGTAGATCAGGACCTGGGGTATCTACCTGAGCAAAAACACATGATTGTGTGAGTAGATTGTGAGGGCTCCTTCCTATGATTTTGAAGGGCCTATGTAAGTGAAGGACCACAAAACTTGTCTCAAGATTTAATCTAAATAAAGAATCATGAACACTGTATCCCAACATATTTTAACAGATCTAAATGTTGCCCTCCTAGAATTTTTTATCCAAATCTACCTTGAGATAGAAGGAAAAAAGTTATTTCAGAATTTTTAAGAATAACATGTAACTAAAGGAAATATTGATATATTGACAGAATTTATCACATTTTCTTAAGGTGTATTTGTATTGTCTAGACTTACAGTCAGGAAGAGCACTTTGCTTTGCTAAATAATTCATTCCATTTGACTTCTGTACCAAATTTTAGTACAGAAGTATTTGAAAAAAATTAGTTTTTCTTTAAGTCACTTATCTTTGTCTCATACATTTTTTATCTTGAGGAAACCACAACTCAAATGTTTTTTTTCACAAACATTTGTAAACTAGTGGGTGAGAAATACCACATACCATGGTCAAACCATTGTAAATGTTAAATTAATGAATTATAACTTAGTTGTTTTCTATGTTCCACACTTTGTACTTTATTGCCTGGAGCTCCCTTGACTCCAATTAAAACTCAAATATTTGCATTCTATTCTTTAGCTATAGATAGCTCATCCAGGACCCACCCTGGAAAAATGATGTTCTGTTCCACAGTTCTCAGTGTTTTATATACCAGTATTATCCTTAGCACTTTGCCCTCACTTGTACCATTATTAAATATCTCATTCTCTTGATGGAATTAGAGGTTACCTAAATAAATGAGTTACACTTTTCTTTAAGGAATGAAAGATTAATAACCAATCATTATGGTTGAATTTTTACCTAAAATTAGTTTATTTACAAATTAATTTCTAAGTAGGGCCAGTATAAAATGTGTGTTTAATAACTTTNTTGTCTCAAGATTTAATCTAAATAAAGAATCATGAACACTGTATCCCAACATATTTTAACAGATCTAAATGTTGCCCTCCTAGAATTTTTTATCCAAATCTACCTTGAGATAGAAGGAAAAAAGTTATTTCAGAATTTTTAAGAATAACATGTAACTAAAGGAAATATTGATATATTGACAGAATTTATCACATTTTCTTAAGGTGTATTTGTACTGTCTAGACTTACAGTCAGGAAGAGCACTTTGCTTTGCTAAATAATTCATTCCATTTGACTTCTGTACCAAATTTTAGTACAGAAGTATTTGAAAAAAATTAGTTTTTCTTTAAGTCACTTATCTTTGTCTCATACATTTTTTATCTTGAGGAAACCACAACTCAAATGTTTTTTTTCACAAACATTTGTAAACTAGTGGGTGAGAAATACCACATACCATGGTCAAACCATTGTAAATGTTAAATTAATGAATTATAACTTAGTTGTTTTCTATGTTCCACACTTTGTACTTTATTGCCTGGAGCTCCCTTGACTCCAATTAAAACTCAAATATTTACATTCTATTCTTTAGCTATAGATAGCTCATCCAGGACCCACCCTGGAAAAATGATGTTCTGTTCCACAGTTCTCAGTGTTTTATATACCAGTATTATCCTTAGCACTTTGCCCTCACTTGTACCATTATTAAATATCTCATTCTCTTGATGGAATTAGAGGTTACCTAAATAAATGAGTTACACTTTTCTTTAAGGAATGAAAGATTAATAACCAATCATTATGGTTGAATTTTTACCTAAAATTAGTTTATTTACAAATTAATTTCTAACTAGGGCCAGTATAAAATGTATGTCTAGTAATTTTTTTTCAGAAGTTGATAAATGAATGGATTTTTAAAATATTTTTATTTTATTGAGATACAGAGAAAGGCAAATATTTTAAAATAGTTTTCTATATATGATATATATGGCATATTTTAAAAATATTTTATTTATTTATTTTTAGAGAAGAAGGGAAGGAGAAAGAGTGGGAGAGAAACATCAATGTGTGGTTGCCTCATGTGTCCCCTACTGGGGACCTNGCACATGCCTGGGTTGCAGGCCAGTTCCCAGCAGGGGACTCACGAGAGGCAACCATACATTGATATTTCTCTCATTCTCTCCTTCCCTTACCCTCTAAAGATAAATAAATAAAAAATATTTAAAAAAAAAAGAAAGAAAAAGAGTGGGAGAGAAACATCAATGTGTGGTTGCCTCATGTGTCCCCTACTGGGGACCTGGCCTGCAACCCAGGCATGTGCCCTGACTGGGAATTGAACCGGTGACCCTTTGCTTCACAGGCCCATGCTCAGTCCACTGATCTACACCAGCCAGGGCTCTATGTGGCATATTTTTAAAGTATATTTTACTGATTATGCTATCACAGTTGTCCCATATTTTCCTCCCTTTTATTTCCTTCCAACCTGCAATGCCCCTCCCATCAGCATTCCCTCACTTCGTTCATATCCATGGGTCATATATATAAGTTCCTTGGCTTCTCCATTTTCTATACTATTCTTAACTCCCCCCTGTCTATTTTGTACCTACCATTTACAATTCTTATTCCCTGTACCTTTTCTCCTATTCTTCTACCACTGCCTCCCTGCTGATCACCCTCCATGTGATCTCCATTTCTGTGATTCTGTTCCTGTTCTAGTTGCTTGCTTAGTTTGATTGTGTTTTTTCTTTATGTTCAGTTGGTGATAGTTGTGAGTTTGTTGTAATTTTGCTGTTTATATTTTTGATCATCTTCTTTTTCTTAGATATGTCCTTTTAACATTTCATATCATGAAGGCTTGCTGATGATGAACTCTTTTAACTTGACCTTACCTGGGAAGCACTTGGTCCGCCCTTCCATTCTAAATGATAGCTTTGCTAGATAGAGTAATCTTGGATGTAGGTTCTTGCCTTTCATGACTTCAAATACTTCTTTCCAGCCACTTCTTGCCTGCAAGGTTTCCTTTGAGAAATCAGCTGATGACCTTATGGGAACTCCTGTGTAGCTCACTGTCTCCTTTTCACTTGCTGCTTTTAAGAGTCTCTCCTTCTCTTTCATCTTGGGTAATATAATCATGATGTGCCTTGGTGTGTGCTTCTCGAATCTAACTTCTTTAGGACTCTCTGAGCTTCTTGGACTTCTTGAAAGGTTATTTTCTTTGCCAGATTAGGGAAGTTCTCTTTCATTATGTTTTTACATAAGTTTTCAATTTCTTGCTCTTCCTCTTCTGCTTCTGGCAACCCTATGATTTGAATGTTTCATATCATTCAAATGTTTAAAGTTGTTTCAGAGGTTCCTAAGCTTCTCCTCACTTTTCCAAATTATTGTTTCTTCATTCTGTTCTGGTTGAAGGTCTATTTCTTCCTTCTGCTCCAGATTGTTGATTTGAGTCCTGGTTTCCTTATCTTCATTGTTGGTTTCCCTGTACCTTTTCCTTTATTTCACTGTACATAGCCTTCACTTTTTCCTCCATTTTGCAACCATACTCAACCATTTCTGAGCATCCTGATTACTAGTGTTTTGAAGTCTGCATCTGACAGGTTGGCTGTCTCTTCATTGCTTAGTTCCAATTTTCAAGTTTTGATCTGTTCTTTCATTTGGACCATATTTCTTTGTCTCAGCACAGCTGACACAATATTTTAAGGGGTGGAGCCTTTGGTATCTGTGAGGGTACGACAACCCACTTCACTGAGTTGTGGCACTGTATGTGGGGAGGGGGGTCAAAAAGGGAACAATGCTGCTTGTTCAGCTCTCGGCTGACTTTCAGTTACTTCCCCTGCTCCCTGCAAGCAACTTGGGCCCTTCAGATGCTGCTTCCCAGGTGGGTGGGTTTGTGTACGTTCTAGGACTCTGTGTGTCTCTCCACTAAACTCCCCCCATGCTGTCTCACTCCCCAGTTGTTCCTCCCAGTTTATCCACACACAAATATGGGATGACCTGGCCTGCCAGCTGCTGCCTTTCCACTCATCCTCTCTGCCCCGGCTGCCCATCTCCACCCCTCCTACTGGTCTGGATGAATGCTTCTTTTTTAAGTTCTTGGTTGTTGGATTTCCATATAGTTTGCTTTTCTGGAAGTTCTGTTTTTTTTTTTTTTTAATTTGTTGTTGTCCTTCTTTTGGTTGTTCAAGGAGACAAAGTGTATCTACCTACACCTCCATCTTGGCTAGAAGTCATGAATTATATTTTGATTCTCACTATATATTATAGTTTCTTTTTTTATGCTTGGTTAAGTTTTTAGAACTTTTAAAAATCAATTTTTATTTTTAAATTTTATTAATGTATGGATTCTATATAAGCTTTTTAGTTCACTAAGTTTTGTTCATAGTTCTCTGGGTCCTTGTAATATATACATGTTATATGTATAAAATAAATTCTATTATCTTAAAAATATATTAAAATTAGGCTGGACAAGAAAATAGAGAATTCTGTGGCCACCTAAGTCTAGTGCCTAGTAACCAGCAAAAGTAGGATGCTCCTAGAGACCGGGCAAGTGCGTGGAATTTTGAGTTAAAATTACAGCAAAATAATGTTTTAGGAAAAGTAGTTTATGAATAAAAGCATAATATTAAAATCTTAGCAATTTCAAGCTTGTGATAAATTTTTAAATGCTTTATTTTTTAAAAATATGAATGTGTCTCTATATTAAAACAATGATGCCATTTAATAAATTGACAATGTTTCTTGAATGACTGGATCCATGCTTTCCATTAGAACAAAAATAGTTCATCACCAGACTGTTGTACTGGATGTTGACACTTGTTCAAATTCTTCTATAGGTGGTTCCAGAATTCCTTTTATCAGTCAGTCTGCCAACAGAGGGAGTCTTCTCTCCTACCCCCATGTTCTCTGAGTCCATTCATAGTTCAAAGCCTAATGAGTGAGAGCCAAGCCATGAGGAACTGGACAGAAAGTCAGCTATTCCCATAGTTTTCACTAGCAATGACCCATGGCAACTATTAAGGGATGCTTATTGAAGTTACCATTGTTACCACTTATTAATAGGCACTAAAGCATATTCAATATCAAAGCATATTCAGTGTGAGATATAAACCTATCTCTTGACTCACTCGGTTCTAATTCTGATCTTTGATATAAGAAATTTAGTTAGTGCAAAATGTAGAATAGAGAAAATAAGAAAAATGAGAAAAAATATCACTGCAGACTAGTGTATATCAATTTTTAAAAATGTTAAATGTACTTAATAAATATTTAATCAATATTATACTTTTTATTCAAAAACTGCTATAATATTTAGAGACTTTAGTTCAAGAAATGCTTAGCCAATTAACCATCACATTTATGAAAATGTCTTACATATTTAGCCTGTTGCACATTATATAAAGGAAGGAACCACTTGACAATTGAGAAAGAAAATCTTAGAGAACATTCCTAACTCTAGTTATTGCCTATTGAAAAACAAGTTGACCTGTTTCTGGGATGAATATTCTATTAATATCGGTTTTAACAAAAATGTTGAATTTGTTAGGTTTGTTTGGAATAGAGGGGGTGTTTGTCAATTGTTTTGTTGTTGATCAGTTGGTTAGTTTTCATCAAAAACTTTGTTTCTTTGTGAAAGATAGAAATTTCATTTTCATTATTATTATTGAATGGGAATTACTTATACTGCTCATTTATTTTAAATTATGAGAGAAATTTGTATAGGTTCAAAAACAATAAGTCACCAGATGCCTTTGGTGATGTGTATTTTGTGAAGAATCAGGCTGGGGGTGTGTAACACACACTGAAAGAACACCTCACAATTAAGGAGACTGACTAGTATGTGCACCTATTTCATCAAACACTGATAACTTGTTTTGTTTTCTTGTAGAGAGAATGAAGCCCGTTTTAATCATGTTGCAGAAAGCAGTACTGAGATTTGCTTCAAATTCCTTTCCTTATATACCATGTCCCTGACACAACTTTGCAGTGTTGACTTAAGAAACATCAAACCTGTAGAGAATTTTAATGATATTATTTGAGTCAAACTGATGCCAATTGGTGGGAACCAAAATCTCAACTGATTAAGACAATTTTCTGGAGAATGGCAGTTTTGCAGCTTATTTTTATATTAAAATAACAGAAGGAGATGTAAGGGAGATTTACATAAAATCAATTGGTTTTAGATGAAAAGGGTGAGAGAAGGCAAAGTGGGAAAATCTTGGAGATTGGATTAAAAGGCACAGTAGAGAAACGCAAACTTCTTTTACATGGGTCGTACAAGATAGCCAATAATGAACATTTATTTACAACACATAGAGATTGTCAGTGTAAAAGTAACGGTGAGGGTACTTAGTCTCATCCTTTTGTGTGGCAGTTGTGCTCTAAGAGGTCTGGCAAAGATGACGCCGACATTTCAAAGATATATTATCTTGAATGTTAAAAAAAGAATAGACAGGCTCACTTCATGTAAAGTTTAACTTTTATCAAGAAAGTAACAGGTCTACTTTTAGTCAGAAGTTTGTATGTTCAGACCATCCTCTATGGACCCACTTTAGGCCTCTGAGTTTGCAAATCTTGCCATGCTGATCTCCCCTGAGCTGGTCAGGTTTACAACGTGGCTCTGCTTTCATCCGCAGCAAGATAACTGGTCTGGTACCAGGATGTGAATGCTGTTCATTGGGAGTTCACTGATGAGCTTTTCACTTCCCACTCTGCACCTTATGACTGTAGAAAGGTATGATTTTTGATAGATAAGCTGACACTGGAGGATCAACACCACGTGAATAGAGAACCTACCAGCTCTGTTCTCTACTATCTGATCCATGATAAGTCCTGAGTAATTTTTTTATTAAGGGTTGAATGACAATTAAAGAAGAATTCCAAAGGTACTTAGGTCACCTCTCAGGATTTCCCTATGTTTCTGTGGATTATAAATTTGGAGGACATTCCTGCGTCTCCAACCTCTAAAGCAGCTCAGCAGTACAAGTCCAATGGGCCTATAAGGCCTGGATGAAAGGAACTTGTGAATGTGAAGAAAATGCTTGATCTTTGTCAGTAGATTTGCATGTTGATGCAATAAGAGTCTCTCCTTCTCTCCACTACATCTAGCAATGTTTAAATTTTAATGTTAAAGGAACATGTCATGTACTTATTTTAATTTTAAATAAGTGTCATACACAAGGGACAAGAATGCTGAAATTCTGACAATTTTAAAATGTTAATATGTGGAGAGTTAGGGATGTTATACAGAAGCCTAAAGCTTGAGCCCTAATTATTGTTCGCTCTGTAAGTCTAACCAGATGACACACTTAAAATTATCATTGTAAAATGAGATTTTGCTACTATAGCTCCTTTTCATATGTAAAAATGTTCAGCATTGTTTAGGCTGAAGTGAATGTCATATGAGTGTGGAATGTGTGATTAAAATAAGATAATGGTCATGAATTATCCAACACATTTTTAGATTCTTATTTATGATATCTTCTTTTCACTTATTTCTCTTGAAGGAATGACATATTGTAGATACAGCATTTTCTACTCCTTCCTTAAAAAAGCAATGACGAAGTATCACAGTATGAGTGATACCATGTTAAAAATTACTAAGTTAACTAATAGATAAGTAATGAAATTATGGAGGAGATTTTAAAAACAAATATGCCTTATAATACACTTAGAAAATATATGCTTATACACCAATAAAGAAGAATTATTTTGGCAATATAGTAGTAGCAGCAAAATAATATTTGAATCTTTTAAAAATGATATTTATTTTTGACAGAGGGAAGGGAGAAAGAAAGAGAGGGAAAAAACACCAATGTGTGGTTGCTTATCACGCAACCCCCACTGGCCTGCAACCGAGGCACGTGCCCTGATTAGAAATCAAACCAATGACCCTTTGGTTCATAGGCCAGATTTCAATCCACTGAACCACACTAGCCAGAGCATAATATTTGAATCTTTACAAATACCATGCTTCAAAAAGACCAACCAGTGCAGCAAACAATCAAACTTATGAATTGATCAAGTCTGCTGAATACAAGATCAAAAAGTAAAGTTCAACTGTGTTTTGATACACTCACAATAAAGTATCAGAAATTGAATTTTTAAAAATATAGTTTATAATAACACAGAAAAAATATTGATAAATAATCTCACAAAAGAATGTCTAAGACCTCTATCCTAAAACCTATAAAATATTGCTGCAAAATTTAAAAAATCAGAAATAGAGAGATATACCTTGTTCATGGATTAAGAGAATTAATATTGATACAATAGACAATTTTTTTCAAATGGACACTACTGTAATGAAACTTCCAGGAGAAAACTAGTGAAAATACTTCTGTGACATTTCAATGAGTGAATATTTCTAAAACAGTCTACAAAAACATTTGTAAAAAGTATTTTTAAAGTAGACATCACACAAGCTAGAAAGTCCTATCCACCAAAAGATCCCATTAAAGAGCTAATAGGGAAACAATGGAAAGAAAATATTTATAGTACATATGTCTGAAAAATGCTTTCTAAAATATGTAAAGAGCTTTGCAAAGCAATAGAAAAAGAACAACACTATAATAAAAGGCAAAAGATTTGCACAGGAATTTTGTAGAAACAGAATATCCAGATGACTCATATAGATTGAGGTAGTGGTTATTTCTGGAGAAGTGAGACACAGGAGAAGTGACTTTTAGAGCTTCTAGAATATTTTAGAGTAGAATTAATGTTGGTTGTTTGGGCTTACCAAGTCATAGGTTGTTCTTAAGATTGCGTACATGTGTGTCTATTATACTTAATAAAATACTTTAAAAATAAAAGCTACATTGAAATTCAACTTCTCATTTTTGGAAGTGACAGAGTTCTATAGATGTAATAGAGTGTTCTCTTGGAGAAGCTCTGAAACCAAAACTCCATATATTTTTAGTGGAAATGCAAAACATTGTAACACCATGGAAAATAATAAGACAATAACTATCAAAATCACACATGCAGTTTACATACATTTCACTTTTATAAAAATGTCTCCAAGTTCCACTGTACCAAGTTGGTTCCACTTGGTACCAAGTTCTAGCTGCCTAGGTACCAAACAAATTATGCTTTTGAAATCTGTTGATGTTGATTCTGCATGTAGAGCAATCAAACTGCCCTATGTGTGCCTCTCATGACAGAAGCCCTTTTTGTGTTTTGTTACATTTTTAATAAAGCATTGTGAAAAATATAATAGTTCCATAACTTGAGAACGTAGATTTATAAGTGCATTTGCTTATATATGTTATAAGAAAAGAAAACTACAGGTAAAATTTTCTTCTGAACAGACAGCATAATTATAAAAAATTACATTAAAAATCTTTAAAAATCTACCAAAAAAGGTTATTAGAACTAATTGTTAAGTTGAACAAGCTGACAAGGTGGAAAAACAATTTATAAAAATTGATGTTTACTATATAGAAGAGTTATAAAACTGGAAATAATCTTGATGTCCCACACTAGATGTGGGGGTGAGGGTGCGTGAGAGGCAACCACGCATTGTTGTTTTTTTCCCTCTCTTTCTTTCTCCCTTCCCTCTGTTGAAAATAAATAACATTTTTAAAAGATTCAAATATTATTTTGCTGCTACTACTATATTGCCAAAATAATTCTTCTTTATTAGTGTATAAGCATATATTTTCTAAGGGTATTATAAGGCATATTTGTTTCTAAAATCTCCTCCATAATTTCATTACTTATCTATTAGTTAACTAATAGACATCAACATTGATGTGGTTAATTTGGTTAAAAAAACAAGTGGTGGCACATTTCTGTAATGAAATGCCAGAGCACAATAGATAATGCACTACTAATATATACAACAATGACTAGTATCAAATGCATTCTGATAACTGAAGGAACCGGCTTCAGTAGACTACATAACACATGATTCTACTTCTAGGACATTCTGAAAAAGATAAAATATAGAGATATAAATCAGTTTAATGGGGCCCTGGCTGGTGTAGCTCAGTGGATTGAGCACGAGCCTGTGAACCAGATGATCACGGTTCGATTCCCAATCAGGGCACATGCCTGGGTTGCAGGCCAGTTCCCAGCAGGGACCAATTCCCAGCAGGGGATGCACGAGAAGCAACCATACATTGATGTTTCTCTTCCTCTCTCCTTCCCTTCCCCTCTAAAGATAAGTAAATAGATATTTTTAAAAAAACAGTTTAATGGTTGCTAGAGGCAGAAATAGTTGTAGGTTTGACTACATAGGGGTAGGGAGACTCCATAAAGGGACGTGGGTATCAGAGAGGGTTACTATATTTTGATTGCTGTGATGATTATACAACATCATGTCTTTGTTAATATTTACAAAATTTTACTCTGAAAAGGAGGTTTTCACTATATGCATTGTATATCTTACTTAAAAAAGAAGATAAACCATTATGTAATTAAAAATAATTATACTTACATATAGGATAATGCCAATAGGGTAGAATGGCTAGAAATAGAATATTTTTTCTAAAGATTGCAGATTATTTCCAGAGATTTAACTTGCTTTTTTTTCTGTTTTAGATGTGATTTTGAAATTATGTAAATATTATACATGATTGTAAAACAAAATTAAATATTAAAAAGCAATTAATGGAAAATTAAAGTAAAATTAAACAATTCGGTCATAAACATAATAATGTAAAGATTTCAAACAAAATGAACAGACAAAAATATTCTGCAAAAAAGCAATTTTAAGTTATTTTCCTAAAGGATGTTGTTGATAGTGTTGATAATACAGTTTTTGATATTCAAAGTCAGCCATACGTGTATTTTACAACAGTGCAAGTGAATAATTCTTTCTTTTTTTTTAGTGTTTTACATGCCTTATTTCTTTTAAATCTCATGAAAGTTTTCTTGAGTAAATATAATTATTATCACCATTTTACAAATGAGTACACTGAGACTCAGAAAAGTTGTCACTTGCTAGAAGTTTGCAGCTAGTAAGTGGCAAAGTCAGGGTAGGCATCCATCTCTGTCTAACTCCTGAAGTCAGACTGATTAATTTATTATTTATTTATTTATTCATTCATTTATTATTTTTAATGTTTTTCCATTACAATTTAGTCCTCTTTCACCCCATCCCCCCCCCCCCCCAGCAATCACCACACTGTTGTCCACCTCTGTAAATCCTTTTTCCTTTTTGTTCAATTCCTCTACCCCATGACCTCCCCCTACCAATAGCTGTCACCTGTTCTCAATCTATGAGTCTGTCTCTGTTTTGCTTGTTAGTTTGGTTTGTTCATTAGATTCCACATATGAATGAAATTATATGGTATTTCTTTCTCTGACTGGCTTATTTCACTTAGCATAATGTTCTCCAGATCCATCCATACTGTCACAAAGGGTAAAATTTTCTTCTTTTTTATTTTCAAGAAGAATTCCATTGTGTAAACACCCCATAGTGTTTTATCCATTGATGGGCACTTGAACTGCTTACAGAGTTTGGCTATTGTAAATAATGCTGCAATGAACATAGGGGTGCTTATGTTCTTTCAAATTAGTGTTTTGGGTTCCTTCAGATACATACTCAGATATGGGATCATTGGGTCAAAAGCCAGAACCATTTTTAGCTTTTTGAGGTATCTCCATACTATTTCCAGAGTAGCTGAACCAGTCTACATTCCCAACAGTGCAAAAGTGTTCCCCTTTCTCTACATCCTCACCCACACTTTTTTGTTAATTTATTGATGGTAGCCATTCTGACATGTGTGAGATGGTATCTCATGTAGTTTTAATTTGCATTTCTCTGATGGTTAGTGGCATTACCATCTTTTCACATATCTTTTGGCCATCTCTGTGTGCTCTTTAGAGAAGTGTCTATCCAGGTACTTTGCCCATTTCTTAATTGGGCTTCTTGTTTTTTTGGTGTTTTGCAAGTACTTCACTAATTTTGGATATTAACCCCTTATTAGATGTATTGGTGAATATGTTCTCTCATTCAGTGGGTTATCTTTTATTTTGTAGATGACTTTTTTTACTGTACAAAATTTTTTACTGTAATGTAGTCCTATTTGTTTATTTTTTCTTTTGTTTCCCTTGACTAGGGAGATGTATCTGATCAAACATTTCTACGAGCAATGTCTGAGATTTTGCTGCCTGTGTTTTCGTCTTTAATCCATTTTGAGTTTATTATTTTTGTGCAGTGTAAGAAGGTAATCTACCTTCATTTTTCAAAACTTATTTGTCTAATTTTCCCAACACCATTTATTGAATAAATTATCTTTAGCCCATTGTATGTGCTTTCTTCCTCTATTGAAATTAACTGACTATACAGGTTTGGGTTTATTTCTGGGATCTCTATTCTGTTCCATTGATCTATGCATCAGTTTTTTATGCAAGTACCAGGCTGTTTTGATTACTATTGGCTTTGTAGTTTAGTTTGATATTAGGGAGTGTGATTTCTTCAACTTTAATCCTCTTTCTCAGGATTGCTGTTACTATGCAGGGGTTTTTTGGTTACATATAAATTTTTGAAATGTTTGTTCCAGTTCTGTGAAATATATAATTGGAATCTTGATGGGAATTACATTGGATCTATAGATTACTTTGGGTAGTATGGACATTTTAATGATGCTAATTTTTCCCATCCATGAACATAGTATGTACTTCCACTTATTTGTATTTTCTTCAATTTCTTTCTTCAGTGTCTTATAATTTTCCAAGTACAGGTCTTATACATTGTTGGTCAGGTTTATTTCCAGGTTCTTTTCTTTGGAAGCAAATGTGAATGGGATTGTTTTTCTTAATGTCCCTTTCTGTTAGTTCATTATTGGCATATAAAAATACAGCTGATTTCTGGGTGTTAATTTTGTATCCTGTTACTTGGCTGAATTTGTTTATCAGTCCTAGAGGTTTGTTGGTGGAATCTTTGTGATTCTGTATATGCAATATCATGTCATAAGCAACTAAAAATAGTCTTATTTCTTCCTTTCCAATTTGGTTGCTTTTTATTACTTCTGACTGTCTGATTCCTGTGGTTAGGACTTCTAGTACTATGTTGAATAAGAGAGGTAAAAGTGGACATCCCTGTCTTTTTCCTGATCTTAATGGGAATACTTGCAGTTTTTGTATGTTGAGTAAGTGTGTCATATATGGCCTTTATTTTATACAAAGATATGTCCCCTGTATTCCCACTTTGCTGAGAGTTTTTATCATAAATAGGCACTGGATATTATCAAAAGGTCTGTGCACATCTATTGATATGATCATGTGGTTTTTATCCTTCATTTTGTTTATGTGGGGAATCACATTTATTGATTTGTGAATGTTGTACCATCCTTGTATTCCTGAAATAAATCCCACTTAATCACATTGTATGATCTTTTTGATGCATCATTGTATTCAGTTTGTTAATATTTTGTGGAGGATATTACCATTTATGTTTATCAATGATATTGGCCTATAATTTTCTTTCTTTGTAGTGTCTTTATCTGGTTTTTGAAATAGAATAATGCCGGCCTTGTAAATGAGTTTGGGAACCTTCCCTTCTCTTGAATATTATAAAATAATTCTAGGAGAGGTATTAGTAACAACCTTAAGTGTAAATGGATTAAATGTTCCAATCAAAAGACATAGAATATTTGAATGGATAAGAAAGCATGACCCACACATATGCTGCCTACAGGAGACCCACCTCAGGACAAAAGACCATCACAGACTAAAAGTGAAAGGCTGGAAACAAATTTTCCAAGCAAATGGACAAGAAAAAAAAAAAGCCAGGGTAGCAATTCTAATATCAGACAAAATAGACTTCAAAAAAAGGGCCATAAAGAGAGACCCAGAAGGTCACTTCATAATACTCAAGGGAAGAATCCACCAAGAACACATTAACATCATAAATATATATGCACCCAACATAGGAGCACCCAAATAAATAATTCTTTCTATGTCAATGAGAACTGAGATATTTTACACTATTGAGAAGAATTTTATTCTCAAAAAACGTGTATAGTGGGGTTATCCATTGTAGAGATTTTGGTAAGCAGGTGGAACAAAAGAGCAGCAGTGCATTAATTGTAACTATATCATCAAGAAATAATAAGACTGAATGGTAGCTCAAGATTAATTGTGTACATTTCCTTCTTTAGTCATGATGTTAAAAATTTCTAAAGAGCTGTTTTCTCCTAGTTAAAAATAGTATTTAGAGATATAAATTTGCATGTAGAAGAGGTTCACAGCTGTTCTGTTTCTAGTACTATTCAGCAGAGAGACTAGAAAATATGTAATTTTAAAATACATACAATATATTTGAGTTCATGTTGATATTTTTAATTCAAATTCAGTACTACAAAATTATCACTCAATCTATGTGATGATGCTTATCATTTAAAATGAAATAAATGGGTAACATTCTAAGGTGTTGCTTGATACCTATAATAAACTTGTCTATGACCGGAAGCAGAAACTTGGCTCTAGTTATCTCAGTGGGAATTCACATTTTCCCACCTGGTTGCCTCATCTAAACCAGTTCTTAGAACTAGAATCTATTGACTGAGAGAGAGGCTAGGTTAGCCTAAGACATGTAGCTATGGTTTCTGCTATAAATCTTTCTCAGAAGTTTACCTATTTCTCCATCAGGAAGACTATAACCTGAAAAAAATAAATATTTCATAAAAAACTATATTTTAAAATAGTAATTATAAATTATTATTAACACCTGAAAGAACAAAATGACCAGAATAATTATAGAGATCAGAAAACATTATAAACTTGAGACAGATATATTTGGCTGCCAAATGAATTCCCATGTTAGAGATATTTTGATGGATAAAGCCATAACAGCCTTTGGAACTGTCCCCTGCACCTCTATTTAACATCCTTAATCACTTAATTCTCAAAGAATTCAAGTGTTATGGTACTTATTACACCTCACTGTATTTTTTCTTTCACTATGCAAAATGTCAGATGCACTTTGGAGAAAAAGTGTGTATTACAGAAAACTTAATCAAATAGGGAAGACAATTTGAATTGCCATTCCAGACATGGTATCTTTCCTGGATCAATTCACCCATCATTATTTGACTGACCTGGAAGGATTTTTGGTTTTTGTGGGTTTTTTAAATTGTAGTTAGTAAACTCTGTCAGATGCATTTAGTCTTACAAAATGGGGAGATTCACATTTAATATTCTACTTCTGAACTACTATGTCAACTTTCTGTTCCCTATAATACTGTTTTCCAGAAAAACTTTCATGTCTTGCCAGCCTGTATAATACCAAGTTTATCATCATCTGGCCCACCATATTATACAGTTTCTATTGAGAATTAGTCAGTTTCTTCAACCACTATCTCTCTGGAGATTTCTTCCTCAGATGACCCTAGCATGGTACTATGACAGAATGGTCTCATGGCCTTCCCTTTGTATTGTTTGAAATATCTTACCCTCCAAGATTTAACATGGCACATCAGATCAGAGTTTACCTTGATATCTTAGTTCTTGAGAGCACATATGATAAGACTGGGATCTATATCTGTTGTGCCTCTAATGCTAACTAATTCCTAAAAAAAACCCAACTGAGAGTCTTTTTCTTCCAGCCTCCTTGAGATGGAGAGGTCTGCTGCCCAGTAAAGTTTGTATCCAGAATCCCCATACACCTTGTATCCCAGATCTAGAACCCTGGATGTCTGTGTGGATCGTTAGTCTATTATATACCTGCTTGTGAGAAGGGGAATTCTAGAACAGCCCTTCTTTTTCTAATGACTCCTAGGCTTTTATTTTTTCCTACCTCATTTTTTTATATGCAAGAGTCACCTGTAGCCTGTAGCATGTGACTTGTGCATGTGTGCATGAACCCAGTTAGAAAGTCACATACTGACCCCAGTGTTTGTAGATGTGAAGATCGAGGGGAGAGACCATACCCGCAACATTGCTTCACGGGAAGCACCATGACAGCTCTGCTCGTTGCTCAGTGGGGTGGGAAAAAGACCTTTATTCATTTCAGTCTTCAACAAGGAATTTCCACTTTCCACAAAAGTGAATGACAGCTAACTCTCTCCAAGAACAGAATATTGGTTACCATAGCAAATATAAATAATTTTTTAAAAAGTAAGTAGAAAACCAAAACTGTTTGTTGTAGGAAACAAGAAAGGAGAGGTCAAAATGTTTTCCCTAGCTTCAGGATTATTAACTAGTCATGTAAACTGTTAAATATTGATTATGTATAGATGACTAATTAAATGAGGTATATTGTAGTTATCTCCCTCCCCTAAAAGTGAAACATGACAGAAAAATTTTTTAAAAAGTAGTCAGCTGTTCATCTGGAAAGACAACAGGGATGAGGGATGGGAAGCAACAGGAAATTAAAGTTCTTCATCAAGTTTTAGAGAGAAGATGGAAAAGTGACAACTGACCATAGTGTTGAAGAGGTTAAAAATGTATGTGTCTACAGAGAGGCAAATATCTTCAGGAAGGAAGCTACAAGCTCTGCAGATCAGCTGAGGATTTCCAAGGGCAATGCGGGGCATGCTTACAAGAGGCTTGTAAAGGGCTCAGAGGACTGTCTTTGTGCAGTCTATTTGGCCCTGGGAACCCTTCTCTACCTCATGAATGAGATAACTGCTTCTCCTCCTCAGTGTTGCAGGAGATGGGATGTTTCACTCTGTAAAGCAAAAGAAGCAAATAAACTTGAGGTCCTCAAGCACAGTGGAAGGAAGTGGGGAGACAGGGGCTAAAAATATTCTGTGCTATAGAAAATGTGAACCCTCAGAAACCTCCCTCATTACCCAAAAGGCAGGCTGTCTTCCAGATAAATTTCACTCCCCAACTCAGCCAGCCCAGGCAAGAGAGAAATGTTGCCCTAGAGAAACTGAGTGAAACAGAGAAAAGATCTCCACATTAAAACGTGTAACACATTTCATTCATTTGTAAGTGTTACCCAGAAGTAATATGTTCTTAACGTCTCTGATCAATGATACCATGCACCCGATTTCCAGAAGGGCACACTGACAGTGAGGAGCCTGCGCCCCGCATCCGCCCGCCCTGCGGCACGGACACACTTTCCTTCTAAATAGATGCTTATACATATTTTCTGAGTCTGTTAATGAATTCAGTACATGCTTGTCAAATCTCAGTTATCAAAAACCATAGAGTGCTGAAAGAAACTTTCGTAGGTCAGCTAGTATGTTCCCTGGGCACAATAACTTCTAAACAGTTTTCTGTCTCATTTCTCTACAATGTCAAGATAGAAGGGAACAAACGCTCATGGAACTTTACAGCTCTTATATTTTTGCTTCAGTGGAGCTAAACCAAATTATTTAATAGCTTAAAGTCAGTGTCCTATCTTTTCAGAATTTCAGCATCAGCATTCATGAAAGGTTTTAGTGGAGTTTCAGACTTGCAACTGAGAAAGACACTGGTAGTCTGCTGTGTATCCATGGAAATAGGATATGAGAAGACTTTTTGATAAGATTATGCTATCTTTGAGATAGGTTATAATGACACTGGTGAAAGGAAATTCAGGACAGAAAGGGCCTGAAGCAAGCCCGTCCTCATTAATTTTATCTCAACTCCATTGCTCTCATTTGTCATTGGCTCTGTATTTTTCAACCCTCTGGGTCCGTGAGAACATGTCTAGTTGTTTCTAAAATTCATTGAGAGTTCTGTCCTTTGTGGAATATTATTGATAACTCATGTCCTATTTAATTGTCCAATAAGGCTTTATGGAAAACTTATTGAATTAATTTCTTGGTTACAGTTAATGTTCTAATCTTTAGAATAAAGCATTGTGTTTCTTGTCAATGATCTCCATAGTGAAGTAGCCATTCTTTTCAAGTTTCTCAGTTCTATATACTGCCTTATTGATTTCTATATTGCCTCATAGGAATCCACAAGTGTGAAGTATATATTAATTTGTAGCTGTTTGGATTGTTACATCATTACTGCTACCAGCTTGCAATTTCATGCACTTTTTGTTAGCACCTTAAAAAATTAGTATTTTCTTCCATAGCTGGCTAATTTTTTTTACATTAAAAAAACTATTTATTTACTTTTAGAGAGAGGAGAAGGGAGGGAGATAGAGAGGGAGAGAAACATCCATGTGTGGCTGCTTCTTATGTAGCCCCAACTGGGGACCTGGCCTGCAACCCAGGCATGTGCCCTGACTGGGAATAGAATCAGCAACCCTTTGGTTCATAGCCCGTGCTCAGTCTACTGAGCTACACCAGCCAGAGCCGTAGCTGGCTAATTTTTAAATCATGTAGAATCATAATAAATATTATTTCTTCTTTTTGACAATTTCTTTTCCTCTCTTTTCTTCTGAATACAAATATAAAGTCGTGAAGGCTTAAGGGTACATAATTATAGTTTTGAGAATCCTCATTTCCTCAATCATTTTAGCTTTGAAAGCAATGCCAAGTAAAGGGTTAATTCCAATTCTGCTTTGTCCTCTTCGAAAAATCTACCAAGAAGTATTTCTGTTTCTTTTTATTCCTTGGGACCTGAGATAGGACGTATATTCTCTGTACTATTCAATTGCATCCATTCTTGACTTAAATACCTGCTCATTGAGCAGTCTTAACTATACTGCTAATTAGTTGCTCTCTCTTGTTGAAGTCTAAGTACACTAAATGTCACCTGCCTTTTGTAATTAGAGTTACAAACATTCAGATATGCCTTGGATGCATTTCTTTATGCCTGTTTTCCTGGCATCTCTTCTAGTTTAAATTTGTGCTTGATTTTCCATATATTAACGAAATATAATAAACAATTGCATTAATTTATAATATGATGGCTCTGGAAAGCTCCATACTTATTTTCAGTTTTGTCCTGTTCTTTTCTAGTATTTTTTAAAAATTCATCTCTAACACAATATCCTATTAGCTTTAGGTGTACATCAGAGTGATCTGTTATTTATATGCACTACAGAATGACCCTCATAAGTCTAGTTATCATTTGTAGCCATACAAAGTTATTATAATATTATTATTAACTACGTTTTATATGGTACATGATATCTCCATAACTTATTTATTTCATAACTGGGAAGTTTGTACCACTTAATCTAGTATTCATGTGATGCATGTACAATGAACAACACTCTTAATTTAAAATTTAGTTAAATCTTGTTCATGTGACTCACATGAACAAGTATAAAGGACACATGGAGAATAACTAAGGTGGGGGGCGGAAATGGGAGAGAGGTGGGGAGCACTGGGGGGGCAGGGCTGGGAATACAAGACAGAAAACTGTACTTGAACAATAATTAAATTTTAAAAAATACAATAAAATACATAAATAAAATTTAGTTAAATCTGAAAAAAAACAGTGATGACCAATCTCTCCTTTCCAAGCCTTCTAAAACTCAGTCTCACAATATATATGATGATATCATGACACACACACACACATACACACACACACACAGAAGAGGGAAGAGAGAGACAGAGTCAGTTTATTCATATAATTTACCAATATATACTTGTGACAGATTAAATTGAAAATGTTAACAAAACAAATACATAGGCAAAGCAAATACATTAAAATATTAGAAGAAAATTTAAATGCAGACTTTTTTGTAACTTTGAAGTGAGCAGTTAATTGCTAAACTTTACACCCAAGACAGGAAATAGAGTGGAAAAGATTGACAGAATGGACTACATGAATATTTAAAACATATTTAGAAAAATGAAACATGAACATAATTAAAAGAGGTTACAAACTAATAGTGAATCTTATGTGACATATTATTTTGAAGAAAGTGCCACTCTTCTTAAAATAAATATAGCTTTTACAAAAAAGATGAAAAATTCTTAAGAAATGAGAAAAGAAAATGAAAATAAATAGACATTTATCAAAAATATGAATGCCTCCCATCAAATTGACATCAATTTATAAGAGCATTTTTGTAAAAAAATACATTTATTTAAAAAATAAAAAATAATGTAAGATTTGATTTGTGTTTGACAGATTTATAAATTTTAAGAACATCATTAATACTCAAAATTAGCAAGCTTTTTGAGGAAATAAAAAGTTTCGGTAAAACTTCAAATCATTAAAAGTTTTTGGAAAACAATCAGGTGATAAGTATCAAAATTTAAATTGTATCAACACTTTGATTCAGCAATTCTGCTTTTAAAATCAATCACAGTAAAAGAAAGAGTACACACAGAAAAGAAATATGTTCATCTTATTTTTTAAATATCAAACTCATAAAGTTCATTTTCTGATAAATTCATCATGAAGGGATTCATAGGAGCAATATTTCCTGAATTATTCTTGTTGAAAATAATTTTTGTATTCTCTTTATAACTACAAGTCAGTTTTGTTAGATATAAAATTTTAGCTCCTTTTTTTCTTTTTAATATTTTCAAAATCTTTTCCAATTTCTGGATATCATTGTTATGACTAAGATGCAAAGGAATAATATAATTTTCTTCCTCAGTTCTTTGTTTAGGCAATTTTCATTTCTTTTTGTTTTTGTTTTAAAATTTCATTGTAATATCTTCAGAACAGTACTTGGCTCTTTTCTCAGTATTTACTTTGAAGTCTTTTCTTTACTGGTGTAGATAGATTTTGTGGAATTTTAGTTCACATCACTTTTTCCTGTCCCTTTATTCTTCCATTTTTCGCCAAAACTCTTATTACACATTTATTTATTTGTTTTACTTTTAATGATTTTTCCATAGAATTATTTTTTACCTTTTCCTTCATGTTATTTTGATTTAAATAAATATTTTTTTTTACTTTCTATTTCTTTTAAAGTTCTTCTATTTTTGTTTATTTTAGTTTACTCTAATTTTTAAGAAGAAAGTATATATTTCACTAGTGAACATAAAGGATAAAATTATTTAAGAGTGTAAAGAAGAAATCATTTAAAAGGGCAAAGAAGAAATTATATGAAAGGGTAAAGGGTAAATATTAATTACTTTGGATGTTGAGAAGTGTTAGAAGTTGAAAGTGGGTAAATGAAGGGGTCAGGTTTTATTTATGTAAAATAAAACAATATTTTATTTCTTAGCACAAGTTGTTACAAGGGTATCACCTTACAATACTTTATTAAACAAAGGAAAAAATGTTCTATCTGTTAGTTAAAAGGTTTTATTATACTGTTTGGTGATTTGATAGACTATGTTAATAATACATGTTTTACTAATTTATGGATATTCATAAGGCAGCATGCATTAAGGTTTTTGAAGCTTGCAGAATAAGTTTGAGTATCTACATTTAAAAATTAAAATAAAACTAAACCTAAAAATAAAAAAAAATCGTTTTGGGGATAAATCAATTATAGAAGTAATTCCAATGAAAAGTTTTGCTCTAGCAAAGAAATAGCATTACTACATCTCTTTACATTTTTTATAGAACAACATGTAAACATGTATATGTGTGGACATGGGAAATGGGGTGGAGGTTAGCGTTATTTGCTATTTAGAAGCAAAAAAATAATAATAGTAATATAAATTGTGGTTGTATCAATTTATACTAGTGCTTATTTCACTTTCAAAATATATAAAGTAGCTTTCTTATTTTTCCACAAAGAAAGAATAGCAGTAAATTTTATAGTTGAAAGGCCTTAAATTTTTTAGGGCTTTCTTTCTTCTGGGTTCTCTATGAAGGACCACAGGAGGAACAGAAACTTAATTCTGTCCAGATACTCAAAATTCCTCGAGAAATGAAATATGAGGTCTGTCTAAAAAGTATTCAGCCGTGAATATGAAAACTAGGGACATTTATTGAAGATACAAGAAACACTGTACATAGGACAATGATGCCTCAGTCTCCTTCAAAACAGGCACCTTGAGACCTCACACAGTTCTCCTGATCACCATCAGCTGCCCTGTCTTATTTTCCTTAATCTCATCCATGGTCTGAAATCTCCTCCCTTTCAAATGTGATTTTAATTTTGGTTAAAGCTAGAAGTCACAGGGGACCAAATTTGGGCTGTAGAGGGGCTGAGTCACTTGGGTGATTTGATAGTTCACCAAGAAACTGCACAAGACCTGATGCATGAGTGGGCACCTGGTCATGAAGAAGCTGCCAATCACCAGTTGCCCATAGCTGTGGTCTTCTGAATTATCCAAATAGTTTCCATGGAAGAATGTTCAAACTTAATGTGAAATTTGATGCAGATCTCTTGCTATATTTGCTCAGTCATTTTGAATGCCATGGTCACACTGTACACATGCTCACTCAATGGTGTTTACCTGACCCTCCCCTGACCCACTGACTAGTACAGTGAGGCTGCCATTGTTCACACAGGTGCATTCCAGTCCACTCCTCTTGGCTGCCAGGTTCCACTGATGTCCTACAAACCATTCTCATTATATTAACAATGGCTGGACTTTTTCCAGACAGACCTCATATACTACACATTTATACAAACCAATAGAAGTAGATCAAGAGTAAACCCTAATGTAAACTATGGACTTTGAGTGATTATCATGTGTCAGTGTAGGTTCCTTAATTTTAACAAATGTACCACTCTAACATGGAATGTCAATGATGGAGAGGCCATATATGTGTGAATGGTAGCAAAGAATGTATGGGAAATGTCTCTACTGTTCTTTTTCCTATTTCTTAATTTTAATTTACTTATTTTTAACATCTACCATTCTTTCAATTTTGCTGTGAACTTAAAAGAAGAAAAAATTGACTGACAAATTAATCTGTTTATTCAGTTATAGTCATTAAACTGCTACTTCTAAAAAATTTATTAATCAAGTTTAAGATTAAAGTTGGAAAACACAGAAAAAAATGCTTTCCTAAATCCAATAATTCAGACTCCAGGCAATATTTCAAGCTGGAATTATGTTTTTTATTTAGGTAACCATCAGTTTCTATATTTTTCTCTGGATTGGAAAAGACCAGAAATCTGAAGTAATTAATTTTACTTTATTTCTCCTCATTCAGCAAATATCTTTTGAGTGCTTTATGGGGCAGTGTTTCAAGGGCAGTGTTACATGTTTTATGGCTTATTATTTAAACTAAACTGACAAAAAACTATATAATGCTGTGCTCTAGTTCCCAAACTCCAAATTATCAGAGAAATTGTTTAGGCAACTTATTGAAAACTGAAATGTACATATCCTGAGAATTAAATTTATTTTGCCCTTTCTTAGGACCAGTAATGAATGCAATTATCTAAAGACGTTCTCATTGGAAATAGATGTGCATTAATATTCACACTGTAAAAAAATGAAGAGCAAACACACACTTAATAAATATATTTGACATTTTTCATAATTTTGAATCGACTCCTGGTTTAAAAGGGTCCTGACATATGTCCTGAGGGTCATAATCTTAATTGGTCACATTGAGCTTCATGAGAATTTAGCAGTAGGGGCTGTGTGCACTGAGCACCTGTCAGTCACAAAAACATGAAAACAATTATAAATGTAGTCTAAACTGAGGTACCCAGGGAAAAAGTAAGAACCTCCTCCACTCCTTTCATTTACTTTTGTCCATAAACAAATAAGAGGTCTTCTGTACCTTATTGCACTCATTATGTCTTTTTAAAATTTTATTTTTTTTGAAAGATTTTATTTATTTTTAAAGGAGAAGGGAGGGAGAAAAAGAGGAAGAGAAACATCAGTGTGTGGTTGCCCCTCATATGCCTCCTACTGGGGACCTGGCCCACAACCCAGGCATGTCCCCTGACTGAGAATTGAACCAGTAACCCCTTGCTTCACAGGCCAGCACTCAATCCACTGAGCCACACCAGTCAGGGTTCATTATGTCTTACGTGTTGTATTAGTCATTGTTAAATACTCTAATTTGATATTTTAAAGTTATTTCTGAAATTGAAATGTTTTAAGATGGAATTGGGGTACAGAGACCTCTTTCTCTTCTCCTTCCCCCTCCCCTATTATTCAAGGGTACTGTACTCAGGAGCAGGAATTCAGCCTCACCTGAAAGTGAACCAAACACTAAAATCTCCTTCCCTCTGCCTATTGGGGTTAAGCCCACGAGGGTTGGTTTTGATGGAAGGGGAAGTGGAAGTGAAAGTACCTCTCTGTTGACACTAGGCACACTGTATTTCATTTGCTTTTCCCCAGAACTAATTAAGAACAGTCATCTTTGACACCAACACCCTATCTTGTCTGATTTCCTTCATTTTGGAGTGTTACTGTTGCTTTATCTCAAAAGACAGTGGCTGGTCCAAAAGACTGGTCCCTGACACTCTTATTATTAAACTCACTTCAACATTGTTTGACCGTCACTCTTCCATCCCATTTAGGAAAATTCCCATAATGTATCTAGATTTTCAGTTCCTCAAGAAGGAGGAGAAAATGCATTGTTACTTGGGTGAAGTCCAGCCAGCAGTGTCCCCGCCCCCTCTCTGTCTGTCAGATGCCTCCTGCCTGGTGAGGATGAAGAACAAGAGGTGGAAGGGCTCCACGTTACATTGTTTCTTCTTCTCCTAGCTCATTTTCTCCTTACGGCTGCTGCATCCCACTCTGATATCATCATTACCATGCTTCTTATTTTCAAGAGTCTCAAGAGATGAGTGTTTAGACATAACTAACCCCTATTTTTGACCCCTTTGCCCTTACTTACTCCTGTGGTACAACAGTGAGTGCCCGCCTGCATACTCTAAATCTACAGAACTTCTGGGCAGCACAGGAAAGGTTCAAACTCCAGGTTCTCTCCATAGCTACACCTCAGCTCTTTCTTCCCCCCGATGCAGGCACAGACTCTTTCACAGACCCACATTCCATATGTGAGAATAAGAAGATAAAGCCCAAGTTCCCTTTTTCTCAGGATGATCACCAATCTAGACATTTATATTCTATTGTGCTTACAAGTAAGTGAAACACAAATGTTTCAAGGCAGCAATATATGAGGTCTTCATTTATTTCTTGTGTGGATTTAAATTGCTGTGTTAGTTGAGGAAGACACTGAGGAAGATTCCAAGAATGCAGTAATTTTAAAGAAATGATATGATACACACTTACTTGAAGAAAAGGCAGAACGATTTTGTCAGAGGAGGGGCACATTTGGGGGAAGCAGGTTTTAATGAACTCAAAAATTTCACTAAAGTCCCTAATCAATGCTTTTCTATATTCCTATCTTTTGACAAGTAGAATAAATTACTTGTGTGTTTTTTAAAATTGTTTTTGATTTACTATGAACATTATAATAAATAATGTACCTATGGGTTAGCTACTTTGGGTGGGATTTTTTGGAAAATGTATTTAACTTTTTGAGCCTCAGTTTACCCATTTTAGAATAGATTAAATATGAAAACAGATATTCAATTACCTCATAAACTCTTGAGTGCTGGGAAAAAAACAATGCAGCAGAGGACAGTAAATACAGCCATTTGGGTTATTGTTGTTCAATCAGTGAACTTCAGAGTTACTCCAGGGAATTCACACCATTGACAATTGTATAAAGTCAGATTCCATTTTATTTTTCAATAAATGAGTTAACTACTTTAAAAATTTTATTCTCTCAGAACCCTTCAATGTGTATACAGTGAGTATATACAGAGTTATTGGAGAATATGTGAGCATGCTCATAATTCCATTGTTCAATCAATTGATCACTTATTATTAGTTTTAAGCATTAACAGATTTTAGATTTTTATTTCACTCAGGCATTTTGACTCTAAAATTGCACTTATGGTTAATGATAAAATGTATAAGTAACATTGATAGTGAAATATATGGAGCATGTATCACGAACCACGCAAAAATGGCAAATTATTATTTTTCTATGTTAGAGAGAGTGAGTAACGTATGACATTCTGAAAAGAGTGGGTAAATACTTATTTTTTGAAGGTTTTACTTATTTATTTCTAGAGAGGGGAAGGGAGGGAGAGAGGGAGAGAAACACCAATGTGTGGTTGCCTCTCACAGACCACACAGGGCCCCCCACTAGGGCCCTGGCCGGCGACCCAGGCATGTGCCCTGAATGGGAATCAAACTGGTGACCCTTTGGTTGGCAGTCAGGTGCTCAATCCACTGAGCCACACCAGCCAGGGCTAAATATTTTTTTTAAACCAGAGAAATTGATTTGAAGCTATTCTTCTCAATGTGGGTAAAGGAGCTCCGGTCCCTACCAGAGTGAACCTCTCCCTCTTTCAGTGGCTTTGCTTGAGGTTTCATGAAAACAGTTTGAAAAACAGCATAACAGAACTTTTCTAATAATTCCAACTATAAAGGGTAATTTTTATTAGAAAAAATACAATTGAGTAGTTGCAGAAATTTTCATTTGGATGTCTTGGTGCCGTTTACTCAGCCAACATTAGACAATTTTTAATGAAAATCCCTTTCTAAATTATTGTTCGCCATTTACCAAATAAACTGTAGCCCTTGTATTTCGGTTTCCATAGTATCACATGGTGGCGACAAAATAGGCCTTCTGTTAGCAGTTCAGTTTAATAAGGAACACTAGCTTGTAAAAGGGAATATGTTTGAATCTCCTTAAAGAAAAGCACACTTGATATCCATTAAAAATGAATGTGTCTTCAAAAACACTGAAGATATTTTCTGACAAGACATATTTGGAGCCATCTGTTTTCTAATACTTTCTCACTGTGGAAGATAATAACAACTTCAACATGAAGTAAAGATTCTAATAACATTTCAAGTGGCACCAAAGTCAAAAGGAAGAATGAAATAGTAGTTAAGAGTGAATAAAATCTCTAACCACACTGTGTGTACTTAATTCAGCTCCTTGCGGCAATAGCTTCTGTCCACAGACAAATGATTCATGATTGCTGAGTTCTAGCTTCTCATCTCCAAAATGGCAAACAGAACAGGATGTACTTTACTGAGTTACAAAATTAAAATGAGAATGCAAATGTTTTTGCTTGTGTTATTAGGGTCAATGGGGAGTGGATGGTGGACAACATACATGCTTAAAAGAGGATAATTAGATTTGCATACTTTCAGAAATTTGTCTCAAATACAAAAGTTATACTCTTCTGTCAAAAATATTCACTAGTATTTTTATCTATAGGCTTGCTATATAAAATCAGGTATTCATGATTTTATAGGGAAAGCAAAATAACAGGATTAAGGAAATTATTTCTAGGTTTTAAAAAAAGATTTATTTTATTTTATTTTTTTAGAGAGAGGGAAAGGAAGGGAGAAAGAAAGGGGATGAGATGTAGTTGTGTGAGAGAAACATTGAATGACTGTCTCTCACAGACCACACTAGGGACCTGACCAGAAACCTGACCTGCCTGATGGGGAATCACACAGATGACATTTTGTTTTGCAGGATGACACCCAGCTACTGAGCCACACCAGTCAGGGCTCCCATTTGTTTTAAAAGAAATCCCATCCCCAGTACTATAATGAAATCTTTTTGTAAATATCATCAGGATAAGTAATAAATTTATAAAACTAATTGGATTTATACAAGCTGAGGTAATAGTGTCATTTGGGTCAAATCCTCAAATTACAAATAAATGTTATCATTTATCAACTGAACACCTTTCTCAATAAATCTTTGCACTGCTGTTCTTACTTCTCAGGCACATAGTTTGAGGTCTCCTTTTGATTTAGTAAACCATATTTACCTGGGTCTGACCTCTCATGCAGTGGAAACTTTTACCCTCAAAGAGGAGCTAATTAAAATATTGCTTAATGCAGAATGCAATTTGGAGGGAGATAACACTTTAATTTCACTAACACAATCATTTTTTTTTAATTTTCTCCAAATGAATCTACCCAAGAAAAAGAGTTTGCTTCTATGCAGAAATTTCTAGGGTACCTTGTGTCACTGACAAAGACCACCCTTAGTGTGGAAAGAGAGTTTTCATCTCTATTTGATTAATGGGTTGTTCCTGTGAACAATTCCTTTGAAACCAAGATGGACTTATAAACAATCTTTTCTGCTCTATTGAGCCATTTAATCTAGAAGATTAGCACATTTAGAACACACAAAAGAAGACTCCAGTAAAAATTATCAAGTTTCCCCAAAAGTTTGTTTGTTTTTCTGTGAAATGGCTCTAGTAGCACTTAATTGTCTTTAACTTAATTCAAAACAATTTTGTTAGATTGTTTTATGATAGCTGTCATATCAGCATGCCTAAAAACTATCAAATTGATGAATTTTTGTGCAGCCATTTTAATATTAAGATGGAATAAAATACATAACATTTTTGGCATATTATGCTTTATTATTTTAAGAAAGGTAATAATGCAACTGAAATGCAAAAAAAAAAAAAAGATTTGTGTAGTGTATGGGGAAGGTGCTGTGACTCATCGAACATGTCAAAAGTGGTTTGCAGTTTCATGCTGGAGATTTCTTGCTGGATGATGTTCTATGGTCAGGTAGACCAGTTGAAATTGATAGCAATGAAATCAAGACACTAAATGAGAACAATCAATGTTATACTATGTGGGTGATAGTCAACAGACTCAAAATATCCAAATCAATAAAGTTATTCGTGAAAATGAAAACTGTGTCTTTTATTTTACAGAAAAAAAAAACCCTGAAGGGACATTGCTGCCAACTCAATATTTGAATGAGGCCATTTGCAGAGGGATGAAGTGACAACGTAAGATTGCCCAAATGAAGATGGAATGATGGCGTATCTGTTGTTTTACAGATGACTATTGCTCCAGAATATGCATTTTGCACTGTAAGAAAGAAGTTAGGATCTGTGGTTCTCTTGGCTTTATTTTATTTTTACCCCCAAATGGGCTTTTGTCTAGATTGTATCACTTATTTTTTTATTTTACTTAAATTTGTATTTCATATGTTATTGTAAATTTATTTACAAACAGATCAAGGAATATATTTAAAAAACTGAATAAATACCTGATGATAAAAGTTAAGGTATATTGCAGAGTGATTGTATGAATAGAATGAAGGAAAAGGAAATGCATTAGTTCACTAAAGGATTTCCTGGTAGATGGCTGAAAAGTGGGAGGATTTTGGATTCCAACAAGAAAAATGATGCGAGATAGGGCAGGATCAAATGCCTAAAACAAATAATCACTTCAACATTTTTTATCAAGTAACTGCCATGCATTTTTTTCTTTCTTTTTGTTTCCTTTCCACCGTTGGTGTATTTCCTACATCTTACTTGTCTCTATTCTAAGACTTTCATGTTAATTGACACAGAATATTCAGAGTTACTGTGATAAAAAAAATCTTAGTAATATGATCAAATTAGCTTTCAGATCCCTGATATTAAAAGATGGAAAGAAATTGGTAGGCTATCTGTGCAGCGAGTTAAAAAGAAGAAGAGGAATAAGAAGGAGGAGGAAGAGGAGAAAAAAGTAGAGGGAGGGAAGAAGAAGAGGTGGAGGAGAAGAGAGAGATAAGTCAATAGAGAAGCTAGCTGTAAAGCTGCCATGGATGAGAGGTTGGGAAGAAAACCAATTACTCATTGAAGGTGCCAGAGGAGAATTAATGACACGAATTCATAGCTTCTTGCCATAAAGGTGACTAATGACACAGATGCTTAGTCTAGGGCATTAAAGAAAAAAGGTTCAGATAAGATTCTTCTATTTATAACTGATTGAGATATGAAAAGAAAATGAAAAACAATATTACTAAAGAAAAATTCCAGACAGTTAAGCAATTTTAAGAATGATTCATTTTAAGATATGGCCATCAATTATTTATAAAGGTTAATAAATAGATTTATAAGCAAGAGGTACATGGATTCTAGAAATACATCATAGATGCCCTACAAATTATTTACAGCCTAGACAAGTCATAACACATGAACTACTGCTGAAACCATCATTTATTTGACTTTAAAATTTGTACCGCAAACTACAGATTGGCTGGTTATGGAGCATCAACCATTTGTAATGTGCTTTGCAATATTTAACATCAACTAAATGTGTTTTCACTAGCTGCTGGCCAGTTGGACTAATTTAATATGAATTCCTAGTGCTTAATAATATATTTGTAGGTAAAATGATCATAACTTTTTAAGGATTGTAATATCAGAGATGTAATTATGGAATAGAAAATAATAACTTGGACTTAGTACATGTAGTTTAACATCAAGCATCCGAAACATTAAAAAAATAAAACGTTTGCCAGAAGTAACTTAGACCAGCTGTTACTGTTATCCCACTCATCTCCAGCTTTTCATATTTACTTCTTTCCTTTTATTTTTACATGTATAATTTTTTAATATTCTTTTCATATGGGCATCTTTTCCCATTCTTTGTACCCCTTTTGTTTTTCTTCTGTAGCTATTTTTCAAAAGGATTTTAGTTCCCAAAGGAGAATGCTTTTCTATTAGGCACTGCAGTCAGCAAGTGGAAACATTCCTTAGTTATCCTGGTTTCTGTAATGAATGGCTGCAATCACAGAGTCCCTGTCATCATCTAAGGGCCTCTGACTGTCATGATTCTCAATCTAGTCGATGCCTTATTTGCGTCTCTGCTCATCCACAACCCACCTCTCCAAATCTTAATGTCTAGAAGTACGTACAAGTTTATGATAGCGTTAGAGTAATACCCACATTTATTGCATTTCATGCACTAGTAGCAGAAGGAATAAAGATTTGGTGGTTGACAATAGTCTATGTTTAAAATGTCATGGCATCACATTCTCCTCATATTTTGTTTCATTCCTCAGTTTAGGCTCAGTTAGGCCCCTGAAAGAAAATAACAAGATTGCTGAACTAAGTAATAGCTTACTTCTTGTTCATTCACATGCCAGAAGCAAGTTGTCGGAGGGCTCTGGTCATCAGACTAACTCAAGCACCTAAACTGGAGGGGTTCCCTACCTAACACAGGGCTCTAAAACATTGTCAAGGAGAGGACCTGAAGCCAGAGAAGAGGTTGTAGATTCATCCATTCCTGTTTGTACTCAACTTTAAGGCCTTTCCCTAATCCTTGTCAATTTAATAATTTTTAATATGTAAAAGATTAACAGTTGAAAAGTTAAATCTGTATTAAACAAGATAGACCCAGAAAAGCCCCACACATTGTAGTCACCCATTTTCATTGGTTTATATTTTATCCTTCTTGTATTTCTTCTTTATTAAAAAAATGATCCTCTTCTCTCTATCAGAAAATGTAACATAATGTATTCTAATTTATTCTTTTAATGTATCCAGGAACTCACCCACATTGACTCTCAGAGATTTCCTTATTCTGTTTCTGCATCTGCACAGCTCTGTGAAATGAGAACACACTGTGTCTTTTTATCTGCTCTTCTCTGTGAGGCTGCACAGGTTGCTTCTAACACTTCACTGGTATAACAGTTCTGTAATGAATATCTTGTGCATATTTGTGTTCATGTTATTTGAGGTATATCTTTAGGGTAAACTCTGGAAGTGGGACTAAAGAGTGAAATGATGAATAAACATGCAGTTCTGTGAGATAGTGCCAAATTCGCCCTCCCAGGAATCACATTTTGCATTATCACAATGGATGAAATGACTGTTTCCCTGTAGTTTTTACCAGAGACTGCATAGTCAGGCATTATATTTACTTTTTGTCAATTTGATAAGTGAGAAAGACTTTTATTATCATTCTCTTCATTATGAAAGTATCTGAAGATAATTTAACATGCTTAAGATGCACTTGCTTATTTTTCTGTCAACTCTGTTCATATCTTTTGCCCATTTTCCAAAAGGGGTTGGTTATATTCCCTCATGTGTCAGGCTACTTTATATAGTAGGGATATTAGTCCTTTATCTCTAATATATGCTCAAATGTTTTCTCCCATCCAAGTACTAACCAGGCCTGACCCTGCTTAGCTTCTGAGATCAGATGAGATCGGGCACGAGCAGGGTGGTATGGTTGTAGACTCAAATGTTTTCTTCTGATGTGTTATTTGCCTTTGACTTCACTTATAGTGTGCTTTTATTACACAAACCATGCATTTTTCTTTATTTTTATGTTGCTAAATTTATATTTTATTTCTCCTTGATTTTGAGTCACAAAAATTTGCCCTTCACACACCAAAGTTGTGAAAGGAGTCACAGAGTCACACGCTTTCTTCTAGTGTTTTTACAGTTTTATTATTTTCATATTTTTATCTCAGATCCATCCAGATTACTTCATTAGACTATTGTTTAAGATGTTTCATCCTGAATAAAGACTCCCACTCAATAGCAAGTGTCTCTGTGCTCCTTCTCTTATTTCTCCCTGATTCTTCTTCTTAATTCCCCACTCAAACTATCCTTTATCTCTCTAAAGCTATCATTAGAATCATTATAGGTGGTTTATTAATATCACTTTCCTTATATCAATTTCTACTTTCTCTGTTAGTTTTTGCTTTTTTCAAAATATTTTATTTATTTACTTTGAGAGAGAGAGGAAGGGAGGAAGAAAGAGAGGGAGTGAAACATCAATGTGTGGTTGCCTCTAGTATGCCCCATACTGGAGACATGACCTGCAACCCAGGCATGTGCCCTGACTGGAAATTGAACCAGTGATGCTTTGGTCTGCAGGTCCGAGTTTTTGCCTTTTGAAGAAAGAACAGCAATATATCAGTGGCATAAACAACAAAGATTTATTTCTTACTCACGTTAGGTTATGGAACTGGGCCATCATGGTTTATTTCTGCTGGGCTGCAGGTAGACACAGTTTCTGTTCCTGTTCCTTATTCCAGTGTCCAGATACAAAAAGAGGCATACTCTGGGTATACCTTTATTTCACACAGAAAATAGGAATAAGAGACCACGAGGTAAACTATAAACCACATTAAATTTTCATCCAAATGCCAAAACACACTAATCAACCAAAACATGTCACTGTTACAAACCCAAATCCAATGGAACAGATAAGGCAAGACATAAAATCTTCTAAGAGGGTGTGGGCCTGTGAACCAAACGATCGTGGTTTGATTCCCAGTCAGGGCACATGCCTGGGTTGCAGGCCAGTTCCCTGCAGGGGACTCACGAGAGGCAACCATACGTTGATATTTCTCTCCCTCTCTCCTTCCCTTTCCCTCTAAAGATAAATAAATAAAATCTCTAAAAAATTTTCTAAGAGGGAAGGTAAAAATAGTTTGGAAAATTATCCAATATAATTCTTCTGTATAGTTTAATAATAAAAACAAGATGCTAGTAAATATATTAGTTTAATAAGGTCTTAATTACAAATAAGCAGTAAGCTTAGAAAACTTGGAGAGTGTAAAACGGGGAAGTAAGGAGGAAAAGTATGTATAAACTTGGCATCTAAATATAGAGGCTGTCAATATTTTATATATCTCTATGAATTAATATAAAATCTTGTTCAAAGTATTATCAAATGCTATTGTTAGTAAATAAAATAACATTTTTAGTAAAGGAGACTACACATGTGTATATTAAAATATACATACCTTATCTCAAAATATGCCATAATTTATTAATTTTTATTTTACCTTGAGGCTTTTAACTACTATTTCTGTTCACTTAAATTTGACTATGTAAGAGGAATTTTAAATGACAGGTTGTTTATTTCCTACACAAGCCATCCAATTAAAGGACCTTTACCAAAGTTGTTATGCTTTCACATTTACATAATTTGACTGTTGGCTCATTCAATAGCATTTACTTTAAAAAGGCCATCTTTGTTAGTTGTCTATTTTATTGTTTGAAAATCATGCTTATACTGCTGAAAACTACAGAAAGAATGACCCCAAAACCTTAGTGTGGATATGAGACAATAAGACAAATAAACACCAATTCACTAGTCTTCAGTTTTCCTCGGGAGGGCAGGCTCCTTGCATTCTCCAAATACCTGACAGAGAATAGACATTAAATATATTTTGAGATTATTAATAAATAATCTCTCTCTCCCCGCTCTCTTTCACTCTCTCTCTTTCTTCATTGCTCAAATTAAGCAAAGAAAAATCCAGATTCATACAAGTTACAGGCATGTTCTGAGGAATTTCTGGACTTTTTAACAAATATGACTTGAGAATCTTCTATGTCACAGATACTGTGCTATATACCAGGGCTAAATTTTGAATTAGATAATAATACTACTGCTCTTGGCAGCAAGTACTTTCCAGCTAGCCATGAACAAATGCCTTGAATGAACAGGTACTAGTAATACACGCTCAGATACAAGATTTTGATAGGTAAGACTAACTAGAGGTTCTCGTTCTTGCATGAGTGTTAGAATAGCCTGAACAGTATTTTCTATGATGTCAATACTAGGTCCCACCCATAGAAATTCTAATTTAATTATTCTGGAACAGGGATTGTACATAGATGTTTTAAAAATCTCCCTAGATAATTCTAATATACAACTTTGGTTCAGAATAATTAGTTTAGTTACTCCACTACCTTTCTACTATAAATGTGGTTCCTGGGATATCATTCTTACTATCACATAAGAAGTTGTTAGAAAGGCAGAATTCAAGGCTCATCTCAAACTTACTGTCCATATTTTGACCAGATCTTCCAGGAGATTTATATACTCATTAAAATTTAATAAATGCTGTGTTCAATGTATAAGATAGTATGACAAAATTATATCTTGAGGATGGTTGAGAGGAAGGAGTGGTATAACACTGTAGTAGGCAGGTAGACAGGAATGAACAGAGCAGGGGCAATGGGCCAGGTGCAGAAGGTCACCAGGGCAGAGAGCCCCAGGAGCCTATCAATGGACAAGTCCACAAGCCCTTGCAGGACCACTCCCTTAAGCATTAACTCATGGAAGATGTCAGCTAGCCTAAGCTGTGTTTCAGCTCCAAGCCCGGAGAAGCAGCAAAACCAGGTAAAGAGAATCCATGGCTGACATCAGGACAGCTGCATTGACTAATGACATCCTACCCTGGCACCAATCAATGTGTGCAGTCCATGACCCTGAGGGGGCACACTTAGAAAATTGATGAATATTCTATTGAAATTCTCCTGAGAATTCCAGATAAAAGGCCGGAGGGTTGGAATCCCTTGAGGGCTGTGTTCTCTCTCTGTCTCTTTTTCCAGAGTATGTTTGCACCTTTCCTCCCTCTTTCTTCTCTCAAGGCACACAACTTTTGTCTCTCCTAAGCTCCAAGGGTCCTTCTTTTGCCTCAGTAACTCATCTCCTAAGTCCATTTCTTCTACAGTTCACTTCTTCTACCTAGGTGACATTCTAAAAAAATTGTCTCTTATAGTTGTTTCTTGGCTCTGATTTTTTCTTAGCCAGAACTGAAGCACTGAGGTTCTTGAACTAAGGTTTAACACCTGGGTGCTATTTTACCATGAACAACAGCAAGTATGCCAGGAATTTTCCTGGTAAAAGCACTATGTATTCACAGTCTATGCTGAAGACTAATGTCAATAATGATCATCAGCTAGGTCCTGTCTACACACATAACACATTTAAAAAGTGTGTAAGTGTTGAAGTTACCAAAGGGAGTAATTTTAAACATTTACTTAAAGAGATTTAAGATATTACACGTGAAGGTATGAGAAATATAAATTTGGATGAGGAAAAATTTAATTTTTTTACCAGAGCATAAAGATATGGATAGTGATAGCCCAGGTCACACCTGAAAAATTATGGCAGAACCCTAACAAGCAGAAAAAACAGCAAAATTTGGATCAAAGACCTCAGATTTGGTCACTTCTAGAAGAGGAGTTGTGTTTGGCAAGATGTATTAGGGTATGTATTGAATTTGGCTTAAAAGTGGCTTTAGAAAGAAAAATGTCTTGGTTATTTCTAGCATTTAAGTCTATATTTGTTTATTGTACCTAAATCATTTATTTCCATCTATTCTTTATCCAAATATCCATTGGTCTAAGTGTCGTTTAAAAAAACTTTTATGTTTGTCATTGTTTGACAGAGGCTGATCCTGTATGTCTCTCCTCCCATGGACTCACAGAATGTGCAGCTATGAATAGAGGAATTCACTCTGAAAGAAATCTAGAAATTAGCTGAGCATTTCCTACACTTCAAGTGAATGAAAAATTCCCATATCAAAACAGGTAGGAATAGCTGAGACGCACTCTTGCCATAAACTTCACTCACAACACAACACCATGCATTCAGGAGGGAACACCAGATTTCCAGCATATCCCTCAGGTGCAAAAGGTTTGGACTACACATTTAAAACTCCATCTCTTAAGACTCCAGTCTGACTCTGGCCAAAATGGAAGTGTATGTAGATATACTTTGCCTCCTCGCACAACCAAAAGAAGGAAAACATTAATTTAAAAATAAAAAATAACCAAAAATTGCCAGAAAATTTAACTGTATGGAAGTCCAATAACCAAGGAGTTAAAGAAAAATTCATCCAGACCAGTAGGATGGGCAGAGATGGGCAGCCAGTATGCAGAGGATGCATGGCAAGGCAGTGGCTAGAGGACCCAGCAAGGGAGGCTGAGTCTGGCAGACTGGGCCATACCACATTTTCCATGTGGATAAACTGGGAAGAACAACTGGGGAATGAGACAGATCATGCAACCCAGGGCTCCAGCATGGGGAAATAAAGCCTCAAAACCTCTGGCTTTTAAAACTTATTGTGGTTGCAGCAGTGCAAGAAACTCTCAGCCTCATAGAAGAGCACATTGGAGAGACCCACAGGGTTCTAGAATGTATACAAAACCACCCACCCAGGAGTCAGCACCAAAAGGGGCCAATTTGCTTGTGAGTAGAGGAGAAAGTGACTGAGAGCTGGCCAAGAAACAAGCAATGGGTATTGTTCCCTCTCTGACCTCACCCCCACATACAGCACCACAATGCGGTGACATGGGTTGTCCCTCTCCCACAAATACCTACGGCTCCACCCCTAAAAATGTTGTGTCAGTTGTGCTGAGACAAAGAAATATGGCCCAAATGGAAGAACAGATTAAAGCTTGAAAAATAGAACTAAGTGATGAAGAGATAGCCAAACTGTCAGATGTGGAATTAAAAACACTGGTAATCAGGCCCTGGCTGGCATAGCTCAGTGGATTGAGCATGGGCCGGCGGACCACACGATTGTGGTTCGATTCCCAGTCAGGGCACATGCCTGGGTTGCAGGCCAGTTCCCAGGAGGGGACTCACAAGAGGCAACCATACATTGATACTTCTCTCCTTCCCTTCCCCTCTGAAAATCAATAAATAAAATCTTTAAAAAATAAAAAAATAAAAACACTGGTAATCAGGATGCTCAGAAATGGTTGAGTATAGTTGCAAAATGGAGGAAAAAGTGAAGGTTATGCAAAGTGAAATAAAGAACAAGATACAGGGAACCAACAATGAAGATAAGAAAACCAGGACTCAAATCAATGATCTGCAGCAGAAGGAAGAAATAAACCTTCAACCAGAACAAAATGAAGAAATAATAATTCAAAAGAATGAGGAGAGGCTTAGGTACCTCTAGGACAACTTGAAATATTCCAACATCCAAATCATAGGGTTGCCAGGAGAAGAAGAGGAAGAGTAAGAAATTGAAAACTTATTTGAACAAATAATGAAAGAGAACTTTCCCAGTCTGGCAAAGGAAACAGACTTCTAGGAAGTACAGGAAGCTCAGAGAGTTCTAAAGAAGTTAGACTCAAGAAGCACACACCAAGGCACATTATAATTATATTATGAAAGAGAAGGAATCTTAAAAGCAGCAAGAGAAAAGGAGACAGTTACCTACAAAGGAGTTCCCATAAGACAATCGGCTGATTTCTCAAAAGAAATCTTGCAGGCAAGAAGTGGTTGGGAGGAAATATTTGAAGTCATGAAAGGCAAGGATTTAAATCAAAGATTACTATATCCAGCAAAGCTATCCTTTAGAATGGAAGGGCAGATCAAATGCTTCTCAGATAAGGTCAAGTTCAAGGAGTTCATCATCACTAAGCCCTCATTATATGAAATGTTAAAGGGACATATCTAAGAAAAACAAGATAAACAGTATAATTATAACAAACTCACAACTATCACCAACTGAACATAAAAACCAAAAACAAACATAGAAAACTATAAGAACAGGAACAGGATCACAGAAATGGAGATCACATGGAGAGTTACCAGCAGGGAGGTGGTGGTGGGAGAATGGAGGAAAAGGTACAGGGAATAAGAAGGGAATATTTGTACCATAATTTCTAGGTACAAAATAGACAGGAGGAGGTTAGGAATAGTATAGGAAATGGAGAAGCTAGTACATCCCATGGACCTTAACTAAGGGGGAGGGAAATGCTGGTGGGAGGGGAATGCAGGGTGGAGGTGAATAAAAAGGAGAAAAAATGGGACAAGTGTAATAGCATAATCAATGAAATATACTTTAAACAAAAAATGAATCCAATCTAAGGGAGGGCCCACAAAATACCTATCTCTGAAAGCAACCAGAGGTTTGCATCCAGGAGACGTATAGGACTATAGCAAACACAGAGGCAGTTCTCAACCATGAGCACATGGCTATCTTCCCTGGGATCAGCATGAAGAAAACAGACATAAATCCTTATCTTTCATCTTTCTCCATGTGGATCCAGCTGCATACTTCATAAGCTGCTGCTTGAGGGTTGGGCTTCCAATTTTAACAGACATCTAGGGTCTGGTTGTGATCCTCCCCGAGGCAGGAGATGCTAGTAGACATTTTTTTTTCACCCTTTCTAGCTTGATCTTACAATAAAGCAAGTGACCTGTATCTCCCAGAAAGGAGTTTATAACACACAAACTGGCTTTCACTTTAGCAGCTAATATATAAGGAACTATAGCCCAGGCTCATCTGAGTTTGATAGCAAAGGTACTTTTATTTACTATCTGTATAAGACGATAGAAAAGAGAAAGGGCAGTTTCTAAATGGCACAAGCTTTCAAAAAGTCTCTTCAGCTCTCTCCCTGGGCTCAGTGCAAAGAAAGTGATAGAAAAAATCCCACCTCCCAATCTCTCCACGAAAGCAGTCTGTCACATACTTTACAAGTTGCTGCCCAGTGGAGCCACTTCTAATTTAGTGTGCATCTAGAGGATAGCAGCAATTTTCCTCAGAGATTGAGGAAATCATGGAATACTTTCATCCTCCAGCCCACTACCTCCAGCCCACTACAACAATAACACCAAGTTGCCAGTAAAACCATGTTGTGAGCTTTACATGTCTGACAACCCAGCTTTTCCAGTCATTGCACAAAGGGTGGACCCCAAACAACATATCTCTGATAGTCATCAGGATTATCATTCACAAGTTCCACAAGACTCTAAAAAAGAACAATCAGCTTTTAAACAGATGAAAGAGGACTTCATGATGGCTATGCACCCAGGCTCAGAGCAAAGAGAGTAAGTAAAATGTCCTGATCCCAGTTCCCCTTACCAGGAGCTTAAATACATTTTTTTTTCCGACGCTGTCTGAAAGTTCAGCTTGTTTTCATTATATTTTATGCTACTACAATTTTTTCCTTCTTCACCCCCTCCACCAGCACCCCCCCACACACACACACACTACCTCAGGCAATCCTCACACCATTGTCCTTGTCACAGGTCATGCATATAAGTGCTTTGGCTACCCCATTTCCAATACTGTGCTTTGCAACCCCAAGGCTATGCTGTAACTACCAATTCGTACTTCTTAATCCCCTCACCTCTTCCCTTATTCCCCCTTAACACCCTCCAATCTGGAAACCATCAAAACACTCTCTGTATCCATGATTCTGTCTCTGTTCTTTTTGTTTTCTTTGTTTCTTAGATTAAATTGTTGATAGATGTGAATACATTGCCATTTTATTGTTCATAGTTTTGATCTTCTACTTTTTTTTAAATAAGTCCCTTTAACATTTCATGTAATAATGAATTCCTTTAGTTTTTTTCTTGTCTGAGAAGCTCTTTATCTGCCCTTGAATTCCAAATGATATCTTTGTTGGGTAGAGCAATCTTGACTATAGGTCACTATTTATCATGACTTTGAATATTTCTTGTCAATTCCTTCTAGCCTGCAAACTTTCTTTTGAGAAATGAGCTTACAGTCTTATGGAAACTTCCTTGTAGGCAATTAACTGCTTTTCTCTTGCTGCTTTTAAGATTTTCTCTTTTCTTTAACCTTTAACATTTTAATTATGATGTATCTTGGAGTGGGCCTCCTTTCATCCGTTCGTTGGGGACTTTCTGAGCTTCCTGGACTTGCATGTCTATTTTCTTCGCCAAATTAGGGAAGTTTTCTTTCATTATTTTTTCAAATAGAGTTCCGATTTTTGCTCACTCTCTGTCTTCTTTTGTCTGGCACAAAATGATGTGAAATTTGGAGTGCTTTAAGTTGTCCCAGAGGCTCCTAACACTATCTTTATGCTTTTTGGATTTTTTTCTTTTTGTTTCTCTCATTGGTTGTTTTTTTATTTCCTTATATTCCAAATAATTTATTTGATTCTCAGCTTCACCCATTCTACTGTTGTTTCCCTATAAACTGTTACTTATTTCAGTTAGTGTATTATTCATTTCTGAATGGATTTTTTTTAAAAAAATTTGTTGTTCAGGTACAGTTGTCTCCATTTTTCCACAACTTTCCCCCACCCCACATACCCTCACCTCCCACACTCAATCCTTCCCCCCTTGGGCTTTTTTCATGGGTCCTTTATACATGTTCCTTGACAACCCTTTATCTTCTTTGTCCTGTTATCCTCCTCCCCCCTACCCTCTGGTTACTGTCAGTTTGTCCTTTATTTCAATGTCTTTGGTTATATTTTGCTTACTTGTTTGAATGGATCTTTTTTATGCTGTTCATATCCAGCACTGAGTCCCTTGAGTATTCTTGTAACCAGTGTTTTGAACTCTGTATCTGATAGATTGTATACCTCCATTTTGTTTTATTCTCTCTCTCTTTTTTTGAGTTTTGATCTGTTCTTTCATTTGGGCCATATTTATTTGTCTCTTCATTTTGGTAGCCTCCCTGTGTTTATTTCTACATATTAGGTAGAATTGCTTTGACTCCATGTCTTGGTAGTATGGCCTAATGTAGAAGGTGTCCTGTAGGGCCCGATGTCACTCAAGGTGGGCATTTGAGGTGCACCCTTCGTGTGGTCTGAGTACACCCTCCTCTTGTAATTGAGCCTTGGTGGTTGTTGGCAGATCAATAGAGGAGATTTACCCAGGCCAATCAGCTGCAAGAACTGTCATTGACCACTGACCACAAACCTCCACCTTCTGTGGAGGATCACATGTGCAAGGGGGTGGTACTCCAGTGTGGTCTGTAGCTGTCCACTGGGTGCACAGGCTCTGGCATATCCTAACTGGTGCAGACCAATCTCATTCCCCACTTGTGTTCTGCCTGGGACCACCCTGCATGAGCTATAAAGTATTCTGAGATGGTTGCTACTTGTGCTGAGCTGGAGTCTCAGACAAAATATCTGCCTGCCTCCCTGCTCTGTGCTTTTGTTGGGGGGAGAGTTCAGAAAAGTGACAGTGGCCTCTGCCCACCTTTCTATTTGAGAGAAAGCTGTCCCTCAGCTCTCACCTTTATGCCAGACACTTCAGTTCTTCCCTGTATGCCACTGGTACCTTTCAAGCTGCTGCCTTGCTGCTGGAGCTCAGAGGGAATGAAGCTGCATAAGTCTATGTGCGAGGTCTTTAAGGGATACTACTTGGGGATACAGAAGTTTCTTCTATTGACTCAATCCCTGCTGGTTTTTGCAGCCCGATTTTATAGGGACTAATCTTTCAAGCACCAGAAACCTAGGCTGAGGTCCCTGTACTCCTGGGACTCCTTGCTACAGACGCATTCCTTCCATATTTTTATCCACCACACATGGGTATTGAACAAGCTGTTCCACATCTCTGCCCCTCCTATGAGTTTAGACAGATGTGTTGTTTTTTTTAATTGTTGGACTTCTGTAGTTGCTGGACTTCCATTTAACTCAATTTCTGATGGTTCTGAGTAGTGTTTGTTCTATAGTTTGGTTACAATTTTGTTGCAGCTGTGCATGGAGATGAGCCATGTATACCTATTTTTCCATCATGACTAGAAGTATTGCTTCTTTAAAAAAAATCTCACAGTGGGATCTATTTATTGATTTTAGGGAGAGAGGGAGGGAGAGAGAGAAAGATAGAGAAACATTCCTGTGAGAGAGAAATATTGCTGTTTGCAAGCAATATTGATCAGCTGCCTTCTGAATGCACTCCAAAAGGAGATCCAACCTGCAACCTAGATAGGTGCCCTAACTGGGGGTCAAACCCACAAACTTTAGGTGTACAGGACAATGCTTCCAACTATCTGGGCCAGGGCCGAGGGTCCAGCTTTCTTAACGTTGAGAATGAAACAAATATTGAAGTGAATACCCAGACATTTCCAACTAAGATAAAACCAAGGATACACACACCAGGAAACATTGCCATTAAATTGTGAAAACTTAAATACAAGGAGAGAATCCTAAGTACAATAAAAGAAAAGCAAGTCTCAACAAGCAAGGAAACTCATAAGATTAGAAATAGATATTTTTAGCAGAAACTGTGCAAACCAGAAGAGAGTATGGATTATATATTTAAAATGCTGGGGAAAATGTTCTCTTACCAAGAATACTCTAACTGGCAAAGTAGTTCTTCAGAACTGAAGGAGACATAAAGTACAAAAACAAACAAACAAACAAACAAAGGGTTGAAAGAGTTTATTACCACTATACCAGCTTGGCAAGAAAAGTTACTTTTTCTTATTCTTTTTTTTTAGAATTAAAAAAAAAATGATTGGTGAAGAATAGAGAGGGGTATAAGGAATCTCTTTATAGATTCCTTAAGGAATCTATAAAGGAATCTATAAAGAGATTCCTTATACCCATCATTCATTTTAACAAATACAAACTTTTAAATTTCATACCCCTTTTCCCATTCCTTTTTTTAGATTTTTTATTATTCTATTTTCCATTCTTATAGTCACTTTATAATCCCCTCCACATTACAATCACCACATTGTTGTCCATGCCCATGAGTCTTTTTGTCCTTTTACTCAATCCCTCCACCCTTGAACCTGCCCCTCTTTTGCTGTCAGTCTGCTCTCCATCTATAAGTCTGTCTCTGTTTTGCTTGCTACTTCAGTTTGTTCATGAGATTCCACACATAAGTGAAATCATATAGTATTTGCCTTTATCCAACTGGCTTATTTCACTTAGCATAATGTCCTCCAGGTCGATTCATACTGTCACAGAGGGTAAAATTTTCTTCTTTTTCATGGCTGAGTAGTATTCCATGGTGTACATGTCCTATAGTTGTTTTAACCACTTGTCTACTGATGGACAGTTGGGCTACTTCCATATCTTGACAAGTGTAACTTATGCTGTTATAATTGTAATGAACATAGGTATGCTTATATTCTTTCGAATTAGTATTTTGGGTTCCTTCAGATATATTCCAAGAAGTGGGATCACTGGGTCAAAAGGCAGATTCATTTTTAATTTTTTTGAAGTATCTTCATACTGCTTTCCACAGTGGCTGCACCAATCTGCATTCCCACAAACAGTGAAAAAATTCCTCTTTCTCCCCATCTACACCAACACTTGTTACTTGTTGATTCATTGATGAGAGCCATTTTGGAAGGTGTGAGATGATATCTTATTGAGATTTTAAATTGCATTTTCCTGATTATTAGTGATTGAGCATCTTTTTATATGTCTATTGGCCATCTGTATGTGCTCTTTGGAGAAGTGTCTATTCAGTCCTTTGTCCATTTTTAATTTGTTTGTTTGTTTTTTTGGTGTTGAGTTTTGTAAGTTCTTTACAATTTTTTTACATTAACCACTTATCATATATTGACAAATATGTCCTCCCATTCTGTGGGTTGTCTTTTAATTTTGTTGATGTTTTCCTTTGCTGTGAAAATAAACTTTTCAGTTTGATGTAGTCCCACTTATTAATTTCTTCTTTTGTTTTTCTTGCTTAGGAAGATACATGTGACAAAATATTGCTATAAATAATATCTGAGATTTTGCTGCCAGTTTTCTTCTAAAATTTATATGGTTTCAAGTCTAACATTTACCTCAATCCATTTTTAATTTCTTCTTGTGTGTGGTGTAAGGAACCCATGGCTAACATCATACTCAATGGGAAAAAAATTACATGTGTGCCCTTTTAGATTGAGAATAAGACAGGGATATTTGCTTTCACTTCTCTTATTCACCATGGTCCTGAATGTCCCAGTCACAGTGATCAGACAGGAAGAAGACATAAAAGGCATCCAAAATGAAAAAAAAAAGAAGTAGCAAGTTACAGAATTAACATCCAGAAATCACTTGCATTTTTACATGTCAATAATGAACTAAAAAAGTAATATTAAAAAAATAAACCCATTCACAATTGCTTCAAAATGAATAAAACACCTAGGAATATATTTAACCCAGAATGTAAAAGGCACTGAAGAAAGAAATTGAAGATACAAATAATTAGAAGCAGAGACCTTATTAATGGATAGGAACAATAAACATTATTAAAATATCCATACTATCCAAAGCGATCTATAAATTCAATACAATTCCTATCAAGTTTCCAATGACATATTTCACAAAAACAGAAGGCCCTGTATAGACACAGCGATCCTGAGAAAGAAGAACAAAGTTGGAAGAATCATGCTACCTCATATCAAACTGTACTATATAGCCATATATAGCCATAGTAGGCTGAAAACAGACACATAGACCACTGGAACAGAGTACAGAGCCCAGAAATAAACCCACACATTTATAGTTAATTATATTTGATAGAAGAAGCAAACATATACAATGGGATAAAGATAGTTTATTCAATAAATGGTATTGAGAAAATTGGACAGGTACACACACACACAAAAACTAAAATTATATAGTTATATTGATATACATTATATTGATTATGCTATTACAGTTGTCCCATTTCTCCCCTTCACTACCCTCCACCCTGCACATCATCTTCCACCTACATTCCCCGACTTTAGTTCATGTCCATGTGTTATACTTATAAGTTCTTTAACTTTTACATTTCCAATACTATTCTTACCCTCCCCCTGTCTATTTTCTACTTACCATTTATGATACTTATTCTCTGTGCCTTTTCCCCCTCCCTCCTCCTCCCACTCCCCTGTTACTGACCCTCCATGTGATCTCCATTTCTGTGGTTCTGTTCCTGTTCTAAATGATTGGTTAGTTTTTGTTTCTGTTTTAGGTGTAGGTTTTTTTTTAAGATTTTATTTATTTATTTATCTTTAGAGGGAAAGGAGAGAGGGAGAGAAACATCAATGTATGGTTGCCTTTTGTGCATCCCCTGCTGGTAGTTAGCCTGCAAGGAACCAGCCTGCAACCCAGGCATGTTCCCTGACTGGGAATCGAACCACGATTGTCTGGTTCGCAGGCCCGCGCTCAATCCACTGAGCTACGCCAGCCAGGGCTAGGTGTAGTGTTTAATAATTGTGTTTGCTGTCATTTTACTGTACATGTTTTTTATCTTCTTTTTCTTAGATAAATCCCTTTAACATTTCATATAATAGGGGTTTGGTGATGATGAACTTCTTTAACTTGACCTTATCTCAGAAGCACTTTATCTGTCTTTCCATTCTAAATGAAAGCTTTGCTGAATAGAACAACCTTAGATGTAGGTCCCTGCCTTTCATGACTTTTAATACTTCTTTCCAGCCCCTTCTTGCCTGTAAGGTCTCTTTTGAGAAATTAGCTGACAGTCTGATTGGAAGTCCTTTGTAGGTAACTGTCTCCTAATCTCTTGCTGCTTCTAGAAGTCTCTCCATTTTAATCTTGGATAATGTAATTATGATGTGCCTTTTTGTGTTCCTACTTGGATCCAACTTCTTTGGAACTCTCTGAGCTTCCTGGACTTCCTGGAAGACTATATCCTTTGCCAGATTGGGGAAGTTCTCCTTTATTATTTGTTCAAATAAGTTTTCCACTTGTTGCTCTTCCTCTTCTCCTTCTGGTATCCCTATAATTTGGATGTTGGGATGTTTAAAGATGTCCTGGAGGTTCCTAAGCCTCTCCTCATTTTTAAAAATTCTTGTTTCTTTTTTCTTTTCTGTTTCGTTGTTTCTTTCTTCCTTCTGGTCCACTCCATTGATTTGAGTCCCAGTTTCCTTCCAATCACTACTGGTTCCCTGTACATTTTTCTTTATTTCATTTATTTTAGCCTTCATTTTTTCATCTAATTTGCCACCAAATTTAACCAATTACGTGAGCATCCTGATCATGAGTGCTTTGAACTGTGCATCTGATAGGTTGTCTATCTCTTCATCACTTAGTTGTATTTGTTCTGAAGCTTTGATCTGTTCTCCATTTGGGCCATTTTTTTTTTGCCTTGATGCAACTGTTACATAATGAGGGGCAGAACCTTAGGTGTTCCACCAGGTGGGGCAACACACATTGCTGGTTTGTGATGGTGTCTGTTGGGGAGGGGTCTGAGAAGGAACAATGGCACTTGCTCTACTCTCTGCTAGATTTCAGTCACTTCTGCCATTCCCCCGGAGCAAACCGGACCCTTCTGGTGCTGATTCTCCATGTGGGTGGGTTTGTGTACATTCTAGGACCCTGTGGGTCTCTCCAACAAACTCTCCTGTGAGGCTGGAGTCTCTCCTGACACCTCAACCCCCCACAGATGTTTTCAATTGGTGTTTTGAGGCTTTATTTCCCCATGCTGGAACCCTGGGTTATGAGGTCTATCTCACTCCCCAGTTTCTCCTGGTTTATCTGAGTGCAAATGTGGGACTGCTTGGTCAGCCAGCCACCTTGGGCACCAAGCCCCTCCACAATCTACTGGTTTGCTGGGTCTCCCCACTGCCACCTTGCAGGCCTACCAGGTCTGCCAGCCACAACTTTGTTTTTCCTTTTTTGCTGTGACCCCTCTCCACCCAGCCACCCAACTCTGCCTCTCCTACAGGTCTGGATGAATATGTCTACTTTAACTCTTTTGTTGTCAGACTACCATATAGTTCAATTTTCTGTCAGTACTAGCTGTTATTTTGTTTTAAAATTTTCATTGTCTTTATTTTGATTGTGTGAGAAGGCACAGTGTGTCTACCTACTCCTGAATCTTGGCCAGAAGTCCCAGGGTTGTCAGTGTGATTCCCAATCAGGGCACATGCCTGGGTTGTGGGCCAGGTCTCCAGTAAAGCATGCAGAGGAGGCAACTATACACTGTTTCTCTCTCTCTCTTTCTCCCTCCTGTCCCCCTCTCTAAAAATAAATAAATAAAATGTATAAAAGAAAGATAGAATGTGAAGAGGGCATAAGAAAGACAGAGCTTTTTGCACATTTGAAGTTGTTATCAGCTTAAAATAGACATAATTTTAAAATATTTTATGTAAGTGTCATGATAATCTTAGAGCAAAAATCTACAGTAAATACACAAAAGAGAAAGAGAAATATATCTAGGCATGCCATTATAGAAAATTATCAAATAATAAAGAAAGATAGTGAAAGGGGAAGAAACTAAGAAATCATAAAAGAAGCAGAAAAAATTTAAAATTGCCAGATAGTTCTCATTTTCTTTCCTATGACCCCCTCCACCCAGCTACCACCATTACTTTAAGTGTAACTAGACTAAATTTTTTTAATCAAAAGTCATGGAGTGCTTGAATGAATAAAAATGAAAAGACCCAATCATATGTTGCCTACAAGAGACTCCTTTCAGCTTTAAGGACACATACATAAATGTGAATAAATGAAAAAAATATTTCATGTAAATGTAAATAAAAAGAAAGCAGGAATAGCTACACTTCTATCAGACAAAATAGATTTCAAACCAAAGACAGTAGCAAGAGACAAAGGATTTTATTATATACTGATAAATAAATTCATCAGTAGTTTATATTTATAAATATCTAAACACCCAGCATAAGAGCATCTGAATATATAAAGCATATATTAACAGCTCAAGGGAGATGTAGCAGCAACTAACATGGGACACAATACTCAATTTCATAGCTGGATTGATCATCCAGAGAGAGAATTAATAATGATACTTATACTTACACTACACATTAGACTAGATGACCCTATGAGACATATACTGAGCAGCTCGATTTAACATCATCAGAAAGCACTTCTTCTCAAGTGTATCTGATGTATCCTCCAGGATAAACTAGTATCAGGCCCCAAAATAAGTCTTAAGAACTTTAACAAGATTGAACTCAAATCAAAAATCTGTTCCAAACAAAATGGTATGAAACTAGAACTCAATTACAGAAAACTAGAAAGTTAACAATTATGTGGCGATTGAACACTATTATTTTGAACAGTTAATAGTCCAAAGAAATTAATAGGGAAATAAAAAATATCTTAAGACAATGAAAATGAAAACATAACATATAGTAAAAGATTTTCTAAGAAATAAGTTTATAGCATTAAACATTTACATTAAGAGAAAAATCTCTAATGAACAACTTTATATGTCAATAAACTAAAAAAAACCCACAGAAATCCCAAAGTTATTAGAAAGGAGGACATAATACAAGTCATAATAAAAATAAGTAACATATAAATAAAAAGATAATAGAAAAATCAATAAAAAGAACTGATATTTGAAAAGATAAAATAAACAAATCTTTAGCTAGACTTATCAAAAAATGAGAGGGGACTCAACTAAATAAAATTGTAAATGAAAGAAAAGACATTATAACTGATACCACAGAAATACAGAAGTTTGAAAGGCTTAATGAAAAATTATACACCAACAACTTGGATGACCAAGAGATAATGTATATGTTCTTAGAAACTACTATATATATATAATATATATATATATATATTAGTGAACTGAACACTAGAACATGAAATTGAAAGGTAAACTTCATCAAAGAAAAGGATATATATATACATATATATATATACAAATTATGAAAAAATTAAAATCTGAAAATACTAATAAGAATAAAATAGATGGGATTGCTAATTGAAACAAAAAATAAAATAAAAAGAAAATCCACAACCAGAGAGTTTCAGAGGTGGATTTTATCGAATATTTAAATAAGAATTAATGTGAATCCTTAAACTCTTCCAAAATAAATAGAAGAGGAAAAATAATACTCAATCACCATTCATGATAAAAAAAATCTCAAATATTTTTATACAAAGGTAACATATCTCAACATAATAAGAGTCAGATATGATAAGCCTACACTTGACATCACACTCAACAGTGAAGAGCTGAATTTTATTTTCCTATTTTTAAGAATAAGACAAGGGTGCCCAATCTTGTCATTTTTATTTTACAAAGTATTGAAAATTCTATCCAGAGAAATTAGGCAAGAAAAAAAAATTAGGTCACTTATATCAGTAGAAAAGCAGCAAAATTGTCTCTACAAGTGATGTAATATTATATATAAAAACCCTAAGATCCCCACTAGAATATTATTAGAATTAATTGACAAATTAATAAAGTTGTAGAATTCAAAAATCAATATATAAAAATTAGCTATGTTTCATATGTTAACAACAAATTTCCAGGCAGAGAATTTTTTAAAAAATAATCAAACAATAGCATGAAAGATAATAAAATGCATAGGAAAAATTTTAACCAAGGAGGTGAAAAATCTATACACTAAAAATTGTAAGAAATTGAAGCCCTTGGCTGGTGTAGCTCAGTGGATTGAGCGCGGGCCTGTGACTCAGACGATAGCGGTTCAATTCTCAGTCAGGGCACATGCCTGGGTTGCAGGCCAGTTCCCTGCAGGCCAACTCCCAGCAGGGTACCCACGAAAGGCAACCATACATTGATGTTTCTCTCCCTCTCTCCTTCCCTTCCCCTCTGGAGATAAATAAATAAAATCTTTAAAAAAAATTGTAAGAAATTGAGCGATGAAATTGAATTGAAAAAGACACAAAAAAATGGAAACATATTCAAAGAAACCATGATATGTGCACACAATGGAATAAAAAATGAAATATTGCCTTTTGTGGCAATATGAATGGATCATGAGTGTTTTATCTAAGTCGTTATCTGAAATAAGTCAGATGGAAAAGGACAAAAGCAATATGATTTCATGTATATGTGGAATGTAAAACAAAAAATAACAAATGAACTAAGAAACGAAAAACTATTGTAGATCCTGACAACATAATGGTGGTTACCAGAGGGTAAAGGGTATGGGAGAAGGGTGAGTTAGATAAAGGGGTTAAATATATGGTAAAGTAAGGAACTTCTATTGTATGTTCTACTGTATGTTCTGGTAGTGAACGTACAATAGAACATACAGATATCAAATTATAATGTAGTACACCTGAAATTTATACAATATTAACCAATGTACCTCAATAAATTTAATTTTAAAGAACAAAGATATTTGGTGCTCATGGATTTGAAGAATTAATATTGTTAACTTGTCCATATTACCCAAAGCAATTTACAGATTGAATACAATACTTATCCAACCCCAAAGTCGTTTTTCAGAGAAATGAAATAAACAATGCTAACATTTGTATGAAAACACAGAAATACTCTGAATAACCAAATGCTATTGAGAAAGGAGAAAAAGCCAGAGGCATCACACTTCTAGATTGCAAACTGTAGTAACTGACACATTATAGCATTGGCATAAAAACAGATGCATTTTACAACAGAACAGAATATAGAACACAACAAAATACAGAGTGGGTCAAAAGTATGTTTACAGTTGTAAGTACAGTAAACACAAGAGTTTATTTTTACATTAATCTTTATTAATTATTGTACTATTTTCCATATGAGCAACTGTAAACCTGATTTTGCCTCACTCTATATATTCCCAACTGATTTTCAACAAATGAGTCAAGAAAATCAACACAGAAATGTTGCTCTCTTTAACAAACATTTTGGTAAAACTGAATGGCCACTATAAAGCAATGAAACTGGATCTTTATCTTAGACTATACACAAAAGCCAACTCGAATGAACTGAACATTAGAACACGAAATTGAAACCATAAACTAAATGGAAGAAAAGATAAACTACTTGACTTAGGTCTTGGCAATGATTTTTTTTTATTTGACACCAAAACCAAAGGCAGTCAAAGCAAATTAAACAAGTGTGACTGGATCAAAGTAAAAATGTTCTGTGCAGCAAAGGAAATAATACAAATATAAAAAGACAGAATGTCAGAAATGACATTCTACCAAATGACAGAAAATGTTTACAAACACATATCCTGCTTGGAGATTAATATCTAAATTATATAAAATCTCATATAACTCAATAGCAAAAAAACTAAATATCCCAATTTAAAAAAATGGACAAAGGACCTGAATAGACAACTTTCTAAGGAAGACATGCAAATGGTCCAAAATTACATGAAAATAAGGCATTCAGTAAGACTAGTCACCAGGAAAATGCAAATAAAACCATAGATGGATTCCACCTCACACCTGAGAAAATACTTATTGTCAAATGGACAAGAGATAACAAATGCTGGTGAGGATGTGGAGAAAAAGGAAGTCTTGTGCACTGTGAGTGGTAATGTGAGTTGGTACACTCACTATGGAAAGCAGTATAAGGTTTCCTTAAAAAATTTAAAATAGAATCATTGTATGACTCAGTAATCCCACTTCTGAGTAAAGATCCAAATGAAACAAAACCATTATCTAGAAGAGATATTTGTATGCCCATATTCATTGCAGTATAATTTGCAATAGCCAAGGTAAAAAAACATCTGTTTTCACTGATGAATATATATATATATATATATATATATATATATATATATATAATGAAATACTTTTCAGCCATGAGAAGGAAGAAAATCCTGCTATTTTAAACAACACAGATGACACTTGAGAGCTTTATGCTAAGTGAAAAAAGCCAGAAAGAGTAATACAAATACTGCATTGTATCACTTACAAGTGGAACTTAAAAAAAAGGTTTCACAATCACGGAAACAGTAGAAAAGAGGTTGTCAGGGCTTAGGATGGAAGAAATAGGTAGAAATTGGTAAGGGGTACAAAATTTTAGTTGTAACAAGAGGATTATTTTGAAGATCTGATATTTAACATGGTGACTGTAGTTGATAACACATTTGATAACTGAAATGTGCTAAGAGAGTAGAACTTGAATGTTCTCCCACCCTTAGGAATGGTAAATATGTGAGGTGAGAGATGTGTTAATAAACCCTGTGGGGGAATCCTGTCACAGTGCATACATATTTTAAACTTTCACATTATACATTTTAAATATCTTACAGCTTTATTCATAAATATATCTCAATAAAGCTGACAAAAATTTTAAAATAGTGTTAATGAATCTTTTAAAAGGCCCTATAAAGTTTTTCTATTTCTTCTTTTTCAAATAATTTTACTTTGCTCATTGAATGTCATCAATAGCTTTCCTAAGATTCCTCCCTATTTGTTCATTATAATCCTAAACTTAGATATAAATTATAAACATAGTTGATATGCAAAGTATGCATTAAAAGTTTGCATTTATTCTTTTGTGTGACTGACAGAAAGAGTAAGTTATTTTTTCTATTCTGTTACCAGACTCTGCCGACAACTTTTGTTTTATTCAGTAAGAAATGTGAATTAAAGAGTTATCTAGCTTCCATCTTACTGATGGAAGCCAATATCTGTATATGCTATGATGTATACAGATATTGAATTATAATGTTGTACATCTGAAACTTATATAATGTTATTAACCAATGTAACTTCAATGTAAACACAGTCTATGAGGAATTTTATTACTCCAGTAGTAACTTGTAATATGTCTGCATAAAACAATTTGAGAAATGTCTTTTTGATAATTATAATAACCACTCTATCGGCCAATTTACCATTACTGTTCCCTCACTCTGTTATAGTATTCTGTTATACAAATTTTATATTGTTAATCTCCTAACAATATTTTTTAATGACCATCCATGGGACAATCTCTAAATTGATTACCTGAGAGGAAATGCCCTTCATCATCTGGCTACTGCTTATATATTTACTTTATGCTCTTACTCCTACTCTTTTTACTTTGAATTTCTACAATACCCAACTATTTACCAGGTTTGTCCATGTATTTGTACATTGTCTGGATGGCACACTTCTATTTACTGATTCAGATGGTCTTAAATGCTTCCCTAAACTCACCATTGTCCCCTCTTATTGCTTCCTTTTATATTCCCTTAGAACTTTGCACAATATGTCTGTAAGGGCAAATGTCTCTGTGTTCACAAAATGCACGCATATTGAGTGTCCCCTCATGTATATCTACATCCATGAAGATCCTTCCTTTGCCGCCTGTCACACAGGAACTCCAGAAGAGTTCCCTTGAGAACAGAGCTGACTGTTCTGAACCTGGATGCTGTGTTTCTTGTCTCCACTCCTTGTCCTCTAGCATTACATTGATGTTACTTCCTCTCCTGAGACTTTTCAGATTTTGTTGCATTTATTCCTAGCTTGAACTTTGAATTATGCCTTTCTGATTTTCCTCTTTGGACAGAAACTCACTTAGTACCACATAATCCAGATTCTTGAATCCCAGACTAGGAAAAGAACTATTTAAGAGGCTTCAATATAAATGGCAGAGTTCTATAGGCAGTTTTTGGACATTTTTTATTTCCTTAATCCATCTTGAAGGGAAGAATTATGTTTATGTCTGGTATAAAAATATTATACATGTATAAACCTAATTAAACAAGTGAACAAATAAATTAATTTGTTATTGCTACCTTACTCAGTACAGGGTGATTTTTGACAATGATTTTCAACTTAATTTTCTTTCAAGTACTTATGGCCTAGGAGAGTGCTTTTCAAATTGTACTCTGAGGAGTACTCAAAAAGTAATATAAGTAGACTGGGGGCAGTGAATGAAAGACAAGACAAAGCTCCAGGCTGCTCAAATGTAGTTCAAGCAGAGAAAATTCCCTAGTGTGCATTTTATGTATTGGACTTCTTCCAAATATTTCAGCTGAATAAATGTTTCCAAGACTCCAAAATTTCAAAAAAAAAAAAACAAACCCAAAACCACTGGTGCAAAGCTAAACTTGAGAGTGTCAAGGGATAACTTCCCATGGCAATTAAACCTGCTTACTTTATCTCAACTGCACTTCAATAAATTTTTGTGAACTTAAAACTTTTCTAACTATGATATTCATTTTGCCAAGTCAAACAAAGCATTACATGCTTGGCAAACTTGCCTCTACATCTTTAATGAGGATAGACTTCCCAAGAATATCTGAGGGAGCAAATTTGCATAACAAAAAGATTTATTTACCCAGGCATCTCTTAGTAGAGAAATTCAATAATTTAATAAATCCATACCACTCTAACTCCTTGGCACCTAAAACTTGAAATGTCTCCTGCATGGAGGACAACTTGCCAACAGACACCTTGGAAAGTGCAAATGCAAAAGGATTAGCAAGCTAGTACAAACAAAATGGATTATGCTTAGCACTTACAGGTTTTCTGTGGGCAGTAGGAGGATAAATGAGGTATTATTTGTACTGTACATTTTGTGCCAGAGGCAATAATCAGCACTCTAGTGCTTTAGGCTACTTGACATGCCAGGCTCCACAGTGTGCTCCTTCAAGCTGATGCTGAAAGAGCAAAGTTAACACACTGAGACAAAATCCCTTAAGTTTCTGTGTTCCTTGAAATCAAGAAATATAAAAATAATCAATACATTATGTTAATTTGAAAATCAAAAATGTATTTTGGATTATTTTTCGTATAACTCCTATGGCTATTAATCCACAAAATATTAAAGGACACTGTTACTCAGTCAAAAAGGACTTAAAAATTTCAGACACTTCTGATTTGATTATTTTTCTGTTCTTATCATTAATAATCCACATATTTTTTAAAAGAGGAAGCCTCTTGGAATTAAGGCAATGATTTCTCTCATAGTGTCAATATCTGTAGTAGACCCTTTAAGGAAAAACGGCAAAATGTCATTTTTTGTTCCTTCTAAATAAGTGCTGTGTCGATAGCAATGAACATTATTTGCCAACATTACCACAGAAAGAATGTCCCACTTCAGATCTCAGTGCTGAGAATATGGGGACAATGAGCTGTTGAATGAGGACATTGTGTGTTTATAAAAGTTATGCTTTGATCCAATGAGACCTAAATTGCTATGTCATACACTTTGTCTGTATTAACATGTGTTATCACTCAGCTTCCTGTCAGGAAGTTCTACACTGTCTTCCACATTTTAAATTAAGCACAGTACACTAGACAAGAACATTACATTAGTTTGAGATATATATTTGCCAGTAAGTGGTTTTTATGCAAGAAAATATGTACCCCAAGTATTTCAAAATTAGCCTATGGTAAACACTACAAATCATTTGGAAATTACTTCTATACTCACAGAATACAGTCTGCTAAAGCATCATTTTTAGTTGTGGCAGCAGATAATAAAATACTCAGAGAATCAATTTTTCATTTTCCCTTGGTATCTCTCAATGTGTAGTATAAGGCTGCATGAAGAATAAAGAAAGCCATCGCAATTGATCAACTGGAACAATAAGGGAATTTGTTCATGTATGCAACTCTATCTGTTTATCCACTGATTTGGCACATTAAGTGTCTATACATATCACAGTTTCTACTCTCAAGAGGATGGCGGTATTTGGGGGTAGATGTATGGAAAATAACATGAAAAACAAAAAACATAATAGAAGCAAGGACACAGGTGAACCTTGGATGTTATGTAGTCCTTATTCAAGTGACACTTGTGGATCATTTACCTGCCTGCATTCTTGTGTGTCTGATTCCTGTGTCTTCTCATTAGAATTAAAAAGTCCTACAAATAATTAAAGCCCTTTCTAAATCAATGACATGTCAGTATCAAAAGTTCAATTGAGATTCAAGAATGCAATGATTTCCAGCTCAGATTTTAAGATATTTTAAAAACATTATTCATTCTTAAAATACACTGTAGGGTAGTTGGCATGTTTTTAGAACATTGTTTTCAGAGACATAACTTGTAAGAAACATTGTGTGAGTTTATAATCACTTCATTTTGAAAGCATTCGATGTCAAAAAAATAAATTTTGTTTCTTATAAGCTCCCCTCCCCTTCTGTGAATTTGACTGCTGCAATCCCAGGACATGCCAGCCGCCTTGGATGGCACTAGCCATCGCTTTTCCATTATCCAGCATCATGAAACACAATCCCACACTGATTCTCTTCCTCTATATCTCCTGTTAGAATTTCTCCTTTTCACTATGAATTAGTGCATGGAAGATTCCATAAAATATTTTTCATCTACTCCTGTGGCCATTTCTTGCATGCAGCAATTTGGAATTTCACATGAGGACCAAACTACCATATCCTTCAGTGCAATAAGTTATTCAGTGTCAGGGGGCAAGACAATAAGTAATATGGAGTTATATTTATCCTCCTTTGAAAAGAGAAAGAAAAATTACATATATGCAATCAAATAATAATACTTGTCTCTCCTTGTACTCTTTCTGTTTGGATAGTTGATTTTTCCAGTGAAGACTGACATGGTATTAATGTTTATAATACATAAAGATGTTTTTGAGTTTGATAACATCTAGATCAACAGTTTTCATCCATTGAATCATCAGTTGCTCCTGAGTCCCTTCATTCTGTTAAAAAGCATTTTTTTTGTATGTGTATTTTACCATGTGTCCATCGCTGTCTAAGAAGCTGAAGATACAGTAATAGCTGTGAGAGATGCAATCCTTTGTTTCACGGACCTTGCTGTTTACTGGTAGAGAGGTATTTTAAATAATGTTACTCACATAATTAATATCAATAGTGAGTGATGATAGTAAGTAAAGTTAGAGGATTTGGTGTACATATAAATAAACAAAAAAATCTGGAGTGCCAATAATAGCTTCTCTGAGGAAGTTGAGTTCTAACAGGTAAATTAGGTACCTGAGTCCAGTAGAAATGACAGTATGGGTTACCGAGGATAAGGAAGAGCACTATGAAGATACTTAGGGCACAAGAAGATTTAATTCCCTTAGGTCTTAACTAGATAATAAAATGCCAATATTTTAAGAAAAAAGAAATAAGAATGAGATAGCTATATGATTAATCAGTGTCACTATATGTTTTGTATAGGGTTCTATATCTTAGGACCCTATGCATGCCACAACTTAAATGAGCCTCAAAAGTATCATGCTAAGCAAAAGAAACGCAAAACAAAGATCACACATTATATAATTAAATTTGTCTGAGATATCCCGAAGAGACAAATATATAAAGACAGAAAATAGATTAGTGATTTTCTGGAGGACAAGGGGTTTGGTATAAATGGACATCAAGGATCCTACTGAATGTGATGAAAATCTCTTACACTGAATTATCATTATGGTTGCATAACTCTGTAATTTGCTAAAAAGCACTGAATTATATTATTAAAATGGGTAAATATATAATGTATACGTCCAAATAGTTCTTATAAACAAAATTGATATGTAAGTATTCGAAAGTTATTGAAAAAATAATATTGCCTAAGGCATAATGATTAACTGGCTATAAACTTTGTGGGAAAGGCTGATGCATATATTTCTGAGAAGAACAAGTGTGGACTGTGGATCAGATTGAGTAATGGGGTGGAAAGTTCTTCCAGTTATAAGTGCATTCTGATTATTATACATTTCCAAATCAAATTGTTACTATACTAAAACATTGGCAATGCCAGCTCCTAGAAATAAGTCTAAAAACAAAAAATCCTAAATCAAATCTAGCACCACATTCTAGCCACACTGATCTTTTATAGCTTCTTGCATACAGTAACCTCTTGCCAAAGATGGAGGCTTTGGGAATGTCTCTGGTAATCCTGGATGCTATAGTTGCCGTGATAACTTTTAATTCTATAGTGCCCAGGCCACTCCTCAGAAATTAACAGGACATAAAATCTTGATCAGAAGCAACAGGACAACCCCTGGGCTTACAGGAGACATACCAAGCATACATCTCTGAGCACTCAAAAGAAAAAATAGGAGAAGAAACACATACAGATACACACAAAGACATATACACACATATTACCAGAATCTTATTCTAATCAAAAATGTATTCTGAGAGACACATGCCATGTGTCTTTCTTCTACCTCCATTCATATATGAGGTCTGTCCAGAAAAAGTCCATCCATTATTAATATAACAAGAATGGTTTGTGCAACATTGATATCACTAAGCAACCAAGGAGAGTGGACTGGAATGCACAACTTTACTCTACTAGTCAGTGGAGGTGGTAGATGCCATGGAGTGAGCGTGTGTACTGTATGGCCACTACAGTCAAAATAACTGAGTGAGTAGACCAGTGAATCTGCATCAAATTTTGCATTAAGCTTGAACATTCCTCCACAGAAACTATTTGGATGATTCAGAAGGCTGCAGTTCTGGACAACTGGGGTGACTGGCAGCTTCATCATGATAAGACGCCCACTCATGCATCACATCTTGTGTAGAGATTTTTTGGCAAAACATCAAGTTATCCAGGTGACTCAGCCCCCCTATAGCCCAGATCTGGCACCCTGTGATCTGGCTTTTCTCAAAACTAAAATCACTTTTAAAGGAAAGAGATTTCAGACCATCCATGAAATGATGAGATTCAGGAAAATATGATGGGACAGCTGATGGAGATTGGGACCTCACACAGTTCTTGTGTGAGGTCTTAGGGTGCCTGCTTTGTAGGGGACTGAGGCATCATGGTCATATGTGCAACCTTTCTTATATCTTGTATCTTCTTCAATAAATGTCTCTGTTTTTTTATTTTACATGGCCGGATACCTTCTGGACAGGCGTATTCATTTCAGTTTGGTTCAAAAACAAACTGCATATTTGGGTCATTGGTCGTACTGCTAAATAATATATAAAAGCACACAGAGAAATAATAACAGACTGTACTTTGTGTCTTTTTTTTCCTATGTGGGTAGTTTTTTTTACAGTTTATTCAATCTGAACTACATCATAATACACAGCTCCCTAATCCTTTCAGAATTAAACGTAACACAGATACAAACAAAGGTCCAAATATGGGAGTAACAAGTCATTATTTTGCAGGAGGAGGCAGTGTTCTGAACATGGAAAATCTAGTGTTTTCTTTCACATGCAGTTAGAAGTGAGTTTTCTAAGAGATAATTTTACTCATGTATAAGTACACAAAGTAGCATTCATTTCTTCTTAATAATATTTATTGAGTACATTTTCTGTGCCAGGAAAATTTATAAATGATATTGCACCCTTGCACATATACCTACACATGGAATTCTTAATATAGTCACATGAAATAGGTACATTATTTTTCTTAGTTTATATTTAAGGGAATGTGGCATAGAGTAGTCAAAGAAACTGCTTGGGTCACATGCTTAATAATTGACAAAGCAAAGATACAATCCAAGGCTTTCTGCTTCCATGGTTCACATGCTTAACTACAACGCAATACAATATTCCTCTCCTATAACTTTATTTCTTCCTATACTTTAAATGTTACATTTTTACTCTACTGATGACAATAACTGACATGTTTTGGGGTTTCAGAAATTCTACTCTCTAGCTTTATAAACATTTTAAGATTCTTGACTTGTCTTTATTGTTTTATCCATTGTTTTACCAGAACTCCAGAATTACTAACTAAAGCAGAAAAATACACTTGCTTCAAAAGAAAAGATGTTGTATGGACTAAAAGAAAAGAAAACAATCAGAAATACTTTTTCAAGATATTTTTCATAGGACTTCTTTGACATATCATAAAATCTCATTCACTTACACAATCAATTTTGATTTTTAGAATTATATGTGCTGATAAATGGAGTTATAAAACAGCATGATGTATGCTGCAAACTGCAAGACATCTAATGTTGATGAATAATACCCAAAGCAAAAAATATCAAGAGATGAGGCCAGAGAAAGATGATAAACTGCCCTATATGACATTGAAAGAAATGCCTACTTTATTCTGAAGATATTTTGTACACCATTAAAGTTTTCAAACATGGAAGTGATAAGGTAATGTTTGCACTTACAAAAAACATTGCTTTTATTATAGAACAGCATATTAATTAGAAACAGACAGGACATAGAATTATATGCTCAAGGCTGTTGACATAGCCAAGGTTAATGATGTGTAAAGTCTACATTAGAGCAGTAGCAGTGATGATTATGGGGAGCTCATTCCATAAGAAATAGTTCAGAGGTAGAATCTGACATATTTGCCATTCTTTTGGATGTAGGGAAGAGTGAAGACTCAAGTATAATGGACAGGTAACAACATTAAATGATTAATTGAATGAAGAGTCTTCCAACAGTTAAACAAAATACATGAGAGAAAAAGATTTGAGGGATAACTAATCCTCTTTAATGTCTACACATGACTCTGTATAAGAAAACAGAGCTTCTGCCCTGGCTGGTGTAGCTCAGTGGATTGAGCACGGGCCTGTGAACCACACGATCACAGTTCGATTCCCAGTCAGGGCACATGCCTGGGTTGCAGGCCAGTTCCCAGAAGGGGACTCATGAGAGGCAACCATACATTGATATTTCTCTCCCTCTCTCCTTTCCTTCCCCTCTAAAGATAATTAAATAAAACATTGAGACAAAAATAGTATTTTAACAAAAAGAAAACAGAATTTTAAGTGGAAGGAAGTTGAGTTAATTATGGAAAGAGTTATAACCAGAGGCCATAGACCTTCTATTGCTATATAGAGATAAAATATGTTTTTAACTCCTCTCAAAATCTATCCATTCAAAAGTTATCTACTCTCTTAACATATAAATTAATTTTAACAAACTTCTTATACTTTTAGGATTCCAGTATTATCATCATTTCATACCATTTGCATCAAAAAACAAACAAGAAAGAGATGTGGATGCTTCAGCTGGGCTTTCCTTTAAGAAAAGGAGAATTTATGAACACCAGTGTGTAAGCTACTTTCAAATTTTCAACTTCAGTTCCCTTGAAGTTTGTTAATAAAACAATAATTGAGACACTATTATGCATTTAGGCTCCAGCCTGGTTCTGCAGAGATAATCAGTTGAATTGCCTCTGTCTTATCCAAACAGAAGTACGAAGTTGTAAATCAACTTCCTCTTCATCCCCTATCAAACTATTCCTCGTCTTGCTTTTTATAGTCAATGTGCCACTACTCTACTTATATATTTGTTTATAATTTTAAAAAAATCTAATTACAGTCTACACTCAGTATTATTCTGTATTAGGTGGGTGCTTGCAATATCACAAGGGCTACTCTGTAAAGTGCATGATTGTACATCAGAAACTAATACAAATTAATATTCAGTATTGAATGTGCTGCTACCCTTTTAGACTGATTACAGATTTCAACTTTCTGTGTCTCTTTGTTATATTATGTGTTTAAAAATTTAATAATTTTACCTTATATTTGTATTCTGCCACATATTCTAAACCAGTAAAATAGAAGGATTGTGTCCATGACTGTTACACATGTAATGTTTGTGTGTTTACTTTTTTAAAAGGACTTTTCTTGGTAAAATTATTATTTTCCTTTAGATATTGAACTATTTTGAAGACTTTATTTGTTTATTTTTAGAGAGGGGAAGGGAGGAGAAAGAGAGGGAAACATCAATGTGTGTTTGCCTCTCATACACCCTCTACTGGGGACCTGGCCCACAGCCCAGGCATATGTTCTGACTGGGAATCGAATAAGCAATCCTTTGGTTCACAGAGCAGCACTCAGTCCACTTACCCTCACCAGCCAGGGCAGATGTTGAGCTATCACACAAATCTTGTATTATTTATTTCTATTTATTTGAAATGTCAATTTATGGTATATGAGCTGTTGTAACCACTTCACAGACGAGAAAACCTGAAGCTCAGAGTACTCACAGAGCTGATTTCTTTTCATAATATTAATCCACCTGAAAGTGCTATAAGACATCCTTACCGTTCTAAAAATATTCTTTTCTTTTTTAAATTAATTATTTATTTATTTTATTTATTAACCTTTAGAGGGGAAGGGGAGAGGGAGAGAAACATCAATGTATGGTTGCCTTTTGTGCATCCCCTGCTGGGAGTTGGCCTGCAACCCAGGCATGTGCCCTGACTGGGAATCAGATCTCGATCCTCTGGTTTGCAGGCCTGTGCTCAATCCACTGAGCTACACCAGCCAGGGCTAAAAATATTCTTTTATAGCACAATTAAATATTTTCTGATTTCCTTTTTTCCATGCTCATTACTCCTGATTATTTTTGTGGACTTCAGGAACAGAAATTGTTAGTTATAAAAATGTTAATCAGGAGCATGTAATTGGCTTTGCCAAGTTTCCCACAGAAATGGTGTTAATATTATTAAGACATTGTTTCAACTATTAGCTATGTCACTATTACATTTAATTAATGCTGCATTCTGCCTACTTTGACTTGATTTTTTTCTGTTTCCAAAAGATTATGAAAAATATTGGTTTATATTTTCATGAGGAATTGAAAGGTATTTTTGCTAGTATTCATTTCACTGAATTAATTATTGTTTTTCTTAATTTATTTAATTATTGTTCAAATACAGTTTTCTGTCTTATACTTCCATCCCAACCCATACCCCTCAGTGCTCCCTACCTCCCTCCCACCACCCCCCCCGCCTTAGTTTTGTCCATGTGTCCTTTATACTAGTTCCTGTGAATCCTTCCCCTTTTCCCCTGAAATTGCTTTTTTTTTTTAAGGAACTCCTACCCTCTGGAACAGCTTGAATGGATTTGTAGAGTATTATGCTAAGTGAAATAAGCCAGGTGGCAAAAGACAAATACCACATGATCTCACCTATAAGTGGAACCTAATCAACAAAACAAACAAGCAAACAAAATATAAACAGATGCACTGAAATAAGAACAGACTTGCCCTGGCTGGTGTAGCTCAGTGGATTGAGTGCGGGCCTGTGAACCACACGATCACAGTTCGATTCCCAGTCAGGGCACATGCCTGGGTTGCAGGCCAGTTCCCAAGAGGGGACTTACAAGAGGCAAACATACATTGATATTTCTCTCCTTCTCTCCTTCCCTTCCCCTCTAAAGATAAATAAATAAAATCTTAAAAAAAAACAGACTGATAGTAACCAGGGGGAAAGTGGGAGGGGATATTTGGTGGGGGGGGGGGAAGGATTGTCAAGGAACATGTATAAAGGACACATGTACAAAGCCAAAGGAGGGTAGGATTGAGGGTGGGAGGCTGGGATGGCTGGGGTAGGGGGATGGTGGGGGGAAAAAAGAGACAACTTTATTGAACAACAATAAAAAAGAAAAAAACTAACATTTTTGGATCTAAACTGAGCATTTTCAAAACAATACAAATTCTGCATCACCTTCTTCTGACCAAATAAAATAAAATAAAATAATAGGAAAAATAAATAAAGTATGCACCTTTGATTCTGAAAGGATCTCACGTATGCAACTCTGAAAGCTCGTATTTCTGCCTCCACAACTTTCTGAAATAACGAGGCTACGAACTTCTGAATACAGAAGAGTTGCATAACAAGTAGCAAAGTATAATCATATGAGTCCTTCTGGACTGAATCTGAAAAAAAAATCCCAACAGCAGAGTGTAATAGAAGGTCAGATGCAGAAAGTAACTTTTGATTGATTTAACACAATGTTACCCTTTCATAGGTGATGAAATTAAGACACAGATAAACACACTGTTTATTCAGGTCTTTATTTGTGGAAATCTATGCAATATACAGCAACAAAACCTTACTGCATCTCTTACAGCTAACATCAGTGTACATTCTATGCTGGAGTTTGGCTAAAGAATGAAGATAGGAAATGAGGGGTTTTAATTTTTAATTTTTAAAATTGTCATTCAGCTACAACTGTTTCACCTTTTTCCCAATTGCTCTCCCTTGCCCCAACCCCCCCCCCCACTCCCACAGTCAATCCACCCCGTCATTGTCCTTGTCCATGAGTCCTCTATTTATGTTCCTTGGTTTGCTCTTACTTTTCTCCAATTAACCCCCTTCCTCCTTCTCCTCTGGTTGCTATGGGAAATGAGATATTTCAAATTGTTCTTCATAATAAAAGCAATACACAATAAATCAACAAGCATTTGTGAATGTGTATTATATCTAACTTTGTCAGTTAGAGCAAGAAGTTGCCAACTATAGTAAGTAGCTCAAGAAGTAGATTACTTGAAATGACTTTCTTAATTCAATTTTTAGAGTCAGCGTGGTTTCCTTCATTTTTTCTCTCCAACTATGATAAAAGGTATTATTAAAAACACTTGCCCTGGCTGGTGTAGCTCAGTGGATTGAGCGCGGGCCTGTGAACCACACGATCACGGTTCGATTCCCAGTCAGGGCACATGCCTGGGTTGCAGGCCAGTTCCCAGCAGGGAACTCACAAGAGGTAACCATACATTGATATTTCTCTCCTTCTCTCCTTCCCTTCCCCTCTAAAGATAAATAAATAAAATCTTAAAAAAAAAAACACTTTATCATGCCCTGGCTGGTGTGGCTCAGTGGATGGAATGCCAGCCTGTAAACTAAACAGTCATGGGTTATATTCCCAGTCAGGGCACATGCCTGGGTTGCAGGCCATGTACACAGTAGGGTGTGCTCAAGAGGCAACCACCCATTAATGCTTCTCTCTCTCTTCCTCTCTCCCTTCCCCTCTCTCTAAAAATAAATAAATAAAATCTTTAAAGAAACTACTATATCAAAGGACATATCATGTCAAAACCATGAATTTATTGATTTTATAAATTCATTTTATTTCATTTCTAAAGAGGCTTTGTGTGGGTGTTTCACATTCATTAATTGCATTTGAGTGATGTTTTAAAAATATTTTAACTTACCTGATGTCTTTCACATAGGTTCCCCAAGGACACTGCAAATGAGTAAGAGTCACTTCCAAGTTTCAGAACAGCTCTGCTAGAATGGCTAATGGGATTCAAAGGTTCTCAAATCAAGATGATTTAAAATTCACTGGGCTTCTAAGAGGCCCATCGCAGTCAGGTTTAGAAACAAGTTGATAACCAACCTTGAAGTTGGACATAATAAAGGAAAGAGGGAAGTAAGTCTTGGGGGAATGAGTTACCAAAAACAGACTTTTTCTGTGCATGGACTTTAGCATTTCAGAAGTGGAGGAAAATTAGCTGTCACTTACTTTAATTTACTTTCCACTACATGTGAAGAAATTGAGGCCAAGAGATAAAAGGGAATTACAACATACAGCTAGGTAGAAGGAAAGCAAAAATTATAATCTATTTATTCCGATTTTAATGATTATGGCTATATACACATTGAATGTGCTTCTTTGTGAGGCATTCTGTTATAAAATATGTCTTTGTTTCATTCGTGATTATATGGAGTATAATTGTTTTCATGAAATATTGATAGCTATCACAAAATCAAACCAAACACAGATCACATGAAACCCCCTCACATACAAAGACATTCCTAACATCTATTTATATTCTCCTTAACTGTTCCTCGCCTTTTGCTCCCAATCTATCTTACATTGTATTTTTTTTTTTTTTGCTTACATTTCAAATTCACTTCATCGTTGTTATCTGACTTAAAGTACAGTAACACTCTTACCTCCCTTTCCATCCCTCCTTTAAAACTGGGCTTTTAGTTTTGGTGGGGAAAAAATTCATTTTAATTCATTCTGAGTTTACAGCCACATAAAACCCCTAAGTAATAGAAGTACAGAATCTTTGGGTTGACCTGGGACATTAACCATCACCTTATTTAGTTACCCATTTATGCTTGAATGACCTCTACAATTTCCCCTTTGAAACGGCTGTCCCTTTCCTTCATTTTAACAGTTCCAGTGACAAGCTACATATCACCTCCCAAAAGAGATGACTTCATGTACAAATAGCTCTAGGCATTTTGCCTTCCTCATATTGCGCCAAAATCCATGTTGAAACTGTGTTCTACCTCCCACCGATTTTGTGATATCCTATGTGACTAAACTGAACTTTGTACAATATTTAAGCTCCAAAATAAACACTGCGCATTAATCTCTGACTAGCATTTATAGCTAACATTTTAATCATAGTTTGATTCAAGAGGAAAATAACAGACACCTAAAACTCATAAGTGAATGGTTACATCTACCACAGATGTATTAGATAAAACACATTATTGCTCTTTTGTAGCATTTTAATTACTACTTTGTCAAAAACTATATGATAATGGTTAGAACTATGAGCTTCAACGTATGAAGGATCATTTAAAACACCAAATCTATTCCTACTTATGTGGGAAACAGTGTTCACTAGACTACAAACCCAGGAAAGCAAGGATCGTGCCTGCACTCTCTACCACTCATTACCAGGAACCAGTCACAGTGCTCGCATTGTTGGCTGCTCATCAAAAGGAAAAAGTGATGAATAAGTGCATTTAACTCTCTAAACCAAAATATGTGAAAAAATACCTACATCCTAAGGTCGTTAAAAGAGTGAGATTAGCTACTATATATAAAGGGTTTAAGCTTAATACAGTGCCTGGCAGAGGGCCTTAACTAAGTACATAAAAACTCTCTGCATTATAATTATGCCCTGTAATTTTCATTTTATTATCTAGAATTCTCACACAAACTTAAGAAAAGGGCTTTTTGAGAAAGTTTGTGAGACTGCTTTATGCCTAGCCTATGTTATGAAAGTGTGTGGTCCCTAAGTTACTGATGCATATTTTTTATTTTATTTTTCAAGGATCATAGAACTATGAGCACACAGACTTTAGATTGTAAGTATTACTGCTTATTTCTGAGAACTTGTCCTCATTTCTACAGTCCAACTGGAATCCAATTTTTAGGATTCAACATTTTATTTAGATGATAACTGTATGAATGTATATACCTATTGTGTCTTTATTTTTGTCAGTTGACACCGTTCTCTGATTGCAGATTGCTTGCAGTCAAAATTTTCTCTTCCTTTAGGAAACAAAAGCACAACATAAAACCAAAAAAAAAAGCTACCCACAACTGCTCATCATGTGCATTGTGAACATCTGCATAGGACAAAATATGTCCTATTTTCTTTCTTTCTGAGAACCATATGAAAGCTACAAAGACAATTTCTTTATATTTGACCTAAGATAACTTAGCATCACCTTGGAGTAATTATTGCATACATAATTTTTCCCTTCTCTAATTTCAAAAGAATTCAATCAAGAATTTGTTATCAATAGACACCCTACCAAAATAGCTTGCCTTTTAATTTTTATGAATATTGTAATAGGTGCAAGTGTAATTATAGTTTTTTCTCTATAACATAGAAATCAAGTTGATTAAAAATATGACTATTAATAGTTCTTGTTCACTAGAAATTAGTATAGCCTACTGATATGATTTCTCATATATATGTGATAAAATCATATATACACACATATATTTAATTCCAAAGACAAAATATCACAGGAGAAGAGGATTTTAATCTAGCATCTTATTTTCCCAGTGTCTTTGATTGGGTTCCAGGGAGTGATGTATGGAGGAAGCACACTTAGTGAGAGTCCATCAAGAATAGTAGAAGCAGGACAGGGAAGAAGTCACAAAAGGATTTGATTTCAGGCCAAGTCCTAGCCTTAGCCTCATCCTGAAGGGGAGCTCTGACTTGTAACACTGCACAGTCTACTCTGATGCAAATGAGAGGGGCTGAGGCCTCACACTCTTGCAGAAGTGTTTAGTCTTTGGCTGAGAGCCGCCATAGGGACTGTCTATGCCTACACACTTTTGACTGCAGTTTTTCGGCAAAACATGTCCTGTCTAATGAAATGCAGCAGAAGTACATATCACTAGAAGTGAAAGAACACAGCTGTTAGGGAAGGAGCACACAGAAACAGTGAAGGGATTTAAGGGGACGTGGATGGAACACTGACAGCATCACCTACAAGACACTGGAAATCAAGATATTGAATACTTATGTAAAATGGCCAGACATAGTGCTAATCAATGGAAGAAAGTCCCCTGATTAATAATCCAGGTCATGCTTGTGTTGGTTTAAAGCAAGTATTACAAACAGGGCTAAGGAGGGTATAATATACTATTACCAGCAGGACCCCTCACTAGGTTCGTTATGTCCGCTGCCAGAGGAAGGATGTCTCTCAATGCCAGAGATTGTGAAAAAGAAAGAAAATGTTTATTTAAAGCTATACAGACTTAAAGTAGTGACCTAATGTCTTCATTAAAATATCAAATCCTATAGGATACCCACAGACACCCACAGTCCTTCCCCTTCCCTCTGCCCTAATTTGAGGGAAAAGAAGTAGAAGTCCCTGATTCAGGCTCCCAGCACCATTAGCTGTGTCACCACCATGATCTCCTGTTAATCCAAAGACATGTGGCACCTTCTCGTGGCCCACCAGCAAAAGTCCTTTCACCCCTTTTCTTCCAGGCAAAGTCCCTCCTACTTTCTAAGCTATGTGGCCAAAGGGAGCACCCCAAAGCTACATGGTCCTCACTCTTGCCAAAGCCGAGGGGGTCGCCACCCTGGCCAAAGCACATAGTTCTCTTTTCAATGGCTGCCGAGTCTGGGTTTAAATCCCCATGCCAACCTTCCTCTGTACCCCCATTTCTGACTCCTCCTACAATCAGTTACACCTGCCAGTATTCCTGTATTCTTCCAAGTTTACTGGGCTGCCATATGAGTCCCAGCAGGTGTGGTCTCATGTCATGGAGTCAATCTTCTCCAAGCTCTCACACAGGTGCTGTACCCAGGGGGAGCTTCTCCTCAGTTACATCTTGGGTAGAAGTCACTTCCATCCCCCTGGCTCAAGTCATGGCCACAGCTATTTAACATATCTATGCAACCAGTTAAAGGTTATAGATATGTTAAATGACCATGCCAGAGCTGCATAGCTGTTGCTGTAGAAAACAGCTCTGCATGTTCCTGCTCCATGTGTCCCTTCCCCCAACTCATACCTGTGGGGGAAGGGGTGAGGACATCCTATATATCTTTCTAATATTTCCTGGGCACTCTGAGTTCTGGACCCCATTCCAAATCCCTACTTGGGCCCCCGCTCTGGGCTGCACCCTGTTACACAAGTACCAGACTACCAAACCATGATAATTCCAATTAATTTAATACATAGAGACAGATTAGATGGTTTTGATTTGTATTGAAATCCCTCCATATAGCAAGAGGAATTTTAAAATTATCTTTGTGGACCCTTCTGCTGCTAACAATACTTACTGTTCTAATTCTTTTTGACTTTTAAGGACTCGGTTGAGCCAACATTCAACCTTTGTTTTAGGAGGTACTGTTTTCATTAAAAAATCTAGAGAGTACAGTAAAAATTACACTAATTTCCTGACAAACCAGTTTGCTAATACCATAAACAAGATTTACAATATACATCTCTTTAAATTGTATTTAAAACAATAATATACCATTTTTCTAACATACACATTGTGCTAGCTCATTAGTACTCAGTAACCCCCAAGATTAAAATTGTTGCATGTATTTATGCCATTGAAAACTGCTAAGAACATAACTTGAGAGATGTTTGGCATCTGGGACAGGATTGTGTCTTAAAATCTTTCAAATTTTGACTTACATTCGGTAACATTTAATGAACAACTGCCCTTGTTCATGGTTTGTAAAGAATAATAATTAATTGTTAGAGATGCAATCATTTTTAGCTTCATTACAATTAATTTTTATTAAAAATTTTACTAAACGTGTTCTGACTAGTGTGGCTCAGTAGGTTGAGTATCATACTGCAGATTGAAAGGTCACCAGTTAAATTCCCACTCAGGACACATACCCAGGTTGGGACCCTGAGAGGCAACAGATGGATGTTTCTCTTGCACATTGAGGTTTCTCTCCTTCTTTTTCTCCTTCTCTTCCCCTCATTCTAAAAATAAATAAATAAAATCATTAAATAATGACTGAAAGTAAAACCCCTCTAAATTAAGCAACCCAGGTAAAAGATAGGTGGCATAATTATAGAAATATATTAAAAGATGCTTGGGAAGTTATTTTCTCATTTCATGAACAAATATTCATTGCTTGTATACTAAAAAAAAAGTAGATAAAACCTTGGTAAGAAACAAACTATTTCCCTTCTCTTTGTTTGTAAAGAAAGTAAAATGAGAAGCCCCCTGCTGTGAGGACAGATACCACGCAACAGGACAGTTATCTCTTCACCAGGAGCGTGGAAGTTGGCTTGACAATTGTTAATATGATTTATTTTAATAGCCTAAAAGAACACAGGAAGTCTTCTCAGATTTGCATTGCTATATTTTGCTGAGACTTATGAAAGCAACTAAAATGTGAACGATATAAAATTTATGCTTAACACCTGGCACAGTGCTTTTGTATATGCATTTAACCAAATACATTGAATCTGCAAATCTTTTCCTTTTATAAATACAAATGCAAAGTCAATTTTTAATATCATGTAATAAATGTTGTTTTCATATTGTTTTATTTCAAGATGTTTTTCTGACTATATTTACCTTGGTGTTTTCTCTTCTCTCAAGCATTTTGTCCATCAGTGGACTGTAGCAACCCAAATCCTAATTAGCTACTTCTCAGTCTATCTAGCTCATGAAACAAATGAAGATAATGCTGCATCTTCAGAGAGGGGGAGCAATTTAGCATTGCATTTTTTTCTTCTTTTTATGTTTAGGTTTGATCCCACCTTTTTCTGGACAGCAAATCTGCCTATATGTTTATGGAAATTGAAAACCAAGAATAATCCTGATCAACCCTTGTGTAGCTATCTCCATCTATTTGTTACATACTTTAACGTAAAATTAGGTGGCAAACCAGAATTTTAGATACACACACTTCAAGTACAAATTAAAAACCCTTTTTCCAAGACCAACATGAATAATGTTTTCATTCATAACCTTTTGAGGTATTTAATACTACTGCTTTGCTGATTAACATTGATAATGGAAATCTGGTTATATTTATGTATACATGTAGGCAACACCTTTCAGCAAAAGAAAATACTTTCTATTAATTACTTGAGAAGTAAGATATCCTACAAGTAAACATTTATTCTCTAGAATGCTTTATTTAACCTATGGTTGGGCCACCAGATTACACATAGTGTTAGGGGCATGTACTACTTCTTAAGGATGAATGTTTTAAAGTAAATGAGAATAAACATTGTTTTTTTTTTCTGTTAGAAAGCCTATAGTATTATTTTTAAAGGAGGAATTCTCTTTTTCTTGTATCTAGAAAATATTTTAGAGTTGTCTAATTTTACCTAAGAAAATAGTCCCTGTGAAAGTTTATTGAAGATATTAATATTTTTCTAATGACTTGCCTATTTGAGATGATTATGTTTTTGTGCCAGTACTCTAGGAGTGTCCTAGACACTTAGTATTTCCCTAAGTGGAAGTAAACAAAAGGAAAAAAATATTTCAAGATGATTATGTAGATGGAACATTATTTCCAAAGCACAGAGGTAACAAAGAACCAAGTTTGGAATCCATTCACAGCAGCTGATGTAAATATAGCTGTTTGAAATCTTCTGTCTCTTATTATATAGACCATTATAAGTAGGCTTCAAAGTTTGGATGTTGATTCATTTTATTCCATCAAATGCCAACACCAAAGACAAACTTCACATCCACTTGAAGGAAAGCGTCAGCAAAAGATTTTTAAGAATATTTAGTCTTTTGAAAAGCGTTTTCAAGGAAGTAAGTTGAATAAGAAGCTACAGAATAAAATTATCATAATAAAAGAAAACAGCCCTGGCTGGTGTAGCTCCATAAACTTAGCATGGGCCTGTGAAGAAAAGATTTGACTCCCAGTCAGGGCACATGACGGGTTGCTGGCCAGGTCCCCAGTAGTGGGCACATGAGTGGCAACCACACACTGATGTTTCTTTCCCTCTTTCTTCCTCCCTTTCCCTTTCTAAAACTAATTAATTAATTAATTTTTAAAAAAAGAAAACAAGTTATAACAAAGAGCTTAGGAAAGTGGAAAGAACCAAAAAGAAATTATTCTATTGAGCTGTGCTATAGTAACACAAAAAAATGAAATACTTTGCTTCAGTCATAATAGTATTTTCAAAAACTTTCAAACACACAGCAGTTGCAACTCACCATTTAAAAAGAGTTAAAAGATTACAGTATTTCCAACTTTCTATTAAAATTGTCCTCATGCCTTACTAGTCACAAATGATTCTTAAAAAACTTGTCTTCATTTTCATAAGAGTATTTTGTTTCTGTTTAATTTTGCATTGCTTGAATTTCATATTTTATGGCTTAAGCTGTTTAGCTAATAGATAATTCCAAGTGCATATGTCCACTTCATTTAAATGTATACTGGGATTCATGCCCTGGCTGGTGTAGCTCAGTGGATTGAGCATGGGCATGTGGACCAAACAACCGCAGTTCTATTCCCAGTCAGGGCACATGCCTGGGTTGCAGGCCAGTTCCCAGCAGGGGACACACGAGAAGCAACCATACATTGATATTTCTCTCCCTCTCTCCTTCCCTTCCCCTCTAAAGATAAATAAATAAATAAGTAAATAAATAAATAAATAAATAAATAAAATAAAAGCATTTAAAAAAATAAATAAATGTATACTGGGATTCACAAACCATATGGCTTTTGGAGGTCATTACAATTATTACATGTTGTGATAATGAAGGTCATTATCACTCAACACCTAATAATATGGAATTATTCTATAATTACACTTATCTTGAAATATAAGTCCCTTTTAACCCCCATTGAAGTCTGTCACAGCACAGTCATTATCAATAGATTTTTTTAAATAATTCCCCAGAACAATTCCAATCTAACACTTTTATTCAGTGACAGAGAATTCATTAAGTTCTTATACTAACTACGAAAATAAATCCAACAACTTTATGCAGAGGAAGAATGGGCAAAGTACCATGATATAGGGATTTCTACTTTAACACAATAAACTAAAAAAAATCCTGGGAAATAAGAATATATATTCCAAGAAGAATTGTTGAAAATTTCAGATCTGTGACAAGCTTTGGAGTAGACTGTTAGGCTTTATATAAGCCTAACTTTCCTGGAGAAAAGGAAATACTGAATCCCAGTGCTTTCTGGTTTCCCTGCCTCATGATGGGGCACAGGTGACTGAGAAGCTGTTGTGAAGGTCACAGACCAGGGTCCTACCTGACTAGAAGACTGAGATCTAATCACAGGATTACAGAATAGTTCCTGTTGCCCTACACCTAACTATCATATAGGAACTCTATAGCAAGATTAGAGTTGAAACACTGTAATCCTCAGATCCCATTTATTAAAAATTTGCTAGGGAAACCCAAAGAGAGCAGAGGAGGCAAAAACAAGGACACTAGTGAGGATTTTAGCCTCTGATAGCACTGCTACAGCAAACAATAACTGGTCTAATTTATAGCCAGAGATACATAAAACCTCACACTACAAATCTATTTCTTCCAGTTTCTTTTACTCTGTATATTACATGTGAATTTCACCCACAAATCACAAATTATGCCAGAAGGCATAAAAAAATGTCTGAAGAGATAATGCAAGCATTAGTTTAGCGTCAGATATGGTTGAGAATTTGGAATTATGAGATTTGAAATTTTTTCTAAATAATAGTTAAATTCTAAGAGATCTTACGTAAAAGGTGGACAGCCTGCAAGAATAGATGTCTAATATAAGCAGAGAGATGAAGACTCTAAGAAAAATTTAAAGAAAATTATAGGAAGCAAAACAATGTGAGTTCTGGTTGGGTGGCTCAGTCTGTTGGAGCATTGTCCCATACACCAAAAGGCTGACGGTTTGATTCCCATCAGGGCACACACCTATGTTGTGGATTTGATCCCCAGTTGGGGTGTGTGGGGGAGGCAACTAATTGATTCCCTCTCTCTGTGTAAAATCCATAAACATATGCTCAGGTGAGGACAAATAATGTAATAAATATTATAATAACTAATATGGTATCAGGTAGGTGCAAGATTTATTGGGAGGTCACTTTATAAGGTATGTAAATGTCTAACCACTATGTTATGCACCTGAAACTGATATAATATTGAATGTCAATTGCAATTTAATTTTTAAAAAAAATTGAACAAACAAAAAAATGCAATGTAATAGAAATGAAGAAGCTTTGATGTACTTAAAGTACACTGGACCTGGCTCATAATCAATGAGCTTAAGGAAAGATTAATAGAAATTTCACAATGCAAAGCAAAGAAAAAATAAAGTAGTCTGGGACACTAACAAAATGTGCGTCCAGGATGCAATGATGTACCAGGGAGAAGAAAGAGGAAGAAACAGAAAAAATGTTGAAGTGAGAATGACTGAGGACCTGGCCTGGCAGCTCATTTTGCTGGAGCATTGTCTTAATATGCTGAGGCTGTGGATTCAATCCCTATCAGGGCACAAACAAGAATCAACCAAGGAATGCATGGGTAAGTGGAACAGCAAGTAGTTGGCTTCTCTCTCTCTTCCTCCCTTTCTGTCTAAAATGAACAAATAAATGTAGAAAGTTAAACAGCGGCTGACTATTTTCCAAAGTCAATAACAAACACAATACCACAGATCCAGGATATTTAAAGCATTAGAAATTGGATAAATATTTTTTTTAAATTATAGTTCAACATGTTATATTCAAACTTCAGATAACAAAAGATAAAGAGAAAAACTTTGAAAATAATCCAGGTTGAGGGTGTGTGGGTTGGGATGAAGGACAGAGGAACAAGGAAAAAAATATCAATTCGTGAAAGACAAATAAAAGGCAAGGGGCTATTATAGATTAAAAGACTCCATAGAGATACAACAACAAAACTAAATGTGTAATCCTTGATTAGATTAAAAAATTAGAAAGAAAGAAAAGAAAAAACATTACAATATAAAAAAGGATAAGTAAACAGATAATGTGCAAGCAAGAGGGGACAGTGGGGTGAGGTGCCCCACTGTCATTATAAAATGCCCCACTGGGCATTATAAAATGCCCAAAGACTAAACAAACAAACTAGAATTATACAGTGAGCAAAATTATCATTCAAAAGTGAAAGGGAAACACTTTGTCAGAAAAACAAACATTAAGGAAACTTATCACCAGCAGATCTGATTTGCAAAAATTGTTAAAAGGTATTCTTTAGCCCTAGCCAGCTAGCTTAGTTGGTTAGAGCATTGTCCCAATATGACAACGTTGCAAGTTCAATCTCTGGTCAGGGCACATACAAAAAGCAACCAATGAATATATCAATAAGTAGAACAACAAATCAATCTCTCTCTCTCTCTCTTTCCCTCTCTTTTCCTTCCTCTCTCTCCCTACAATCAATTTTTTAAAGTCATTATTTAGAGAGAAGAAAAATTTTATGGATCAAAAAATATTATATGTCAGGTCTACATTAAAAAGCAATAGAGAAAAAATACAATACAATATTTTTCTTATTCTTAACTGATCTAATAGATAACAATTTGTTTAACATAATAATAGCAAGTGTGTCAGGTGATTTAAGTTTAGGTATAAGTGAAAGGAAAACATCAGTGTAACAAAGGATGGGCAGGAGAAATTGGGAATACTCTGTAATACCTACGGTACCAATGAAGCAGTAAAGTGTTACTGAAAGAGTACAGAGATTGTTTGTAAATGTATTGCAACTTAAGGCAACCACTAAATAAATGAACATCACACAGTTTAAGTGTGAAAAAAGCTTCTCCCTAACCTTCCTTGACATCGTCTAACTCACTTTTCTGTGGCCAGGCATAGTGACCAGATTTCTCAGGTGAGCTTGCAGGGTTTTGGTGGTAAAGATATACTGTAACTTTCAATGATTTCAAAAGAATAGAAAGAACGCTAGAAGTTTCAAAAATGCAATATGCTCTTCATTTTAATTAAATTAACATATATACCACAAAGAATGACATTTGGGGTCACACATCATAAAGAGTGTTCAAAAATACCTCTACTTAAGGGAACAGACTATTCTGAAATGTGAATATGTAACCTATAGGTATTTTGATTTTAAATAAAGCATGTTGATTAGTCAAAAGTCCATGCTGTTTTGTCATTTCCAATAATAATAGCTACATGACAATCAGTGACGTTAGAAGAATAGTTGACCCAATAATGAAGAAATCAGCAAACTATTACAGCAAAATATTCCTTGTCTTTTTATCCTCATTATTTCATAATTTAAGTCATAGCCCCATGAACTTCAAAGAAAAATTATAAAAAACTAAATAGAAAATGCAAACTTGCAACTGATTACAAACAGCAACAACCCCCCCCCAAAAAAAAACAAACAAAATCTATTCTGCAGAATGTAGCTACAAAGTGGAAAAAATAATAGTTATGGAAATAGTTATGAACTTAAAGGAAAAATGTAATCACAATTTGTTTCTCTTTCTAGCCAAACCAAATATAAATTGGACAGATTCACACATGTTACTCTAATGGTACTGAAATGAGTATTTCAATGATAATTTCCTCCAATCCCCAATCTAAATCCAATCTGTTCTTTTAGAAAAAGTCCTTGGCTTAAAATTGTTTAATCTTTGAAAAACTGTTTCACACCCACATTGTTTTCTTTAATAGCAACATCCTTTTAACTGCTGAAGTTTTATGTATGTTATGGAAGGCGTGGAGTGCATCCTGCATTATGCATCCTGCTGGCAGCTTCAAGGCAACAGGAGCAGTGCTCCATGAATACAGGGGCATTTACTGAAAGTTTATGGATGATACTGCATCTTTTCTCCAAATTGGTAACAATTTTTCAACCTAAAAAAAAACCAAACAAACAAATGGATCTCAGTGTGAAAAAAGAAAACATTATGAAAAGGAGACATAAGTAAAAATGTCTCCCTAAGACTCCTGTTCCAAAATAAAGTACCATTTATGTCATCTTGATTTTTAGATTTTTATTGCAGTCGGGTTTCAAACATAATTTTTACGGTCCTACCTAGTAAACCTCAGAAGGTACATCACTCCCCCTCTTCCCTACTTTCTGCTGTGAGCTACAAGAATCTCTTTTTTAAATTATATTTTACTGATTATATTATTATAGTTGTCTGATTTCCCCCCATTTGCTCCTTCCCCCCAGCAGCTCCAACTCGCTCAGGCAATCCTCCCCCCCATATTCTTCATGTCCATGGGTCATGCATACACATTTTTTGGCTATTCTGTTTCCCCATGGCTATTCTGTAACTACCTATTTGAACTTCTTAACCCCTCACCTCTTCACTCATTCCCTGGACACACTCCCTCCCATCTGGTAACTGTCAAAACACTCTCTGTATCCATGATTCTGCTTCTATTCTAGCTTGCTTAGTTTGTTTTTTTAGATTCAATTGATAGATTTCTATTTTTGCCATTTTATTGTTCATAGTTTTGGTCTTCTATTTTTCTCAAATAAAGTCCCTTTAACATTTCATATAATAATGGTTTGGTGACGATGAACTCCTTTAGTTTTTTTCTTGTCTGAGAAATTCTTTGTCTGCCCTTGGATTCTGAATGGTATTTTTGCTGGGTAGAGCAATCTTAACTATAGGTCCTGCTTTTCATGACTTTGACTATTTCTTGCCAATCTCTTAGACTGCAAAAATTTTTTTTGAGAAAACAGCTGACAGTCTTATGGAAACTTCCCTATAGGTAACTTAATTTCTTTTGCTGCTTTTAAAATTCTCTCTTTACCTTGAATCTTCAGCATTTTAATTATGATGTGTCTTGGAGTGGGCCTCTTTGAACCCATTTTGTTTGGGAATTTGTGATTCATGGACTTGCATACTTACTTTCTTTGTCAAATTAGGGGAGTTTTCTTTCACTATTTTTGCAAATATGTTTCCAATTTCTCTTTCTTTCTCTTCTCCTGGTGAATCTATGGTGCAAAATTGGACCTCTTGAAGTTGTCCCAGAGGTTGTTTATACCACCTTCATTATTTTAGATTCTTTTTTCTTCTTGTATTGTTTCATTGTTTTTTGATTCCTTATGTTTCAAATCATTGATCTGACTCCTGTCTTTATCCATCCTACTTTTGTTTCCCTGTTAATTGTTCTTTTTTAAAGTGAATTGGGGATATTTATTTAATTTTATGTATTTTTAAAATATATTTTATTGATTATGCTATTACACTTGTCCAACCGTTTTTCTCCCCTTTATTCCCCTCCATGCTACCCCTCCTACCTTCCTATGTTCCACCCTCCTTAGTTCATGTCCATGGGTTGTACATATAAGTTCTTTGGCTTCTCCATTTCGTACACTATTCTTAAACCCCTCCCCATGTATTTTATGCCTACCATTTATGCTTCTTATTCTCTGTACCTTTCCCCAATTCTTCCCCTACCCTACTCCATGGATAACCTTCCATGTGACCTCCATTTCTCTGATTTTCTTTCTATTCTAGTTGTTTGCTTGATTCTTGTTTTTGTTTTTTAGTTTCAGTTGTTGATTGTTGTATTTATTATCATTTTACCATTCATAGTTTTTGATCTTCTATTTCTTAGATAAGTCCCTTTAACATTTTATATAATAAGGGCTTGGTGATGATTAGCTCCTTTAACTTTACCTTACCTGGGAAGGACTTTATCTGCCCTTCCATTCTAAATGAATGCTTTTCTGGGTAGAGTAATATTGGATGTAGGTCTTTGCCTATCATGATTTTGATTACTTATTTCTAGTCCCTTCTTGCCTATAAGGTTTCCTTTAAGAAATCATCTGATAGTCTTATGGATACTCTTTTGTAGATAACTCTCTCCTTTTCACTTGCTACTTTTAAGATTCTCTCTTTATCTTTAATTTTGGGTAACTTAATTGTGATGTACCTTGGTGTGTTCCTCCTTGGGTCCAATTTCTTTGGGACTCCCTGGGTTTCCTAGATTTCCTGGAACTGCATTTCATTCACCAGACTGGGGATGTTTTCCTTCATTATTTGTTCAAATAAGTTTTCAATTTCTTGCTCTTGTTCTTCTTTTTCTGGCACTCCTATGACTCAGATGTTGGAGCACTTAATGTTGTTGCATAGGTTCCTAAGCCTCTCTTTATTTTTTTTTGAATTCTTGTTTCTTCATTCCATTCTGATTGGATGTTTATTTCTTCCTTTTGTTGCAAATTGTTGATTTGAATCTGACTTTCCTTCTCTTCACTGTTGATGCCCTGTATATTTTGCTTTATTTCATTTTGTGTAGGTTTCATTTCTTCCTTCATTTTGTAACTTGCATCAGTGATTTCCGTAATAAGCCTGACTACCAGTATTTTGAACTCTGCATCAGACAGGCTGTTTATGTCCTTATCTTTCAGCTCTTTTTCTGTAGCTTTGATCTGTTCTTTCATTTGGGCCAAATTCTTTTGTCTCAGCACACCTGTTATGTTGTAAGGGGGTGGGCCTTAGGTATTTGCCAGGTTGGGGCAACCCACTTTGCTGTATTGTGGGACTGTCTGTGGGGGAGGGATCAGAGAGAAAACAATGCTGCTCACTTGGTTCATTCTAGCCCCACTTTCCAACAAACTCTCCTGTGAGACTGAGAGTCTCTCCTGCCATCACAACCCCTACAGTATTTTATACCTAGAGATTTTAAGCGTTTAGTTTTCTGTTCAACCATCCATGCCTCGCCTGTGTGGTCTGAAGCCTTGCATTGCATACTCTACTCACCTGCCCGTCCTACTGGTCTGGATGAATGTTTCTTTTACTCCTTGGCAGTTGGAATTCCATGCAGCTTGATTTACTGGGATTTATGTTTGTTTATTATCTGTAAATTGGTTATTATCCTTTTGTTTGTGTGAGGAAGTGAAGCGTTTCTACCTATGCCTCCATCTTGGCCAGAGCTCCCAATTGTTCTTTATTTCAATTAGTGAATCATACATTCCTCATTGGATCTTTTTTTATGCTGCTGATGCCCTTACTAATTTCCTTGAGTGTCCTTATAAACAGTGTTTTGAACTCTGCATCTGATAGATTGCTTATCTCCATTTCATTTAGCTTTTTTTCTTCAGTTTTGACATGTTCTTTTATTTGGGCCATGTTTCTTTATCTCATTATTTTGGCAGTCTCTCTGTGTTTGTTTCTATGTATTAGGTAGAGCTGCTTTGACTCTGTGTTTTGGTATCATGACCTAATGTAGTAGGTGTCCTGTGGGGTTCAATGGCATAGCCTTCCCTACCACCCAAGCTGGGTACTTGAAGTATGCCCTTAGTGTGGGCTGAATAAACCCTCTCTTATAGTTGAGTCTTGGTTGCTGTTAGAAGGTCAACGGGAGGGATTTACCCAGACCTTTCAGCAACAAGGACTAGCTGTGACCACTTACCACTAACCTCTACCCTCCGTGGAGGATTGCCGCAGCTCGCTGCAGCAAGGGTGATCGCGAGGTGAGGCGAGGGACTGAAAGAATGGAGAGGACCAAGTGCTCTGCTGGCAAATGGCAAATTTATTCAAGGAACAGCTGTCTTATATACAAACTGTTAATGCCTAAAGCAAGACTGCAGGGAACTAGAAACAATGTTGTTTTTCAAAGTTCGTGCACTCCCTTAAGCTATCAAAAGGGCAAGAAGTTCTCATAACCATCTGGGAACATGACACCTGCGCCAGAGTCTTGTTGTGTCCTTCAAGGCTGGGAACTAGAAGGTTAGGAAAGTGTCAAGGTACCCGCCGGCTCCAGGGACCTGAAACCAAGCTCATCCACCATTCTCACAGTGGAGAACTCTGTCCTTGGTCCCCTTATGGCCTGGCGGGCCCCCCACAGAGGATCAGCTATGCAAGGGCAGGGTGGTGGTACTCCGATGTGCTCTGTAGCTGTCCACTGGGTGTGCTGGCCTGGGATTTCCCAGGTGGTGCAGGCCAAGGTCAGAACCCAGCTGTGTTTGTTCTGGGCTTACCGAATGAGCTATAAAGCAACCTGAGATGGCTGCTGCTTTGCTGGGTTTGGAGATTCCCAGGCAAAACCAGCCTGTGAATCTAGGCTGTCTGCTGCTAGTGCCAGGCCTTGGAATCACTGATACCAATCGTTATTTGTTTGATAGGATTTAGGAAGTTGTGAAGCATAAGTCAAGACCAGTCATTCATATGGAACAGCAGCTTGGGCAGGACCATAAATTGGTTGGGGCTGAGTCTCAGAGGATCTCTAAGGTGAGTCCAAGAGCATTAGCCAGGTTGATGGAGTCTCAAATATGGTATCAGCTTACCAGTTCTGTGAGGGGAGGGTTTAGAAAAGAGACAATGGTCTCTGCTCAACTTGATACCAGAGACTTCAGTTTCTCCCTGTATACTACTCGTGCCTTTCAAAGTATTATCCTGGTACTGGAGCTCAGAGGAAGTGAGTCTGTGTAGGTTAGTCCATGTGTGTATTCTTTAAGGGGAACTGCTTGGGGTTTCACAGTTTCTTCCACCTACTCAATCCCCACTGGTTTTTGTGACCAGAATTTATGGGGATTTATCTTCTTATTACTGGAACCCTGGTCTGGGGGGCCTGGTGTGGGGCTGGGACTCCTCATTCCTAAAGTATTCCTCCTTAATTTTTATCCCCTACACAAGAGTGAAGGACCAGCCCCTCTGTGTCTGTACCCCTACTACCAGTCTGTATGGTTGTAGTTTCTTTAATTCCACAGTTGTCAGATTTCTACTCAACTCAATTTCTGACAGTTCTGAGTGATAGTTGTTGTATATTTTAGTTGTAATTTTGATGTGGTTGAGCCATGTCTGCCTATGCCATCATCTTGACTGAAAGTCCCAGAATTTTTTTCAAAAGCCTTTTACTTGGTCTTCTTGCTCCTCTCCTTGCCCTATAAAATCTCCTTATGACAGCTGCCAAAGTAATTTTCATTAACATGTAAGTCAGATATCTGCTAGAGCCTTCAACAACTTTGTGTCTTAGCATACAATTCAAAATCTTCTAAGCCCTATAAGCTTTTCCACAATGTTTCCTCTCCTCCCAGCCCCTATCTTCTCTTCTCCTGCTCCTCCCCACTAGCACTGTCCTACTGCTCTGTCCTTTGTTGCTTCTAGAACACACTGTGCACATTCCAGTTCAGGGCCTTTGTACTGGTTAATCCTTAGAAAACTTATGTGGCTATTGTCCCCACCTCTTTTATGTATTTGCAGAAATATCGCTGTTTCTGTGATACCTACTTTGAACACTGTATTAAAAGTAGCCACCCACTCCCAGACTTATACTTTGGCCTCCCAAATTTTGATATTATTATTTTTTGCTTATTTTATTTTTTATTGTTGTCTCCATCTATATTTAAGATTCACAAGGACAGGAATCTTCAGATTCCACTCACTGATATACTCAGTACTGAGAATACTGTCTAGTACATATTGGGTAAATAACATATTTGTTGAATCAAATCTCTGAGTCTCTTGACACCTTCCCACCTCCCTACTCTACAGAACTATTCTTTCTATTAAATATTTAAATTACACAATCTCTGTTCAAGTCCTTTGCCCATTTTTTAATTGGGTTGCTCATCTTCTTTGAGTGGGGTCGAGTGAGTTCTTTGTATATTTTGGAGATTAAACCTTTATCTGAGGTATCATTGGCAAATATGTTTTCCCAAGCTGTTGCTTCTCTTTTTTATCTTGATAGTGTTTTCCTTAGCCACACAGAAGCTTTTAATTTTGATGAGGTCAAAATTAAAAATTGTTTATTTAAAAAAAACAATTAAAAATTGTTTTCCCATTTGTTTATTCTTTCCTTTATGTCCCTTGTTCTAGGGGACGTATCAGTAAAAATCTTGCGGCATGGAATATCTGAGATTTTCTTGCCAATGTTCTCCTCTAGGGCTTTAATGGTTTCATGGCTTATATTTAAGTCTTTCATCCACCTTGAATTAATTTTGGTGTATGGTGTAAGTTGATGCTTGAGTTTCATTTTTTTGCATATAGCTGTCCGGTTCTCCCAACAGCATTTGTTGAAGAGGCTATCTTTACTCCATTTTATGTTACTGCCCCCTTTGTTGAATATTAATTGACTGTAGAGAATTGGGTTTATTTCTGGGCTCTCTGTTCTATTCCATTGGTCTATGTGCCTGTTTTTATGCCAGTACCAGGCTGTTTTGATTACAGTGGACTTGTAATACAGTTTGATATCTGGTATTGTGATTCCTCCTACTTTGTTCTTCTTTCTCAAAATTGAAGCTGCTATTCGGGGTCTTTTACGGTTCCATATACATTTTTGAAGTGTTTGTTCTATGTCTGTGAAATATGCCATTGGTACTTTAATAGGTATTGCATTGAAGCTGTAAATTGCTTTGGGTAGTATGGATATTTTGATGATGTTAATTCTTCCAATCCATGAACACAGTATATGTTTCCATTTGTTTGTGTCTTCCTTGATTTCTTTCTTCAGTGTTGTGTAGTTTTCTGCATACAGGTCTTTTACCTCCTTGGTTAGGTTTATTTCCAGATATTTTATTTTTGTTTTTGCTATATTGAATGGGATTTTTTTCTTGATTTCTGCTTCTGCTGTTTCATTGTTGGTATACAAAAATGCCTTTGATTTCTGAATATTGACTTTGTATCCCACTGTTTTGCCAAATTCATTTATTAGTTCGAGCAGTTTTTTGGTAGAGGCTATAGGATTTTCCATGTACACTATCATGTCATCTGCAAACAGTGCCAGTTTTGTTTCCTCCTTTTCGATTTGGATGCCTTTTATTTTCTTGTCTGATCACTGTGGTTAGAACTTCTAATACTATATTGAATGGGAGGACATACAGAGGATCCAGAGACACATGAAAAGATGCTCAATATTGCTAGCTATCAGAGAGATGCAAATTAAAACCACAATGAGATACCACTTTACACCAGTCAGAATGGCTATCATAAACAAAGAAACAAACAACAAGTGATGGAGAGGTTGTGGGGAAAAGGGGACCCTAGTTCACTGTTGGTGGGATTGCAGACTGGTACAACCACTATGGAAAATAGTATGGAACTTTCTAAGAAAACTAAAAATGAGCGTGCCTTTTGACCCAGTAATTCCGCTCTTAGGAGTATATCCTAAGAACCTTGAAACACCAATCCAAAAGAACTTATGCACCCCGATGTTCATAGCAGCACAATTCACCATAGCCAAGAGTTGGAAGCAACCTAGATGCCCATCGGTAAATGACTGGATCAAAAAGCTATGGTACATATACACAATGGAATTTTATGCTGCAGAAAGGAAGGAGGAACTCCTACCCTTTGCAACATCATGGATGGAACTGGAAAGCGTTATGCTGAGTGAAAGAAGCCAGGTGGTGAAAGACAAATACCATACGATATCACCGTTAACAGGAATCTAAACAAAACAAACAAGCAAGTAAAATATGACCAATGACACTCAAATATGGAACAGGCTGACAGGGTCCAGAGGGGAGAGGGGAGAGAATCATAGGGGAAAAGGGGATGGACTCACATGAATAAGTATAAAGGACACATGGACAATAACTAAGGGTGGGGGTGGAAATGGGAGGGAGGTGGGGAGCACTGGAAGGGCAGGGCTGGAAACATTAAGGCAGAAAACTGTACTTGAATAAGAATTAAATTTAAAAAATTTAAAAAATTAGTTACACAATCTCACAGATTATACAAAAGTATTTAAAAAGTATTAAATCCTTACTGCATGGCATATTTCTCATAAATTGTAACTCTGTGGTTGATGATCATAATACTAAACAATGTAAACAATATATATTTTTTCAAATGAGCAACAACACATAAACCATTGTGGAATACTCACAATTCACATTTCTAACCACTGTATTTTTTTTCTCATAAGAACCAGAGATTAATAACCCTTTTAAATAGTGGAATCCACTATCAATTGAGGCTCTTTAAAAAACATAAATCGAGTAAAATAAATCTGGCCCATTTTGCTTTACCACATATTTAAGTTTCTATTAATACTAGTAATATCTGACATTTCTTTGGTTCTGAAAAAATTGTGGCATTGAGTTTACTTGTGCTGTATAAGGCAACAGTCTGTCTTTGCTGTCATCAATTGTCAGATACCTGTAAGTTTTGGAATACTGCATGACACATTTGTGTCCTTTTGCTGCCTCTGGAAATGGTTTTATTTCCACATGTTGCTGATTATCTCATTTTCATTTGTATACATATTGGAGATGTTGTGGTGATATGATGTATGCAATACCAAATTCTAATTTGTTACTCATTTGGGGACTTAAAAGTACTGAAGTAAATAACAGTAGGATTTTTCTAAATCTTTAAAAATATATCTGGCAATATGTTGCTTGCTCCATTCACCCTCCACATCTCATGTAGTGGAGACAACAATCCACATGAAGAAATATAAATCTCAATTTCTCTCAGCCAATAGATTTTACTCCCTGACAAAAAAAGACACTATCTATACTCTTCAGAAAGCAGGAAGTTATTCTTAGTAAACTTCTGATTGTCACTAGATTTGCAGCAGACACATTGCCCCCTAAACCTCCTGGAGCAAATAAGAGGACACTGTTGGAGAGTGCACTAGAATTTGTCAAGTCTCCTTTTGGTTGTCAACTTTAGCATAATCATATCTTACATGGTTTGTACAGTTCCAGAGTTTTCCCCCACTATCTTTATGTAGCTTTATAACACCTTACAGATCCCTCAAATATTACATAAAATAAACTAAGATGCAAAAAGGCCAAATGATTTCCTTGAGGTCAAACATGAGGCAACTGCATCTTAGGTTCACACCCCTGATACCCTGCCTTTTAGCCCTATTTTGGAAATATTACTGTAAGTGCTGTCCTGCATACATGTCGAGTCATTTCTATGATACAACTTGAATTCAATGAGAAATCTGAAATGCCGTCTATGCTTCCATCTGCGTTTATTTAATCTCAACTCTTATGCATCACCACTGTTTCTTCTGGCCATTCCCATGTTTTCACATTTGGTCACAAACTCATACCCATCTGGCACAGAGATCTTCTGCCAGCCTGTACTGAGTGACTCCATGCCCACTGAGCACGGCACCACCTCCTTGCCTGCTCAGCTAATGCTTCTCTAGGAGGTGTACTAAACCGGCCATCTCCCTATGCTGCATCCCTTTGCTCCCCGCAGGACACATTCTCTGCAGAAATGGGGAGAACAACCCCTTCTATATGAGACCCTGACCTAATTCATATCAACTAGGGAACAGAAGCCTCATTTTTTTCCTCCTCTCAGTCTTCCTTTTATCTCACTCTAACCTGAAAAAGATGCTCAACATTACTAATCTCCAGGATAATGCATATCAAAATCACAGTAAGATATCACCTCACACTCACTAGAATGACTATTTTGGGAAATAAGTGCTGGTCCAGATATGAAAAATTGAACTCTGTGCATTGGTGATAGGAATCTAAAGTGGTGTAGATGCTCTGGCAAAACTTATGGTATTTACTCCAAACATTACACATAGATTACCATTTGATTCATCAAAGGTACATCAATATTCATACCTTATTCACCTTATTATTCACCTTAACCAAAAAATTGCAAACAACTCTAATGTACCTCAATGAATAAATGGATAAAAATATGGTATAAATATATAGTGAAATATCTTATAATATTAAAAATATCATAAAATTCTGATCCATGGTATACAGTGTAAGACATCATATTAAATGAAATAATCCAGACACAAGAGGATAAATTTTGCATGGGTCCACTTGTATGAGGTACCTAGAGTTGTCAAGTCCATAGTGACAAGAAGTAAAATACTGATTACCAGGCATTGTGGGGTAGTTTAGAAAATGGGGAGTTAGTGTTTAATGAGAAAAGAATTTGAGTTTTGGAAGACAAAACTGTGGTAAGCTTTTTATCTGTCCTTCAACTTGGAATGATATCTTTGTTTGGATAGAGTAATCTTCATTGTAGGTCCAGGTTCTTGCTTTTCATCACTTTGAATATTTCTTGCCAATCCCTTCTAGTTTGCAAAGTTTCTTTTGAGAAATCTGCCAACAGTTTTATGGGAACTCCCTTGTAGGAAACGAACTGCTTTTTTTTTTTGCTGCTTCTAAAATTCTTTTTTTCCCTTTAACCTTGGTATTTTAATTATGATGTGTCTTGGTTGGGCCTCTTTTGGTTCATCTTGTTTAGGACTTTCTGAACTTCCTGGACTTGTATGTCTATTTTTTCACCAAGTTAGAGAAGTTATCTGTCATTATTTTATCAAATAGATTTCCAGTTTCTTGCTCTGTCTCTCATCTCCTTCTGACACACCCACGATGCAAATATTGGAACACTTGAAGTTGTCCCAGAGGCTTTTTATACTATCTCATATTTTTGGATTCTTTTTCTCCCTACTGTTCTGATTGGGTGTTTCTTTTTTTTCTTTTGTATATTACAACCCCCGATCTGATTCTCAACTTCATTCATTCTACTATTGATTCCCTCTAAACTGTTCTTTATTTTAATGAGTATATCCTTCATTTCTAACTGGTTATTTTTTATGGTTTTCATGACTATTTTTATGCTGTTGAAATTCTCAGTAAGTTCACTGAGCATCTTATAACCAGTGTTTTAAACTCTGCATCTAGTAGCTTGCTTGTCTAATTTTTTTAGACCTCTTTTCTGGAGTTTTGTTCTGTTTTTTCATTTGCACCATGTTTCTTTGTCACTTCATTTTGGCAGCCTCCCTGTGTTTGTTTCTACGTGAGGTAGAGCTGCCACATCTCCAGGCTTGGTAGAGTGGCCTAATGTAGTAGGTGTCCTGTATGGTCCAGTGGCACAGCCTCCCCTATCACCCAAGATGGGTAACCGAGGGATATCCACCATTTAGGCTATGTAGACCCTCCAGTTGTAGTTGTTGTAGTTGCGCTTTAATTGCTATTGGAACATCCAAGGTCAGCCACTGCTTGTGCTCTGTCCAGGGCCACTCAGAGTAAGATATAAAGTCATCTGCTGATGGCTGCTACTTGTGCTGGGCATGGAGGTGTCCACATGAGGCCAAGCTGTTAACCAAGGCCAGCTGCTGCTAGTGCTGTGCCCGGGACACTTTAGCAAGAGGTGTAGGGTTCACTGAAGCCAGATGCTGCTTGTTTGAGAGAATTTAGGAAAATCTGAAGCATGAGCCCACAGTATGGAAAAGCCGTTGGGTGACACCATGAAACAATGTAGGTGAGCTCCAGAGCTGGTTGGGGCAGGGCTTTAAGAAATCACCAGAGTGGGGCAAAAAGTGTGAACCAGGTTGATGGAGTTTCAGATATGGTGCTTGTACTCTGGTTCTGTGGCCCTGTGTGGGGAGGGCTCAGTAAAGGAACAGTGGCCCTGACAACACTCCTGTGTGGGAGACAGCTTCCCCCCAGCTCTCATTGTGATGTCAGACAATTCAGTTCCTCTCCATATGTCTCTGGTGTCCTTCAAACTGCTGCTCCATCCTGGATCTCAGAGAGAGTGAGTCCAAGTAAGTCTGAGTGTGGGCCCTTTAAGAGGAACCAACAGGTTGTCCAGCAGTTTTTGTCTTCCACAGCTTCAACCCCCACTGATCTTTACAGTCAGAGATTACGGTGACTTCTCTTCCTGGCACTGGATCCCTGGGCCGCGGGGATCTGGTGTGGGATTGGAACCCTTTACCCCTTAGATGTTCCTCCAGAATTTTATCTGCCACGTGAGAGTGTGGGGCTAGTCCATTTTGCATATCCATACCCCCAAACAGTCACAATGAAAACAGTATATTTTTAACTCTGTAGTTGTAGAACTTCTATTCAGCTGACTTTCTGACAAATCTGAATGATGATTGTTCTATAGTTTAGTTGCAGTTTTGATGTGGTTGTTGAAGGCAAGTTGGCAAGTTGTATTTACCTGTGCTGCCACCTTGACTGGAAGTCAAGATGCTCCATCTGGAGCATTTTAATATAGAGCAGGATTATCTTAGGGTATTTTATAATTTTAATTTTAATAATTTCTCTAATTGTACAAATTTTAAAATTTAGTTTAAAACAGAATCATTTTAATTTCAAGAATTTTGACACAAAAAAAGCAGTAAATTATCAGTATGTCTTTTAAACAAATGCCTTTGCTGCAATTCAGAGGATCCCTAATAGTATAAGTATATATACTTATAAACACTTGATAAACACTTGATAAACATTTGATAAACACTTCACCACCTAAGAAGTTCTAAAAGCAGCCCAGTATATTTTTATCTTAGCCTCCTAAGCTCAGCAAATTCTTTCTTTATTGGTAAAGAAAAAGGAAAATGTCATATAGGCCATTACTTAAGTAAATAGCCTCAAATAGTAAGTACCCACAAGACCTGAGGAAATGTGACAGCAAACTATTAGGTGTCTGATTTAAACAAGTTTCTAAGCTAGAATGTCTTTGGTTACTTTCATTTCTGATAGTATATGACTACTTATCTCATAGTATTTCTGCAGGAAAATCACTTCAGTATCTAAAGGAAAGTTATTGATCAAAGGCAAAGATACTGTAACCATAAATCATAAATTACTAGAGGCCCTGTGTGTCCTCTTCTTTAAAGGAATGCCATAAGAGTTGTGAACTAAATTTTGAGGATTTTCATAAGCAGGGACCTTATTTCCCCCTATAAAGCTTAGTAGAAATCTCAGACACAGTGATATAATGTGTTTTTAGAAGAAATTACTATTATATTTATTTTCATGATCCTTTGAAGTGACCAAAAAGAAGAGAAGGTTCAGATGCAGATGTCAAGGTCTTGGTGTTAACAGACAGCAAAGGGACAGTGCCACACTGTTTTCCCAAGTCAGACTCTGATGGTACTTCAGCACGGTGAACCTTAACTTTTGGTGTGCTGCCTCCCTGTGTTAAAACTTCGATCTTCTTCTGTTAATAGTCTCTGTTAATTTTGGTTATCAGCCTAGCAGGAGAAACTTAGAAGGTAAGGGGGAAAAATCAATATATAAGGTCTGGCATGTAATTAAAAAGCAATGCCCCGAATGAGTTCTTTGTATATTTTGGAGATTAAACCCTTATCTGAGGTATCATTGGCAAATATGTTTTCCCAAGCTGTTGCTTCTCTTTGTATCTTGATACTGTTTTCCTTAGCCATGCAGAAGCTTTTAATTTTGATGAGATCCCATTTGTTTATTCTTTCCTTTATGTTCCTTGCTCTAGGGGACGTATCAGTAAAAATATTGCTGCGTGGAATATCTGAGATTTTCTTGCCAAGGCTCTCCTCTAGGGTTTTAATGGTTTCACGGCTTATATTTAAGTCTTTTATCCACTTTGAATTTATTTTGGTGTATGGTGTAAGTTGGTGCTCAAGTTTCATTTTTTTGCATGTAGCTGTCCAGTTCTCCCAACACCATTTGTTGAAAAGGCTGTCTTTACTCCATTTTATGTTATTGCCCCCTTTGTCGAATATTAATTGACTGTAGAGAGTTGGGTTTATTTCTGGGCTCTCTGTTCTATTCCATTGGTCTATGTGCCTGTTTTTGTGCCAGTACCAGGCTGTTTTGATTACAGTGGCCTTGTAATACAGCACAATTTACGATAGCCAAGAGTTGGAAGCAGCCTAGATGCCCATCGGTAAATGACTGGATCAAAAAACTATGGTACATTTACACAATGGAATTCTATGCTGCAGAAAGGAAGAAGGAACTACTACCCTTTGCAACATCATGGATGGAACTGGAAAGCATTATGCTGAGCGAAATAAGCCAGGCGGTGAAAGACAAATATCATATGATCTCACCATTAACAGGAATCTAAGCAAACCAAACAAGCAAGCAAAATACAACCAATGACACTCAAATATGGAACAGGCTGTCAGGGCCCAGAGGGGAGAGGGGAGAGAATCATAGGGGAAAAGGGGATGGACTCACATGAACAAGTATAAAAGACACATGGACAATAACTAAGGGTGGGGGGTGGAAAGGGGAGGGAGGCGGGGAGCATGGGGTGGGGGGCGGGCAGGGTTGGGATTATAAGACAGAAACCTGTACTTGAACAAGAATTAAATAAAAATTATATTTAAAAAAAAATCTCTCTTTCCCTTTCTCTATAAAAATCAATCAATTAAAAAGAGTATATATGTGAAAAAAAAAAAAGCAATGCCCCTCTTTTTAATTACAAAATTTTTTTATTGCAAAATCAAAAGCATGTAATTCTGTAAGAACACCTTCACACTCAAGCACACTATATGGCATTTTAGGTGGAACATTCAAATTAAAACTACAAATTACTACATCCATATTATTACCTTACAAACCACACTTAAGCAAACCTTACTTTGGCCAGGTCTTGTATTTTTAGCCCATACACAGTGTTCATGGAAGTATTATTCCTAATATTTCTAACCTGAAACTGTTCAAATAATTGAAATAATTAAGTATAGAATGGACAAAAATTATAGTGTATTCACATGATACATTATTGTATAGTATAACATTGGACCAAAAGAAAAAAAAGAATCCAGACATAAAATAGTATATACTATGAGCTTCCATGACATATATTTCATATAAACTGTAAAAAGTATAAGACTAGGCAAAAATTAATCTATTCTCCTAGATATTCTCCTCATTCCTTAGGAGGAGTGAGGGCTCTTCTGAGGACTGGTAATATTCTATTTCTTGATGTATGTACTGGTTCCATAAATGTGTTCAGTTACTAAAGGAATATTGATACTATATGTATACTTTGTATGTTTATGATTCTTCAATAAAATTTATAAAAATAATAATTAGGGATGAGAAGAGAAGGAGAGTGTTAAGGATGAAATAAATTCAGTTACATATTAATAATTGTTGAAATTCATGGTAGGTATATAGAATTTATTCTATACTATTTTCTCTAATTCTACCTTTTTTTCTTGATATAAAGGTAGAAAGAAAGTAAAACCAAATTCTCACCTGGAAATATGTCTGGATTTTAACATCATCACAAAATAACCTGAGGAAAAGTTAACACATTTAATCATAATATTTACTGATACATTTCAATTGTCTAGAACAGGTCATGGCACATAGTGTTAACCTAGGTAGTTCACTAGTTAGTTAGTAATAAGGAAGAGGCAAAGGGAATTGGACATTGTTGAGCATAACCAACCAGGGATCAAAAGCCTATTTGCTTCACCAGGAAACAATAGCTTCACACACTCTAGGGATCACAGCACTGCCCACCCCTTTCCCCTTCCTGTACTAGATTGCTGGGGGTAACACACGCACAGTAGAGGTCAACATGGTGTAGTGGGTGGTGCTTAATCATTAAGACCTGTCAGTCTAACAGGAGGTGGGGTGGGTTGACCCAATGAAACCTCACAAAAGCTTGGGAAGTTCATTGGTTATTTTGAAAAGGCTTCTGGTTTGTCCCAAACCCTAGATAATGTAATCCCTTCTCTCTCTCTTTCTCTCTCTCTCTCCCTCTCTCCCTGTCTGTCTGTCTCTCTCCTTGTTCTTGCCTGCCTGCTCAGGTTTGTTCCCTCTCCAAAACCATGTGGCTTTAGCAGCCACATGGACTACAAAAATTACAGTATTTTGTGCTTTGGCTCCAAGCATCATCCTGCATACAGCAGCACAGCCAGCACAACCTGCATATAGCAGCACAGCCAGGAACAGCATTAAGCTACCTGGATGGGGACTGAGACCACTTAGCAGGCACTTGTGGCCTCCAAAAGACTCATATGAAACAGAAGCTCTGGACACTGGCCTTTGTTTTGGCCTTGCTAAAGATACAACTGTACTCTTCACTGTGGGACAGAGCTGAACCCAGAAAAGCCCTTTTCAACTTCAAGAAACCTTATCACAAGACCATGCCTCCACAGTAGTCCCTGAATGCTTTCCTTGTGACTCTGTGAAAGAGTCCATTTCTTTCAGCAACATCAGTAATTACTCAATACATATTTAGTAAGTGAAATAATGATTGACTCTGGAAGGCCACATCATTAAGGTAATCACATTATATCAATAAAGCTCTAGATTTAAAATTTTGGTTGTGTCAGGCAAGTGCAGAAGTTAAAATCTGGCTTTCATTTATTCTGGCTCTACATTTTACCCCACAGAATTAGAAATCTAGCTCCCTTCCCTAAGCAAAAATAAGCTCCCAGTTATGTAGGTAACAATACGTGTCTTCTTTGTGATGCAAGTACTTTTGCTTTAAATCCTATCGAAGCTACTTATTTCTTTGTATTTTCTTCCATCACAAACATGAGCCTTCTCACTGCAGGTAACCAAAGAGTATATTTTATTCAAAAGTACTGTAAATCACCAGTTCCCAAGGATGAGAGCACATTTGAATTTTCACAATATTTGATTTTCTTAAAATGACAGAATCAACTTTTGAAAAATTACATTATTGTGTGCAAAAACAATTTTGTTTAAATATATAACTTTTTAAATTTTCCATTTCCCACAAAACAAATGAGCAATAAACTCATATTGTCAAAAATCTTAATAATATATCCCCCAATATAGCATTTCTCTCTAGAAAATATTTGTGGTTTATTAACACTTTGGTTGATACTTAGATTTAAAACTATGATTACAAGTTCCAGTTTGCTTAAGTACATTTCGAATCAATTATAAAGATTTATAACATACTTTGGTTTGCATTGCTTATTTTCATTTCCTATATTATGTGCCTTAATTCATGTTCCTCAGAAATGTGAATAAAATATATCCAGATTATAATAACCCTGCAGATATTAATAAATAGATTGAAAAGATTAAAATTATGTATGTCAAAGTTTCAAGTTTATTTATTTAGAATGCTCTGGGTATAATGTATATAGTATTTATATAATGCTGACATGAGTAATTACTTAACAAAACAAAGCTAATAAAGAAGATCTGGCATCTCATTATCTAAAATTAAATTCTAAGCTATGAAATATCCTTACTGGCTTTAAAATAAGAACAAAACATAGCTAGATTATTAAATATTAAAAACTGCTTTAAATACATAACTGCTTTGAAATAAATATTAAGATGAAATTAATGTCCCCTTCTATAGGCTTCCATAGCACAATGTCTATAGTAATTATTGAGCTTATCTTTCTGTGCTGAAATGGCCTGTTTACTTTTCTATTTCCATGAATTCTCTGGATGGAAACTTCTTCGAGACTATGGATTACCTTTCTTTTGCAATCAGGTGTAAAATATCTGTTTATCTCATGATACGTTCTCAGTAAAAATCTATGGAATAACAAATGAAAGAGTTATGAGAACTAAAGTTATCCTTAATTTGAATTATGAAAAGATAGATTATAAATAATACAAATGCAGTCCTATATTTTTGTAAATGTTCCCCATCCTGAAAGTTTACACTTTAGGCAGAACATACTTCTTTACATTAAATTTGTATTATCTAATTCTCCAGGTTTTTAAATAGCTACCCTTTTGACACATTTTTGTGTCAAAAAGGAGGGGGAGAAAGAGGGGGAGAGAAACATCAAGGTGTGGTTGCCTCTCACACGCCTCCTTCTGGTACCTGGCCCAAAACTCAGGCATGTGTTCTGCCTGGGAATCAAACCGGTGACCTTTTGGTTCTCAGGCTGGCACTCAATCCAGTGATCCATACCAGCCAGGGCTAAAATTTGTATACTGGCCTTTTAAATGTAATTTTGCTTTCTATTTGTTATTAAGTAAACTTGTTATTAAATGCCTTATATAAACAATTGAGTTTCTGAAAAGTCTGCCTTAAAGAGATAGAAACAAGAAATATTTGACCAGTCACAGCTAAACATAAGAAAGATAAATGATGCATCATATTCTCTGGCCTATTCTGTTTTCCTATTCTAACTCACATAATTTGTTTGTTACTCAAATATTTGTCATTTTTATTTTCATATTTGCAGATGCCAAATACAACTTAGATCTCACCAGCAAATAATTTATGGCTAGAGACTCCCTCCAGATTAAAAAAGAAAGAAAGAGCAGCAACAACAACAGCAGCAACAACAAGAAAACTCTTTCCTATGTATACAGCTAGCAGTGAAGTAGCCAATTCTGAACAAAAGCAAACACTGAAAGTTCTTATCATGGATGTACACTAAACAGAAAATAGCTTATGCAGCAATAAACCAAATTTGTTGCAGAGAAAGAGTTGCCTATATAAGAGTGATTCAAAGTTCCTCTCCCTGACTAGATTCCATTGTGTCGACACACGAAATAGATAATCTTAGTTTCAAAAACTCAAAGAAAAATATAAAAGGCTGTAGAAATTATCCAGGAAGAATTCTGTATAAAACAGGGTTTGTTCAGGCTTCCAGGCATATTTCAGGGGATCCAGACAACCTATATATGTTCTTCTGGTGAATGAATGAGTACCTCACCTGGGTTTCGAGTCACGGCCGGTTAATACCCAGGAAGTAAAACCCTATTTTCTTTGAGTTGAACTGACTTAAAATAAACAAAACCCAAACAAACAAACAAAACTCTTTTCAGGCCTATCTACTTGATTTAAGATACTTAAATAAAGTATGTATTGACTTCTTTAATACCTAATTGTTGTTTACTTTTTTTCCTGTAATGAAGACTCTGACTCCATTTTTGATGCTATTTGCTGACAGATTTGAAGACCCATTCCTCCCTCTTTTCCTTTAGCTGCACATCTTTTTTAAAAAATATATTTTATTGATTATACCATTACAGTTGGCCTATTTCCCCCTTCATTCCCCTCCACCCTGCACACCCCTCCCCCACCATTCCCCCCTCTTAGTTTATGACCATGTGTCTCAAGTTCTTTAGATTCTATATTTCCCATACTATTCTTGTCCTCCTCCCTATTTTCTACCTACTGTCTATGCCATTTTCTGTACCTTCTCCCCGCTTCTCCTCCTCTCACTCCCCTGTTGCTAACCCTCCATGTGTTCTTCATTTCTATGGTTCTGCTCCTGATCTAGCTGTCCTCTTTTGTTTTAGGTGTGGTTGTTAATAATTGTGAGTTTGCTGTCCTTTCACTGTTCATATTTTTCATCTTCTTTTTCTTAGATAAGTCTCTTTCACATTTCATATAATAAGGGCTTGGTGATGATGAACTCCTTGAATTTGATCTTATCTGAGAAGCACTTTATCTGTCCTTCCATTCTATTTTTTTAATATTTTATTTATTCATCTTTAGAGGGGAAGGGAAGGAGAGAGGGAGAGAAATATCAATGTATGGTTGCCTTTGCCAAGGACACACAATGTATCATGTGTCCCCTGCCGGGAACTGGCCTGCAACCCAGGCAGTGCCCTGACTGGGAATCGAACCGTGATCCTCTGGTTTGCAGGCCCGTGCTCAATCCACTGAGCTACACCAGCCAGGGCATGTCCTTCCATTCTAAATGAAAGCTTTGCTGGATAAAGCAATCTTGGCTGTAGGTCTTTGGATTTCATGACTTGGAATACTTCTTTCCAGCTCCTTCTTGCCTGTCAGGTCTCTTTTGAGAAATACGCTGACAGTCTGATGGGAACTTGTTTGTAGGTAACTGTCCCCTTATCTCTTGCTGCTTCTAGGATTCTCTCCTTCATTTTGGTCCTGGCTAATGTAATTATAATGTGCCTTCGTGTGTTCCTTCTTGGGTCTAACTTCTTTGGGACTCTCTGAGCTTCCTGGATTTTCTGGAAGTCAATTTCCTTTGCCAGACTGGGGAAGTTCTCCTTTATTATTTGTTCAAATAAGTTTTCCACTCATGGCTGTTTCTTCCCCCTTCTGGTATCCCTATAATTCGGATGTTGGAACATTTAAAGATGTCCTGGAGGTTCCTAAGCCTCTCCTCATTTTTTTGAATTCTCATTTCTTCATCCTTTTCTGGTTGGATGTTTCGTTCTTCCTTCTGATCCACTCCCTTGATTTGAGTCCCAGTTTCCTTTCCATCCCTATTGGTTTCCTGGACATCTCCCTTCATTTCAATTAGTTTAGTCTTCATATGTTCCTCTAATCTGTGACTATAATCAACCAGTTCTGTGAGGATCCTGATCACCAGTATTTTGAACTGTGCATCTGATAGGTTCACTATATCTTTTTCAGTTAGAGTTATCAGCTCTGGGGCTTTGAGTTCTTCTTGAGCCATGTTTTGGACTGTTCGTGCCTGTTACATATGAGGAGCGGAGCCCTAGGTGTTCATCGGGGGCAGGGTGGGGGGGGGGCGGGCAACTCAGTCGCTGGGTTGTGACGCAAGATGGAGGCGTCGGTGGAAACACTGTGCCTTCTCCCACAGCCAAGTTTGAATACAACAAAGGTTTAGTAAACGAAGATGCAGCCAAAGAACAGAAAATTGAACTATATGGAAGTCCAACAACAACAAACCATTCAACCAGACCAGTAAGAGAGCCAGCAGAGGAGCAAGGTCGGGCAGGAAAAATCCCCAGACCCAGGTGTGCAAGCAGCCAGCGTAGCAGTGAGGACGCAGTGAGAGTGCGGGGCAGGCTGACCATGGTCACACATTTGTGTGCAGAAAAACTAGGAGAGGAGTGAGCAGTGAGATGGACCACACGGGCCCCAGCAGGCGAACCCAGTGAGTGCGCAAGGCGGCGGGCTGACCGTGGTCGGACATTCTCGAGCAGTGGGATGGAGTGGGGCGTGGGTGGCAGCAGCCAGCAGAGGGAACCGCCATTGCTTTCCTTTGACCCCACCCCCACATATAGCTGCACATCTTGGTAAAGAGATGAGAGCTTGGATATGCTTTTATTTGGTTCCAGTGAAAAGTTCAAATCACAACAAGCTCTTGATTGAGGCAAAACCTTGACCTTAGCCCCGCTTCTAACTGCCACAGAAATCTGAAGCTATTCTTCCGGAGTTCTCTCAAGCTACTTCAGACCTGCTCGAGAAGCCTGCTCTATTTTCCTTCAGAAAGCCTCATTATGTGAGTTATAGAGCTTTTCATACCCTCTTGGTGCTTATGTGACTACATGAGTCTCGACATCCACACCAACTTTTGAGTGATGACATAACCTCGCACTTTATACAATGGAAGTCAAAGTACAAAATAACAGAAGTAAAACACAACCTACAGAATGTGTTTTAAATGTATGTCATAAAGAGAATAAGTTTAAAAAAAAACAGGCTAAACTTATCATAGAAATAAAATGGCTGACACAGACTCAAGATAAAAAATATTTGTGTATTTCATTACCAAATAATTTAAACAGTAGTGAGGACAGTATAATATGTAAGGCTGTGATTAATTTACAAGGCAAAAGTGTAAGATATGTAACAAGAACTGAAGCAGGTAGACTGCACAGCTGCATTTGTGTTAAATGCTGAGAAGATATTAAAATAAAGGTATACTTCACTATTAGAAGAAAACATTCCAGGAATGTTATTTATAACATAGTATGCCCTAACATTTTTTCTCATTGAATTTGAGTGTAAAATAAAAGATATGATCTGTAGAAGGAAACCAATTCAGCTCAATATAAAATAACTAATTCAAGATGAAGAAGTTAATACCCTTCTCATGCTTAATACAATTTTTAAAAGTTAGCTATATTAAAGTGTAATAAAATGCACATATTTTGAGTGAACAGTGTGCTGAGTTTTAACATTTGTTTACATCGTCCAGAAATTATGTCCTTTTGCAGTCAATCAACCTCCCAATTTCCTCCCAGAAAATCATAGATCTGTTTTCTACTGCCGTATGCTCATTTTACATACTTGAAGTTTACACAAATTTCAAGTTATATTGTATATGTGTATTTGTGTATTACTTATTTAGCTCATCATGTTTTGGAGAGTCATCCACTTTGTTTTATTATTTTTATTGCTGTATAGCATTATATTGTAAAAGGTGCAACAATTTGTGTATTCATTCACCTCAGGTGGACAATGTGTGATGTAACAAGTTTTTTGGCTTCTATGAATAAAGATGCTGTGAATATTCCTGTGCAAGTTTTTAACTACAAGGTCATATTTTTCCTAACTTTTCTTCTAAAAGTGTTATTGTCAATTACAAATTAATTTTCTATATGGTAAAATATGGAAGTAAATATTCATTATTTTTCTTCAGAAATCCAGTTTTCAATATCATTTGTAGAAAAACATAAACTTTAATCATTGAATGATATTGTTGGCATTTTAGAAAGCAGAATGAACATCATATATATGTGTGGGTGTATTTACTTTTGTCCTATTGATTTTTGTGTTTATCCTTACCCAAATGTCATTCAGTTTCAATAAATAAAGTCTTTTTAAAAATTCTTGAAATCAAGTAGTATAAGTACTTCAGATATGTTTTTTCCCCAAAATTGATTTGACTATTCTAGTTGCTTGCATTTCTGGGTATATTTGAAATGTGATTTTAGCTTCTACAGAAATACTTTCTAAAACTTTAACTGATACTGTGTTCAATCTATAGATCAATGTGTAGAGAATGGACATTTTAACACTAAATCTTCCAGTTCATGAGCATGATATAAATTACTATGTAGATAGCTCTTATTTAATTTTTGTTAGCAATGTTCCATAGTTCATAATGAGGATGTCTCGGTCAATTTTCCTTTAAGTCATTCTTAAATATTTATTGTATGTATATGCTCTTGTACATGAAAATTTTAAGTTTACCTAATAATTATTGAAGTTTTTTTAATAGACTGCTTAGGATTTTCTACATAAACCATCTATAAGCAGCTACATTGATAAGTAGCCAAAGTCATTTTCTTACCCTTATATTAGATTTTTAAATTTTTTTATTGTTACCTTATTCTGTTACCTATGACTGAGAGCACACATTTGAATGGTAGAAGAATTGAATGGGCGTCCTTTACTATAGGGAACCACTCCACCTGGCAATGGCAAATGTAGCCCAGGCTTATTGGAAAACTGATAGGTGCAAGTTTGCACACAGGAAGCCAAACCCACGGATCAGCTTTCCCATGGAAAACCAGGCCTACATTATATCTAGGCTGCTTTGAGACTTGCTTTTGCTAAAACTCCCTCACCCTGAGTTGAAGCTGCAAATGTTTACTGCATATCCTTAAAGTACAGTCAACCTATCAAGGGAGTCACATTCCAGAGACCCTGGAAATAGGTGAAGATCTGCGAAGTAGTGGCATTATATTTATTTCATTATTTATATATCTTTTAAGGCTTTATAAACCCTTCCCATACTTCTATAAATCTTTCCCACTCTCTTATAAACACTCCATATGCTCTTAAACACTTCTACACTCCTAAAACTATGTAATTTTAACATCATATAAAATTCTATATGGGGCCCAGGCTGGTGTAGCTCAGTGGGTTGAGTGCAGGCCTGCGAACCAAACAACCACAGTTTGATTCCCAGTCAGGGCACATGCCTGGGTTGCAGGCCAGTTCCCAGCAGGGGAGGCACGAGATGCAACTGCACATGCAACTGTAGCAAGGTACACTTATTGTGGCTTCACTGTATCATGTTTTTTTTAAAGCCCCTGTTACAGTGAAGCCTCAATAAGTGAACTGTGTTATAGTGAGGGACAACTGTAACTTCCTGGAGTCTGTGCTAATTCTCCCAAGGAAGGAGTGTAACCAGACCAATCACTCTTATTGTTTCCTTGTGTTTGCAACATTTTCCTTTGTTAATCTGTAAGAAGCATTCAGTAACATACTTTCCTTTGTTATCTGTTAAAAGTAATCACCTAAAGTATAGTGAATGAGAACTTTCTTTGATGTACGCTATTAGAAAGTGCCGCTGCCCGCAGCAGCAAGGGTGGTCGCGAGGTGAGGCGAGGG